>NC_044558.1:90301039-90919489 GCF_007565055.1 Rhinopithecus roxellana
GAGTTTTCTTCAGAGATTGTTATTATACGATCTCTAGATCTCCAACACTGGGTTAATGTTTGTTGTGTTGAATTAAAGCGGTTTCACAGGCAAACCTAAGCAGAGGCAAAGCTGCCAAATCCTGGATGCAGATGCCACATAGAAGGAAAGTTTGTCCCTCTTTCCACCCTCACTGCCCCACTGGGCATTTGGCAACCTTCGCGTGATCAAATAATAAGCTTCCTCGCCATCAATCTCCACGGATGTGGGTGCCCTCGGGATGTGACAACTCATGAAAATTGTGGTTGAACACATTTTAGCCTTTCTTTCTAAATTCCCAGACTTTGTCTTTTTGAGCTGTCTCCAGAATCTTCCCAAGGGGGATTTTCCTTGTTCCTGTGAACTAGAGATTTATGTTCCTCATGTGGACTTTTCCCAGCTTAGCTGAATTCTTAGTTGTGGGTGTGTTCCTTCAGGCGGAAGTGTGTGAAGCAGAGGACGTTGGAGAAACTGCTTTGTAGTGAGATTCTTAGACTAGTTCTTACCTGCGAGGAATAATTTGCAAGGTGACGTGGTGTAGTGGAAAAGACGTTGGCTTCTGGAATCAGAAGAGCATAGAGTTTGCCTCCTGTAGCCCTGTGACTCTGGGCATGTTCCCTAACCTTTCGGATTCTCCTCCATATCCTTATCTACAAAGTGTGAGTGACCACATGTGTCTTGTAGGATGCGGAGAGCACAGCTGTTATTGTTATGCATTGTCTTCCCTTTGGATCCTGAGTCCTACTCTTGTTAAGGTCTCTCTCCCCTCTCATCATCTCTTCACCACCACCATCAATTCAACTCACTTTTGGTGGTTTTTTTTTCTTTTTTTTTTTTTCCTGCATCCCTCCTTCTAGCTGTTCCAACTTCGTAACCTTATCTTTCTTCTTTCATTCATGTGCTCGATATCCTACTTAACCTGGTTCTCCTTATGAATCGTTTTATTTAAAAATCTCAATTTCTGTGTATTTTTGAAAGAAAGTCTTATTTTGTACCTGTGGGTATTAGTGGGCTTAATTAAAATATAATCAGTTGAATCGATCCAGCTGTTAGAACTAGGGCTTTTGCCAGAAGACAGGTCAGGACGTATGTTTTCACTACTTTCCCGCACAGTTTGGCATGACTTTGATGGCTGAAATCATGTTGGGCCACAGTTGTGTCACTGAATGTAGGCCCTAAAGGGGTCTTGTTACCCCGCACCTAATAGCTTTCAACAAAAGAATTTGGAAAAAGCACATCAAAACAAACCATGCAAAAGCAGAAGAAAAGAAGTGGCTAATATAAAATCAAACAGTAAGGACAAAAAAAATGACCAAAATTTGGTAAGTAAACTTAAGAGATTATTGTTTGAGAAACAAATCTTAAAACAGCAAGTTACAGGAACGCTTAACAAAGAGAAAAAAATGAGGAAATCCAAATACTCCAAGTTAGCAGTGAGAAACAGGATATGAAGATATGAAGGGGATATTTAAAGTTATAGGAGTGTTATATATATTTCTGCAGCAAGATGTCTCAGCCTCAGCACTATTGACATTTTGGGATGGATAATTCTTTATTGTGGGACCTGTCTTGGGCATTGTAGGATGTTTAGCGGTATCTCTGGTCTCTACCCACTAGATGCCAGTAGTACCTCCCACCCCTAAGTTGTGACAACTGAAAATGTTCCAGACATTGCCAAATGTCCCCCGGGAGGCAAAAATCACTTGCTGTTGAGAAACACTCTTCTATATTAATCACTTTTTTTAAAAAATGTAATGATGTGACAAATTTTCTAGGGAAATCTTAATAAAATTCATTAAAAATTAATATATGTGTGTAAGTATACAGGTATGTATGTGTCTCTATACATGTAGAGAAACCAGGGAAAACATTTGCACAACTATCGATATGTCATCTTTAAAAAACAAAATCCTGAATCAAAGGAATTTATCAGGGAAGGACTTTCCATCTTCAAGAGATAAGAAGTCATCATTCTCTATAAACTGCCAAGGTGACCAACTGTCCCAGTTTCCCAGAGTGGTTTTCTGGGATGTGGGGCTTTTGGTGATAAAACTTGGAAAATCTTAGGGAAATCTGGACAGTCCTAAAACTTCCCCATAGATAATGGCAGAGAATACACCAGTGCAGCACTAAAACGAAAAACTGCAGGCCACACCCACTTATAAATAAGGACGTAGTAAACAAAAAACCATCAACCTCAAATCATGCTGTATATAAAGCTAATGTTTTTGTTTGTTTGCTTAAGAAGCTCTGTTCAAATAAAATCGCTTGTGAAGTCTCAATTTGTTGCAACAGTGGTGCTGTGAGTAGATCATCCTTCTGGGTCTTCTGAGTCTCTCTTTTCCAAAATCCCAACCTCCCCTTCTTTCTTCCCCAATCTTTCCCTAAACCCACTCTCACATATTTCCTGAGGGGCTCCATGGAGCTCTCAGTGCCTTCTGGAGCACAGCTGGAAATCCTACATTAGAAGGATAACCACCAAGGTGAAGTAGGGTCTATACCAGGAATATAAGATGGTCCAATAAGGTGATTTTGATGCAGGTCAAAAAGGAGTACTTGGTAAATTCAAAATCCATGTGATTTAAAACAAGAATAATAAACAAGCTTTCATTAAACTAGAAGTAGAAGTATGCTTCTCTAACATAATACTGTTTTTCTTTTTCAAATCAATAGAAACATCATTTATAGTGGAGGCCTTCCCATTGAAAGCAGAAATAAGGATGCTCATTATTACCTTTTAGTAATTTTTAAGAAGTTTTAGTCAATGCAATAAGGCAGGAAGAAAACTACATAAGATGAAGATAAATAAGAAATAGAAACATAAAATATAATTATTTGCAGATGATCTGATTGAATCAATGGAAAACTTTAAGAATAAGAGAGTTAAAAAAGGAAACAAAATCTTCTCTAGTTTAAAAAATTGGCCTAAAAATTTTGAAAAATATTTTTCAAAGAACTCATCAAGATTAAGCAAAAATGATCTTGAAGTTAAAATTAAATGAGAGTAGCCATAAAGTTTTTTTGTGAAAAATAAGAAAACTTACATTACCAAATTTAAAACATATTATAAAGCTACAGTAATTAAAACAATATGGGTCTAATGACAAATAGATGAAATTCAATATAAAAATTCCATGAATAGTCTCAAGTATAGATAAGAATATTTTCTTTGTTTGCTTAAGAAGCTCTGTTCAAATAAAATCATTTGTGAGGTCTCATGATAAAGGTATCAGTTAAAATCAATGGAGACATCATCAGCAGGTGAAGAATAATGCTGTGACAAAAGATAAATAATTTGACAAAATGCTTACTTTATGTCCTGTAATAAGCTTAATATAAGTAGATTGAGTCACATATAAAAATTGAAATTATAAATGAATTAGAAAAAATATAGATGAACTTTTATCAAACTCGGGTTGGAGGAGCCTTTTTTAATCATAAAAGATGAAATCACAAGTTATATATTAAACCAAAGAAAAAATTAAAACCAGAAAATATCATACAAATCAAAATAAAGAGGACTGTAGGTTGAAAATATAGACATTATGGAAGTAAAATGATTATCAATTTTATTATATGAAGAGTTAGTATAAATTAATAAGAAGATAAATGTATAAATAGAAAAATCAGGCTAGGGATATGAATGGCCAATTAAAGTTATAAAAAGATAATCAAAAGCAGCATTATAATAAAGTCAATGCAAATTAAAACAAGAAGATACTGGTCTTTTGCCTATCAAATAGAAAAACAGTATAGAATAATAATTATTGAGGTGATGGGAATAAGAATCAGATTATCAAAGATACTCATCAAGATATATATACAAAGATGGTCATAAAATTACAATAGAGAAAAAGGAAATTAGCTGTTCAGCAGTAGATTCTTACAAAAAAAAATGTCATAATGCAAAAAAGGGCAATCACAGCCAGGCGTGGTGGCTCACCCCTGTAATCCCAGCATTTTGGGAGGTGGAGGCGAGCAGATCATGAGGTCAGGAAATAGCGACCATCTTAGCTAACATGATGAAACCCTGTCTCTAGTAAAAATACAAAAAAACTAGCCAGGAGTGGTGGCAGGTGCCTGTAGTGCTAGCTATTTGGGAGGCTGAGGCAGGAGAATGGCATGAACCTGGGAGGCGGAGCTTGCAGTGAGCCGAGATTGCCACTGCACTGCAGCCTGGGCGACAGAGTGAGACTCCATCAAAAAAAAAAAAAAAAAAAAAAAAAGGACAATCACATATAGTGATTAAAACCATGATTTTTTTTTTTTTTTTTTTTTTTTTTTTCAGACGGAGTTTTGCTCTGTCGCCCGGGCTGGAGTGCAGTGGCCGGATCTCAGCTCACTGCAAGCTCTGCCTCCCGGGTTTATGCCATTCTCCTGCCTCAGCCTCCCGAGTAGCTGGGACTACAGGCACCCGCCACCTCGCCCGGCTAGTTTTTTGTATTTTTTAGTAGAGACGGGGTTTCACCATGTTAGCCAGGATGGTCTTGATCTCCTGACCTCGTGATCCGCCCGTCTCGGCCTCCCAAAGTGCTGGGATTACAGGCTTGATAACTTTGTTTATGACATTAGTTTTATCTAATAGATATAATGGATTTGATTTCTAGGGTTACTCTGTACTTGGGATGTGAAGAACAAGAGTACATAGGAATGCTCAGTATAAAGGTATAGCCACTGAAAAATAGGTAAAGAATGGAATGTGGGATGCATAAAGCACATTTCTCTAAGCATATAGTTTTTCTCAAATTCATCCTTATAATCACCATATTCTTGACAGATAGACATTTGATTGGTTATTGATCCTCATACAATATTCATTCATCCATGTATTCATTCACTCATTTATAGTCCTAAGAATTCCATGAGCCCTG
The DNA here is from genome assembly GCF_007565055.1 of Rhinopithecus roxellana. Lineage (NCBI taxonomy): Eukaryota > Metazoa > Chordata > Mammalia > Primates > Cercopithecidae > Rhinopithecus > Rhinopithecus roxellana. The sequence continues at coordinate 90,305,929 of NC_044558.1, forward strand.
TGGTTCAATCTCTAGTCTCTATCACTGTTAATGAAACAAACAATCAAAAATTAAATTCCCATAACTCAAGTTCTTTATTTGTACTTCCTGTACACTGTGAAACAGACATAAAACCTATGGGCCATCGACCATTTCTCTTATTTCTATTCTCTCTTCTTGTGATTCTGTATGATAAAATCTGAATATTCAGTAGAGCAACAGTTGAAGCCTCTAAGAGAGAAAGGGAAATAAGCTGAAGGGGTAGACCAGAATTCTCTTCATGTGTAGCCAGAAGGACAGATGCCTGCTATGTGTTAAGCACTGTTGGAGACATTTGAGGTACTTCACATCCCCTCTTAATTTTTTTTTTTTTTTTTTTCTTTTTGAGATGGAGTCTTGCTCTGTCACCCAGGCTGGAGTGCAGTGGCGTGAACTTGGCTCACAGCAACCTCTACCTCCGGGTTCATGCAATTCTTCTGCCTCAGCCTCCCAAGTGGCTGGGACTACAGGTGTGCACCACCACGCCCAGGTAATTTTTGCATTTTTAATAGAGATGGGGTTTCACTATGTTGGCCTGGCTGGTCTCGAACTCCTGGCCGCAAGTGATCTGCCTGCCTTGGCCTCCCAAAGTGCTGGGATTACAGGTTTGAGCCACTGTGCCCAGTTCCTTCTTATTTAATTCTCATACTAACAATACAAATTGGATAATTTCATCCTCATTTTGTAGATGATGAAATGGAAGTTCATATCCAACATATATACTGACTTGTATGTATCTAATTTAGGATTAAGATGAGCACACCTCTCACTTTACTTTGTTCAGTCCCACAATTTACTTATGTTGTCTTGATGTAATTGGTAATAGCGTCTTTGGATGATTGGATAAAGAAACTGTGGTATTTATATGCAATGGAATATTATTCGGCCATGAAAAATAATGGAATCATGTCTTTTGCAACAACATGAATGGAACTGGACGCCATCATCTTAAGTGAAACAACTCAGAAACAGAATGTCAAATATCATATGTTCTCACTTATAAATGGGAGCTAAATAATGTGTACACATGGATATAGAGTGTGGAATAATAGTATTGGAGACTTGGAAGGGTGGGAGGAAGGGAACGGGTGAAGGATGAGAAATTACCTTGGGATGGGAATTTATATTGTCACCTATTAGAACATTACTAGCTTCAAATTACAAGAAACAAAGATTCAGAAGAATTAGACATCAGGGATTTTACAATCTCATTGACCAAGAAATGCAGTTAAGATGGTTCCAGGGTTGAATAATTCCACAGTATCATTGAAGTCAGAAGCTCCTTCTGTCTTTTCCTTCACCAGCCTTTCTAGGTTGCCTCTGTCTCTGTTGGTTGTGCCATTTCAGGTGTCACTTTCTCTCATACACCCATGGCTGAAGCCAGAAAAAGGTTCATTCCTTCTGTGTTTATTTATAGAGCAAAGAAACCTTTCCAAGTAGCTCCTAGCAGATGGTTTCTCATGGGGGTCACATGTTCTCTCTTCATCCAATCATTAGCAAGAAAATGGGAGGAGGAGGTTACATGATTGGCTTTAACCAATCAGGATTTCTTCAGCAACTTAGGGGCAATGAAAGAAAAACTGGGCTCTTCTAGAATGGAAGATGTGGAAAGGGGTGGTTGGGTAGGCCAAGCACAGCAACTGCTACAAGCTAGTAAGTGAGGAGAGGCCAGCCAGTTCTAAAGGACCACGGAGACTACTATTTCCATCTCCCCAGCCGCCCTTCCTCAAACACTGTGCCCTCCAATGGGTTATGTCTGAAGGTTGGGCTTGGCGGGGTAGGTCACTGCTTGAGAGAAAATGCAAACCAATAGCTATAATAATGTAGTAAGGCCTGTAGGAGCCTATGAAGGCACTGAAGGCATTCAAGAAACAGTGGCGTTTTTACGAAGGGTGAAGAGGAGCTCGCTCTATAGTTGTTAGTAGGGGCCAGTGCTGGATATTTCAGCTAGAGGGAGCTGTGTGTACAAATACCTGGAGATGAGAAAGAACCTAGCGTGTTCACAGAGCAAGCGGCACCGCAGTAGTGATAGAAGAGGAGCTTGGGGGGGGTGAGCAGAGTCACATCCCAAAGGGCAGGTGTAACTTGACAAGAGGAGGAGATTTATTCTTGGGGAGTCATTGACGGGTTTAAACCTGAAAGTGGTCAGACTTCCTGTTGTTCCTCTAAGGAGGTTCTATTAGCAAGGAGTCAAGACTTCTAGGGCAGGTATTTTTATTTCTTTTTTCTTTTTTTCTTTTTCATTTTTTCTTTTCTTTTTTCTTTTTTATTTATTTTTTTTTTTTGAGATGGAGTCTCACTCTGTTGTCCAGGCTGGAGTGCAGTGGCATGATCTCAGCTCACTGCAATCTCTGCCTCTTAGGTTCAAGCGATTCTCCTGACTCAGCCTCCCAAGTAGCTGGGATTACTTGGGTGGCGTGCGCCACCCCGTCCAGCTAATTTTTGTATTTTTAGTAGAGATGGGGATTCACCATGTTGGCCAGGCTGGTCTCGAACTCCTGACCTCATGCAATCTGCCTGCCTGCCTTGGCTTTCCTAAGTGCTGGGATTACAGGCATGAGCCACCGCACCTGTCCCTTTTATTTCTATTTTTATTTAAGGGGCTGGAAATCCCAGCTGGTGTGTTGTAGAGAGATTTCTCATGGCTAGGGGTGAGGTGCACAGTTCTGAAAATACTTAATTTTGAAACTTTTACAGAAGAAGGACATCTCTTTTCCCCATCTATGTATTCTTGAGACTTTGTGGCAGAGCCTGCTATATGTTCACCAAAATTCTCTTCTTTTGCCTCCTGGGCACAAGCTACGTCATGTTCCCCAGTGTCTCTGGGAGTTGAGTAAGACCCTGTGACTAAGTTATGGCTAATGGATGGTGGGCATTAGTGGTATTCCCAACTTCCAGGCCTGGCCCCTAAAACCCTCCCACATCATCCTTCATGCTCTCTCTTCTCATCTACTTGCCAAAAGAAGAAGACTTTAAAGACAGAGAAAGGCAGAGCTACTAAGTGGAAGGATACTGGGCCCCTGAATGACTGCATGGAACAGAGCCCTCTGCCGACTTGCATTGTGTTTAGCTTTACTGTGATACACCACTGAGACGTCAGAGTTTTGTTTTTACAGCAAATAAAACATACCTTGCAGGTGTTTGTGCACCCTTGAAATACGAGGGAAAGTGACAAAGCAGCTTCTTGATAAAGTCAAAGAAAATATACTGAAGTAGGAGTGAGAGTACATTGATGAAGACTCAGAGGGGGCTTATCTGTGAAGCAAAGACGAGGAAGTCTCATCTTGCTTGGCTATGGTGAGGGCTGCATGATACTATGTATGTAAAGCACCTAGCATGAGTTGTCTCTTAATGGAATAAGTTAGGAAAAGTGTTTCGGAGTTGGTAGCTATCAATTTTATAATATCTGTAAAACAGAAATAATAAGAATATTTACCTTGGTGATTTTTTGTAAGAATTAAAAGGGATGATGCTTTTAAAACACTCAGTACAGGGCCTATAAAATAATATGGAAGCTTCTATAATAGTAATTACTGCTTCTTATCGGCATTGCTGATGTAAGACATGACTGGGCTGTGAGAGCAGGAGGTTTTAGGAGGGAGAAAGTGTTTCAGGCTGGAGCTGTGTTGGGAGTGATGGAGGGAGGGGCGGAAAAGCAGGGGGGCGGCAAGGAGAAGGGGAGATGAGATGCATGACACCAGGTGGAGCAGTTGAAAAGCTCTGTTTACAGTCCGATGACCACTTCTGCCCAGACTGAACCTGTATCATTCCAATTGCCACCGGGCACACATCTCTGCAGCACGCTGGCGCCTAATCATATCTCGAGTGCTATTTCCAAGAAGCTCAAAGGGCTTTCTGGAAGTTATCTGCTGGCTTGACCCAGCAGCCCTACGTTATCATTCCCATCTCACAGATGGAAAAACAGGACACCGAGTGGTAAACCTACTTACCGAAGATCACAGTGTGAGTCAGTGGCCTGTGTGCAATCAGATTCTAGATTTCTCCATCGCTGGCCCCTCCTGCGGCTCCTCCAGGCTAGCTTTGGGCTGGGCCGCCAAGCAGACTGCATTTCTTTTTTCTCAAAGAGAGCTACTAAGCATCCAGATTCTCCATGTGATTTAATTATTAGTCAGATCCTGATCTTTGACGACAAGAAGTTTGATTTACAGACTAAATATTCTCCTAGGTGCTGGCGGACATTCTATACTTTTGTTCCTAGCGTTTATTACAAAAATGTTCAAATAAACAGGAAAGCTGGAAGAATTTTAGTCAATACCTGTATGCTTAGGAGCTAGATTCTACAATAGACACTTTATTTTATTGTACTGTTAACTGAACTACTTTTTTAGCAGAGAGGTGAAGTTGTCACCTTTGACAATGATAGTTGAAGTAAGTGATGCTATTAAAAATTATTTAAATAGCTGCAAATGATTAAAAAAATGGTTTTTAAAATTTAAGTCTTTCAACTCACCAGTAGACTAGTATTTGCTACCAAAGTGAGGTTACAGTAGATTTCAAGAATGTTTGCACGCTTAGTATATAACCTAGCACGAGTCTTTAAAAATAAAATGTCATGGCATTTCACTAGATTGGTCTAGTTTTAAAAAGAGAAGACCCCCTCTCCAAAACAAACAGCAAAACCCAGAGATTTGGAACAAGGAGGGTGGCCTACCTGCAGCCCTGGAATAAAGATACACTTACTTACTTTAAGGATACTATATATACTTAGTGACTTCATACACATTTAGGGGAAGTGTGTATTAAGTCAAAAGATAGAAACTGCTTGACCAGAGACTTGAAAGTGCCAAATAAATTGTTAGATTAAGTGTCTTCTTTTATGGATAAGGCCCAGAGATGGCAAGTCACAGAGCAAAGGCCTTTCACTGACAGTATTAGACCAATAACTTTCTTATTTATCTATTTGTTTTTAAAAATAAGATCTCACTATGTTGTCCAGGCTGGAATGCAGTAGCTATTCACAGGTGCAATGATAGTTCACGATAGCCTCGAATTCTTGGCTTCAAGCGATCCTCCCGCCTCAGCCTCCCGAGTAACAGACTACTGGCATACACCACGGTGCCCAACTAGACCAAAACTTCTTATACTAGAGGCAGAGTTGCTGAAAAATACTCAAATGGCCATAGTCTTTCCCCCTTCCTTTTTGTCTCTCCCCCTTCCCCCAATTCCAGCCATCCTGGAGGCTTCAACACAGGCTCTTTCTTTACAGGGACATGTGAGCTTAAACAGTGAGCATTAGTTATGACTGCTGCCACCAGAGTAGGTCCCAGAAATAGCCCTTTTGGGGCCTGGCGTGGTGGCTCACGCCTGTAATCCCTGCACTTTGGGAGGCCAAGGTGGTTGGATCACCTGAGGTCAGGAGTTCAAGACCAGCCAGGCCAACATGGAGAAATCCTGTCTCTACTAAAAATACAAAACTTAGCAAGGCGTGGTGGCAGGCGCCTGTAATCCCAGCTACCTGGGAGGCTGAGGCAGGAGGATTGCTTGAACACTGGAGGCGGAGGTTGTAGTGAGCTGAGGTCACGCCACTGCACTCCAGCCTAGGCAACAGATTAAGTCTCCATCTCAAAGAAAAAAAAAAGAAATATCCCTTTTGAGGAGAAAGTGTTGGCTGGGCAAATTGGCTTAAATGTTGATCTGAGCTGCCTTCATAAAGCAAAGCTGCCCAATGAATGTGCTTTCCGCACCACCTTTTTGACCTTCTTGGCCCAGTGGCTTTGCCCCAGATGCAGTTTCTGAGATGCTGACGCATGGCAATTCTTGAGCCCTCTTGTTGTTTAACTACTGATGCTTTCTGGATGCATCCCCTGATCAGAAAAATGAATACACAAATAAACCCTATGTCACCGTTCTTCTCCCATCGCTCCTGAATTTATTCAAGCACAAAAGGGGCTGGTTCCCACTGAGACCCCTGCTTGCATGTTTGGTGCAAAGCAGACCACCAGGCCAGGACTCATTAAGAGAAATCTAGCCCCATCTCTTGACCCCAGAGCTGTTTCAGAAAGGGTGGTTTCTAAGCTCCTGATAGAGGATTGCACTGCAGGAAGGAAGCAGCAGAAACACATCCCTGCTGTATCAGTTTGTCATCTTTGGCCTGTGCAACCCTCCAAAACCTTAATCTCTCTGGGCGTCAGTCGGGATTCTGTCCCCTGCACTAAACTCATTTAAGGCAGGGGGGTGTGTATGAATAATGAAGATAACTAAACAGCCCAGGCTGTGATATTCCCTGACCTGCCCCCAGGCGGGCCTTAATGACTGTTTGTGAAGTGCGCCAGAGCCTCAGATGAAAGGCACCCAGGTGAGCACAGTCCTGCCCCCTGAAGTCAGGACACCTGCTGAGCCCGGCCCATTGTGGGGTCCAGCTGTTCCTGCAACCGCTGGCTCTGAAGGCCTTGCCCTGCAGGCAGGCTGGCCACGGAGAAAGTGCCACAGGACACTGAGATAGGGCAGGGGACAGCCAGAGTTATGGGGAGGGGAGAAAAGGAAAGGGAAGATACAGATAAAAGAGTGAAAGAACGGAGAAGTGAGAGGGAGTTGGGAACGCAGAGAGAAAGATGCAGAGAGAGAAGGAGGACAGGCAACGACTCGGAGAGACAGGAAAGGGAGAGAGAAGGGGAGAGGCAGGTCAGAGTCTGAAAGATGGAGAGAGGGAGAGAGAAGGCAGGCACAGCGAGAAGGGAGGGATTGGCTCCGAGTTAGGTGAGGAAGAGAGAAATAGAACAGGGAGAGAGGGAGAAAACTAAGAGGGGATGCTAAAAGAAGAAGAGAGAGACAGAATAAGCTGGAGGTGAGAGAATCAGAGAGGTGGGGAGTGGGAGACAGAAAGGTCAGGAAGTGCACAGAGACAAGTACAGGAGACAGGGAGCAACTGGGGATACAGACACACACACATGCACACGCACACACAGACGAACACGCGCGCACACATACGCCAGCAGCAAGGTCTGGGGAGGGAGGGAATGTAGGGGAGGGTCGTAGACAAGAGACAGACAGGGGCAAGTCATACACTTTCGGGAGAGACATCGCAGAGGGAGAGGGAGAGAAAGGGCAGGGGAGGAGAGGGGAGCCCACTCCAGCTGCCCGCCCCCCTCTCCAACGCTAGCATCCTGCGCCCCTCCCCCGCCGCCTCTTATCAGCGGCGAGCGCGGCGCGCGGCGGCCTTGGGCGCGAGGCGGCGGCGCGGCGCGGGGCCTGATTGCAGGTGCGCCGGCGCCGCCGAGTCTGCAGCGGCCGCTCAGTGGCCGGCCCGGCGGCCGGGCGGGTGGCGGCGGCAGGCACGGCGCGAGCGGGGGCGCGGGGGCGCGGCCTCCCCTTCGCACGCAGGGCGGTAGAATGAGCCGCACGGCCGCGCGCCGCTCGCCCCGGGCCGGCCGTGAACTTGCCCGGGCCTCCTGCAGGGAGAGGCGGGCCCCGCTGGCACCTGCGGCCCTCCACTGTCAACCCCGTCCACGCCCTGGGCTCGCAACCCACGCGGACAGGAGACTGCTGGCTACTGGCATCGTCACGAAGCTGCTGTGTTTGAGCAACATCTATCTTGAGAGATGAATAAAAACAGCGACGTTTTCCAAAGATGCCACTGTTCACAGGACATCCATTCTTTTTTTACTTGCTTGGCTGAAGTTAGCAGAGCCTTGAATAGCAGGGCCTACCTGGCTTTGCATCTCAGCTTTGCGTTTTACTAGCTGTGGCCTTGGGCTAGTGTCTTGCCCCTCTGCGTCTCTGTCTTCTCCCCTGGGAAACGGGAAGAATAAAGGTGTCTGGGTCACGGGGATGCCGGGAGGTTAAAGACAGGCAAAGAAATAAGTGGTTCAACAGTTCCCAACACATAGAAACTGTTCTGTAGGACTGAGCTGGTGTTATCATTAGTGGGGCTGGGGAGGGGTTGGCAAAGGAGCTGGTGGACCTCCACGTTCTGCTAACCCCAAGGATCGGTGCCTCAGAGTCTCCTTCCTCTGAGCTGCAGGAGGCCAGGAGTCCTGGGTGTGCCTGCTGGCCTCCCTCCGGAATGGCCAAGCCAGCTCCTGGCTCAGGGTCCCATATTCCTTCTCAGAAAAGTGGGCCGTGGGCCATTAACCCCGACTCCAATAACCTGTCTTTCCTGGAGGGTTGCCGAGGATCCAAGGGTAGGGTGGCTACACGCCTGATTTGGTATTGATATCTGGTTCCATCTCTAAGAGCTCTGTAGCTTTGGGCCAGGTCATGTCACTTCCCCTAAGGCTTAGCTTGGCAATAGCAACGGTGGTGCCTAGGGGCATTGTGGGGATTATCTGGGTGCTGCAGCCCTGGAGCTGGGACTTTCGGACCTCCCTGTGTGGAGTCCTGCAAGCTGAGAGCCTCCAGATCACCTACCTTAAGATCCACCCAAGCATGCACCCAGCCATGACCTGCTCTCCCAGCTGCCCCCAACCAATGATTGGGCATGGTGGAGGTGCTAGACCCCAGCCTCTCCTGCCTGGTTTGGGACTGCTCTGATGGGCGGTCTTTGTGGGCCACTCCTCATCACCAGGCAGAGACTTTCTTGGACCAGACCAGACCTATCACTGCAGGCTCTTCCTGCCCAATCCTCCTTCCTTCCCTTCTCCTTCCCCTGTGGGACCTGCATCCTGATGTGCAGGTTCTCCTGGACTACTCCTGCTTCATTCCCCTTTATCCTTCACAGACATCTCCCTCAGTAAATGTCTCATTCCATCTAGACTTCTGCTTCCCAGAGGACTGAAACTAACACAATGAATTAATAGGTAAAAGACTTACATACAAAACCCCCAGTAGGTGCTAAGAACTATTATTATTATTACTATTATGATGATGCATTTCTGCTGGCAGCAATCTAACTGAATATCCTGAGCAAATGAGCCTTTTCTTCTTTTCTGTCCCATTTTCTCTCTATTCCACGAACACTTCCTGAGAGACCCTCCCAGAAGCCAAGCTGCATGCTTCCTGCTGGATTTACAGAGCTCAGCCCCTGCGCTCTCCCTGCCCAGCAGGGGAGACGGAGAAGAAACAAGGATGGTAAGAGCATGGATAGGCAGAAGCAGCAAAAGGCAGCAGGCTGGAGGAGGGAGGAGCAATCAGAGAAGGCTTCCTGAAGGAGATGACATGTGTGTTAAGACATGAGAGATGAAGTTATTCAGATCACCCAGACAGATGGGAGGATCCATACCCAAATAAGTTAGGCAAATGAAACACAAACCTATGATGGGGCCAGGTGGGAAGTTTTCTATTGGGAGGGTTTGAGAGTCTTTGTGGAAAGGGTGACATTTTAATTTGACACTGTGGTATAAATATGAAAGCTGTGTTGCTGAATGGCTAGAAGAGTGGAGGGTCTCAAACTAATCTGCTCAGCAGACCCAGGGAAGTCAGAGACATGAGTGATGGGGAATAAGGCGGTCCCCTTATCTGCCAGGGGTTGGCTGCTGTCCGTTTATAGTCAATGGTTGCCACATGGAAATGCAAGCCCAGGGGGCTAGATTTTCTGATGTTGCAAGGAAAGCTGGATATTTTAATGTGAAATTTTCCATTTTATTTTATCTTGATGACTCAGCAATAAAGCATTAAGGGGAATGTAAACAAAACCAACAAAGACTGGGCAGGTTGAACAAAACATATCCATGTACCAGATCTGGCCCTGGAAGCACCAACTCGAGACACCTGGGTTGAAGCCTCGATGTTGGAAGAGAGGGCAGACCCAGACATCAGATCAAACAGGACCTTTGATGGACGTGCAAGCATTTTACTCTTCAAGTATTGACAAGGCCTCTGACCACCTAGTCTCCCTTGAATTTGAGCTTTAAGTGTTTTGGGATTTAGCATGAACTTTAAACCTTCTTTTAAAATCAGCTCCTCCTGAGACAGCCTTGTGCAAAGGCCATTATGGTTCAAACAAGGAGGCCCGGAGGGTCCTAAGGCTGCAAACCCCTTGTCTGAGCACTTTCTTCCAGCTGCTGGTGGGTTTGCCACAGGGCAGAAGGACGCGGAGCCTTCTAGAACCACAGGCTTAACTCCCATTTCTCCCTCACTAAAATGATGGCTCTTTCCTTAATCCTTTCTTGGGGCTGGCCCATCTTTTCCAGTTTTCATCATCATTAGGACTGGGCCATGCTGACCCGCACACTGAATGAAGCAAATCAAATAAAATATAAACAGACCTGTCGAAATCCTTTCAAAACAGCCAAAGGGAAGTTCTCCCAAATTAAGGCTGCGCCTACGAGCACAGTAGTCAGAAAGGAAACCTTTTAGCTGAAACCAAGAACATTCCCAGCTGAGGTATTTCATTATAATAATGGCCTATCTCGGATAGGCAATTTAAGAGAAAGGTTAGTGGCTGAATACAGTTCTTGCCCTAAGAATGCCAGAAGGCTGTACAACAGGAGCCTGTACATTCTTCAGTTGGAGGCAGGGAGTTTGATTTGATACAGGTGTATTTCCATGGTTTTGAAGCCTAGGCATTGCAGATAATCTTTGTTTTCAGACTTTCAAGGGAGGCTTGGCTGATAGACTCTGATGGGAGTCTTTGATTACTTCCGACTACCCATTAGTTAATTGCTCAGAGGTGAGGAGCTTACAGGGCCGGTCTCTGATGATCCTGGGGGTAGCCTACTTGCAGTGGGATTAAGTCAGTGAGATGGAGCACACGCATGCCTCCAGGTCCTTGTGAATCCACATAGTCCTTCCTGTGTGTCCCAGGGAGGGCAGACTCCAGCAAGAGCCCAGCCGTGGCGGTGGTTCTGGGGCCTCCAGAAGGGGCGACAGGCCTTGAGAGTGTTTAGTTAACATGCAGGAGGGAGACTTCCATTCATGGATGCATGCGGGGGCTATTTACTGAGGGCCTACTCTGTGCTCCCTGAGGGCGTGGCAGCAGGCAAAACGGAGTTGACGCTCTCAAGGAGTTGGTTCTTTCCTGGCAAATGGCTATTAAATAGATACTTATACAAATGGCTTGATTCTAGGTATGACACATGCTGTAAAGTAGGATAAGGTATGCATTAATTTTCTATTGGCTGCTGTGACAAAGTATTACAACTGGGTGGCTTAAAACAACAAAACATATATTCCCTTGCAGCACTGGAGGCTGGAAGTCCAAAACCAAGGTGTTTGTAGGGCAGTGCTCCCTGTGAAGGCTTTGCAGGTAGAATCCTTCCTTGCTCCCCTGGCTTCTGGGGAAACCCTTGGCTGCATCACTTTCTGCTCTGTCTCTGTTGTCACATGGTGTTTTCCCTGTGTGTCTGTTCTCCTTTTCTTTTAAGGATGCCAGTCCTATCAGAGCAGGGCCCGCGTGGTGACCACATCTTGATTCCATCTGCAAAGACCCTATTTCCAAATAAGATCAAATGCTTAGTACCTAAGGCCAAGACTTCAACCTATCTTTTGGAGGGACACAATTCACCCCCTACTAGCATACTGGGAGAACTGATATCATTTTGTGGTGGTAGGTCAGGGGAGTTGTAAGGCTTCTCAGAAAAGCTGAAACCTAAAGAATGTATAAGAATGTGATGTTTGTTTCTGAGAAGTGGAAAAACATTGAGGTTAGGAAGGGTTTGCCCAGGCAATAAAGGCAACCAAAGAATCAGGAGAAGACCCAATGATTCTTTCCAAAGTCTTCCAAACTTGTGTCAACAACCTGTAACTAAATCCATTCTTCTCTATCACACCAACAATATTAACTGGATACATTTTTATTTATTCCTAAGAAATTTCTTCATGCTAGGCTTGTGTCTGCCATTGTACCTGGGCCTCAGGTTAAGATATTAAAATCAAACCAAGGTGGAAAAATTAAAATCAGGCAGAGAATGTTTTTGTGGATGTCCTGAGTGAGAAAATGGAAGAGATGCAGATAAAAGTAAGAGGTGTTTCAACAAAGGAGAGAAGAGATTAGGCTTTGGAAATTGGAAAAAATGGGTTTGATTTCTACTTTTCTAGCTTCTGAGCCTGCGTGAACTTGGCCACAGAAGGTAACCTATCAGTGCCTTGGTTTCTTTTTTTTTTTTTTTTTTTTTTTTTTTTTTGAGACGGAGTCTTGCTCTGCTGCCCAGGCTGGAGTGCAGTGGCCGGCTCTCAGCTCACTGCAAGCTCCTTCTCCCGGGTTCACGCCATTCTCCTGTCTCAGCCTCCCGAGTAGCTGGGACTACAGGCGCCCGCCTCGTCGCCCGGCTAGTTTTTTGTATTTTTTAGTAGAGACGGGGTTTCACCGTATTAGCCAGGATGGTCTCGATCTCCTGACCTCATGATCCGCCCGTCTCGGCCTCCCAAAGTGCTGGGATTACAGGCTTGAGCCACCGCGCCCGGCCTGCCTTGGTTTCTTATCAGCAAAATGAGTTACTAATAACCCCTGTGACTCCAGCTTGCTGTCCAGAATAGGTGAGTTACTGTCAGCAAAAGACAAAGTACTGTGGCTGGCATATAGTAAGCATCCAATAAATGGTGAATATCATGAAGACTTGACAAGGGAACTAAGGAGAAATTATCCACACATGAGATGTTAAATTCTAAAAGACTTAGCCAAATAGCAAGATAGAAATAGAAGTGATAACACAAAGCAGAGAACGATTAGTTGTCCAATAAACTGTACAAATAATAATTGGCATAAGAAAGAGACTGAGCTTGGGAGCGGAAAGGTTTCCGATGAGATGGACTCACAGGGTCAGCAGGATTTAGTTATGCAGATGGTGGCAAGGTGAGGGCGGCCCTACAAAGATAAGGCGGTGAACAGAGTCACGGACTGGGCAAGTTTTAGATGTGCTTTGAAAATAAGGAATAGTTTGACTGGAAGCAGAGGGCCCAGTTGAAAAATGGAATCCTGGACCATGTTTGTAAAAAGGAGCTTGGGGCTCATAGTGGTTTCAAAACACATCCACAAATTCTTGCCACTCTGCCTATCAAGAGGTGGATGCTAATTCCATCCCCTTGGATATGAAGGATCTTTGTGATTTTTGGTAGAAATGATGCTATGTGACTTCTGAGGCTAGGAGGTAAGATCATAAGGTGGTGCAACTTCCTCCTGGCCCTCCCTCTTGAGACATTCGCCTTTGGAACTTTGAGCCCATGGTAGAGGGAACACAGAGAGAGATGACAGAGAACAGAGATGTCCAAGGAGCCCCAGCTATTTGAGCCCCAGTGGTTTAATCTCCCCAGCCCAGGCGCCACATATGTAAAGGAGAAAGCCTTCAAGATGCCTCCAGACCCTGCCACTATCTGACTCTAACACAATCCATCCCAATCCATCCTGCTGAACCTAGTTGCTTCCTAGAACCTGAGAGATGAGAATAATACATGATGGTTGTTGTTTCACGTCACTAAGTTTGGGGTGGTTTGTTATACAGCAAGAGATAACCAGAGCAGGGCTGGACTATGAAAGTCAGCCTGAAGGGTTTGAACAGTGGCCAGTGGGAGCCATGGAAGGTGTTTGAGCTGTGAGCAAGATAAGCAAAGTGGTACTTTAGGAAGATTAATCTGAAGGCTTCCACCAAGTAAGTGTAGAATGAGAAGAGACAGATGTGAAGACAACTGTTAAGAAGTGGTTAGAGGGTTGAAAGAATATTAACTATAATTCTTAAATGGATGAATCTGCGGAGATTCTGGCTATAACCCAAAACATTTGGGACAGATTATTTTTTCACCCATTCAATTGTAATCCATCCTTGAGAGTGGAGGATGTGGCCAGGCCAGGGCATTTGTCTGCAAGTAGGGTCCTGCCTGCTGCGGGGTAGGGAGTGTCAGAATTGTCCAAGGACAGATGGCAAGGAGAAAAATCATTGAGATGGAGACAAGGATGCAAGAAGGCATTGTGTGAGGTCTCCAGGCCCATCTGTACCTCTCTCCCAGCTGCCGGATCTGGGGGTGTGGGCATGAGTAGTATCTTAAGTGAGTTTAGGATTAGCAGGTAAATCTCGGTGAAATCTCAAGTGTGTAATTTACCACATGAATCACCTGGTAAGTTTCATTTACATGAAACTTACAGCCTGGGGTGGCAATTAGTGCAATTAAACAGTCTAAGATGCTTTGGAGTTGAAGGTACCTCCATTCATAGGCAACCTAGCAGATACACTGCGAGAAACTGGGGGGGAAAGTCCTCACAGGTAATTCCAGGCTGGAGTCCTTGGGATCAGCCACAGAATGTGCATGACCCTTTTAAAAAATGTAGAGTCATTTTTGGGGGAGGCAGGCACAGGGTTAGAGGGACCTCTTGTGTCTTAGACTTTCCTCTCAAAAGCTGCATCAATTGGCAAAAGCTGATTAAAAGCATTGACCGGAACAGTGATTCTTCTAAGTGTGGTCCAGCTCTGCTTGCCTTAGGATCATCTGGAGGCATGGCTTCCAGATGCAGGGTCCAAGGCACCACCCCAGACCTATGACCATAAGAGTGGCTGGGAGTTTGGCCTGGGAATGGCTTTTTTTTTTTTTTTTTTTCTTTTCTGAGGCAGGGTCTTGCCCCATTGCCCAAGCTGGAGTGCAGTGGTGCAATGATGGCTCATTGCAGCCTCAACCTCCTCGACTCAAGTGATCCTCCTGCCTCAGCCTCCTATGTAGCTGGGACCACAGGCACATGCCACCATGCTCTGCTCAGTTTTTAAAAATTTTTTTGTAGAGACAAGTCACACTTTGTTGCTGGTCTCAAACTCCTTGGCTCAAGCAATTCACCTCAGCCTCCCAAAATGCTGAGATTACAGGCAGGAGCTACAGCACCTAACCTGGGAATGACATTTTTAACAAGCACCTTAGTGCTTGCTCTGAAATTTGAGAAACCTGGTCAAGTATTTTAAGAGGAAATTTCTTCCTGGATTTCTTTCCTAGTTTGCACATGAAAAGAGTGTTTAATTTTCTTTTTAATTATAAAATTAACACATATTCAGTGCACCCAATTAGGAAAATCTGGTCTGCTTTTAATAAGTAATTAAAGACGGAACATTCACAGAGTGATTCATCTGGAAATGCTCACTGGATTGTCTTCTACTTACCAACATACATCTTTGGATAGTGATTTACAGCTAGGTTAGCTAAGGGAGTGAGAGGGAAGAACATTTCTAACTTGCCTAAGTGGCCAACCACAGGAAAGCTGCCAAGCATGAGAACTCGAGTTTGAACGCTTTAGAAGTTCCTGGGACAGGCCAGGCTGGAACAGCAGAGCTATAATTGAATGGGTGAAAAAAATAATCTGTCCCAAATGTTTTGGGTTATAGCCAGAATCTCAGCAGATTCATCTATTGAAGAATTATTTATGATGTGCCTACTATGTGCCGAACATTTCTGAAACACTGGAGATGCAGTAGCAAACAGATCCTGTGATTGTCTCCAATTCTGGATTCTGGTGGGGTGATGTGCTCACATTGGTTGCAGCCTGGCCCAGGGTCACAAGAAGAAAGCAAAGCCACATGTATTCACCTTTTCAGGAAAAGCTTCCCCTTAAGAAGAACTTTCTTGGAAACTTGGACAAAAGACAATTTCGTGAAATGCTGTTACAGAGATTTGAGAATCTCACATACTTTGTAAAGTGGGGGTCGACAAACAGTGATCTAGCGGCTAAATCTGGATCATTGCCTATTTCATGGGAACACAACCAGCCTCATTTATTTATTTACATATTGTCCAAGGCTGCTATTGCTTTTGTGCAATAGCAGCAGAGTTGCATAGTTGAGACAAAGACCCCGTGGTCTGCAAAGTCGTAAAGAGTTACTATCTGGTCCTTTCCAGAAAAAGTTTGCCAAGATCCTACTGGAGAGAATGCCACGTGCCTCAGACATTTAGATTTTCTAGACAGTCCATAGGATTGGGTAAGAGAGTGAAACATCAGGTCAGTCTGGTGCTCTGGAGTTTAAGAAAAGGAGGGACCTCCTTCTGCCTCTGCAATCTGGCATGCATCTCTCTTGCTGGGTGGCATTCTTGGCCTTGTTGAGGTCAGATGACAATTCCATCAAAGGTCACACACTTTCTCTGCTCTGCGGACTTCCCTTCAGGCCCCTGAGTGATGTCTGGGAGTCTCACCTTAATCCACCAACAAGTCCTGGGTGGGAATTTAAGCCTTGTTTTGTTCTTGAGCCCTCTGCTACAGATCTGCAGATAACATGGGAGCACAGCTGCCCTTGGGGCCTGAGGTGGATAGAGATCAGGCAGAAGATTGTTTGGGAAGACACAAGGTAGGGCCATAAACCATCTTGGCAAGACTCCTATACCAGTTACTGGTTGGATTCTTCCTTATCCTCCATCTGCCAGGGTTCCTCTTTGTTGGGGGCTGTAATTACAGGTAGCAGGGTTGCTAAGAGGCTTTTAATCCCTAGATTTACTGGTTGGTTTTATGCTCCTAGGTGCTTTTGCTCTTTTATTCTCCAGCAAATTGGCTAGCTGCACGAGAAGTTCAAACCCTTGGTGTATTCTGCCTCCTGGGACGTTAGTGATGCTTTGTGAAGGCTGCCAGCTTCCATGGGGACAATTGAATTGCCCCAGAGCTGAGTTTTCATCAGTTTCCCAAGCTCATGACTCAAAGGGCCTTGACCAAGGGCATGGAGAGGAAAAAGGAACCGGACAGACCACGAGCAGAGGTTTAAATCTCACCTCCACCCTTGGAAATTATCTGGCCCTGGGCAAGAACAAAGCCTCTTTAGACTTCAGTTTTCTTCTTTGTAAAACAACCGAAAAGGATGATTGAGAGAATTGAATTAAATGCCATATGTTGCCAGCTCTATCGTAGGTACTCAGTAAAAGTGAATCTTTTCCCCTGTGGCATCTTCTGTTCTGAAACCTTATGTGGTTCCCTTCTACTGGCCTGATCAGACCTAAGAAGGGAATGAGCCAGTGGAGAATGGGGAGAACAATGTTTCAGACAGAGTGGATAGTCAGCACAAAGGCCCATGGAGAGTGTGGGGTATTTGGGCAGTACCTGGAAGGCTGGGGTGACCAGCAAGGGAGACAGGGATAGGAACTTTGGGGTGGGCAAATCAGCAGGGGCTGAATAAAGAGTTTGGATCTGATGGAAAAAAAAAAAAATGGAGATACTCTAAGCAGGAGAGCAATTTGATCTTGCAACAGTTTAAGATGATTGCTATCTGCTGCAACGTGAATCCTGGCACATCCTTTTTGTAAGGGCTTGGTGGATGGTTTTGTCCAAGTGACCTTCCTCGGTGCCTGAGGTTTCAGAAGCATGGCAGATCTGAAAGGGTTGAGGAAAAGCCTGTTTTCTTTCCAAGGCCAAGTTGAGCGCCTGGGATTCTTGGCTGGTGCTGCATAAAAGCTCTGTGATTCTGCAGGAAAAAAGGCACTGGGCACCGGTGGTGGTGTCTTGCCCATGCTCTTCCTGCTGGTTGCAGTTGTCTCCATGACTTCAGCCCAAGGAGAACGAAGCACACAGTGTGGACCGTCACTAAAAACCATGCTGTGTTCCCTGAGGGCTTTGGAGTCAGATCAATCTCACCTTAAATTGTGGCCCTGCCACTTTCTAGTGTCAGGTCTTTCAGAGTCTTGAGTTTTTCGTTTGTAAAATGTGAACAATAGTAGCCCTGACTTTATAGCATGGGTCTGAACATTGAGAGACGTATTGCATGTAATATAGTCATAGTCATTCAAATACCGGGTATGCACTGCTATTGTTTTTATTAGCTGCAAGGCTACTGCCACAAGTTTTTCCTTTTGATACATTTGAAAAATAAAGGACAAATATAATGATAGTCCCTGTATTAATCAGGAACTCTAGAGGGACAGAATTAATAGGATATATGTGTGTGTGTGTGTGTGTGTGTGTGTGTGTATGTGTACATAGGTGTATATATGTGTGTATATATTTTATATATATGTATATATGAATATATATATAGAGAGAGAAAGGACAGAACTGACTCTAGTCGGTTCTCTGGAGGGACAGAATAGGAGATATATATCTATATCTATCTATCTATATATGTATGTGTGTGTATATATATATATGGGAATTTATTAAGTATTTACTCACATGATCACAAGATCCCACAATAGGTCATCTGCAATCTGAGGAACAAGAAGAGCCAGTCTGAGTCCCAAAACTGAAGAACTTGGAGTGCGATGTTCAAGGGCAGGAAGCATCCAGCATGGGAGAGAGATGTAAGCTGGGAGGCTAGGCCCATCTCATCTTTTCACGTTTTTCTGCCTACTTTATATTCTAGCTGTGCTGGCAGCTGATTAGATGGTG
Organism: Rhinopithecus roxellana; assembly: GCF_007565055.1. Lineage (NCBI taxonomy): Eukaryota > Metazoa > Chordata > Mammalia > Primates > Cercopithecidae > Rhinopithecus > Rhinopithecus roxellana. The sequence continues at coordinate 90,324,113 of NC_044558.1, forward strand.
CCCACCCAGATTAAGGGTGGGTCTGACTTTCCCTGCCCACTGTCTCAAATATTAATCTCCCTTGGCAACACCCTCACAGACCACACCCACGATCCTTCAATCTAATCAAGTTGACACTCAGTATTAACCACCACAGTTCCCAGTAATTCCAATGTCCAGAATTTTAAGAAGTGTTAATACTTAGTTTTACATGTTGATTTGTGAAGTCTCCTGGGCTTTGAAAGGCCTGGGAGTGACAAGGAAGAAGCTTAGATTTTATTCTTAGATGGACAGCTTCCTAGCTGTTGTGAATTTGGGCAATTCATGCCACTCCTCTAAGCCTATTTCTCCATCTTTAAGATGGCAACACCTCCTTTGGAACAGTGATACTTGATATTTATACGGAATGTCATGGAAATTACATTTCAATAGTTTAGTGTTCAGTCCATGTTATTCTAATTCCTTGAAAGATGGTCATTTATACAGCAGATAATGTGACAGGACAGCATGTTGTATGCTTAAATATGGGGTTCAGTATGCTGAGAGTCTGGCGTGGCCCCTGCCTGGCATATTGTAGGTGTCTGGTTTGAGTTCCTTTTCTTTGGCTGATGTGAACTCAGTGCCTGGGTTCTGAAGTGAAGGCTCAATGTTCTCTCTTTGACACCTAAACCTCCTTGAGAACTAGGCCATAGTTGATCTTTCCAGAAAGCGAAAGGCCCTTTGCTCTGAGTCACAGTATGGTTGGGATGTCAGCATTGTCTCCTGGAGCCAGAGGATCTGGGAGAGGAACTCCTCCCTGGCTCAGGGCCTGGACCACTGCCCAGGAGGATGTGTCAGCTCGGGGGCCTAGGCTTGACCAGGGAGAGGCTCGCCTTTGCAGTCCTGGTGCCAAGCGAGGTTCACTGCGGTCACTTTCAGGCCATAGAATGGTTCGTTGGGGAAGACTTTCCTTCTAATCTCCCTGAGCCATCCTTGCTCCTCCTATCCATTTAATGAGAAGCCTTTGAAAAGCAAGACCAGATCATACCACCCACCCAGTTTCAATCTTCTGGTGGCTTCCACCGATCCTGGAGTAAAATTCAAACTCCCATCATGGCTCGTGCAGCGCAAGGCCACATAGTATAGTGATCCAGGCCTTCCAGGGTATCTGTTTTGCATGTCTATCTAGACTAGTGTTCTCAGTGAGGGGATTGTGATTTTGTTCCTGGAGGACAGTTTGGTAATGTCGGTTGTCACAACTTGAGGGAGTGTGATGCTATTGACATCTAATCAGTAGGGGCCATGGGTGCTGCTAAACATCCTACAATGCGCAGGGCAGCCCCCAACCACAAAGAATTGTCCAGCCCTAAATGTCAATAATGTCAAGGTTGAGAAAATGGTAGAGACCTCACCTCCTCCAGGAAGCCCTCCCTGAGCTTTCTGGATTGAGTAGATACATCCCTCAGTTCCCACACATCCCTAATCATTCCCATTGCAGCCTGCATCACTCTGCATGGTCCTTAGATTCCAGAAGATCCTGTATGCCATGGCACCTATATCTTCGTCTTCCTTCCCCTCTAGCTTGTGAATCCCTCTCTCCTTCAGGGGAACGAGGATCACATCTTACCCACAGTTGGGTCTCCAAGTTCTAGCATAGAACCTGATATATTATGGGCACCCAGGACATTGAATGAATGAATGAATGAATGAATGAATGAATGAATGAATGAGTGAATGAATGGAACAACAGCCTGAGATTCAAGAAAAGGTATATTCTTCCTTGTCCCCATTGTATTCCCACTGGGCGTGTCATTAACCTTGCTCTCAGTTTCAATCCCTCCTTCCAAATTGGCTTAATAAATTATCCGTATAGCCTGATCCTTGTGAAATAGCATGAGCTAGCTTGGATGGAAGTGTACTGAGCTCCATGTAGGAGAGAAGAGCTACCCTTTTGCACTAAGACAATATTATTTTCATGTGTTACTCTGATAATATCTGTTAGCCTTCTGTGCCTAAGGGAAGCCCTGGATAAAGAAAGGCTTTGTGTTCTGAATAGCAGAGCAATAGTCTTGTGGATCTTAATCTCTTATCTGTGACTTTATTTTGGAAAACTGTGCTCCTAGCTCCACCCTTGTTCACAAGTCCATGCTAATGCCTTCAACAAAGATCCCTGGAAGGGGAAATATAATTGAGTTCATCCTAGCCAGGAATCCGCACTCCCTCTCCCAGTGGGTGGAGGGACTTGTAGGTCCCACCCTTCATTCATTCTGGTACTATCAGCTCTCTACACACCCTTGAGAATCACCATGTAGAGTTTAAAACAATGGGGTTTGAAGAGGAAAGACAAAACAATAGATTTGGGGTTCTTCCCCTCAGCCAAGGTTTTTCAAGCTTGGCACTATTGACATTTAGGGTTGGACAATTCTTTGTAGTGGGTGCTGCCCCACGCATTGTAGGATGTTTAGCAGCGTCCCTTCATTTCACAATGGCAACTGTTGGCCTTTGGATTTGGGTTGGGGGAGGACATTGATGAAGATTTCATCTGTGTCAATAATGTAGGAAAGAAAGATTAACTCTTGGAAAACCTTGGAAAAGATGGTCCTGAAGTCTAGCCTTAAATTTTTCACAAGCCAGCTAGTGGCCTTAGGCAAGTCAATGGACTTCTCTGAGTCCTAGTGTCATGATGGATAAATGAGATATCTATTTATTCTTCACTCACTCACTCACTTTCATGGGTTTACCATCTAAAACCTGGTCATTGCAATCCTATTATGTATATGGCTCCTATAATGATTTAACCCTCAGACCACTCTGCAAAGTTACCTCTCTGACCTCATCTCCTACTCCCCAACCTCCCATCCACTCCTGGCTTCCTTGCTGTTCCTCCAACACACTAGGCAAACTCTTACCTCAGGGCCTTTGCACATGCTATTTCCTCTGCCTGAAACAGCCTTCTTCGGGTATCTGCATGGTTTGCATCTCTTTTACATCTTGGCCTGAAATGTTACCTCCTCAGTGAGTCCTTTCTGGGCTCTTTATCTAAACCTGCTACTATAGCGCGCACACACACGCACACACACACACATGCAAGCATGCACACACACAAACATGCACACACACACACTCACTCTCTCTCTGTCTCTCTTCCTATCCTCCTTCCCTGCTCTAATTTTTCTTTGTCTAATTTGCTATGTAGTTTTCTTATTTATTTTATTTCTTTATGGTCTATCATCCTACACAAGAGTGAGGGTGGAATCTGTGTTGCTTTGTTCACTTGTTTGCTGCCCTATCTCCAGTCCCTAAACCACTGCTCAGCCAAAATTAGCACTCAAATACTATTTTAATAAGTGAATGAACAAGTGAATGAAAGGAATTTATTACTTTTGTTTTACAGAAACTGAGGCTCTGAAGGGTTGAATCATTTGTCACTGCAAATAAAAGGCTGATCCAAATTTGATTCTCCTTCTGCCTGTCTCCTGAGCTAACAGGCACTGTTGAGGTAACTGACATCCTCTGCCTGGCTGGAGGAAGACAGGAATTAAATACATAATTATCTATAGAATGAACTAATTGTGATTTTAGTAGAGCTGCTGTGGACAAGTGTAGAAGCTTATGGTGAATTCATCGAGGAATTGACTCAAATATTTAGGATCACTTTTCAGATCTCTTTATCTTTTTAACAAATGAAGAGGGGGGTGATTCTATCTCAACAGTAGGATATCAATGTCCATTGCCATTTTAACAAAAGCCCAAATGAATGAAGGGAAAACCATCACCAACATCATATGTTTATCCTCATTGTTTCAAAGCTAACCAGTCACGGCATTCTGTTTTTTAAATAGATTTTCTGAAAAACAACAATATCCGCCTGCCATCCACACCCTCCCTAACTCCCTCCTCCAAAACAAAACTGCCATAAATAGGACTTGGGAAGCAATCACTGGCTGGTGCTGACTCAAATAAGAACAGTAGAAAGTTCAGACTGCATCACACAATGGCAGGCTCCTGGAGGGAGTGTGTGTGAGTGCGCGCGTGTGTGTGCATGTGTAAGTATGTGTGTTGGCAAGGCCAGGGGTGGTTGCTAGAGTCTTTTCAGTTGCAGAATGAGGCCCCCCCCACCTTGTTTTTTGAATGCTCAGATGCACACAGAAGTAAAATGTGGGATTCTGATGTATGAGGCAGGAAGTTCCAAGGCCGTGACACCTGCTACTATTGATGGCAACATAAGAATTGGCACACGTGGCCTTCCCACTGAGACTGTCTGATGCACCAGGTCTGGCCATCCTTGGAACACACTCACATTGTGTGCTCTGAGGTCTTAGGGGATGCCCTTGGCCTGACCTCTCACAGTAAAGACTGGGCTGTCACTGGGAGCTTCTCCCATGCAGGCCCTGTTCCAAGCATTTTGGGCAGCATACTGACTCATTTAATCCTCAGGACACTTGGAGGCAGGGCCTATTTCCTTCACCTTTCTTTGTAGGGAAGGTGTAGGTCAAAGAGGCAGAGTGACCTGTTTCTAGGCACAGAGCTAGGAAGTGGCTAGAATTTGCATAAGGAGAGCTGCGTCCAAAGGTGGCATCGAAACTTCCACTATATACTTACTCACACCCTTGGGCCTCACTTGACTTTTATCCAGTGTTGCAAAGGCCCTTGCTCTGAAAGAAAATAATGTCAACACCCCTCACCACCCACTAATTTAAATATCTATTGATTCCCTATTTAGACAACCCTTATTTCTGGAAATCCTCATATCAACCCTCTGTGGAGTGAACCAGGTATTTCCAACTCTGTTTTTTAGGCACAGAAATTCGAGAAAGTGAAGGAACTTCGATAAGATTCTATAGCCAGGGAGTGGGTAGAGTCATGATTTGAACCTAACAATGTCTAGGTACAAAAATGTCTATGTTCATTCATGTCTATGTTCCTTCATGAGTTGATTCATGAATGTCTTGGATGTAGTCCTTTCTCTTACGTTATCCAACAATTTTGTTGTTCTATTGCCTTCCACCAGTCATAATAACCTTGCTGACTGATTTTAATTTTCTCTCAGTTCTAATTTGTAATCTGGGACAAATTGTGTCACCTGTTTGTGCCTCAGTTTTCTCATCTGTAAAAGGAGAGGATCATGTTACCTGCTTCAAACAATCATGATGACTAAATGAGCTCATATAAGCTTACAATTATATGTGGCATGTGAACAATTATTGTTATTATAGCTGCTGCTACTATTGTCATTACTTCCTACTAGAAGTTGTTTTTCCTTTTGTCCAGCATAAACCTTTCTTTTGAGTCAGTACTATCTCTTTGTCATTTCTACCTACCCATCTTTACTTATTCAGGACCTTCCTGCTTCGAACATCCAAATGCTACCACCTTTCAAGAGCTGCCATCTTCATGAAGCCTTCCCTGGTTTCTCTAGGTCTCACGGTCTTGTTTCCCATCTCCAAGTCACTCCAGCCTATGCCAGCGACCTCATCATAGGATCCTGTGTTGCCATGAGTATGCCCTGTTTCCAGAATGTCATTGTCCCTTCTCCAACCCTACTAATCGGGCATACTAATAGTAGCGTAGTATGGCACACATACTAATAGGTGTAGGTCAAAGAGGCAAAGTAGGTCAAATAGGCATGTGGTGTACCATACCGCCGTTCTATTAGTGTACCCTATTTCCTGAGTAATGGTCTTCTCCTGAATCAGGTGCTGATATCTGGACTTTGTACTCTGTTGGCCAGAGAGTGAAGAAAAGTGTCAAGACTGCTGTTGGGTACAGGGCAGATCACTGGCCTTGGGGTCTGACAGGACTCTGGGTGTGTATCCTAGCATGATTGACTATCATCATTCCACCTCTCAGTCAGGTTCCTTGTCCATTACATGGTAGATAATAGTAACTAATTTTTAAAGGTGGTTTAGAAGTAACCAATGGGAGAATGAACATGCAAGTACAGCAGAAATTGGATTAGAACTTCCTTATAGAACACCTATAGTTCCAGCTACTCAGGAGACTGAGGTGGGAGGATCACCTGAGCCCAGGAGGTTGAGGCTACAGTTGGCCATGATCGTGCCATTGCACTCCAGCCTGAGCAAGAGGGTGAGACCCTGTCTCAAAAAAATAATAATCGCAGCTCAATATTGATCAGGCATTTACTATGAGCTAGGCTTTGTGCTAAAAATTTTATAGGTATTATTTTCTCATTTAAATAATTATTCAAATGACACTGACAGCACAAGCAATAAAGACAAATTGGACTTCATCAAAATTAAAAACTTTTGTATGTCAAAGGTTACTATCAAGGATATAAAATTATAACTCATGGAATAGTAGAAAATACTTGCAGATCATATATCTGGTCAGGGGCTAGTTATAAAGAACTGTTATAACTTCAACATAAATAATCAAAAATGGGCAAAAGATCTATATAGACATTTCTTCAAGAAAATCATACACAGGCAGGGCACAGTGGCTCACGCCTGTAATCCCAGCCTTCTGAGGCAGGTGGATCACTTGAGGCCAGGAGTTCAAGACCAGTCTGGCCAACATGGTGAAACCCCATCTCTACTAAAAAATACAAAAATTAGCTGGGCGTGGTGGCACGTGCCTGTGGTCCCAGCTACTCGGGAGGCTGAGGCACGAGAATTGCTTGAACCCAGGAGGCAGAGTGCAGTGAGCAATATTGCACCATTGCACTCCAGCCTGGGTGACAGAGCAAGACTGCATCTCAAAACAAAAACAAAAAAAAGAAAAAGAAAATCATACACAAATGGCCAATGCTCAACGTCACTAGTTATCAGAGAAATGCAAAGAAAAACAACAACGATATCCCACTTTACACCTACTAACGTGGCTGGAATCAAAAAGTCAGAAAATAACAAACGCTTATAAGGATGTGGAGAAACTGGAACCTGCATAAAATGCTGATGGGAATATAAACTGGTAAAGCCACTTGGGCTAACAGTCTGGCAATTCCTCAAATAATTAAACGTAGAGATAAAGCATGACCCAGCAATTATACTCCTAGGTATATACCCACGAGAAATGAAAACGTATGTCCACATAAACACCCATACATAAAGGTGTACAACAACATTATTCATCCTAGCTAAAATGCACAAGCAATCCAAATGACCATCAACGGATGAATATATAAACAAAATGTGGTATATCCCTACCATGAAATATTAATGAGCCATGAAAATGAGTTAGGTTCTGATACATGCTACAATATGGATGAACTTTGCAAACATGAGGCTAAGTGAAAGAAGCCTCGTGAAGCCTCAGAGAAAATTTGTTTCCTTAGTACAAAATGATAAGAAGATAGCCTAGAGACCATTAGTTTCTTCCCTTTTATTTTTCAGATGTGGAAACCAAAGCCCAGGGAAGTGAAGGGGCTTTCCCTAGTTCACATAGCAGGTGGGTGGCAAACTGAGACGAGGGCTCAGGCTCCCAGATCAGGGTTTCTGCTCCAAATTGCTCCCTGGCTTCATCTGTTTGGTCAGACCTCCTGGTCCTTGGATGCGTCTCACACCAATCCTTTAGAACAAGCTTGTCCAACCCAAGCCCCACAGGTCACGTGCAGCCCAGGACAGCTTTGAATATTGCTCAACCCAAATTCGTAAACTTTCTTAAAACATTATGAGATTTCTTGGTGATTGATTTTTTTTCCTTGCTCATCAGCTATCATTCGTGTTAGTGTGTTTTATGTGTGGCCCAAGAAAATACTTCTTCTTCCAGAGGCCCGGGGAAGCCAAAAGATTGGGCACCCCTGCCTGAGAACATCACTGAGTACAGGGCTTGTCTCTGTCTTTGGCTCCGACACCTATGGGTCCTGAGAGCCAACCTGAACTTGCTCATCTCCAGTGTGACAATCATTCACTTAGCCATCAACACCTGGCCCGCTGAACTGTTGGAAGGATTTAGAGAGACAAGGAATTTGCCTTGTGTGGGTAGATGCTGAAGATGCCCTCTGGGGTTTTAGCATTTAATGTTTTCTCCTTGTCTTCTGATTTTCTAAAGGGAAATCTTTCTTCTCTTTCTCTTTCATTAGTGGAATAAAAGGAAGGAAGACAGACACACAGAGAGAGTTTGCCCTGGTTACTCAACAAAGGCGCACCACAAAGATTGTGTTTGTTCATCCCCGAGGCCTTGGGGCCCTATTAGTCTTCCTGTAATCTTCAGCGTGGCATTGATGAACTCGAAGCCCTTCCTGCTCCCCAGTTTTACCCTCCCTTCCTCCCCCTTCTTCTCCCTGCTCAGCCTTCCAAGCTTCCAGGGCTGCCCAGTGACTGGGAATTGGGCAGAGCCCTGTTGCAGTGGTTTTGCAGATCAGCCCCACCTATCTCAGGAGTTCTGCACTTTCCAGTTTTGAAGGAATCTAAGCCCCTGTAGGAGGAGCCCTCTCACCTGCTGAGGTTGCCTCATCTGGTCTCAGGGCACTGCCTGGAAATAATAGCAACAGCAACACTAGTTAGTAATGGCTACTTCATATGGCCAGTTGACCATGTGCCAGCCACTGCTATTAACTCCATCCTCATACAGCTCCACGAGGGATGTACCCTCACATCCCCATATGACAGCTAGGGAAACTAAGTCATAGAGAAGTCACTCGGCTTGGGTTCCAGCACTAGTGTTTCATGGCTGCATTATACCAGGTGCCCTACCAAATGCTTTACATGGATTAACTCAAATAATCCTGTTTATGGACTAACCAGGTAGTTGCTAGCATGATCCCTATTTACAGAGTAGAGAATAGTGGGGGACAGAGTGGCTCAGTAACTTGCCCAAGGACACACAGCTAGTAGGTGACAGAGCTCTATGCTATTTCCCCAGCAGCACTGACTTTCGTAAATACCTTATGGAATGATAAAGACATAAGTATTTAGGGCTGGATGGGGCTGCAAGGAACACCCAGCTGAAATATTAGAGGTCAGGAAACAAACTCAGACAAGCAAAGCAGCTCATCTAAGGATATATAGCTGGTTAGCTGGGGAGTTTCTGGCAGAGTTGTGGAACAATAATAGCAATAATGATTGTACGTAAATAGTTAAAAATATTATTATTTTAAGAATTGGAAGGGACTTTGGAGACCTTTTATAAATGCACACTTCATTCTGTGCAGATCAAACTGTAAAATTATTAAAATAATAACTACTAGTTGAGCACACTGGAAGCGGTATTTGCAAACACCCTTCACACATATAACACAACTCACCCATAACACATATAACACACCTACAATGCACAATACAGAACATACAACACAATGCATATAAGACACACACAACGCACACTCCTCTTCCTTCTTTGGGTGGCCCTTTGGTATTTGGTGTGTGTGTGTGTGTTTTTTTTTCCCCATAGATGGTCATGGGATCTATGCACTAGAGCAAAGCATCTTGGCTACCTCCAAGTTTAGTTTTCTGATACAAGGCATGGACAAAGGACAGGGAAAGTGTGGAGAAAGGACTTAGGAGCAGATGAATGGGAGCAGCACAGAGACATGAGCAGGGGTGATCCTACCTGGGAGCACTTCAGGGGAATCGTTTCCTAGTTTTCCAGCCAAGAATAGGATGGCCCCAGAGGCTCTGAAAGCCTGCATGCCAGGGCCGGTAGAGGTGAGCCAGGGTAAGCCCAGCGTGACAAACGAAATGCCAAAGACCCTCCAGATGCCTGTATTTAATCTAAGCCTGTATTTAGGATCCAGAAACTGACCATAATTCATCTCACTGATCTCCCAGAACAAAGTACCCTTATGTGGGAGAGGTACAATATCATATCCAACATTAAACCCACCATGAAAAATATATTCCTTTTTCTTTATTTCTACTCATACCTTTAGATTTCTTCAGTGGCACTTTTCAGTTGGATGCTAATACTTCTTTACTTCCTCCCCAACACCTGCTAACCTCTCTTGGAAAGAGAGCACCCTTCAAGCCTTGGGCCCTTGTCGGAATCATCCAGCTAGAATTTAGCAACAATGTTTTGTATTCTTTGTATTTATTTTAAGATTTATTTTAGACAGGGTCTTGATCTGTCACCCAGACTACAGTGCAGCAGGCTCGTCATGGCTCATGGCAGCCTCAACCTCCCAGGCTCAAGCAATCCTCCCACCTCAGTCTCCTGAGTAGCCAGGGCCACAGGCATGTGCCACCATCTGGCTGTTTTTTTGTTTGTTTATTTTTGTTTTGTTTGTTTTTATCTTTTACTTTTTATGTAGAGACAGGGCCTCACTGCCTTGCCTAGGCTGGTCTCGAAATCCTGGGCTCAAGCGATCCTCCCGCCTCAGCCTCTCAAAGGGGTGGGATTAAAGGTATGAGCCACCATGCCTGGCTGTCTTTATTTTTAAGGTGACTTTCTATTTAAAGGATTTTACTCTAAATACATTTCCAATTACTGTAGCAATATAGAGTTTACCTTTTGAAATACATATATTTAACAACCAAGTGAGTCGGCGTAAAGAGAAGCATCAAGTGTCATGGTATAGGGGGTACACAGATGTTACAAAAATCGTGAAGGTGATACAAGAATGCTTAATGTTTGGGGACAATATCAGTCTAGGTGGGAAATGAAGAGACAGAGGACAGGGTTAGCAGGGACGGAGTGGTGTCTTTTTCGATTCACATGAGGGTTCTGTCTGTGCTAGCTCTGGGCCTAAAGTGGGCCGTGGGTAGGGAGGGATTTGGATGGGGTCAGGCAGGATAAGCCTGCTGCTGTAACAAATAACCCCAACACTTGAGTGGCTTCACCCAGTGGAATTTCATTCATCTCACACTAAAGGCCGATTGGGTGGTCCTAGTTAGTGGGATGTCTTCCATGTGGTCATTGAGAGACCCGTATTCCCTCCGTCTTGTGATTCTGCCCTCCTCTAAGGCCCGAGTTTCTCCATTTTGCCTGAAGAGGACCTCATGGGCAGTTTTTATGGGCCAAACCTGAATGTGACGCATTCCACTTCTGCCAAATACCATTGGCCAGATTCTGTCACGTGGCTACCCCAAACTGCAAGAGAGGCTGGCAAATATCATCTCACTGTCTACCCAAGAGAAATAAGAAGTGAGTTGGGTGGGCAGACAATCTGTCTCTGCCCTAGATGGTTAGCTCATTTGTTGACTCAATGTTATCACACACCTACCATATGCCAAACAATTTTGCGTTCCAATTTTATCTGAATAGATTTTACTCTTTTCCTGTGGATTTGGAGATAATGTCTGAAAAATGAATTGCACTTACTATAGTCTATTTAAATGATCTTTTCAGAAATGATGACCCATCTTCAGCAGAGGTTCTGGAGAAGAAGGGCCATATCTTAGACATTATTCTCAAATACCTAGCCTTGAGCCAGGTACAGAAATGTTTTGTGGAAAAGAATATAGAGAAGAAGTTTCTGCAGACAATGACTACATCAGACTCATGTTTGACTAGCAAGTTGTGTTGTCCATGAACAACCACATTTCTCACTTGTATCATGGGCTCTTGAGTCCAGGACAGAGCCCAAGGCTGCAAAGAAGCAGGCTTCTGGCTCAGCTCCCCCATATCCCTTGTTGTCATGGGGACATGCTGTCTGGCAGCTGTCAATTGAGAAAGGCTGGGAACCCTAGATGTTCTTCAGGGCCTCGTATCAATGGCCTCTGATATCCTTTCTTTTACCCAAAACAAAACTGTTATTTTACCTTTTATAGGTAGTATTTTCTGCTCAACAAGATCTGTGTGAACTCACCTGTTAAACACCTCCATGGGCAAATTCCTTTGAAGAGTAGGGTTTAGAGAGTTTCCCAGATGAATGGCGAGTATAGACAGTTCTTTCTAAAATGCTGAGTACACCCTGTCACTGTCTAGCTTTAAACAATTCATCCATTTTTCATTCAGCCATCTAACATGTATTGTGGACTCATTCGGTACTTTCAAATTATACATAGTCTTTGTGTATGTTGTGTCTTTGGACATCCACTTTGGGTATAGCTTGTATTTTAGGTGTTCTAACTCTCTAACTCCAAAACACCTCACAACCACTCGTAATGTTCTAGGGTATTACTATCTTCCTATTCATGTTATTCTATAGTTCAGATCACATTATAAAGAGTATATCCTTAAACATATATCCCAAAACATTTCCCATGTCAGTAAACATTTGTAAGTATTATTTTAATGCCTCCACAATATTTGGTTATTTGTCAAGGATAGTCAAATAGGAGAGGCATACTCAGATTATATTTCTTTTCTAAACTTTAGAATGCTGGTTGCAGAACAATATGGAGAATGGGGGATGGGGACAGAAACAGATGGGAGAAGAGGAAAGGTAGGAGGCTGGAGGAATAGTTCAGAAAAGAGCATTAGAGCTAAGAGGAGCCAAGTGTATTGGCTGAGGGTCTTGGCCCTGGGACTAGTATGTCTGCATCTATATCAAAGTTTGTACACTTACTATAATGGCCATGTGGCTCTGAGCAAGTTACTTAAGCTTCCCTAGTCTCAGTTTCCTCATCTGCAAAATAGTTCTAACAATGGTACTCATGCCATTGAGTCACTTGAGAGCTAAGTGAGATAATTCATGTAAAATGCTCTATGAAATGTTTCATAATTTATGATTTTTATAGTCTATAATTCATGTAAAACCACTCTTGAACAGTGCTTGACATGTAGAAAGTGCTCTGTTAGTCAGTGTCCTTGTGGTAGCTGGTAGCAGGACAGATAGATTGTGATACATTCCAAATATAGACAGCATGGCCAACTGGTGAAGCATGTCACTGGGGACATCAACATGATTTTGCATAACTGGGTGGGTGATGGTCCATCTGGACCAAATATGAAAGGTTAGGTGGACAACAACCTAGAGAGAAGGATGGACAATTGGATGTGAGCCTTGTTGACCCCTTGTGACCTCCCAGCTCCATGTCCCCGACAGTGTTGGTAAGGGACTTCTCTGTGCTCAACAAGTCCAGGGTCTGGCTTGGCTGGGCTTGGCCTTAATTGTTACTCAAGGTCAGGATACATATACCCTCTGCCATCTCCCTCCTTCATGCACCAATTTGAAGAAGATTGCAGGGTCTAAGATGCTTGATTGTGGGAGACCTCGGGACAGTAGCCATTTCTACATTGGAAAATACAAATGGGATTACACCACCTACTCTTTAAATCTTCCCTTGGGTCTCTTTGCTCTTATGATGCAAGCTGAGCTCCTCAGCATGGGCTTTGCTTTATGAGTTCCCCTGAATGCAGACACCGAGATGGAGTCTAGTGCATAAGATGTTTCAGGTGCGTTCTTGGCATCAGTCCTTGTGCAATGGCAGGGAAAGGAGCAGGAGTGGATATGAACAGAAGTGAATAGGGCTGCCGTTTGAGAACAGCCTTGGCCAGCCCCATGGGGAGCTTTGGAGCTCTTCAGCATTGTCCCTCATTGGACTGGGATCGCCAGATCTTTATATTTCCATGTGAATCAGTCGAGGGATGTGGGTCTCTCTGAGAAGGGGTGTGGCTGCAAAGCTGCTCTCTGCTACTGGGGGACTCCTTGAAGGGGTTGATGGATGAAGGCCAACTGCTGACAGTGCTCTCAGCAGCCAGAGCACATTTTTTCTTAAAGAGGGATCTAAGCATATCTCTGTGTCCACTTCAATGGCCTGCTAGACCCTGCTTGATCTGGGCCTAAAGAACTCCTAGTCTTTTCTCACCTTACTGACTTTTCTCTCTGCTCCAGCCACCCTAGCCTCTTTTCATTGCCTCAAGTGCCACATGATGTTTTGTGCCACAGAACTTTTGCTCATTCTCTGTCTGAGATGATCTTTCTACCTTTTTAATCTGACTGATACCTACTTGTGTTTCCAATCTCAATTCAAATGTTACTTTCTTTTGGAAGCCTTCCTTGAAACCTAGATAACATTTCAGGATCCCCCATTGCATACAAGCATTGCCCATTGGACTTTTCTTTCATTGTTTGCAGTTCCAGGTATATTTGTTTGAGTCTTTGCTTGGTAGCTCTTTTTCTTACTAGACTGAAAGCTCCATGAGGGTAGGGCTTGGGTTCCTGGCTCATTGAGACAATCAAAACTGATTAGTTTCCTCTTCTCTCTTCTCTGGGCAATGGAATACCTCATTCTTTGACATATTTCTTATTTTGATTAAAAAACGCATTTATAGGCATTAATATTTAAAACTTCCACCATGAGGACACCAAATTGGAGGACAAGTCTCATTGTTTATCCTTTCAGCCGCAAGTCACAATATATTTTTTAAAACGGCTTTAGCAAAAGGCAGACCTAACTTTAAATCCTCCATCTGCCGCCTGATACCTGTGTGACTATGGGTAAGCTGCTTCTCTTCTCTGAGCCCCTGTTTTCTCATATGAAAATTGCCCCCTTTTAGGATAAAATAGGACATTGTCCACAGCCCAGCATAATACCTGGCACAAAGCAGGTGCTTGATGAAAATTACTTGCTCCTCTTCCCAGAAGCAGGGGATTCAATTACTGCTCCAGTGGCTGTCAAGAACAGCAGCAGGAGACCAGTTTCAGACAAACATGCTGGCTTAATTGCCTCACCCTCCTTGCTGCTGACCTCACTGGGGCCAAGGCTTGTTTGCCTTGGAAGATGTGCTGATGGCTCCCAAGGTGGTTTGTTTAACTGATGGCCTTTGAGGGCTGGGGCAAGGGATCAGGAGACCCAGAGGCTCCTGGTCAGGTCAAAGGGATTTGACAGACAAGTTGGGACAGAAGTCTAGTGATGTATTGATCGAAAGTGGAGTGACTTGTTAATCTCTGTTGATTTTGGAAAGATGGCTCTATGTGCCACCTATGAAGACAGATGGGGCTTTTTCATTCCTTGGTGATGGCTTGAGTATTTAAACACTCTGGACAGGAGGATGTGTGTTTATGAAGGAGGCAATTTTAGGCAGTGATTTTCCAGGCCCAAAGAGTCCCTGGCATCACATTCCCTCTGTTCTAGATGTTGGATGGCAGATGTTGGTAATGGGGCATCACATCTGGTGCCCTGAGAGCCACATAAACTCTTCCTTCTTATTCATCACCTTCGTGAATACTGTGTGTTGGACTCCCATGGTGAACTAAGCACTAAGATCTAGAATGGGTTGTAGTTAGGTTCACTAATCACAGTTGGTGTGTTTCTCACAAGCAATGTGCAAATCGAATGATAATGTTTAATGTGTCCAAGGAGTTTATTATTAAAATGAATCTTATGGGAAATTCTACAATAATCTATTATTTTGCTAAGTAATTATCTTTATAATTTGTTAATTGTGTAAATTTATCTGTTCGTCATCATCTATCTACCCACCCTTTCACTCATTCACTTACTCATGCACTCACTTCTTTGTATGTTCATTCATTCATTCATTCATTCATTCACCAATTCATCTGTATAGTCATTCATCTGTTGTTCCTCCATATGTTTAAGTATCTATCCATCTACCCATCTTTCTATTCACTTTTTATTTTTTTTTTGAGATAGAGTCTCACTCTGTCACTCAGGCTGGAGTGCAGTAGTGTGATCTCAGCTCACTGCAACTTCTGCCTCCAGGTTCAAGTGATTCTCCTGCCTCAGCCTCTAGAGGAGCTAGGACTACAGTCATGTGCCACCACGCCTGGTTATTTTTTTTTATTTTTATTTTTTTGGTATTTGTGGTAGAGATGGAGGTTTGCCATGTTGGCCAGGGTGGTCTCAAACCCCTGGCCTCAAGTGATCTGCCCACCTCGGCCTCCCAAAATGCTGGGATTAAAGGTGTGAGCCACTGTGCCCAGCCCTATCTATCCACTTTTAATTCATCCATCCGTGCATTTATACATACATCTGTCCTTCTATTTTTCTAACCACCAACCCATTTATCTATTTATCCACCCAACATCTGTCTATTCATTCATTCTTTTTTCTCATTTAAAAACTTTTTTATTTTAATTTTTTTTACTTTTATAAATTTAAGCAGTACGAGTGAATTTTTGTTACATGGATAGACTGTGTAGTGGTGAAGTCTGGGATTTCTATATAGCCATCACACCAATAATGTACCTTGTACCCATTAGGTAACTTTTTGTTCCTCACCACAGTCCTACCCTCCCACTATTCCCAATTCCAGTGTCTATTATTCCACAGTCTGTGCCCGTGCATACACATTATTTAGTTCCTACTTATGAGTGAGAACATGTGATATTTGACTTTCTGTTTCTGAGTTATTTCACTTAAGATAATGGCCTCCGGTTCCATCTGTGTTGCTGCAAAAAGGCATGATTTCATTATTTTTATGGCTGTATAGTATGCCATGGTGTGTGTGTGTGTATTACTTTATATATATACATATATAAAATATATATCTATATATATTATAATGTGGTACATTATATATATTAATATTATATATTAAAAGGTTATAATTACATTACATATATAGTACATTATAGTGCTATATATGTAAAGTATTATATATATGTGTGTGTGTATATATATATATATAATGTGCTACATTTTCTTTATCCAATCATCCATTGATGGACACTTAGGTTGACTCCATATCTTTGCTATTATGAAAAGTGCTGCAATAAACATTCAAGTGCTGGTATCTTTTTATATAATAATTTCTTTTCTTTTGGATAGATACTTCATTCATTCCTTTCAAATTAATTATTCCTTCAGCAGGCTTTAACTGAGTACTCTCCCTGTCTCTAGTTCTAGTCTAAGCACTAGAAAGATAAGTCCCTGGCTTTCCAGAAGCCCAAGGTCTCATGGCAGAAACCAATATATAATTAGACAATTATCATCCAGCAAGACAAGTGAAAATCAGGGTTTCATAAGGTTGGGCATCCCTTTACGTCCAGTAAATGTCAGTGAAGTCTCCAACTCCTCCAGCGTCTTAGGAAAAACCCTCTTTACTTTGAAGATGAGATGGAGGGAATATGTGAAACTGAGGGTAGATGCCTCAGTTTCTGGTTAACCCTTCACTTTTCAAAGTCTTTCACTCCTTTTGCGACATCTGTCAGGTTTTCAACCCTTTCCTTTTTCCAAGCAATCTCACTTCTAGAAATCAGCTTGGAAACAGCCCAAGTATCCGACTACAGAGAACTTTCCATACATTATGGTACCGCCAAACAATGGAGCACTGTGCGGCTTCTGAAATGCATAAGGTAGAAGTTTATGAACTGATAGGGAAAAGAACTCAAGATATATGTTTAAATAAAGAAAATGAAGCCCCAAACAGTGTGTTTAGTACAATCACTCTGCGAGGGTTCTGTGGGATGACACAGATGTGATCAGTTTCTCCCCTATTTGTAATAGATCATTTTAAAAATTTTGGCTGCAAAGAGAAACTTTCTGGAAAGGTCAGCTTTTACTTGCTTTTGCACTCCCAAAAAGCTAGAACAGTGTCTGACGCGTAGTAGGCACTTCATAAATATTTGTTGAATGGATCAATGAATGCATGATTGAACAGAAAAGTGTTGTTTTTTGGGAGATACGGAATTTAAGGTTTTATTAGGGACTTTTGGCTTTCATTATATTATATAAAATATATTAAATGTTTTATTGTAAAACTTTTAAAATTTAAAAGCAAAGTGGACAAATAACTCTCTGAAAGCCTTCAACCCTCCTGCTCTCCAGGAAGGGATTGTCCAGTTGGGTGACATGCCTCTCTGCTTCTCCAAACTGTTTTTCATGTCTAATTAGAGAAGGCGGCCTTCTGTGTTTTAAGCTTCCTCTCTCCCAAGGGGGAAATGCCAGACCTGTCGGAGAAAACAAACAGCAGCCTCTGTGTGTGTGTGTGTGTGTTCCTGCCCGGGCGCTTGGGCCTGTAAAACCTGGACTCCCTTTCTAGGTTAGAAACCTACGTTAGGGAGCTGTTGACAGTCCCTCTGTGTGACCTCTTGCACAATTCCAGGGACAGCTCAGCAGCTTAGAAAAAGGAAGAAAACAAACAAAATTGGCTGAGTCTGTTTGTTCTGAGGAAACTCAGAGAGGTGTTTGACAGTCGGTAAATGCCAGCTTGGCTGTTGTTTTTCATCTGTAACATGGGAGGCAGAGGTGGGGCTGGGAGGGAGGAGGAGGACAAAGGGAGAAATGTGGAGAGAGGAAGGGCAGTGCTGGACAGAGGCTCCCTCAATGATGAGTGCAGGCAAAGTGGGTTACATTGGACTGGTTAGGGGGCTTCTGAGGGAGCTGAACTGGGACTTATCCTGTGAGTTTGTAGGTGGCAGGGACTGGGTCTCAATCATTTATTCATTCATTTCTGTATTTATTCATTCATCTCATTTTTCAGTCCTTCACTCCTCCTTCCCTCCCTCCCTCCCCGCCTTCCTTCGAAAACTTCCCACAAAAACGAAGGAAGATCCTCCCTCCTAAAAGAAACGAGAAGAGGAAGGAATTTCCTCCTCCTTGACAGGAAGGGACTTAAGGAATCTTCGGACTTCCCTTCCTTCCTTCCCCCTCACTCCTCCTCTTCTTCCTCCCTCCCTCCCTCCTTCTTTCCCTTCTCCTTCCTTCCTTCATTCCTTCATTCCTTCCTTCCTTCCCTTTCCCTCCCTCTTTCCTTCCTTCTTTATTCCCCACTTTCATTTCTTCCTTTTTTCCTTTCTCCCTCCCTCTTTCCTTTCTCCTTCTTTCCTCTCTGCCGGTTTCCTCTCTCTCTCCTTCCTCTCCCTTCCTTCCTTCCTCCCTTCCATCCTTCCTTCTTTCTTTCCCCCCTCTTCCCTCTTTTCTTTCTCCCCTCTCCTTCTCTCTCCCTCCTTCCCTCCTCTATTCCTCCTTCTCTCCTCCTTTCCTTCTTCCTTTCTTTCTTCCTTCTTTTCTTTTTTCTCTCTCTTTAAAACTACTTACTGAGTGCCTACTACATGCACAAAACTCTTCTGTGTGCTGAAGAATGAGACAGTGGATAAATCAACTAAAGACTCTGCTCTCATGATGCTTCCAATAGGTTGTAGAGACAGAAGCAAGTGTGTTAAGCAGTTATAAATGCTAAGATGAAAAATAAAGTTGGATAGGGACAAGACATCCTGATTGGGGGCTGTTTTATTTAAAAAATCAGGGACCATTTTTGGACTTTTCAAGAGAGATGTGATTGAAGTGAAGGAAATAACCATGTAGTTCTCAGGGGAAAGCATTCTGGAGAGAGGGAAGAGAAAATGCAAAGGTGAGAAGTGCCTGAGGTATCTGAGGAGGAGCAAATTGGTCAGTGTGGCTGGAGCAGAGAAAGCAGGGACAAGGTGTGAGGTAATGGGGTCAGGGAGGTGAGCAAAGGACGGATTCCATAGGGTTTTGCAAGCTATGGTGTGGGTTTTATTGTAATTTGACCACAGGTCATTGGAGGCGTTAAGCAGGGTGAGGGTATAACATGGCTTACATTGGTGTAACAGGCATCCTGCTTGCCTCATGAAGGACAGAATGTAGCGGGGCACAAGCAGAAGCAGAGAGCCCATTTAGGAGGCTGTTGTAATTGTCCAGGTGAGAGATCATGACGCTCGGGGCCAGGGGGGTCATGGTAGAGGTGAGAGGATGTGGAAGGATTCTGTGTATACTTTGAAGGGAGAATCAATAGGATTTGCTGATGGTTTGAGTGTGCACTGAGAAAGAGAGGAATCAAGGATGAAACCAAGGATTTGCGCTGAAGCAACCAATTCAATGGTTTCTCTGTCTGCTGAGATAAGGAATACTGCATTGTTGACTCTGTACATGTACCTGGTATTTGCTCAGTTAATGTTTGCTGACTGGATGAATGAATGAAAGCTATTTTGGCGGGGGGTGGGGTGAAGGGTTGGGGGATTGTCTTAGAGTTTTTGATACATTCAACAAACATTGATCGATTGTCTACGGTGTGTTAGATTCTGTGCTCAGTGCTGTGAAATGTATCAGTTCATTCAACAGACATTCAGTGACTTTTCTGATTTTAGGAGCTGGAAAAAGTATAAGGGAATAAGATAGACATGATTAAGCCCCTATAAGGACTCACTTCTAGATGGGGAGACAGGTGTCAGACATGTAAAGAAACAAGCAAAACATTTCCCAGCTGTATTATAAAACAATAAAATAATAAAGGAGAATAAATAAAAATAGTGTCCAGGGAAGGCATCTCTAAGGGAGAAACATGTAATCTGAACCTGGAAAATGAGAAGGGCTGAGTCACATATAGAAAAGAGAAAAAGCCATCTAGGCAGAAAGAATAGACAGCTCAAAAGGCCTGGGGCAGAAATGAGTGTAAATACATAGCTCCCGAGGCAGAAAAAAATTGTGTGGTTTGAGGTTAGTGAATGGGGCAGAATGACATGAGATAAGGTTGCAGATGAAGGCACATGCCAGATATCATGATGAACAAGACAGAGACCTTGCCTGAGGAGTCAAAGGGCAGATAAAAATGGTGAATAAAAGAAAGAACCTGCCAAAGGACCTAAAAGGTGGCCTTGATATTAGAGCTAAGTCTATGTCTAAGGTCTTGGTTCACACAAAGGTACGGAAGACGCATTCAGTTCCTTCTAACCTTCCTCTTACTCAGCATCATACTAACGTTTCTGAAATCAGAGCAGATCTACATGGCAAAGAAGGAAAAGACGTTCCAGTGTGGATATCCTGAAGCTACACGAGTGTTTTAGACCAAACCCCCAGAACTACAGGCCTCAGGGAAACACCTACCGGGCTATACAGCATCCTACATGCGGTCCTGAGGGGACCCACGGTGCTGAAGGCTGATGCATTATTGGTCTTTACTCCAGTCTTAAACATCTACCACGAGTAAAAGTGTTTGTTTCCTTCTTTCTTTCTTTTTTTTTTCTCGATGGTGAGCCTATGGGGTTCCAGAAAGTATTATTCATTCATTCAAGAAATATTCGTTGAAGGCCAGCTGTCTTCCAGGTACTATGGATTTAGCTTTGTGCAAAGAAGACTCAGTCTTCCCTTGTGGAGTATGCACTCTAATGAGATCAAATGTCACTAAAGAGGTAAGTACAATAATTTGCGTAAAGGGTCATGGCAAGGAGAAATTTGGGGCTTGCCGAAGAGGAAGCACCTTGCCACAGAACATCAGGACAGGCTTCTCAGAGGCAGTGGCATCTATTCTGAGATCTGGAGAGGGGGCAAATAAAGTTAGCTAGATAAAGTGGGGTGAGCAGTGTGAAAAGTAATCCAGCCAGAGGAGATGGATATTAAACAGCCATTCATTCTTGTGAGTATTCCAATATGTGATGATTCAAAACTCTATCTTAAACCATATCACACTCCAAATAGAAGCACCGTAACTGACACAATGCAAGTGTGAGCTTTGGGGTCAGTTGGGCCTTGGGTCATAACTCAGTTCTTTCAGTTACTCTCTGTGTGAACTTGGCCAGATCATATCACCTCCCTGGGACTCAGTTACCTTGTCTTTTAAATGGGGGTAATAACATGATTCTACTCTCAGGTTTGTAGGGATTTAGTAAGTTGACATATGTAATGGGCCCAGTGCAATGTTAGACACATGGTAAGTGCTCAAAACATCACAGCTATTTTTCTTGTGCAAGAATAAGTTGGTACTATAAAAGAACTGGCTGAATCTGTGAAAGTTGAATATGTGTCTTTCTCTAATGCAACAATTCCACACCAAAGTGGAAAATCTACGGAAATGTGCTCATATGGTCATTAAAAAACATGTATCAGAATATTCATAGTAGCACTATTTATAGTAGCCCAATCTGGGAACTTCCCTGATGCCCATCTAGAGTAGAACAGACACACTGTGGTAGATTCATGCACTGGAATACTACACAGCAATGACCATGAATAAACTCCAATTCACACAACAGCATGGGTGAATATCACAAACAGTGTTGAGTAAACAAAGTCAAAGACAAAAGATGACACAGTGTATGATTCTATTACATAAAGTCTGAAAACAGATAAAAACCAATCTATGATGTTGGAAGTCAGGATAAGGGGTATCTTGTGGGAGGAGGTGTTAATAATAGGAGGGGGCATGAGAGGGACTTGTAGGGGGCTGGTAATGACCTTTTTGGGTAGTCTATGTGTCTGTTCTATGCTGTGTTCATTTTGGAAAATTTATCAAATGGTAAACTTATGATCTGTTCACTTTTTTCCTTTTGAGATGTCATACTACTTTAATTAGAAATCTTAAAATATAGCTATTCACATAAGTATTCACATAAGCATATAAGTCAATGAAAGCTACCATTGTTCTGACATTTCAGGCTGGACTCTAGACCCCACTGGATGTTAATGTTGGTTTGTAGAACTTTTAGTCACATTTTTTTCCCCAGCACGTTAGGCAACCAGTGGTCAGTGGCTACTCTTTCTGCTCACCAGTCTGAAAGCAGTGCCTGCTCTAATGACTTTTTCTTTCTTCTGGATTCTCTCTTGGATTTGATGGCTTTGGTCTTTAGCTAAATTGTAACTGACTTACCAGAGTCTCATTTGGCTTTGTGACTTTAAGAAGTTCTAAAGTTCTCATTTGGGTATCTGAAGGTGGATCATCTGGGCATGCGCTTTGTTGATTGAATTGCAATATTTTCTCTTGATTCTTTGAGTGAGGTAAGCTATGATGTGAATCACTGTTTTGTCCTGAGCCAAAACTTTGTGGGGGAAAATTAGCAAAAGCAAGAACTCGCAACTCTATGCAATATTCTTTTAGCACCTCTGGAGATCTCATAGGCTGTCTAGAGAAACAACTTAAAGTCAGCAAAATGGCTCGTTAGCTCCTTCTCCATGTTTCCATTTTATGTTCCTAAAGATTGGGTTTATCTTTCATGGGCAAAGATATTCTATTTTTACTTTGGAAACATTGACCTCTGCTTTGTCTTTCCTTTTTTTTTTTTTTCACTCAACGCAACTAAATGGGCTGAGGGTAGATGAACAATTTGACAGGAGTCTGAGCAGAAATAGTCACAGCTCCCGTTTACTGTATGCCAGGCACAAAGTGCTCTTTTTGTAAGCTCATAACAAGAATCCCAAGACACAAGAATAATCACTGTCTGTATTTAACAGATGAGGAAACTGAAGTTTAGGCAATTTCAGTAATTCGTCCAAGGTTGCCGTGGCAAAGAGCTAAAATGGGATTCTCACTACATTTTGATTCTTACACCCTTGATCTTAACTATAACACAATTCAACATTTTTAGAATTCACCCAATTTCTTGGCATCTAGTTTTCCTCATCTGAAGAATGGGGCTGATTAGACCCCTCTTTCAGGGTTATTGTCAGGATCAAAGGAAACAAGGCACTTCTAAAAGGTAAGTGGTGCTTGTTCCTACATAAGTTAGTTCTAAAACAATACTTACCATCAGTTACTAAGCTGTGTAAGCCAAGTCCCTTCCTTTGCACAATTCCAACCTCAGGGTATTCATCTAAGAATGTTTCTTAGATGGTATAGAGGTCCTGGCGTGAAGAAGAAAGACCAGAAAACTGCTGGGACTGAAGAGAATGTAATTTTTAGTAGCCCTATTGAACTCATCCATAGGTAAATTCCTCCAAAGAGAGGTTCAGCCAATTTCCAGAGGAATGATAAGGAAAGTTGGCTCTTTCAGAAATATTGAGTACATCCTGTCACTCTTTGGCTTGAAAGAGTTCATCATTAATTCATTCATCTAGTGATTATCGAATATTAAGATTTGGTAAGGCACAATAATAGTAAAGCACTTATATTCTAAGCCGTGTCCTAGGTAATTTGCAAATATTTACTCACTTAATCCTCCCAACAGCTATACAATATGAGGTTGGAATTACTGTGGTATAAATATGTGCTTCGATTACATGACTTGAATCTAGACAGTCTGGCTCCAGAGTCTGTGTTTCTAATCACTGCACTGTACTGTCCTTCAGTCTCCTGTGATCTGTTGCCAGCTATTACCTGGAATGATAGCTCCCTAGTGGGGATGTGTAACCCCGGGTTGGAGTGACATTTGTCACTATTGCAACATGTCTACCAAACATCACATACAAACATTTTCTGCGAATACAGGAAAGGGTCTTACAAGCTATGTAAGGGCATTTGGATGCTCCTTCCAGATTGGAGACCACACCTTTTCATATGAACATGCATATTTATCCCAGTATTGAAGGGATTGTACCTTTCTCTCTACCCATGTAGATTGATATGCCTTGAGGACAGGGTAGCAGGATATTTAAAGCTGTATCCCCTACTCAGTCAACTTTGAATGAATGGATGCATAAATGAATGAATTGTGTCTTTTCTCTTTCTTCCTGCCTACTCCACTTGTACACTATGTGCTCACCATAGTTTATCTTTTTCATAGCTCATAATTTTTGAGTACTTACCAACTGTCAGGTGCTTATCCCACAGAATCTTCATGATAACTACCATGGTTTGAATGATGGTGTCCCCTCTAAAATTTGTGTTGAAACTTAATCCCCAATGCAAGAGTATTAGGTGTGGCCTTTGGGAGGTGATTAAGTCACCATGGATGAGATTAGCATCCTTATAAAAGGGGTCAAGGTTGAAAGGAACACCTTGTTGCCCTTCCATCCTTTGCCATGTGAGGACATAGCATTCATCCTTTTTGGAAGGGGCAGCAATGGAGTGCCATCTTGGAAGAGGAAATAGGGTTCTCCCCAGACACCAAAACTGCCTGCTTGATCTTGGACTTCCCAGCCCCCAGAACTGTGAGAAATAAACTTCTGTTGCTTATAATTACCTAGTCTGTGGTATTTTGGTATAGCAGCACAGTTGGATCAAGACAATAACCCGGGGAGGCTTGTAGTTGTATTAGTCCCATTTTAGAGAGAGGGAAACTGAGAAGCAGAGAAGGTAAGTAATGTATTTATAAGAGGTAGGCCCAGGAGTCCCCATGGTTTTCCTGGCTGTGCCATACCATTTCACACCCCTGAGTTTGCTCAGGCTGCTTCCTCTGCTTGAAGCACCTTGTTCCTCATCCATCCTGTTAATTGGGCGCACACTTCCCCAATTTTTCCAAGGCTCAGATAAAGTCTCTCTTTTTCGATGAATTCTTTTAAGTTCTTCTCAAGGAGAAATGTTGATTCCCTCTTTGGCGTCTCCACTATTTTCACTACGCACTTATTTTCCTTTTCCTTTTAGCCATGTAATAACTCAAGCACACAGAAAAATACATACAGAGAATAAATATCGCAAACACCTATAGATAAACATTTAATGAACATTATTTTCTCATACTTTTTTCAGTTTTTTTTAAAAAATAAACTTTGTATGTACTTTCTCAAAGGGAGGAGGATATTTTTCTTAGGCAAAGATGATCTACAAGGGCAAAAGAAAAGTCGATGAAAAGTAGTTGAAGGGAAAATTTGCTTTATTACACTGATAATTATGAAAATAAGTCATAAAATCTCACTAACCTGAAATAATAGTGAGACTTTACACGTCATAAAAATTAGTGGAAAGTACCTATTATTTAAATGTTATAAATTTGAAAGCAGTTATAATTAAAAGTTCATTTCTTTTGACCTAGGAATGCTTCAGTTAGAAATTTGTCTTGCTCAATAATCATGGATGGCTACAACAGTTTACTGTCAAGAAAGTTCATTGCAGTGTTGTGTAGAACAGTTAAAAAAATGGAAACAACTAAAACACATAAGACTAAAGAGGTTGATTTTAAAAATCATGGTTTATTCTTACAATTCTATGCAGCCAATAGAATATATGCTGCTGAAGAATTCTAAATGTAATAAAAAGCTGTTCATGATACAGTAAATTAAGATAGCAGAATAAATACAATACCAATTTTATGAAAAAGACACTAATAAATGTTTATCTCTATTGCTGTGTTTACAAGTTTGTAATTAATTATATACAACTATGCCAATTTCTGGGTGACAGAATTATGTGTAATTTTGGTCTCCAACGCTCCTGTATTTTATAACAATAAACAATCATCTTTGTAATTTAAAAATAAGTTATTTAAAATTGAAAATATTAGTAGTATAGACAAAATAATTACATTATTTAAATGCATTGTACATCTTACATGCTCAGCAGCAAATGAGTCTTGGTAAGTACAAAGAACTATCTACAGCAAAATTACTTTCCAAAATGGCCTTTAGTAAAAATGTATGAGATCAGAAGGTCTTGGGTGGTGGCTTATTTCCCAAATGTGTTGTTCCTAACCTGACATTTATGCTGCTGAATTCTGTGAAGTTCATCTGAAGGATGAACTTAAATGTGATTTGATGATCCTTGCCCATCCTGTAGAACTGGAATCTGAATATTCTTTTTAAGAGGGTGGGGGCTTTGTGATCGGTTATGCCAACAGGCAGGGTGAGGACGTGTCCAGGATCTGGCTTAGGTTGGCACTCTGTCTCACTCTGTCACCCAAGCTGGAGTGCAGTGGCACGATCTTGGCTGTAGAGTGAAATGCTGGAGCGACTTGGAAATAAGGAAGTGGCTGAGATGCAGGAAAAGGGAAATGCAGGGGCTACCAGGGCAGCAATAGATGTTTCCCACAGGACCTTCATCAGTACAGGAAACAGAGGCAAAAATATTGTGAGGCACAGACGGGTACCTCAAGTATATTGTTCCAGGTGTGTGGCCTGTGATCATCGGGGGCAGAAAGGAGAGGTCTTAGGCTGTGTCAGAATGAGAATAGCCTTGGTGGCCCATGAGCATTAGTAGACCACCAAGGGACATTCTAGCAGAGATCTGAAATAGGTCACTTCTCACCTCCAGGATCCAAGTTCCTCTGAGACCTTGTAGCCCAAGGAAATTAGACTGGTGGCATTGGAATGAGACACACCAGCCTTTAAGCACTACCACAGGCTCTCAGTCTCTCTGACCCACAGTTTGCTCATTTGCAAAATGAGTAAAATAGGACCTAACTGTCAGGTGGTTTTTAAGATTAATGGAGATACCAGGGTTAATATGTTTACTGCTATGCGTTTTCAAATTAGACTCTCAGTATACAGCATATGCTTTCCTTGAAAGCACAGCAGGACAATCCATTACTCACAGTACAATGTATTTTGCAAACAAAAAAAGAAAGTTACCTTCAGGTATAACAATGCATCTGGGTTTATGATGACTATCCTCTACACCTCTTTCTTTTGATTTGTGTAAACTGCCTGAAAACCAGCCTACCCGTGAAAGGTATTGAAATGTTGTTAATGTATGGATTCGAGAATTGGGAAAATCATTTCAGATTCATGGGGTCAGTTCCTCTAATGCAATATGATAATGTATTTCAATCAATTTGTGGGGATGTGAAGGAAAAAAGCCACCACTATTAAAACACTGCTTCTATCGTTACATTTACTATCACCATTATTATCACCACGTCCATTACCACCACCAAGAGCAACACCATCACCACCGCCATGAGCGTTAACCCATCAACACAACCACTATTGACATTGTTAATAATAATGACCTTCACATCTTTGCCAACACCACCATCACCACCACCAATAACAATAACAACATAAAGAAAACCAGGAAACCTCACTTTTCTGTCCTGAAGATAATTCTTTTTTTTTTTTTTTTTTTTTTTTTTGAGATGGAGTCTCACTCTGTCACCCAGGCTGGAGTGCAGTGGCACGATCTCGGCTCACTGCAAGCTCTGTCTCCTGGTTCACGCCATTCTCCTGCCTCAGCCTCCCGAGTAGCTGGTACTACAGGTGCCCACCACCACACCTGACTAATTTTTTGTTTTTTTTAGTAGAGACAGGGTTTCACTGTGTTAGCCAGGATGGTCTTGATCCCTGACCTCGTGATCCGCTCGCCTTGGCCTCCCGAAGTGCTGAGATTACAGGCATGAGCCACCGTGCCTGGCCCTGAAGATAATTCTTAACTATATTTAAGGCACTGTGCTAGGTGGTAGGGAATTAAGGATGAGTAATAATGGTCTCTGTCTTCAAAGGTCTCACTGTCAAGTGTATAAAGCTAAAATGAGTGATCTTCTAGGGGTAAGTTAGTAGTGCCCAGATGGAGAGTCAATGCACAACTGGTTGGGGGTGGGAATAGATGAATGTGGTCCACCATTTTGATAGAAGAGGTAGAATTTTAGGAAGTCCCTACAAGATAAGTTAAATTTCCCCTTGACCAGAAATGGCAAATGGAATGTTCCTACTCCGTATCTTCTGCCCATGGTAGATAGCCATAAACCACCACAGCTGACTTTACAGCTGAGCCTGAAGTTGGCATATCCACCTCAATACAGCACTAAGGGCAGCCCAACTAGCTACAGTGAACTGGAGTTGGCTCTGAAGAGAAACACTTTTCACCTGCCTTCAGTGAAAGGGCGAAAGTGCCTTAGGGCAGGTACCTATCTTGCTAACTGTTACATCCCCAAGGCTAAGCCATGGGCTTGACTCCTAGATGGCTTTGAGTAGTACTGAATGAGTGGTTGGATGAATGGGGATGAGAGAGTATTCCATATGGAAGGCAGGGAATGGGTAGAATCCTCTAAGCAGGAAACTGCAGTGTGTGCTTGGGGAACAGCACACGGGTTTTGAAAAAGAATGAAGAGGGAGATAAGATCCTATTTTGTAGGCCCTTGAATGCAACTACTAAAGGTATTTGAGCAGGAAAATAAGATAATGTAAACTGTTTAGATAACCTGTATAAATAATAGTCTAGTGACAGGTGGTAGTCTACAGATGATGCTAATAAGAGCTAATTTCCTGGATCCCTTGCTGTGTTCAGTTCTGATTGTTTAAAAATCCTTCCAGCAATCTTTTGAGTTAGGTGCTATTATCATTTCCATTTTGCAGATAAGAAAACTGAGACGTGAAGAAAAGTAACTCACCCTTAGAATCACACATATAGTAATCGGTCATGAATATCCAAATGGGTTAAATCCCTTTCTGAATGAAATTGAAAAAAATATTCTTTCCTTGTCTCACAATGTTTTAGCTAAGTTTTCTTTATTTCCAGTTAGAACCAAAGAATTCATTCCCTTCCTTCTGTAGCAGTGGGAAGCAAGAAACTCATCTTTTATGAAGCTAATGGCAGCTGTTCTTCCCTCTCACCCAGCTGTCTTTTCCTGAAATAGGATAGGACAAAAATTCTAAATTTTCAGATATCAGGGAAAGAACCCTGGAGTTGGAGATCTGAGTTTGAATCCCAGCTCATCCATCATACTCATCTGGGTAACCGTAGCAACCAACTTCACCACTCAACTCTGCTCCTCATCTGTCCATGGAAACATGCTCATCTCCACACTTGGTTCATATGATCCTGGTGAGGATTGGTGAGGTTGTCTACATGCATTAAAACATTTTGTATAATGTGTACACATATAGAGTCTGCAATCTGTCCTTTGTGGCAAGTACCATGCTCATACTAATATAGTTATTTCTTTAATAAAAATTATTCTTTAATATTTGGCTCTTGAACTCAGCTGGTAAGTGGTTGATTCAGAGACCTCTGATACACGGTGCCCATCCCCTTGCCTTGGCTGTCTTTGATTCTAGCTGCTGTTTGGTATCTGGTTCTATGCAGGGTCTGACCAGATTTCATATAGAGGCAATGCACAGAGTTCCACCTCAGGTTCACTCGGTATACCTCTTGCTCCTGGCCCCAGGTTTTTGCTTTTGTTGTCACAGTCTGGAACTCAGCAGAGAATCAGGTCTTTACCCACCTGTGTGTAACCTGGAAATGGCGGGAATTTAATGCCTGTTTGGATGAGCCTGTGATGAATAAGGGATGTGAGCAGGAGATGAAAGCTTCCTTTTCCTTCTCCCAAGGCAGACGAGCTGAGGCACATTCCCAGTGGCTTCTCGGACAGTTCTGTCCTTTCGTGGTGGCATACTCAATAACAACACATTCTTGTATTAGCTCTCTTCCCCCTGCAACCCCCCCCGCCCCGCCGGCCCCATCCCCAACTCTGCTCCTCCAGCTCTCGTTTGTTCCCTTGGATCACATCTGCCAACAAAGTAAAAACACATATGTCTCTGTTTCAACCTGTTTTCTGGGGAACCCAGGCTTCAATAATGTTGATTCTAGAATTTGGATCTTTGATTATTCCTCCTGTCACTCGTGCATCTATCGCTCACTAAAGGGACTAGCACAGTGTCTGGCACATAACAAGTAATAAATAAATACTTAATGAATGCATGAATAAATTAACAAGACGCTTGTATCTATAAGAAATTACACAAATAATTGGATTTATGGATCTAGGTAGTAAAGTACAGTGGTTGGCGGGCGAGACACGGTTTGAATACCAGCCCTGCCACGTGTTAGCTGTGTTATCCTGTACAAGTTACTTGACCTCCATATAGCAGTTTTCTTGTCTGTCAAATGGATGAGATAGTATGTCAAACATAAAAGGGTTGAATGACACCCTTCGTGTGAAGTATTTGACACGTAGCCATAAATCAATCATTGAAATTATTATTCTTAGAACAAATACAGATATTACACGAGAAGTAATATATCAGAAAGCTCTAGAAAGGGATTTGAAAGACACATGTATGACTTTGGGCACATCATTGAATGTGCCTTTATTTTTTAACTAGCTTTCTACAGGGACAATAATTGCTAATCTACCTACAATTTGTGTGATAATTGTGAGAGGATTTTACAAAGCATAAACAGCGCGAAAAATGAAAATGACTTATTTTGTTCTGTGATATTGGTGGTGGATGGCACCGTCGAGAAAGCATGTCTGATGGCTGGAAAAAAGGCCTTTCCTTTTGGAAGATGGAAATTCATCTGGCATTTCCGAAGAGTGATCTCCCTAGCTGACCACAGTGTGATCGCCCGCTGAGATGTAAATCCTGGAGACAGGCGAAGGGAAACCGGGTTCCTGGAGGCCCTGAAAGGTGAAACCTGTGCCATATTTCACATGTAGCTTAAGCCCATTATCGCTGATGAAAACAAGATTTTTAAAAGACATGCTTCTTTCACTCTTCAGCTTCGTTCAATGAACTTTTGACCAAAAGCAGGACTGTTGTGTGCAGCCAAAAAATTCCTGGTATTTCCCACGATGTCACTGGACTGAGATATAGGATAGATTTTTTTTTTTTTTTTATGTAATCTGCACATTTTTTTTTTAAAGATCTGCAGAGTAGAGGTGCTTCTCATTTGATAACATGTTATCATCTTAACATATGCAAGGTACCACCCTTACTTCATTTTATTACATTGTGTTCTGTTATTTTATATGGTATTGCATTGCATTGTATCTGTTGTATTTCCCTCTTTCATCCCAGTCCCCACTCCTATCTCTCTCCTTCACTCACTAAAAGCATCTGAAGGCATTCTCTTTTACATGTCTGAAATATGCCCTTAAGTACTTTTCCTTCTAAAACATACAGTATGATTTTGTGCATGTGCTTGATTTACATAAAAGTTATTGAGCTATAAACCTTACTTTCCCACTTCCCACTTGAATTTTTTTTTTTTTTTTTTTTTTTTTTTTTTTTTTTTTTTTTTTTTTTTTGAGACGGTGTCTCGCTCTGTTGCCCGGGCTGGAGTGCAGTGGCCGGATCTCCGCTCACTGCAAGCTCCGCCTCCCGGGTTTACGCCATTCTCCTGCCTCAGCCTCCCGAGTAGCTGGGACTACAGACGCCCGCCACCTCGCCCAGCTAGCTTTTTGTATTTTTTAGTAGAGACGGGGTTTCACCGTGTTAGCCAGGATGGTCTCAATCTCCTGACCTCGTGATCCGCCCGTCTCGGCCTCCCAAAGTGCTGGGATTACAGGCTTGAGCCACCGTGCCCGGCTCCACTTGAATTTTTTATTCAACATCATGTTTTTAAGACCTTTCTTTGTTGCTGAATGAATATATTAAAATATGTGTTTATCTTTTGTGCATGTGTGTGTATATTTATTTCCAATTAATGCAGAGCGTTTCATGCTACACATTGTTTACAGCTTCTGCATCATTCCTATAGAGGTGGTGTATTAGTCAGGGTTCTCTAAAAGGACAGGACTAATAGGATAGATGTATATAAAAAGAGGAGTTTATTAAGGAGTATTGACTCACACGATCACAAAGTGAAGTCCCACAATAGGCCGTCTGCAGGCTGAGGAGAAGGAAGTCAGTCTGAACCCCAAAATCCCAAAAGTAGAGAAGCCAACAGTATCGCCTTCAGTCTGTGGCCGAAGGCCCGAGAGCCCCTGCAAACCACTGGTATAAGTCCAAGAGTCCAAAGGCTGAGGAACTCGGAGTCTGATGTTCAAGGGCAGGAAGCTTCCAGCATGGGAGAAAGATGGAGGCCAGAAGACTCAACAAGTCTAGTTCTTCCATCTCCTCTGCCTGCTTTTATTCTGGCCTCATTGGCAGCTGATTAGATTGTGCCCACCCAGATTGAGGGTGGGTCTGCCTCTCCCAGTGCACTGACTTAAATGTTAATCTCCATTGGCAACACCCTCACAGACACACTCAGGAACAATACTTTGCATCCTTCAATCCAATGAAGTTGACACTTGATATTAGCCATCACAGGTGGATACCTATGTTGTTTCCAGCTTCTTTCCACCACCGCTACCACCACACAGATCTGCATAAGATTTTCCCAGGAAGTAGATTGTTGGATCCTAAGACATATCTTACTTAAATCAGAATAGATTTTATTCAAGTCATATTGAAATAAGGATGTCAAAGCCACTTGGTGGGTAACTTTCTCAGAACCCTTCCTCTCTATGAGTGTATGTTTACCTGCGTTTGTATAAAGAGGGGTTTAGATGAGAAAATATCTAAGGATTCTACCACTATTAAGATTCCATGACTAATTTTCAAGCCAGCTGTGTTTACCAAACAAATGCAAGGAAAGTTGGATGAAATCTTGTAGTCCATTATCCAAATATTTGGAAGTAGCCAGATGTTCAGCATCTTGTAGACACCACCTAGGAGGCCTTTGTTAGTGTTCTCAGGTATATTTGTGTTATTTTAGTTTCCTAAGAGTTCTCCTTGCTCAGAGAGCTGGTATAGATTCAGGTTTGCAAAGATCCTGCAATACCTTAAGAATTTGGGTTTCAACTTAGGCTTGGCATCTATATATAGCTATCTATCTATCTATCTATCTATCTATCTATCTATCTATCAATCATCTATCTACCTACCTATAATTTATCATCTACCTATATATCTATATCTATCTCTCTGTCTAGCTACCTGTCTTCTTTTATCTATTTATCTGTTTATTTTGGGAGGGATTCAATACTATAGGGTTAATGAAAACATTGAAGTCAGACAACATGGTACAAATACATGGGGGTCAAATAACTAGCTGTTTGACTTTGGGCAAGAAACCACTTGGCACCTCAGTTTCCTTATGTACATATTAGAAAATGAAAGTAATAATTCTGACTTCGTTAGCTCATTGTGAAGATCACATGCAATCACGTGTAGTAAGAATGTAGCTCAGGACCTCGCACAGAGTAAACCCTGTGGTAGTTTACAAAAAAAAAAAAAAAAAAAAAAAGTCATAAATCTTTTGACACTCTTCTCATGAGAAAATAGAAAATAGAGTCTATGACCCTTCCAACTGAATCTAGGTGGGCTTCTGATTGCTTTCATCAATGAAGTATGGCAGAAGTGATACTATGTGACTTCCAGGGTTAGGTCATAAAAGGCAATGCAACTTGTGTCTTACTTGCTGGGGCACCACTGAGCCACCAAGTGAGACATCTAACTACCTCTAGGCTGCCACAGTGGGTAGGCTACTGGGAGCTATGTCAGCTGACAATCCTTCCTGAATCCAGCCTTCCAGGCATCCCTGTCAAGGCACCAGACACTTAAAAGTAGATTTTCTAGTCTCAGCTGTTTTAAAGTTTTCCCACCTAACTGTAGACATAGTGGAGTAGAGCTCACCCAGTTCCTCTGTGCCCTTTCCAAGTTTTTGACTCACAGAATACATGAGATGACCTTTGTTTTATGCTACTACATCTTTTTTTTTTTTTTTTTTTTTTTTGACAGGGTCTCACTCTGTGTCACCCAGGCTGGAATGCAGTGGTGTGATCTGTGTCACCCAGGCTAGAATGCAGTGGTGTGATCACGGCTCACTGTAGCCTTGACTTCCCAAGCTAAAATGATAATCCTACCTCAGCCTCCAAAGTAGCTGGTATCACAGGCATGTACCACTACACTTGACTATTTTTTTAAAAAAATTTTTAGAGATGGAGTCTACTTATTGCCCAGGCTGATCTCAAATGCCTGGGGCTCAAGCAATCCTTCCACCTTCCCCTCTGAAACTGCTAGGGATTACAGGTGTGAGCCACTGAGCACAGACACTACTACATTTGGGAGCAGATTGTTATGCAGTAATAAAAATGAGACCACCCTATACTACTCATATCACTCTTATCTTTTGGTACAACACAGATATTATGCCTTCTGGGAAGAGGCGTTCTACCATTGATAGTATCTAACATTTATTGAGGGCTTACTGTGGGTCTGGTACTGTGCTAACTGTTTTCCAGGGATGTATTCATTTATCCCTCACCATAGCACTATGAGGTGGATACTATTTGATTGATATTTTAGAGATGTGGAAACAGAAGCCTGAATAATTTTCCCAAGGTGAAGTAGCAGCAAGTTGGTAAGCCTGAATTTGAACTCTGTTCTCTGACCCACGTAATGAGTATTCACAAAATGATTGTTTTGGGCATTACAGTGCTAGGGATGACTTTCATTTCCGGTGACCTGGGAGAACATTGACCATGAGACAATAGATCAGAGAAGTTTCCATCCTCTACTTCTCAAAAATACAACCCCTTTTCCTACTTATATGAAACTGACCAGGTTTTGCCAGAGAAATGATGTGGCATCAGTTCTTCCCCAGGTGAGGTGAGGCTTCCTAGAGAAATCCAAGAGAAAAGGCCCTCTATGTTTCTGTCACCAGGAAGGAAAATTCTCTGCAGAGGCGGAATGAACAGGTATACAATTTCCTAACATGGTGAGTCTCCTCAGAACTGAGAGAGCACCCCCGCCCCTCCACCCGACATCTGAGGGTACTGGATGATTGGGACTGAGCAGGTCTGGAAAGGGGTAGAAGACCCTCACGCCTCTTCTCCTCCACCCCCACCTTACATCCATAGCTTAAGTGAGCATGACCAGAAAGCCACTAATAAAAACATCTCCACCGGCTCTATTTACCCAGCTGTGTATCTCAGGATCTGTCTCTGACATTTTTAATACTCTCTCATTTCTCTGTCCTCCAAGGATTCATTTGAAGCAGCCCACAGGGACGGGTGACACTGAGGAAACAAAACCCAGGCCCTCCGGCCTCCGACCGAGCGGTGCAGAGCATGCTGGGAGATCACTTCCACCTGAGGAGCACAAAAGACCCCAGGAGTGGAGGAAGCTGGCCTGAGGCCAACCGGATGTAGCAGACTTGCTGGGCCCAAGGAGGGAGGTCTGGTGATGGAGCCTCAAGTACATATCCTTCCAATCCTAAGGTAAACAGCGCTTGGGGCTTCGCTACAGGGAGGGCGTGGCCCATTGAAGTGGCTGGTACAAGGCGGGTACAAGGCAGGCCTTCTGATTTTTTTTAAACTGTCTTATGAATTATACTGTACCTACAGAAAAAACACAACAGGAAACTTAAATGAATGGCTCAGTGAAATTGCAAACGTTTGCCCAGATCAAGACCTAAGATGTTAGCACCTTGGAAGTCTCCCTCCTGCCCTCTCTAAATTGTTATCCTTCATCCATCCCTGTCCCCAAAAGTGACCTCTTTCTGGATTATAAACATCGAGTTTTATCTGCTTTTGCACTTAATATAAATACAATGCATTCTTTTGTGGCCGATTTATTTTCCCAAACACTGTGTATGTAAGCTTCCTCTCTGTTGTGTCTGAAGCTTTTGTTTGTTTATCACCGAATGTCATTTTGTTGCATGATGATATATTTATTGATTGATTCTTCTGTTGAGGGGTATTTGATTTATTTGGGGGTTAATGTGAATAGTATCATTATGAATATTCTTTTTGCTCTCTCAGTACGCTCATTTCTGTTAGGTACATACCTAGGAATGGAATTGCTCAGTTAAAGCATGCATGTATATTTTTATGCATGTCAAAATGTTTTCAAAAGTGTTTGCACCAAATTATATTCTTACCATCAATGTGTAAGAGTTCAGGTTGTTCCACATACTTGCTGGCACTTGGCATCATCTGTATTTTGAATTGGTAGCAGTTCTGGTAAGTGTGTAGTAGTATCTCATTGTGGCTATAACTAGCATTACTATGATTATTATTGAGGCTGACCAACAGTTTATATGTTTGCCATTCTTTTGGAGATCTTTTATGAAATGCCTGTTTAAGTCTTCTGCCCATTTTTAAAAATTGGGTTATCTCTCTTTTTCTTACTGATTTCTGAAGCTGTTTACATGTTCTGAAAATGAGTCTTTACTAGGTGATAAGTGTTGCAAATATCTTTTTCTTTTCTGTTACTTGACTTTTCACTGTTTTAATAGTGTGTTTTTATGAACAGAAGTTCTTATTTTATATAGACATACACACACACATATATGTATATATTTCCTTTAAATTTGATTTTTGGGGGGTGTCTTTTGTTTTTGTTTAAGAAATCATTCCCTGCCTGAATAAAAATTAAGAAAAAAAATCTCCTATAGTGTTTTCTAGAAGTTTTATTGTTTTTACTTCCATATGTAGATATACAATATATCATTTTGTTCTTTGATTTTCTCACATCATACAGCCTTCTTTTCTATTTCTGGGATACCCCTGAATCCCATGTCAGAAAAGACATGCACCTTTATGACCTATCAGCAAAAGTGATAGCAACAACAGCAATAATAATAACCGAGATGTGTGCAAGACCTCGTGACACACATTTCCATCCATTAACTGATTTAATTCTTTCATATCAGCCCTTGGACACTGTTGAAGTGAGCATCATAATGCCCATTTTAAAGATGCAAAGAGTGAGCCTTAGAGAAAAGTAACTTGCCCAAGTTCACATGGCTGATAATTAGCAGAACAAGGAGATTCAAGTATAGATCTGCCTGATTCCAAAATATATATTCTCCTTTTATCCCCTGGTGTTGATTAAGATGCTTTGAGATAACCAAGTCCCTGTTACTCATAGATTTGTGTAAGATTTTCCAAGAATCTTACAGGAATTTTGTGTGCAGCCAAAAAATTCCTGGTATTTCCCATGATGTCATTGGACTGAGATATAGAATAGGTTTCTTTTTATGTCATCTGCAGTCGAGGTGCACCAGAGAACTGGGTCATCAGAGGGTTGACATTTTGACTTGCCTAGGGAAATAAGAATTTCTTTACCTCTGGTCCTCCCTCATCCTCTGGGAATCCTCGAATGCTTTTTAATAGCCTGGCTGATCTGATGGTAAATGATACAAGCAGCAGCTTTTAAAAATCTGAGTTGCTGCTTCTGAATATTAGAAATGCCTCTAGAGTTTGGAAGTTAAAGCCAAAACAGATGGATAAACACTGGTAGCCGCCGAAGGTGGTGCATGATGTCAATGGAGAACAGGCAAGGTAGGTCTTCCGTAGGGGACAGCCATTGTTTGAGCTGGCAGCACTCTCACTTATTCAGGGACTGGTACTCCTTTGATAAATTGCTCCTGCCTCCTCTCTAAACATATAGTTTGAATAGAGGCTGCCCATATTAGCTCCCCACCCTCTTGGACTGGGTGATTGGTGCAGCATTGGACATACCATCCAACAGAGCCAGTGAGGTGCCTTCCCTGGGATTTTTCCAACCAAAGCAGGAAAGACTCTCTGTTCCTATTTTGATGCATCTCTGAGGAACACTTCCCAGGCAATAAATATCTATGAAATGAATGAATGAATCCCCACTGCCAAGTGAACTCTCAGAGGGTATCTCAGTACATAGTGAGAATGTATCATGCTTTTGGATAAGTATGTGAATAAATTAGAAGAGCATGCATGTGTTCATAAACGGGCATTCAAGAGAGTAAGTGAATAAATAAATAAGTGAATATATACTCTGCAATTCTGATTGTTTATACTTCTCACACTGATAGATATTTGCATTCCAAAAAGATCCACTTTGTTTCAGTTATCTTTGCTGTGTAACAAAGTGTCCAAAAACTTAATGGCATAAACAACCATTTCGTTACGTAACAGATTCTGTGACTCAGAAGTTTTGACAGGAGAAGGTGAAGAGAGGTGTTCTCTGCTCCAAGATGTCTAAGGTCTAATCTGGACAGAATTCAATGGCTGGGATATGTAGGCGCTAAGTGAAGGCATTTCTAGGTGATCCCAGCTTCCAGGACCTGTTAAATCCTGAACCAGACCATGAATAGCACACTCCAACCTCGTGGAGTACAGCCCCCTCTGCTTGGAATTCTCTGCTACAGAAATCTGCAAGGCAGATTTACTCACAGGAGCTGGGATCAGTTAAAAATGCCATTGCTTAGCACTTACATATGGCCTCTCCATGTGGCCTGGGCTTCCTCTTAGTGTGGCAGCCTCAGGGTTAGTTGGACCTCTTACATGGTGTTTTGAGGTTCTAGCACGAGTGTCTTAGTGGACAGGGCAGAAGCTCTATTGCTTTTTATGACCTCACCTTAGAAGTTACACAATATAACTTCAGGTCGGGTGCAATGGTGCACACCTGTCATCCCAGCACTTTGGGAGGCCGGGGCGGGCGGATCACGAGGTCAGGAGATTGAGACCATCCTGGCTAACACGGTGAAACCCCGTCTCTACTAAAAATGCAAAAAATTAGCCGGGCCTGGTGGCAGGTGCCTGTAGTCCCAGCTACTTGGGAGGCTGAGGCAGGAGAATGGCTTGAATCTTGGAGGCGGAACTTGCAGTGAGCCGAGATTGTGCCACTGCACTCCAGCCTGGGTGGCGAGCGAGACAGTGTCTCAAAAAAAAAAAAAAAAAAAAGAAGTTACACAATGTAACTTCTGCCATACTCTATTAGACTCTACTGGTCAAAACAGTCACAACCCACCCAGGTCTAAAGGATGGGAACACAAACCTCAACTGCTGGATGGGAGGGTGCAAGGTCATATTGTAGAAGAGCATATAGAATGGGAAATATTGTTGTGTTCGGAAAACAATCAGCCACCTGATTTAAATCAAATAAATTGGTCTCTTGGGGAGTTTTTAGTTTTAGGAAGATATTTCTCAGAACTCCTAAAGTCAAAGCTGTAAGATGACCTCTTAGAGGATCTGTATACACTCTAGCCCTGTCTCGAGCAAAACTATTCCACCAGGCTTCACCAATGGAAATAAGACATAGTGGGTCCAATAATGGCCCCCAACTATGTCCACATCCTAATTCCTGAGAACTGTGACTGTGGTATCTTACATGACAAGAGAACCTTTGTGCATGTGATTAAGATAAGAACCTTGAGATAGGACGAGGAGAAGAGAGAAGCAGAAGTGTCAGAGTCAGAGGAGATGTGATGCTGGAAACAGGGCTCAGAGAGAGATAAGAAAAATGCTACACTGCTGGCTTTGAAAATCAAGGAAAAGTCCACAAGCCAAGGAACGTGAGAGGCCCCAAGAAACTGGAAATGGCAAAAAGTGGATTCTCCCCTAGAAACTCCAGAGTGGATGCAGTCATGCCAGTGCCTTGATTTTTAGCCCAGTGTAACCCACTTTCAGATTTCTGACTTCCAGAACTGTATGATAATAAAATTATGTTGTCGTATGCAAATAAGCTTGTGATTATTTGTCACAGCAGCCACAGAAGACAGACACATACAAGAAGAGTCCGTCAGCTTGCTGCCTAGCTTTGACTCTTAGACTTGGTGCCCTCAGAACTCGGAAGACTGCAGGCTGATTGGTGATTGGTTGCTCACTTTTAGGCAGTCTGCGTTATGAAATAAGCTACAATGGATTCGAAAGCTTTACTGAAAATATTCAACATTTAGGAGAAAGTATTTCTAAGGAAAAAGATTTGCAAGGGACTTCAAAGTTTTTTTCCTCAATCCTTCATCACTGAAGTGCTTTAGAACCTTGCTACTCAAAGTGTGGTCCCTAACCAGCAGCCGCAGTGTCATCTCAAAGCCAGGTAAAATGCGGAATCTCAAGGTGCACCCCAGAGCCACTGCGTCAGAATCTACATTTTAATAAGATCCCCTGGAGATGTATGTGCACATTAAAGTTGGAGACACTATTTTAGAGATCTTATTG
Organism: Rhinopithecus roxellana; assembly: GCF_007565055.1. Classification (NCBI taxonomy): domain Eukaryota; kingdom Metazoa; phylum Chordata; class Mammalia; order Primates; family Cercopithecidae; genus Rhinopithecus; species Rhinopithecus roxellana. The sequence goes on from NC_044558.1 coordinate 90,364,053, forward strand.
CATCGCCCCATCTTTCCAGAAGTCTCCAGAGTAAAGGTAAGCATGGTTTTTTCTTTCTTTAAAATAAAAAAGAGATGGCCTCGAATTTGAGCAGGCATGTCAAAGCAGAACTAATGACCCCAGCTACTGATGCAGGGAGTCCAATTCATGACTCGTGTGGGGCTGATCATTGTCCCTTAATGCTGCCTCTAGGCTGAGCAGAGGACAGACACCTGTGTGCTTTCCTCAGCAAATATGTACAAAGCAAGGTTTGCAGTGTCTTCGGAATGAGGCCAGAGGTTTCACCCAGCTGAGGAGCAAGGCTCTCTCAAAGGATAGATAAACCAAAGAATTCTCCTCACGTTTCCTTCAAATGGTCATAATTTAATTTCTGTCTAATATTGCCTCGGTACCATTGCAGACTCTCAGAAGCTGGTGTTTTGTTTTGTTTTAAAGTCATGCTGTTGAGCTGTTTCAACTTAAATTCTCCCCAAGTAAAACCATACAAATGCCACGTTTCTAAGTGTGCATACCCCCAGAAACACAAATATGGGGTGTACTAGAAATGTGGTTGTGGAAGAGACAGGCAGTAGACTGTGGCAAGAGAAAAAAAGTAGCCTCAAGACTTTTCAGGCCAAGGTACTTTGGTCGGTCGAATTCTGCCTTGATTCCAGGCCCACTGATTTTCCTTTCTAGAAATGAATTCAGACTTAGAAGTACCTAAGAGGAGAAGGAAAATGTTGAGGAACTGAAAAGGAATTCTTGAGAATGAGAAAATGACAGCATCCAAAGAAAGGGGAAAATAATTATTTTGCCAGGGAGGTAAAGATTTTGACATCTAGCTCTCAGAACTGAAATATAAGGACTTTCTTAAAGATGTGTGGAACAACGATAGTTGGATTTTTCACATTGGGTTTTCTTCAGTCACGCTAAGACTCTTTTGGGGACTGAGTGTCTGCATGATCTATTATTGTTCAGAGTAAGGGAAGAAGGATGGTTTCATTTAGAATTGGCTAAAAAATGAATTTTAAAAAAAGTCTTGTTAACAGTCAATACAGAATTGTGTCTAACCAATTACACAAACAACTCACCAAAGCCAATTACCATAAAGCTTCTTACGTAAATATACGAACTCCTCAAGATGGCAGGATTACAAGTAAGTTGAAAAATGTAAAAGAATGGGGGACAGACTTTTAAAAGTCTCTGGCAGGCACTGTGCTAGGGTTTTGCACACATTATCTTCTTTTATTCTCACTACATTCTTACAACGTGTATGCTGTTTTATTCCAATTTTACTGATGAACTGAGCTGAAATTAACTGAAGCTAATTTCCTTGTGTTCACAAAGATGAAGTATGATGTTGAGATTTGAATTAGATCTTTGACTTGGGCTTTCTGGTTTCTATGGAGCCTCTGCTTGTTGAGAAACTGAGGATCTGCAATGGAATCAATGGAATCACCCAGCTTTCTTTTTTTTTAGAGGGAGCCTCGCTCCGTCGCCCAGGCTGGAGTGCAGTGGCGCAATTTTGGCTCACTACAACCTCTGCCTCCCTGGTTCAAGCAATTCTCCTGCCTCAGCCCCCTGAGTAGCTAGGACTACAGGTGTGTGCCACCATGCCTGGATAATCTTTTTGTATTTTAGTAGAGACACCACTTCCTCCAGGAAGCCTTCCCTGATGCTGTAGACTGGATTTTGAGATGCCTCCCTCCTGCTCCTCCCTCGCTACGTTGATTAGCAGGCATAAGAAATATCCTAACGTTATACTTTATTTCTCTCTTTCCTACTAGATAGTAGACTCCATGCAGGCAAGGACTACTGTTGGCCTGTTGTTGTTTTTAAGTGTTGTGGATACATAATAGTTGTATATATTTACGGGGTACACGTGATATTTTGTACATGCATACACTGTGTAATGATCAAATCAGGATGACTGAGATGCTCAGCATAATGTCCTCCAGTTCCATCCATGTTGTTGCAAATGTTAGGATTTCATGCTTTTTATGGTTCGTTGTGTATACGCACCACTTTTTCCTGATCCATTCATCTGTTGATGGATGCTTAGGTGGATTCCATATCTTGGCTATTGTGAATAATGGTGCAATAAACATGGGAGTGCAGATATCTGCAAAGACTACTTCTGCCTAACATCATTACTCCACTCTGTCTAGCATATAACCTTCAATATGTGATCGCTGAATGAATAAACAGAGATGAATGCTCTCCAAAATCCGCTTTAGCTCCTGCCTTCTGCTTCATTATTTCTGGAGCTTTAGGGCAGGTAAGAAGGTTCCAGGTGTGTCTCCAGTACTTCTGAGACATCAGCCTTCTCTCTAGGACTCCCAAGATACTAAGTCCACAAATCCACCTGGTAGGCAACAGCTCAGAGGCAGCAGGAGCTGGGAGGGCAGGAAAGCAAGAGGTGTACTTGCCAATCCCCCACCAAGCTGGCATCTCCTCGTTTTCTTCTTTCCTGTTCAGCTGCTTCAGCCAGAGGAAGGCCGTTGTCACAGGCGTCTGTCCCCTAGGTCATCACCAGGGAGCTCTCTAGTATCACTAGGTGTTTGTCCCTGCAGTGTCCTGTGTCCCCATTTAGATCCTGCCAGGGGGTGATCTGGCTGCTTCTGGACTGCCCTTGAAAATTCCAGTTACACTGACGTAACAAATATTTACTGAGCATCACTCTCTAGCAAGGCTCTGGGCTGGGCAAACCCTCAGTCTCCAGAAGCTTAATATCTCAGTGGCGTCTCTATCTGGTAGAAGATGAGAGATGAGAAAAACAAAAACAAAAACAAAAAATCTAACCCACTGGCCTGTTCCTAAAGAGGTCTAACGGTAAGCTGGAGCCAGCACTCATGGGCTTCCAAGAATCAGCTGGAAAAGCTTTCAAGAATTTTGTGAGTTAGTTGTGAAGCCATGAGTAGGTTAAGATTGGCCATGGTGAGAATATCTGCATGGAGAAAATCAGCAAGGACTAGAATCAAGCTCCCTCACACCATCAAGTTTACCAGCACACCACTGCAAAATTCAAGTCCCCTCTCAACTTGTTTTCCTGTTTGAAAAATGGAGACATAAGTCCTTATCTCCAAAGATTTCACAAGTATTAACATAACATGGTGCTTGGCATGTGGCAGGTGCTCAGGAGTGACTTGGGCTTCTCTTTTCTTCCTGGACTAATATTGAAAGTTAACAATGGGTTCAATTTTCCTTTCAGTGTATGGATTGATGTATCAACATCGCTGAATAGGAAAGAGTATACATTTTAAGATGGAGCATGGGAGTGTTTCCCAGGGTGAATAATTCTACTTTGGAATGTTCCTAAAGTTTTCCAGGATCTTGTTCTCCCACTGTAGTATTAATAATGGAGTAGGGAGGACAAAGTCAGGCAGAGATACTAAGAGGGCCAGTATGTGAGTGTCTGGATAGTTTTTAAGTTGCTCAGTTTAGGACATATGTGTGAACAGATCATGACACTCAGGACACTTCTGTTTGGTCATTCACTCAAAAGCACATTCATACATACGTTGAGCATCAGAATAGGGCAGTTACTCTCTGAGCTAGACTTTGGATATGTAGCTCTAAACAGATGTGTTCCCTGAAGACAACCATGAAGCAAGTCATTAAAAGTACACAGGTGTAATTGAAGGAAAATACAGGCCACTGTATGGGCATATAACAGGTGGGAATACTTTTAGTTGGGAAGGCTCCTCTAAGGCAGTGACATGTCAGAAAACATTCAAGGGAAAGAATTCTCCTGTCAGGCTAATGGGACACGTGGCAGACAGACTTTAGGATGGTCTCTGTGATCCCTGCCTCCTGATACCTCCTGTTATCCTGTCTCCTTGAATGTGGGTGGGACCTGTGACTTGCTCTAACTAATAGAATAAGGCCAAGGTGACATGGTGGCACTTCTGTGATGCCATTTCATAAGACTACAGCTTTTGTCTTGCAAGCAGATTCTCTCTATTACCATCTTGGTTTGCATGCTTAGATGAAACAACTATGTTGGAGAAGCTTACGTGGCAGGGAATGGAGAGTGGCCTCCAGCCTCCAGCCTCCAGCCAGCAAGGAATGAAGGCTCTCAGTCCAACAGTGCATGAGGAACTGAATCCTGTCAAAAGCACAGTGGTTTAGAAGTGGATCTTCCCATAGCTGAGCTTTCAGATGAGACTCCAGTCCTAGGTGACAAACTGATTACAGCCTTTTGAGAAGCCCAAAGCAGAAGACTCAGCTAAGTTAGGCCCAGACTCCTGAGCCATAAAAACTTTGAAATAATAAATGTATTTTGCTTTTAGTTTTTGTTTAAGCTAAGTTTATGGGTGATTTGTTATGCAGCATAGCTGATTGATACAAAGAGTGAGCAAGAATGTGTCCCTGGCATAGAGAACCATATGCATGTAGGAGGCAAAGAAAATAGAGTCTGAACATGGAGGAAGACCAGTGTGATGCAATGAATATAGGGTGATGAGAACTGAGTCAGGAAGGTAAGACCAGTCATGTCCTGCAGTCCCATATGGGCCACGGAAGAGATTCTGGCTCTTATCTTGGGGACTCCGAGGAGTCAATAATAGCAAAAATGTAGAATCAACTCAAATGCCCATCAATGATAGACTGGATAAAGAAAATGTGGTATACACCATGGAAAACTATGCAGCCATAAAAAGGGATGAGATCATGTCCTTTGCAGGGACATGGTTGGAGCTGGAAGGCATTATCCTCAGCAATCTAACACAGGAACAGAAAACCAAACACCACATTTTCTCACTTATGAGTGAGAGCTGAACAATGAGAACACATGGACAAAGGAAGGGGAACAACACACACTGGGGCCTGTGAGGGTGGGGGCAAGGTGAGGAAGAGCATCAGGATAAATAGCTAATGCATGCAGGGCTTAATACCTAGGTGATGGGTTGATAGGTGCAGCCAATGACCATGGCACATATTTACCTATGTAACAAACCTGCACATCCTGCACATATATCCTGGAACTTAAAATTAAATTAAATTTAAAAAATTGAAGTGCAGAGCTTAATAAAATTTGCTTTCTAATATGCCCATCTGGCTGCAGTGTGAAGGATGGATTGGACGGGCAAGGCAAATGTGGGGAGACCACTTGGGCTGCTAAGTAAGATGCCATGGTGGCTCGGACTGGGAAGTGAGAGTTGATTTATGGAAAATTGGACACTTTCAAGGAATATTTTTGAGGTCAAGTGGGTAGGATTCAATGACAGATTAGACATATACAGAGGAAAACAGGACCATCTATTGAAATGAAGGAAGAAGTTGGTGGTTTGGGTCTTTTAAGGGAATCAGAACCACTGGATCAGTCTGGGGGGTTGAAGGCTCATATGTGAATGTTGGCTTTTCGATACTATCTTCTCTATGGGGTTGTTTTCGCCTCGCTTGGGCAGGACATTTCAGGATTTGCCTAGCTACTGAGCCCAATTAACACACTGGGTAAAGATTTCATTAGCATGTAGAAAAGGCCTGGGTGCAAAATAAATCTCCATGCCATTTTGCTGATGCTAATTATTTCATCTAAAAACAATCAAGAGTGTGACTATTGCTTAATCAGAGAAAAGTTGTTTATCTCCCTGGGGGAGCCAAGTCAGAGCCAAAAGGATATGAATTTATTTGGAATATATGAAGTTCCCTACCATCACATTGTCAATTTAACAGGGATAGATTATTTGCAGGAAGTGTGTGTGTGTGTGTGTGTGTGTGTGTGTGTGTTCTGTACAGTAAAGTGAGCTTGATCCTTGCCCTGAAGGAGGTAAGATTCTGTATAGAAAGGAGGGGCATGAATGCATTTTTCCTTCATTTATGCATTCACACAATTTTTTTCTTATGTATAGCTCACTTGTAAAGGCTTTAATAATTATCCTAGCAAGTTGCTAAACTTTTTGTACCTTGGTTTTCTCATATGTGAAGGCTGTCTGCACTTAAAATCTAGCTTTCTGAGTTCAGGTCTTGCTGGAGCAAAGTCAGGTTTTCCTACTAAAATATAAGCTCCATGGAAGCAGAAATATATTCATTTTATTCACTGCTGTATCCCCAGTGCCACAGGAGACTGCCTGATTCAAGAAGTATTTGCTGAGTAAATAAATGACATAATATGTGTATAGCATATGACATCTAGAAAGCTCAGAAAATGGCCCTGTTTTCATCTTTCTCTTCTTCCTTGCCCACTCTTCCTTCTCTGCTCTGTTCCTTTACCTCTCTCTTCTCACCCTCCTCCTCCATTATCTTCCTCTTGGTTTTGGGAAGAAGAGGAAAACCACCCTCTCTCCCTGCCCAGTGATTTATTGTTGGCTTGCCCAGCATATGTAAACCACATTTATTTCTTTTCATATTATGAAATCAGAGGATTATAGTGCTATGGGACCTCAGTTCAGTTCTTCCTTTGAAAGGATATCTATATTTAGGGAGGTCATTGGTGAGTATCACAGCTGTTCCTTGGTTTGGATACTATTTGCCTCAGCTCTGGAAAAATAAAAAAATTACCCTGAGAATTGAGACGGTGAGCAGGCTAAATTTTAAATCACTGCAGCTCAAAATGGAATACTCATAGTTCCTTACTGATTCACTCATCCATCCATCCATCCATCCATCCATCCATCCATCCATCCGTCCATCCCTCCATCCCTCCATGCGTCCATTTCTCACTCACTCACTCACTCACTCACTCACTCACTCACTCACTCACTCACTCACTCACTGGTTTATTTATTCTTCCACCCAATAGGTATGTTAATCAGCAATGTGCTCAATCTTGTGCAAGGAATAGGGAGTACCATGGTAACCAAAAACGATAAAGGTTCTTCCCCCACTTCTTGATAGCCTATAAATTACCTGCACAGTGTAGTGTAAAACTGTATACCAGGAAGATGTTACATCTTTTTCCTGCTGAATTTTCTACTTCTTGATAGCCTATAAATTACCTACACTGTGCAGTGCAGGTAATATACAGTTTAACTCAATAGTAAGCAGCTGACATGTTAATTCTATTGTAAAGTAGATGGGCCACATTTTTTCATGTTGTTGCAAATAGCAGTATTTTCTTCTTTATTAGGGCCAAATAATATTAACATATATTTGAATATACATGAAATATTTCATAAAAATTAAACATTTTCTTCATCCATTCATTCATGGATGGCCATTGAGGTTGCTACCATGACTTGGCTATTGTAAATAATGCTGCAATGAACATGGAAGTGTAGATATCTCTTTGAGATTCTGATTTCATTTGTTTTAGACATATACTCAGAAGAGAATTGCAAACTTTTATGGTAGTTCTACTTTTTATTTCTTAAAGAACCTCCATACTGTTTTCTATAGTGGCTGTACCAATTTATATTCCCAACAACAGTATACCAGGGCTTTCTTTTCTCCACATCCATGCCAACACTTGTACTTTTTTCTGTTTTGGATAATAGCCAAAACAGATGTAACAGGTGTAAGGTGATAGTTCATTGTGGTTTTGATGTTTATTTCTCTGATGATTAGTGATGTTGAGCATCTTTTCATGTATCTCTGGGTCATTTGTGTATCTCCTTTAGTAAAATGTATATGCAGTTCCACAGCTCATTTAAAAATTATATATATATGTATATATGGATGTGTGTATATATATATAATATGTGTATATATTACATATGTGTGTGTGTGGAGAGTTTCCTTATGTATCAAGCTATTGACCTTTCATCAAACATATGGTTTCTAAATATTTTCTCCTGTTCCAGAGGTAATTTGGTTGATTGCTTTCTTTTGATTTTGTTGATTGCTTCCTTTGCTGTGCAGAAGCTTTTTCATTTGATGCAGCACCACTTGTATTTGAGCTTTTGTTGCCTTTTAGTATCATATCAAAGCAATAATTGCCAAGACCAATATCAAGACACTGTTCCTCTATCTTTTCCTCTAGAGTTTCAGGCCTTATGACTACATTTTTAATCATTTCAAGATTATTTTTGTGAATGTTGTATGATCGTGGTCCAATTTCATTCTTCTGCATGTGGATATTCCGTTTTCCCAGCACTGTTTCTTGAAGAAACTGTTCTTTCCCCATCGTATATTTTTGGCACCCTTGTCAAAGATCAGTCGACCACACATAATAGGTTTATTTCTGGGTTTTTGATTCTATTCCATTTGGTTATATATCTGTTTTTATGCCAATATCATATTGTTTAGATTAATGTAGTTTTGTAATATATTTTGAAATCAGGAACTGTGGTGTCTCCAGCTTTATTTTTCTTGCTCAGAATTGCTTTGGTTATTTGGGATCTTTTGTGGTTCCTTATAGAATTTAGGATTGTTTTTCTATTTTTGTAAAAAAATGTAGAAAGAAAATGCCGCTGGAATTTTTATAGAGATGGCATTGAATCTATAGATAACTTTGGGTAGTGTGGGTACTTTAACAATAACAAGTCTTTCGATCTGCAAATTTGGAACCTTTTTGCATTTTTTTGTGTCTGCTTTAATTCATTTCATCTGTGTTTTATAGTTCTCACTGTATGAGTCTTTTACCATCTTGGTTAACTTTATTCCTAAGTATTATTTTCATACTATTGTAAATGGAATTGTTTTCTTAATTTCTTTTTTGAGTAGTTTATTGTTAGTGTATGGAAGCACTATTGATTTTTTATGTTGATTTTGTATCCTGCAACTATACCAAATTTGTTGTTTTCTGTTTGTTTTGTAAGTCTTTTGCTTCTCCCTTCCTCTCTTGCTATCTTCTTTTGTGATTTTGCTTTTGTAGCTACATACTTTGATTCTTTTCTCTTTATCTTTTTTGTATCTGAAACAGTTTTTTTTTCTTTTAGTTGCTATGAGGCTTGCATAAAACATCTTATAATTGTAACAGTCTATTTTAAGCTGATAACTACTTAACTTTAATTGCATATAAAAACTCTATACTTTGTCCCCCTGCCACAACTTTGTATAACTGGTGTCATAATTTACTTATTTTTCTACTGTGTATCCATTAACATTTTTTTGGTAGCTATTGTTACTCTTAATACTTTTGCCCTTTAAATTTTATATGAGGGTATAAAAGTTAAAAACTGATTTAGGCACCACCATTAGAGTATTACATTATCCTATATTTTCTATATGTTTGCCCTTACCAGTGAAATTTATACTTTCATGTGCTTTTATTTTACTGTTAATCTTCCGTTTGTTTCAACTAAAGAAGCTTCCAGTACTTTTTTTACGGCAGGTCTCGAATAAACCTCAGTTTTTGTTTGTCAGGTAGTCTTTATCAATCCTTCTTTTTTAAAGAACAGTTTATCTTGGTATGGCATTCTTTTTTAGCTTTTTAAAAATACTTTGAATATATCATTTCACGGTCTCTTGGTCTGCAAGATTTCTGCTAAGGGATCCACTGATAGTCTCATGCAGATTTCCTTGTACAAAATGAGCCTCTTTTCTATTGCTGTTTTCAAAACTCTCTCTGTCTTTGATTTTTTATAATTTAATTTTAATGTGTCTTGTGTAGATCTGTTTAGGATTAGCCTATATGGAATTCTTTAGGCTTCATGAATCTGGATGCCCATTTCCCTCACCAGATGGAGGAAGTTTTTTGTCATAATTTATTTAAATAAAGTTTCCTTCTCTTTCTCTTCTTCTTTCGGGACTCTAATAATCCATAATTATTTTAGTTTGATAGTGTCCCAAAAGTCCCATAGATATTCTTCACTCTTTTCACTCTTTTGCTTTTTGTTCCTTTGACTGGATAATTTCAAATGACTTCTGTTTGAGTTCATTGATTAAACTCAAATACTTGATTGCATTTACAGTTGAAGTTCTCTATTAATTTTTTCAGTTCAGTCAGTGTATTATTTAGCTCCAGAATTTCTGTTTGGTTCCCTTTAATTATTTCTTTATCTTTGTTGAACTTCTCATTTTGCTTATGTATTGCTTTTCTGATTTTATTTAGTTGTCTGTGTTCTCTTGCAGTTCACTAAGCTCCTTTAGGACAACAATTTGGAATTCTTTGTCAGGCACCTGATATTCTCATTTCTTTAGATATTCATTTCTTTAGCATCTGTTACTGGAGATTTATTTTATTTCTATGGTAGTGTTGTATTTCCCTAATTCTTTATAATCCTTATAGTCTTGTGTTTGTGATTGTGCATTTGAAGAAGTAGTCACCTCTTTCAGTCTTTACAGTCTGGCATGGGAGGCCCTTTATTAGTCAGCCTGGCCAAAGATTCTGAGTGAGTTGTTTGTTGGAGACCACAGTGGGGCCCACTTCCAGGATCCACAGGTGAGTTGGCAGATGAACTTGGTGCCTGGGTCTATGGGTGGGTCTGCTGCTGGCCTCTGCAAGTGAACTTGCTGTCAGGGTCTTTGCGTGAACAAGTCTTCTGCTGAGGGCCACAGGCAGGCAAATGGGCCTAGTACTTGGACCCACAGGTGGTAGGGCTTGGTGCCGGAGTCTGCAGGTTGGTGGACCTATTGCTGGCATCTGCAGGTGGTCCTCTTCCTGGAGGGTATGGATACGTGGTCCTGCTGCCAGTGGCCAAGGACAGGTCTTCCACTGGGACTGCAAGTCAGCTATTGAGATCTGTGTGCTGATTGTTGAGAGGCCCTGCTTCTTTTTGTTTTTAGCTACTCTCAAGCAATCTAACTGTGTTGGCTCCCTCGGTGTTCTGGATGAGGCATGACAGAAGTAGGCATGTCAATTAGCATCCCTGAAAACCATTTTCCCACCCTTCCTGACACAGTAAACTGAGGCATCCATAATTGTGCCAGGTGATCTGTGATCCCTGGCCTTATCTGATTGGGCCAGTGATAGTTTATAGATACAGCTCAAGTCAATCTTTCTTTTTCTTTTTAGGAATTAAACTAAGAGACATGGGACTAAGGACAAAGAGTCTATAAGGTCATGCATGGTTGAACCCAATGTCTCCTGATGGTTCATAGCATGCAGAAAAAGGAGCCAGTGTATAAAGTAACCTGGTCAAGGGAAGAGAAATCAAAGTGTGATATAGCAGAGATGAGCAAACACATAACCCATAAGAGAAAGACTGACGGTCCCATAGAATTGCATTCTGCTTCTTAAAATTGGGTTTGTTGAGATTCTTCAATTTTATGATAAACCCTCATTGCTTAAGCTAACTTGTCTGAGTGTCAGTTTCTTAAAATCTAATAAAAGGTTGCTAAGATAAGAAAACAGATAGAAAAGAATTCTAAGACATGATTCTTGCCCTCAATCAGTTTGCTGTCTAATAAGAATAATATCAAAAATTACAACAGCAATAGGTATCATTACTGAAATCATGCTATATCTGATTCATTGCTCAAATATCATATTTAAGCCTCATAATCCTCTGAAGTACATAGAACTATTTCTTTTCATTATATTGACAAAAAAGTGGGGCTTCGAGAGAATCAGTTACTTGCCTGCAGTCACACAGCCAGTACACGTTGAAATCTAGTATGCAAATTGGTAGTCTGCCTCAGAGCTCTCTCTCTTAACAACAGTGTGCTTGGCTGACTAGTTAGAGAAATAAGAAAAGTAGAATCACAGAGAATGAAGTGAGTGGCAAATGAATAAGAGGGACCTTATTATGCAGATTCAGAGAAGAGAAACATTTACTGTGGGCTGGTGATAAGCAGAGAAAGGCAGTTAAGTTTTCATGACCTGAAAGGATTGCATCAGTAAATTAATTTCACAATAATGGATTTAGATTTAGAATGGTTATTGATAGATAGAACTGAAGTTGATAGTTTTAAGGGAAATGTTTTGGTCATAGATATCTAGAACCTTAAAAATGCCCATAATGTTTAGCAAATTAATTCTACTTTGGGGAACACATTACGAGGAAATAATATTTTATCGATGCAGAAGATGCCCTACTGAAACCCAACTTGTAACACCAAAGAGTTAGAGAAAACCTGAATGTTCAACATGGGGGACTGGTTAAAGTATGTAACATCCACTTAATGATGAGCTATTGCCTCTCATCTTCAATCCCATCCTTCTATGTTTGGCTTTGTGATCCTGGGGATAAGACTGTGTACCCATTTTTCTGTGAAAAGTTGTGTCAGTAGGTGGGTGTGAAAAACAATGAGAAGCCTGGAGGAAAAGAAGAGTCTTGCTTCTTCCTCGTTGCTTGCTGTTGCTATCAGAGTCACCCCAGCCAAAGGGTTAATTTCAGTAGCAGCTTCTGAATCTACTTTGCTGTTTTGCACTCTATCAGAACTAATCTCACTGGACTTCCTCAAGGATTCCACTAAACCATCCAGATCGTGCCTTATTTTCAGAAGTCTGGGTCTCTGCTATGCTGTGCCTACGTTTAGCCTTACAAATCAAGTTCAATGGTACCAACATCTTTCCTTTGTTCCCTGGTCATAGGTGTGGACATTGCTTCTCAAGTGGCTATCTTGGTGATAGCTCATTATGCCTTATATGTCTTTTCACTTTACTGTGATTGATCAATAAGTCATGTAGGATGATTCACATTGCAGAGAAAACTTTATCCTTCTCCTGCTGCTGGTGAGTTAGCAAATTTTGGGGTGGCAGTCAATGAGCTAGCCACCTCCAGGAGAGAGTAAAAGTAATTTTGACATGATACATAAGATTCTCCTCTACTGCCTGCTTAAGAATTCCTTATGTTACATTCTCTCTTGGTATTAGTTCATTCTCGCATTGCTATAAATAACTACCTGAGATGGGTAATTTATAAAGAAAAGAGGTTTAATTGGCTCATGGTTCTGTAGGATGTACAGGTAACATGGCTGGGGAGGCCTCAGGAAACTTACAATCATAGCAGAAGGTGAAGGGGAAGCAAGCATGTCTTACACGGCTGGAGTAGGAGGAAGAGAGAGTGAAGCGGGAGACGCTACACACTTTGAAACGACCAGATCTCATGAGAACTCACTTGCTATCACGAGAACAGCAAGGGGGAGATCCACTCCCATGATCCAATTGCCTCCCACCAGGCCCCACCTCCAACATTGGAGATTACAATTCAACATGAGATTAGGGCGGAAGATAAATCCAAACCACATCACTCTCTTGAAATAACTGGTGTGCTATCTGTCTCTAGCCTGGACCCTGACTGATAGAGACAGCTATGCAAAAATACATGTAACATGTGGCAACATTTACTTTCTAATATTAAATGGGTAAAAATAGGAAGTAAAACTGTAAGAACAATATGACTGGAAGCTTGTTTGTAGTGTGTAGGAAAAAAAGAATAAAAACAAATGTAAAAAAAGTGACCAGTGGCAGCCTCCAATAATCAGTAAACACATCCACAAGTTAGAAAGTCCCCAAGATGCTACTTGGCTAAATCCTTCTCCTGCTGTATCTCACAAGAAGCCAGCTTGTCTGGATTGAGACACTTCTTAATTTTTTTTCCACTGGGTCTTTTCCTTTCCTTGCCTGCCCCTTTTGGAGACCTCGTAGGGTCCTGGGTATCATCTACAACACAAAGAAAGTTGGGGAGGCTCCCTTTGATGTGGGCATGGTCAGGGACAGAATCGCTTTAGGAAGACAGCCTGATGGATCTGGGGCCCCATTTCTATGGCAACAAAGCTGCAAGGCCGGAAAGTCTGATTTTGTTTTGGGATGTGGCAGCTGCTAATTATAGGCAGCTCCATGTTCCTTTGCTGTTCCCTAGAATGGTCTCTATTTGTTGTCGAGGTTTATTTACGTTCTGTTTTAGACTTCAGTCCTCCTACCCATCTTGCACTTTACCCTTAAATATGTGAGTGAGAGAGAGAGAGGAAGAAATCTTTGTTGTATTTAGCGCTGTGTTGTTGTATTTAGCGCTTTACTGGTTGTTATGGAAACCAAAAGCCAGATTTGAGCAGAAGGGTCCAAGGTATCCCTTAGTCCAGCTGTGAAGCAGAGGAAACAATTTTGGGCCCCAGGAATGACGAGGAGAGATGAGAGGAAGAGCATAAAGGAGTGGAAGGGGGTGAGGATGTGGGAAGAAGATGAGTTTGACGGGGCGCACTAAGGCTGATTCATCAGAAGACGTACAGGTACTTGAGTTGGCCAGGGGCCTCTCTTAGCAACTGGCACATCTTCAGTGAAGATTCTCTGTGCTGCACTCTCTGCTTCCTTCTTTCCTAAAGTTCGATCTGCAAACTTGTCTGCTTGGAAGGCTGACCCCGCCTTTGGGGCCCTGGTGAGTCCTCAGGAGGAAAACCTGGCAGACCTTCCACAGGCTCCCTCCTGGGACTGATGCATACACAGGCGGTGAGGGAGGTAGTAGCCTTCCTTCCTCATCTCAGTCTAAGTCACTTCTGTCCAGTATGGTAGCCAACTAGCCACATATGGCTATTTAAATAAACTAACGCAAAATACAAAATACTGCCTTTTCTCTGTACTTTGTACTCAGTGTTTCTGTAAACCTAAAACTGCTCTAAAAAGTGAAGTCTGGAATCAACCCAAATGTCCATCTGTGACAGACTGGATTAAGAAAATGTGGCACATATACACCATGGAATACTATGCAGCCATAAAAAAGGATGAGTTTGCGTCCTTTGTAGGGACATGGATGCAGCTGGAAACCATCATTCTTAGCAAACTATCACAAGAAGAGAAAACCAAACACCGCATGTTCTCACTCATAGGTGGGAACTGAACAATGAGATCACTTGGACTCGGGAAGGGGATCATCACACACCGGGGCCTATCATGGGGAGGGGGAGGGGGGAGGGACTGCATTGGGAGTTATACCTGATATAAATGATGAATTGATGGGTGCTGACGAGTTGATGGGTGCAGCACACCAACATGGCACAAGTCTACATATGTAACAAACCTGCACGTTATGCACATGTACCCTAGAACTTAAAGTATAATAATAATAATAAAAAAAGAAACTAACGTTAACTGTTATACCAAAACTAAATAAGACTATGTAAAAGGAAGATTATAGGCCAGTATCACTTATGAACATAAATGTGAAAGTCATAACTAAATAAAATGTTTCTTAAAATCTGAAAAAAAAAATAAAAAAATAAAAATAGGCCGGGCGCGGTGGCTCAAGCCTGTAATCCCAGCACTTTGGGAGGCCGAGACGGGCGGATCATGAGGTCAGGAGATCGAGACCATCCTGGCTAATACGGTGAAACCCCGTCTCTACTAAAAAATGCAAAAAAAAAACTAGCCGGGCGATGAGGCGGGCGCCTGTAGTCCCAGCTACTCGGGAGGCTGAGACAGGAGAATGGCGTGAACCCGGGAGGCGGAGCTTGCAGTGAGCTGAGATCCGGCCACTGCACTCCAGCCTGGGCGGCAGAGCAAGACTCCGTCTCAAAAAAAAAAAAAAAAAAAAAAAAAAAAATAAATAAATAAATAAAAAAAAAATAAAAAAAGTGAAGTCTATGAATTTAAAAAACATTTAGTTCCTCAGTTGTCCTACACACATTTCAAGTACTCCTAACCACATAGTGACAGGTAGCTATTGTATTGGATGAGTAACACAGATGTAGAACATTTCCATCATTCTAGAAAGTTCTATGGAACAACTTTGCTCTCAGTAATCTCAGTAATAGTGTACTCTTCTGGACTAACCCCTACACATTCCAGAGCAAAGAGAAACTATTCATTGATTCGGCAAATATTTACTCCTTGCCAGAATTGTTCTGGGTGCCTAAGATTTTGTTGGAACAGACATATTTCTGCCCTTGTGAAGTTTATGTGCTGGTACATCATAGGTGTTAAATAGATACAAATGGAACATGACTATGGGGGAAAAGAAAGCAGGTGAAGGAAGATAGAGAAGGCTGGGTGCTGGGGTATGGAGAAGGTTCTATTTTATAAAGGGTATTCAGAGAAGGCTCACTGAGAAGGTGACAGATGGCAGAGCAGTGGCCTGAAGGAAGGGAATGAGGGAGCATGCCTTTCAGATTTCTGTAGCAGAGAATTCCAAGCAGAGGGGGCTGTAGTGCAAATGTCATGAGGTTGGAGCATGCTGCTCATTTTGAATACAGAAGGGACATGGTCTGGTTTAGGATATAACAGGATCCCCCTGGCTGTGAAGAGGAGAATATGGGATGCCACAGAGTGACCAGTGAGAAGGTTGGTGCCACAGCTCGAGTGAGAGGTGACGGTGGCTTGGACCAGGGAAGTAGCTATGGGAGAGGAGATATCTGAAATATCAGATTTCAGGTGATATTCTGAAAGTAGAGAAGGTAGGACTTGCTGCTGGATTAATGTGGGGTGAGAGAAAGAGGAGTCGAGGATGATGAGAAGGATAGAGTTTGCAATTATGGAAATGGGATAGATGGTGGAAGGAGTGGTTATGCAGGGACGACAATCAGTATAGTTGTGGAAATAGCAAGTTTGAGGTGCCTACTAAATATCTGAGTGTTGATCTCTTTATATGAGTGTATTCATTCAACAGGCATTTGCTGGGCTCCAATACATATCCAGGACTCAGTTATTTTGCATATAAGAGATGAGCACAATTCCTTATTTTCAACTTTCTCTAATTGATCCATTAAAAAATAAACATCCTTTTTTCCACTGTTTATGCACCATCTTGTACTTTAAACTCTACATTTAGCAGAGCACTGGGATGACTGACTTGGTCCCTTGATTCAACTTTTTTTTTTTTTTTTTTTTTTTTTTTTTTTTTTTTTTTTTTTTTTTGCAGTCCACCTAGTTCACAGCCAGACACTTTGCTGGGTTCCAGAGACACTAAGAACATAAAATGCCAGCCCAGCCCTTGATAAGCTGACAACCAGTGGGAGTTGCTAAGGCACAGGATAAAGCACATGGGCCTTGGGCCCATCAAACCTGATTCATAAAACTGGCTCTACCACTCACCAGCTCCTTAGCCTAGGGCCACACACTTAACCTCTCTGAACTTGTTTGCTCATCTGTATAATGGAACACCTGACACCCAACTCACAGGACTGTCAGCAGGATCAGAGAAAATGCGTATAAATTCACCTGCACAGTACCTGATACATGTAAGTGCTTATTTAATACATGGTGGTTAGAATTAATTTTACTGTTACCAAATGAAACAGACACATAATAGGAAAAATTATAATATATTGTGTTAGGACTTTTAAAAACAGATCTGAATAAAGTGTCAGGAGACAGGATAGCAGAGGGTAGGAATATGGGCTTTGGAGATAGATGTTGATTCCAAACCTAGCACCTCCATTCGTGCACTGAGTTGACACTGGGCAAGTGTCTTGGTGTTTTGATTTGTAAAATGGGCACAATTACCCATTAGTACCAACTCACAGGTATGTTGCACTTTTTTTTTTTTTTTTTAGGAGATAGGATCTGACTCTGTCACCCAGGCTGGAGTGCAGTGATGCAATCATAGCTCACTACAGTCTTAACTTTCTGTGCTCAAGCGATCTTCCTGCTTCAGCTTCCTGAGTAGCTGGGACTACAGGCACATGACACCATGCCCGGCTAATGTTTGTACTTTTTGTAGGGATAACATCATGATTTTTTGCCTAGAGTGGTCTCAAAACTCCCAGCATCAAGTGATCCTCCCGCCTCGGCCTCCCAAAGGGCTGGAATTACAGGTGTGAGACACCTCACCTGGCCTGGAATGTTGTGGATTTAAAGGGGATGACACATACAAAGGGATTTGCACTTTTCTCCGCTATAGGACTTGCTCAATAAATGTGTGTGGATGCTGTTTCCATGGGAACACAGGTGGCCAAAGAAATCTTTTAAGAGGGAAAAAATGAATCACAGGCAACATGCTCATATCAGAAATTAGGGAAAGAAAAGACAGAAAACAAAACAAAGCCTTTTTAAAAATTTTTTTTCCTGGGTATAGGAAGACATCCCAGGCTGCTTCATCATTGCCCTGTCCAGTTCTGACAAATATCTTTGACATCCCCAGAGAGAACACTGAGGCCCTTCAAGATTTTATTCTCTGAGAAGTCTTCAAAGGTCTACTTTGACTGTAGTAGAAGAGTGACTGATATCTTCGGAACGGTTTTGAAGTTCAGTGGTAAACATGTCTTTTGGGCTGTATTTTTATCAAGGAACGTGTAAATATACCAGCGTGCCCCCTTCCTAAGTCCCCAGGAGCCTTGATGTTTTCCTAGATGTCAACTCCAGCACTTCCATGAGTGGTATAGGCAGTGGGTGCTCGTTCTAACCGAGGTGGTGCAACCATTTTGTTGTAGGTGTAGTTTTCCTGAACTGGTAAGTTGTCCAAAACTTTCACTGACTGTGCAGTCAGTCACTCCTTGTGCTCCTTGCAGACTTGGCTTGTGGCCTGACCTACTTCACGTTTACACAGGCCCAAAACTTGCCTGCAAACATCATCAGGGAGCTGGAGATGATGGGCAAGGAGTGATTCATCTCTTTGGCTGTGAGGTGCTTAAAGCAACTCATTTGCGTGCTTGGGGTAACCCCCTTCAAAGTTAAGCAGGCAAAGTGAGCCTTGTTCCATCTGCCCTTAGTAAAGAGATGGCATCCTGCTGGTTATCTTGTTGACAGAGTTGGTCCTGCCTAACCAGGTGAGGCAGAGTGTGAAGAGCTTCTTCTGGCAATCAGGCAAACCTGGTTATGAACTCCGATTCTGCTACTTAGTACCTGTAGCCAAATTACTCAAGTCTCTATGCTTCTCTAGTTCCTCTCTTGCAAAATGATCTGTGAGTAGATTAGATCTATAGATGGCAACATTGTTATGAAAGACTGTTGTGTGGATTGAACACACAATAATGTATGCCCAATATCCATTCAATAGATATTAATAAACTCATATTTGCTGACTGTGTGCCAGGCACTGCTCTGCATTTTACATTTATCAACTCATTTAATCTTCCCAACAATTCCATGAGGTTGTGTTATTATTGTCCCCATTTTACAGAAAGTGAAAACTGAGGCAGAGCTGTGAGGTCACTTTTCCAAGGATACACAATTAGTAAGTGGTCAAGCCAGTATTTACAGGATGCCAGACTCCAAATTTCATGTCCTTAATTATAGTTAATGCTCCCTTTCAATAAATGATCCCTGTTAGAATTTTATCAAGCCAGTCTTTACTGGGTGTCCTTGTGAGTTTGAGCACCACTAGGAATCCGGAAATAACCAAAGCTTGTCTTTTTCCAACCGTGAAAATAAGTGACTGATCTCCGGCCATCGAGATCTGTATAATTCTATATACTTATTTATAGCAAGACATAACTAAATTCCTCCCACTCATTCTCTCTCTGTCTCTCTCACACCCCCAGAGGGCCTTTCAGCAGCTTATTTGGAGTGAACACCATCCAGGAAAAAAAATTAAGTTAAGAAAAACAGGAATTAAGACATCAAGACAGGTTGCCAACAGGACCTTTGATCTGACCAGAAATAAATGTAAAAGAAGCTGCTGAGAAGTCTCTTGCCTGATTTCCATCTAAACCAGTAGAAATCAGATGCAATTCCTGAGGCTACAGGCTGGCCCCAGGACTCATGAGGACTGGGGTATGATCTCCACTTCGCAAGGGGAAGCCAGTGGCTCTCTAAATCTTGCCTAGAGTCCCCTGTGTCCTTAGGATGCGGTTGAGCGGGGGAAACATCCATTGAAATCAGGATGGAAGAAAAGTTCCTGAGGTGAATCTGACTTGGTGGGGCAGTGGAAGGTAAAGCTCATTGACAATGGGCTTGACCATTTGGGAAATGGTAGCAAGTATAGCAGGCATTTGCTCATCCCTTCCCATGTACCAGACACTGTGCTAAGTACTTAGATGCATCATCATACTTCACCATCACAGCAACCCTAGGAAGTATGGAGTATAATTATTTCCCTTTTATAGATGAGAAAACTGGGGTTCAGAGTGTCTTACCAGGTGCCCCGGGCCATAATAGCTAAGGCACAGCAGGGCAGAGATTTGAATCCAGGTTCTATGATTCCAATACCTGCTCATTTAAGCAGTATTCTGTTCTGAAATAATGAGTGGAGCCTAGAAAGTTGAGTTTCTCAAAGGAAATTTTCTAGTTTGCTAATTTGGTTCTAGAGCTGCAGGATTATAGGGGCAGCAAAATGAATATTGCCATGTGCTGAGTACCTGCTGTGTGTCCAGTATCCTAGGAGGGATTTTTGAGGGTCAAAGAGGGGTATTACAGGCCAGGACTTGGGAAAGGAGTGAGTGAAGGACAGGGAAGATCCAGAGATGGCTTGATTAATAGGTGATGTGAATGCTGCTTGCTGAACCATTCACCAGATTAGGACACTGAAAGAAAATACCTAGAGGTGAACTGGTGAGGAGATACTGTGATTATCCTCCCGGCAGCCATTCCCTTTATTTCTTACAAACAGATTTTGCCCCTGCTTTGGACTGTTCTCTAAAAGTGAGCCTGTGACCCAATTCTAATCAATGAGACTTGGATGGAAGCTATGATGACTCTAGAAATGTTGCTTATTTATTGATCGAAGGAGAAAGTGATTCCAGAAAAAGGTCTTTCCTCTCTCCTAGACTTTCTACCTCGAACTGAGTTCATGATGCTTGGAGCTGTGGCCACCATTTTGAAGGCATGAGTTGATGAACAGGAAGGGAAGTGAATGCGTTGAGCTTGGGGGAGTAGATGAATGGGCAGGGCTTACCTTGATGTCCAGTGGAGTGGCTGCCCCAAACCTGGAAAGTAACTGCCTGTCTATAGGTGTCTGAAGATGTCCAAATTAAACATCTCCAAGGTTTAATGCAAGGTGAACTGGCTTTTCTGTTAATTGCGTCTGAAGGCATCCTAACTGATGCTGATGTAAGTTTAGTCTCTGGTCTCTTAAGCCTTGGAAGTCCCTGTGAAAACTTCCTGATCATGATAAAAAAAGAAAAAGGAAAAAAGAAAGAAAGGAAAAGAAAAGAGAGAAGTGGCAAAAGGAGAAGGTGGAGGCAAACTATTCACTGTGCTGGGAGAATAGAGTGAGGAGGTTTGAATGTGGTTGCTGGAACTGAATGATAAAAGGCTTTCGAACAATCCAAATCTAGAACCTCCCAAATAATAGCAATGTAGAAATTGGCCATCTGAGTCAATGTCTGGTTCTCACTCAGGCCAGAGCAGGAGGAAACACTTTTCCTACTGCCTTGAGAAAGCATGAGCACCTCTCCCTTGGTATCTTTTCTCAGCATGCAAGTTTCGGATGCCAGGACCATCAATAAGGGGAGAGGGTTCATGAAATCATACCCAGCCAGGGGCAGTGAAGCTAAGACTAGGAAACTGGGTAGAGGGAGCTCCTCTGATTTGAGGGCCCCTCCCTACCAGCCAGCTGGAGTTGGAGATATTCTCAGCAAGGGGGCTTTGCCACCATGAGGAAAATCAGTTTTCTCTGTGCTGTACTCCCAGGCAGCCAGATGCAATTTACTCTCTACCTCTACCCTTCCTTGCATCCCATCTGCAAGCATTTGAATGTCCTCTAGTTATGGGGATTGGAGACCTGACCTCTTCCTCCCTCTCTCTTCCTCTTGCCTCCCTCCTTCACTTCCTCCTGTGACATCTGAGAGGGGCTAGCATCCTGGTTTGTCACAGTTACAACCTTTGAAAGTCTTCCCCACCCCATCTCCTTCTCCACTTCACTCCCCCGTCCCTGGTTCGAATACTTTCCCGTGTACCCTCCTATTTGGCGCCAGATGTTAGAGGTTACAAACCGGCTGCCCTAGCTTTTACATCCCCCTTTATTTTACTTGCCGCCTGTCTTCTCGTGACTCTGCCCACAACCCCCCACCCCCATCCTGGCGTGTGTGTGCTGACCTCCACGTGCTCCCAAATCAACTGATTGCACCGGAATCCACTTAAAGGTGAAAGGATAAAGCAATTTTCTTCAAGATGTGGCCTAAACTGTTTAGTCTTGGAGGTCTCCAAAGGGCAGAAATGAAAGGTCCCCCCACCCCCGCCTCCGTCCCAGAGAGCCCAATCTGGGCTTGCCTCCGTCTGGGCAATTTGGAAGAGCTTAATCTTCCATCTCTGGGCAGGTTTGTCAGACCTCTGCAGAATTAGGCCCATAATGCACGGGCAGTGTGGATGATTTGCCTGGTTCACTGACTTGAAAATTAAAAGAAAAAAAAAAAAACCTAAAAACTGTAATAATCAATCGTTTCCACATCAGAAAATCTGGAGGCATCAATCCGAAAGGAGAAAGATGTAAGGCATTAATCTGACATGAGGACAATGGGCTGTGACTTTATATATTTAATTGTTAAGTGAGGTAATTGTAAACTGGGGTTGGAACCAAAAGAGAGACGTGTGCTCTCAGCACACTCCACTGCCAAAGAACACACAGATGGATGGATTTGGCCCTGGAATATTTTTGATTGAGGAATATTGGACTGTGACTCTCTAAAGGGCAGGAAGGTAGGGGCTGCATGCTCAGAGGTTCCAGGCTTCAGAAGTATTACACAGACCCAGACTCAAATCCTGGCTCTTCTCCCTATTAACTGTGACCCTTGGACAAGTCACTTCTCTCTGAGCCTCAGTTTCCTGAAAAAACCTGCTGCGAGAATTGATGGGGTGAAGCGGTTAGCATGGACTTGACGCCTGCTACGTGACATTAATATGAATTAGCTTTAAGATGTGTCTTCCTGGCCAGGGTGTTGAGGTGTGATACACATGGAAGGACAAGAGAGCCAGAGAGATTTTATCTTCCTCATAGAAGTGGTTTTAGGTTCCCTTTGTCTCCAGGTCCTGTATCTAAGCGGTCTGCAGGGCACACTGCTCTGGCTGAGCACAGCTCCAAGCAGAGCTGCACTGTAAGCACCTGGTGGCTTATCTGTTTCCACCCATAGACAGTGAGCTTCCTGGGGGCAAAAGCCATGTTAAGTTTGCTCAATTGTGTAATCTCCAAGCAATTAATTCCCATAGTGAACAAGTGTGACTTTGAACAGGTGACTTTATTTGCGCCTCAGTTTTCCCAGCTGGAAAATGGGACTCAATGTGGTACTTTCCCCGTAGGAGTATTCAGTGAGATGTTAAATGAAATTAACAAATTGTCGGGGATTCAGTGAGGTTTTAAATGAAATTAACTGTTTATTACAGGACACTTAGTTGACTCTCAATTCATAGTAATTACTACTTTTATTTTATTTTTAATTAATTATTATTTTTTCTTTTTTTTTTATTTTTATTTTTATTTTTTTTTTTTATTTTTTTTTTTTTTTTTTGAGACGGAGTCTCGCTCTGTCGCCCAGGCTGGAGTGCAGTGGCCGGATCTCAGCTCACTGCAAGCTCCGCCTCCCGGGTTTACGCCATTCTCCTGTCTCAGCCTCCCGAGTAGCTGGGACTACAGGCGCCCGCCACCTCGCCCGGCTAGTTTTTTGTATTTTTTAGTAGAGACGGGGTTTCACCGTGTTCGCCAGGATGGTCTCGATCTCCTGACCTCGTGATCCGCCCGTCTCGGCCTCCCAAAGTGCTGGGATTACAGGCTTGAGCCACCGCGCCCGGCCTAATTATTATTTTTTCAAACGGGGTCTTACTCTGTTGCCCAGGCTGGAGTGCAGTGGTGCCATCATGGCTCACAGCAGCTTTTTTTTTTTTTTTTTTTTTTTTTTTTTTGAGACGGAGTCTCGCTCTGTCACCCAAGCTGGAGTGCACTGGCCAGATCTCAGCTCACTGCAAGCTCCGCCTCCTGGGTTCACGCCATCCTCCTGCCTCAGCCTCCCGAGTAGCTGGGACTACAGGCGCCCGCCACCTCGCCCCGCTAGTTTTTTGTATTTTTTAGTAGAGACGGGGTTTCACCGTGTTAGCCAGGATGGTCTCGATCTCCTGACCTTGTGATCCGCCCGCCTCGGCCTCCCAAAGTGCTGGGATTACAGGCTTGAGCCACCACGCCCGGCCTCACAGCAGCTTTGAACTCCTGGGCTCTGGTAATCCTCCCACCTCAGCCTCTGGAGTAGCTGGGACTACAGGCACGTGCCACCATGCCTGGCTAAGTTTAAAAAATATATTTTTGTAGAGACAGGGTTTCGCTGTGTTGCCCAGACTGGTAAGAATTGAATTAGACAATCCCTGAGCAGTGCTTGACACATGGTGAGTACTCAAGGCATGTTGGCTGTGTTACTATCATGATTATTCCAGTTGTTCTCAAAGAGCTGTCCCTTGTGTCTCAGACATCCCAGTTCCAACTCTTCTTACCATCTGCTGGCAGTACTTTCTTCCCTTATGGGATCTCTGTTTAGCATCAGCATCCCGTGGGGTTGAGGTGCTGGCAAACTGTCACTAAGTGAAAGCTAAGAGAGCTTCCTCTTCTGTTCTCCCCAATTCTAGGCAACCATCAAGTCTTTGAAAACCCAAGTGAATTTCGATCCTTTTGCCAAATGCCTTCACATAAGTTTCAGGCTATATCCAGAATTCACAGTGGTATGGGCAATCTGTTTGACCTCATAAAAACCACCTTAAGGCAAATGTGTATACCCAGCAATTCCACCTTTCCATTTCTCTCCAAGAGAAATAGTTGCAATGCTCATAAAGAAGCACATAAAAGGATATGCATTGCCACCCTGCTTGCAGCGGCAGAAAACTGGAGACAGCCTGAATACCCACCAGTAGGAGACTGGTTAAATAAATCATGGCACGTCCATGCAATGGACGCATGCTCGGCAGTCTTAAGCAATGAGGACAATCTACAGAAGGGTCTGTAGGACATTTTGATAAGTGAAAAAAAATGCAGAACAATTGCATTTATGTAAAAACAAAATTAAGCGTCACATTGAATGTTGCATTTATCAGTGCACAGATGCACAGAGAAATGTCTGAAAGGGTGCCCAGAAAACTAGTAACAGTGAAACTTAATTAATTGGGTTGGGAGGGAAATGAAAAGAAATCAGAGAGAAATTTCACTGCCTGTTTTTTTCCCCGAACGTTAGATTTTTTTTTCAATAAGAATTTTCTATGCATTCCTACCATAAATGGGAAAATGAAACACACTCACACATAGGAAAGGTTAAAATTACAACTCTAAAGAACATAAGCTCAACACAATTCCGTAAAAATGAACACATCCCCAATGACTTGCAACACTAGAATGAAGATAAGTTGTGGCACATTCTCACAATAGAAAACCATATGCTAATAAGAATAAATAAAACACAATTAGATACGACCACACAGATAAGTCTCGCCAATGTAACAGTGAGTTAAAGGAGTTACACACAAAGAACCATGCTGTATAATTCCATTTACAGAAAGAAGAAAACCAGGCAAAACTGGAAGGGGCTGTAAGGAAGCTTCTAGATGCACAGGAATGCTCTTTCAAGATTTGGGCACAGGTTACACCAGTTTGTCCAGTTCGTGAAAATTCATTAAGCCGAACATTTATGATTTGTGCACTTTTCTGTATGCATGTTATACATCAGTAAACGTTTCCCCAAAAGTCAATACATTAAAAAATGCTTTTTTTTATATGACAGGGGATAAAAGCCCTTTATCTTCCTAGAAATACCACCATAAACTAGTCTTAACCATTTTAGAAGTCTTTAACACAAGTAAACAATCATTTATTTAAGGAAGGGAGGAGTCCATAGCTTTCATCAGATTTTCAAAGGAAACCTTCATCCCCTGAAAGATTAAGAACAAATGCTCATGCTGTTTTGCAGGGGTTGGAAAGGTGGGGTGGGTGATTACCCCCCAAAAAAAATCTTGAGTGAAATTTATTTCTCGTACTAAAGGTAACAGCCACGCAGTATCCAGTGAAAGGATGTTGGAAGTGGGGAAGGTCAGGGTGAGTTCCTCCAGCAGCCGCCCCCTCCAAGGTCTTGGTCAACCTTGCTTGCTTTCTTGCTGGCGGATATTCACCTTGCCATTCCCCACACATCTGCAGTTTATGGCGGTGTGCGATGCTTACAGGGTGATTTATAGTAAGGCTCAGGCTTGGGGAAAAGGTTTCTAGAGGAAGGTCCCCCCACACTCGTTTGTAATTTAGGGGCATTTCTTGAATTCCCCAGCCCATTGGTTCCTGGCAGAAAATGAATGTGGGTCGTTTCTGGGATGGATGCTCCCCAGCATATGTGTCCCTGCGAAGAGAGATGGATGGTCACGGGAAGTGGCTGTTCCCCATAAATCATGGCATTGAGAATACATTGTCTCTTCTTATGAGATATGAGAGAGGGAAGAGAGTGGGTGGACTCACGTGCAGGACACTGCACAGGAAGCGGTGGGTTAGGGGGCAGAGGGGAGAACTGGGGGCTGCCTGGGATATGGCAGCTTAAATAGGCTTCATCCCGGCAATGGTGTAACATTATCAGGCCACATGGTGGATCTCTCCCTGCATTTTCGGAGTCTTTTCTGACTACCTGGCATAGTGATAATTTGTCTCTTTCCTGGGCTCACTCCCTTCCCATCTTTTGTTTCCCTCTCTGATCTGTACAGGGGAAAGGCGTTCATAGACCTGGGTTTAAATCCCAGCTCTCTCTCTTACCAGCTGTGTGAACCTGGGCGTGTTATGTAAGGTCCTGGATCCTTAGCTACCTCATCTAGAAAATGGGAGCACGAATGCCGACCTCATAGGGTTCTTGGAGGGGATTCAGTGAGATGTTAAATGAAATTGAGTGCTTTTTACAGGACACTTAGTTGACGCTCAATTCATAGTAATTACTACTTTTATTTTTAATTAATTATTTTTTTTTTCAAATGGGGTCTTACTCTGTTGCCCAGGCTGAAGTAGAGTGGTGCCATCATGGCTCACAGCAGCTTTGAACTCCTGGGCTCCGATGATCCTCCCACCTCAGCCTCTGGAGTAGCTGGGACTACAGGCATGTGCCACCATGCCTGGCTAGTTTTTTTAAAAATATTTTTGTAGAGACAGGGTTTCGCTGTGTTGCCCAGGCTGGTCTCAAAGTCCTAGGCTCAAGCAATCTGCCCACCTCAGCCTTCCAAAGTGCTGGGATTATAGGGGTGAGCATTGCTCCTGCGCATATTAATGACTATTATATGCATGGTTCTCAACAGAGGTTGACTTTGTCCCCAGGAGACTCTTGAAAATGTCTGGAGACATTTCTGGTTGTCATGCCACATTTGGAGGAGGGGCCGCTACTGGCATCTAGTGCGGGGAGAGCAGGGATGCTGCCAAACCTCCTATCACGTGCAGAACAGGCCCCCATGGCAGAAAACTGCCCAGCTAAAATGTCAATCGTGCAGAAATTGAGAAATCCTGCTTTAGGCCGGACATTCGTTATGTTCTCTCTTTGATATTCCCATACTGTTTCATCCATCCTTCCCTTTTGCCTTTATATCATCCTGGATGATGAAGTTATTAATGATTGTCACATTTACAAAATTATTACTAGACAGCACAGATTGGGTCTAAATTCTGGCTTTGCCACTTATTGACTGTGTATCCTTGGATGAATTACTTAGGCTCACTGAGCCCCAGTGTCCTCACCTCTAATGTTGGAAGTCAACTACGAGGATGAATATGATCATGCACAGGAATGATGGCCCAGAGCACTGCTCAAGAAAATATTGTGCATCATCAATGTCCTCAACAACCTTGAGAAACATGTGACCTGCTGGAATATAGAAGTACATGACTGGCTCCTTGTGTGCTGAAGTTCTTCCTCTTTTGCCTCTCCCATGACTTTCTCCTAGACCCCTCTTTTTCCTTTAGTTTCTTTTCTTCCTCCCTTTCATTTCTTCTCTTTTTTCTGGCTTACCCTCAGGCAGGCACAGAGGGGGCCCAAAGCCTCTCTACTGTGGTTACATATGCACAATTTCAAAGCTTGCTTCTAAAGACAATGTGGCCTGTTTAAAGGCTAATGGTTCACTTCTCTGGTTTCTCTTTCACTCCCTGACTCTGGCTATTAAAGTTTGGTTCCTGTAGGAGGAAGGGGCGAACTTTGAATGTGCCTCGGGGCCTTCTTATTGTGTCAACCATACCCCATGGCTTTCCTCCTTTGGTGGTGAGAGTTGGGATCAGAAACTCTCGGGCAGGCTGCCTTCCTTCCTCTCTCCTCATCTGAGCCCCATTCACCCTGATCTCCCTGCTGACAAGCAGCTGACAGCCACATGCAGCTAGGATTCCCTGTACATCTGAGTACCACCTGCTTGGCAACCCCCAGGACCCGAAGAGAGAGCAAGGCCTCTGTCCTTGGCTGCACCCCTGCCTCTTCTTCCCAGGAAGAATCTCATCTCTCAGGGGCTCTGCTTAACCAAGATCCACTTAAAGTAAGAAGAGAGCCTCATTCAACACTGATGGAGTATATTCAATATGCCAGATGCATTGCTAAGTGTTTTACATGCATTATCTCATTCAATCCTCACACCAACCCAGGGGGATGGCCATTTTGTCATCCATACGTTAAAGAGGATGAAACTGAAGCTCATAGAGATGTAGTCACTTGCCCAAATGCACACATTCACCAAGCAAAGAGCTAGAATTTGGACCCGTGTTCCTCCGATGTCAGAGCTAAGTTGACTAACTTGTCCAAGTTTGCCTGGGACTTTCCCAGGTTTGGCACTAAAAGTCCCAGGTCCTGGGAAACTCCTTAGGCTCCAAAAAACTACGATGTCCTATAATCAGGAGAGGACACAATGAGACCAACCCTGGCACTACAAATTCCGAGCATTTTTAAAGAATAATATTCCCTCCATTCCTCTCCCTCCTTCCTTCCTCCCTCCCTTCCTCCTTCCCTTCTTCCCTTCCTTCTTCCCTCCCTTCCTCCCTCTCTTCCTCCCTTCCTTCTTCCCTCTCTCTTCTCCCTTCCTCCCCCTTCTTTCCTTCTGTTCTTCCTGCCTCCCTCCCTCCCTTCCTTCCTTCTTTCCTTCCTTTCCTTCTTCCCTCCCTCCCTTCATCCTCTCCTTTGCTCCGTCCCTTCCTCCCATATTCCTTCCTTCCTTCCTTCCTTCCTTCCTTCCTTCCTTCCTTCCTTCCTTCCTTCCTTCCTTCCTTCCTTCCTTCCTTCCCTCCTTCCTTCCTTCCCTCCTTCCCCATGTGCTCTACTGCAGGAGAAGAGATTGGGCCAGCAGTGACTTTTCTGTGAGAATCAAGAACTACTTAAAACTGACAATGCCTGGGTTTGGAGAAAGCCCCTTTCTG
Organism: Rhinopithecus roxellana; assembly: GCF_007565055.1. Lineage (NCBI taxonomy): Eukaryota > Metazoa > Chordata > Mammalia > Primates > Cercopithecidae > Rhinopithecus > Rhinopithecus roxellana. The sequence continues at coordinate 90,392,975 of NC_044558.1, forward strand.
GTGCTGAGGTTATGCATGAAAGAAGACTTGCTCCTCTGTGGGCTTAGGATCTTCCCAGGATGCTCCTCAGCCCTTCCCTGACCTCCTTTCTACCTGTGGTCATGTTTTCCTGTGTCAGCTTCTGTTTTCTGAAACATCACTTGGCAGTGGGAGCTGCGGGCTTAGTTGATGGGATCCAGTCACACGATGTGTAGAACCAAGCCTGGTACTCAAGGTTCTTTGGGATCTCTTCTAACCTTACTAATCTGTGGGAGAGTCTGACCAGCATGTCTCCAAAGCCATATTCTCTTCCTCCTGGCCACCCACCTAGACTACACTTCTCAGCCTCCCGGCAGGGAGGTGGGGTCATTTGCCTGAGTTCTGACCCATAGAATGAGTATAGGTGGAAGTGGCATTTACCATATGGATCGCCCATAAACATTGTTCATATGGAGTCCACCATGCTTTCATGCTTTTTTTTTTCTTCTTCTGTGTGACCTTAGACAATGGGAAATCCACAGGACAGAAGAAACCTGGTTCTAGAATCCCCTCTTGGAAGTGAGCTGCCTGCTAATTAATAATACCTGTTGTTTTGGATTTTATGTAAGATCAGAATATACTTTATTGGTGTGACCCAATGAGACTTGAGGATTTGTTTATTACAGCAACTAGCATTACCCTAACATATATATATATACATACATATATCCAGTCACATTTCTCTCCACTCTAATACGCAAAAATCTCTATGCTGCTCAGAAGAGTTTCCATCTCCCCCACTACTGCTTGCATGTCTTCTGCCTAGAATATCTTCATTTGCTTTCTTCCTATTTTAAACTATTCATCTTTAAGGCCCAAGCTAAGTGGCATCTCTTTGTTTGTAGTTGTGTTTTATTATTATTATTATTTTTTGAGATGGAGTCTCACTCCGTCGCCCAGGCTGGGGTGCAGTGGCGTGATCTCAGCTCACTGCAAGCTCTGCCTCTTGGGTTCAAGTGATTCTCCTGCCTCAGCCTCCCGAGTAGCTGGCTGGGACTACAGCTGCCCGCCACCATGCCTGGCTAATTTTTGTATTTTTAGTAGAGATGGGGTTTCACTGTGTTAGCCAGGATGGCCTTGATCTCCTGACCGTGAGATCTGCCCACCTTGGCCGCCCAAAGTGCTGAGATTACAGGCGTGAGCCACCATGCCTGGCCTATTTTTGATTTTTGGGTCTTGCTCTATTGTCCAGGCTGGAGTGTGCAGTGGCACAATTTCAACTCACTATAGCCTTGACTTCCTGGGCCTGAGCAATCCCACCATGCCTGTGCTCCCAGCTACTTGGGATGCTGAGATAGGGGATTTTTTTTTTTCTTTTTTGTAGAGCTGATGTCTTGCTATGTTGCCCAGGCTGGTCTCAAACTACTGAACTTAAGTGATCCTCCTGCCTTGACCTCCCAAAGTGCTGAGATTACAGATGTGGGCCACTGTGTCCGGCCTGCATCTCTTTGGCGAAGCCTTCCCATACCACCTATCTTTCCAGTCTCAAGCCTCAGTATCTCTCTATCATCTGTTTCTTCATTCATTCATTCTCTTTAACAGGGTTTGTGAGCACCTCCATGAATGTCCACTGCTCTAGGCTAAGCACTGAGTATTTAGAAGAAGACAAATTCCAAGCCATAATATCTTAAAGTTTAGTGAAGATAGTAGATGAAACAAAAAATAGACATCACGATCTAGTGTAACATGTGCTAAGTCTGGCAATGTACAGAGTACTGTGGTTACATAGAGAAGGAATGATAGGCTCAGTTTGGGAAGAGCTATATTCAATAAATAATCACTATTGTTATTTTGCCAAGTCTCATATTTAGTCTGTTAGCAAAAGTCAGGGGACAATCAATGGCCCCCTGGATGACCCATCATGCGCTGTCTCTCTTTTTTGCCTCATTTTTCACCATATGCTACTCAATGGTTCCAGCTTGTCATCACCATATCAGGTGCTAGAGAAAAAACTTGTTCAGAGAAGGGAAGACTTAAATGAATGGGTAATAGGCCTAATGAGAAAAAGGGATGTTGGGTATGGAAAGCTGTAGAAGGAATCTGACATTTAGTGAATGACTACTGTGTGCCATATGCTACCACCTTTTATTTCACTTAACTAGCACAACAATCCTGTGAACTTAGTATTATTTTTGTGCATATTTTATAGAAGAGGTAACTGAGGTTCAGCAATGTGACATCACTTGCCAAGTTCTTGTATCAACGAAGGGATGGACCCCCTAGGTTTAAAGGTTTCCTGAAACCAAGCTGCCAACCACAACGCTGCTATTGGTCAGCGTTCTGGTAGGAGAGAGGAGGCTCACTCCACAAGAGAAATAGAAGAAAATTTAATTAAGGGAACATTTGCCAAAAATGTGGACAGGGTGAAAGGAAGTCCATATGCCTAGTGAAACAACCTGGGATTGGCGATAGCCTGAAGAGTTACCTACTCTAGGCTAGAAGACATTAGTATAGGGAGGCAGACATCACCAGAACCGCAGCAACAGCCACAGGGAAGGGTCTCCAGACAAGATATGTTGCCTTAGTCATTGCCCATCCCAGACCCAGCATGGAGACAACCGAGGGAATAAACACTTTGATATCTCCCTTCTTCCTCCTTCCTATTCCCTGTGAATGGCTTCCATTGGTCAAACACAACTGGAATTCTGAAGACAAGGTATCCTGTTCCTGTTGACCTTATAGGACAGCCTTCCAGGGTGGAAGCTGAGTTGCAGGGTTGAGGTGGAGTGGTAAGCTAGAATATGCAGCGTAGTGACCTATTGCCTCTCATATACATCTAATTTAAATGGTAACAGATTAAATCTGCACCTTTCAATGGTTGTTTTTTTGTACTGTATTTATGCAACTGTATTTCAGTAGAAATAAGAGAGTGGGCAAACTTAACAACATTTTGACCACAGACCATAAATTCCTGCAGTTTAAAGATTCTGGGAGCAGATCTCTCTGGAACATATGACCTGGGGCCAATGCAGTTATGGTGGACCCACGAAACTTTCTTAGGCACAGGAGTTTTGTTAAATAGTCTTTGTAAGTTTATGCTCTGTCATTTCCTGGATGGATTTAAAAATTCACTCATCACTGCTGAGACAAATTGTACCAAGCACAAGGACCACTGATTGAATAAAACAGAAGCAAACTTTTCCCAGTGAAACAAGAACACAAAGGAGGGCTCCCAAAGATGGCTTCTTTAGAAACAGAGAAGGAAGTAAAACAGCCCACTAGGATGTGAAGACAAGAGCCTTAGAGAGAGCTCAGAGCCTTCCGCAGAAAAGGAAAAGGGAGAACAAAACCAGTAAAAACAACTCAAAACAAAACCACCGATTTCTGATTTCCTGAGTTTTCAATATGGGGATCATTAACAGGAGCATTCTGGCTAATCTTAATTGCTAGGGCTGAGGAAGGGAATTGCCGGGGTAATCAGATCCCAAAGCATACAGGGCTTTATAGATTAAAGCAAAGTTATCTCCTAATCCCATCAAAACGTCATAATCTTGTGTCACAGCGGCATCTAAACACAGCTGATTGAGATGCCACGAGTACTGAATCTGGGATCCATCACAGTCTTGCCGTCCGGAAAGCAAATAACCCCAAATGAGAAGATTGGATTTAGTGTGGTCTGGAGATATTTACTACAAAGGCCTAAGCCCTGGCTCCCTCTCTCCCTTGGGCTTTGCAAGGGGAAAATTCTAGTGTCCCCAGATGCATTCCTTCTAAAGAAAATTTTCCCAAATGGAACTAGATTCATCGTTTTTGCTGATTATAAAATTAATGTGTGCCTGCTGCAAAAAAAAAAAAAAAAAAAAAAAAAAAAAATGCAGTCAATACAGAGAAATAGGAGGAAGAGAATAAAAAGAACTCAATCACTCAATCTCATCAGCCAGAGTAACTATTCTTAGCCTGATGTGTTATCTTTTCAGAGCTTTCTTCTGTGCACATGCACACATATACGTATGATACATATCCTCCCTCCCTCTCTCTCTCCCACATACACCCTCACACCCATACACTCTCTCTGATCCTCTTGTCACATCTGTATTCTCTTCCACTCCTAAGATCAGCGTCTGTGCTCTCCATGTGGACTAAGCATGGCTAATCCATAGCTCTCACCTCTCCATCTGCTTAGTTTCACCAACCAGTGGAGAATGACCAGTATCTTTGAATTCCATTCCAAATCCCAACGAGAGAGGATCCAGTGTGCCCTACTTTAATCAGTTATGACATCGCCATATGGTCACATATACATGCACAACTGTTATACAACAAAGTACCCTCATTGGAAGTGGAGAGGAGAAAGTGGGGGACTGGTGGAAGCTCCCAGCATCACCCCAAACAACATCTAATACATTTTAAGTAGTCCTAGTTCATGCCCTGCTCCTACGGAGAAGGAATGACTTGCAAAAGTCTCACTTTGCAAGCTGAAACTAGTGAGTGGCTCACTGAAGTCTGAGATCCAGGGCTTATTCTTCCAAAACTCCGGGGTTGCTCTGTTTTATCAGTTATGACTCCATCATGGAAATGTCACAAAGTCATATAACAAATAAGAATTTGAGGCCGGGCACAGTGGCTCATGCCTCTCAGTTCTTTGAGAGACCAAGTTAGCCAGATCACTTGATCTCAGGAGTTTGACTCCAGCCTGGGCAACATGGCGAAAACCCATCTCTACCAAAAAATACAAAAATTAGCCAGGTGTGGTGGCATATGCCTGTAGTCCAAGCCACTTGGAAGGCTGAGGTGGGAGGATCGCTTGAGCTTGGGGGGCAGATGTTGCTGTGAGCCGAGATGACACTACTGCACACCAGCCTGGGCAACAGAGTGAGACACTTTCTCAAAAATAATAAATAAATAAAATAAAATAAAAAAGAAGAAGAATTTGAGAATACAAAGAAAGACAATTGAATACTCATACAACATTTTATACATAATTTTGTGGGGTGCAAAGACCCCTTTAGCTTAGAAGTTTAATTTATAGATCCAATATTAAGAACCCCATTTTAGAGGAAAACAATACTCATATATTTAAAATATTTTTCAATATCAAATTGAAGTGTCTTCTACTTGTGTCCAACAGAAAAGCATATTCTACCTTCTTTTGTAAATTGATGACATTCAGGACCCAGAAGTTGTAAGTGTTTTATCTTTCCTTGATATTGATGCAGAAGTCCCAAATCCTGGAATCCGCACTCACGGAGACCTTCAGAAGACCTCCAGGATTCCAGCAGCCTCAGGGTTGGTCACCATCTTTGAATCACTGGCGTCTTAGTTTTCTCTTCCCTCTCTCCTTCCTCTCCTCTTTCTCTTCTCTATCTACATCCTAAAGTTTCTCTGCCTCTGCCTGTGTCCTTTCTTTTTCTTTCATCTATGTTTCTTTCCTTCCTTTCTTATTTGAATGCTTTTCATAAACACTTCACGTTCCTTTATGGTTCAGTTTTACTGACATCAGGAACAGCTAATAAAGTTAACTTAGCCTAATTACAATAATAGATCGAGAAGCCATTCAAATTGCTTTTTGCTGTGAGACTCAAATCTTTGTGTCTTGGGATCAAGCCCAGCCTCTGAGACTCCCTTGCTCTAAGTTTTCAGATATTCCTCACCTCACTTAGACTACTTTCTCATCTGTAAAATGGGTGTGAAAAATACCTCTACCTCACAAGGAGGTCAGGAAGCTTCTGAATGAGATAACGTGGCTTAGCTGCCATCAAATATTAGAAAGACATCAAGTTAAACAGGCACTTGATTTACGCTATATAGATCCAGAAGGAAGAATTAGCAATTGTTAAAGTTGAAGGAAAGTTGAGTTTGGCTCAGTGAAAAGGAAAAATTGCCCAGAGCTGTCCAAGAGTGGAATAGATTGTCTCAAGAGACACTAAGCTCTCTGCCACTAGGAGTATCCAAGACAAGGCACAAAAACCAATGTGCTTGGATATTAAAGGAAAATCTAGACTGTGTACCAGTGTTGACCTCTGACTTCCCTTTTAGATCTAGTATACTTGATGTCTTAATACTCTTGCATTTTTATACCCTACCCTTTATTTTTTGTTTTCTTTTCCAGAATCATAATTGTTGTTTAATTTCACAGAGTTTTGGGAGAGGTGGGCTGATCTAGAGGTGAAAGACACTAGAATGTCTGAATTTGAAAACTTATTATTCCCTAACAGCAAGATAATTGCCTCCCTTCTCTTGGCGTTTGTTTACTCAGCTTGGCAAGAGACAAGCATGCCCCACTCTGCCTCTCTACCCACACCAATCCCAAAAAGGTACTGTATTAGTTCGTTTTCACACTGCTGATGAAGACATACCTGAGACTGGGAAGAAAAAGAGGTTTAATTGGACTTACAGTTCCACATGGCTGGGGAGGCCTCAGAATCATGGTGAGAGGTAAAAGGCACTTATTACATGGTAGTGGCAAGAGAAAAATGAGAAAGAAACAAAAGCAGAAACCCATGATACACCCATCAGATCTCATGAGATTTACTCACTATCATGAGAGTAGCACAGGAAAGACCAGCCCCCATGATTCAATTACCTTCCTCTGGGTCCCTCCGACAACACTTGGGAATTCTGGGAGATACAATTCAAGTTGAGATTTGAATGGGGACACAGCCAAACCATATCATTCCACCCCTGGCTCCTCCCAATCTCATGTCCTCACATTTCAAAACCAATCATGCCTTCCCAACAGTCCCCCAAAGTCTTAACTCATCTCAGCATTAACCCAAAAGTCCATAGTCCAAAGTCTCACCTAAGACAAGGCAAATCCCTTCTGCCTATGAGCCTGTAAAATCGAAAGCAAGCTAGTTAATTCCCAGATACAATAGGATTACAGGCATTGGGTAAATACAGCCGTTCCAAATGGGAGAAACAGGCCAAAATAAAGAAGTTACAGGGTCCATGTAAGTCGGAAATCCAGTGGGGCAAATTTTAAAGCTCCAAAATAATCTCCTTTGATTCCAGGTCTCACACCCAGGTCATGCTGATGCAAAAGGTGGATTCCCATGGACTTGGGAAGCTCTGCCCCTGTGGCTTTGCAGGGTACAGCCTCCCTCCCAGCTGCTTTCATGGGCTGGCATTGAGTATCTGCAGCTTTTCCAGGCACATGGTGTAAGCTGTCGGTGGATCTACCATTCTGGGGTCTAGAGGACAGTGGCCCTCTTCTCACAGCTCCACTAGGCAGTGCCCCAGTAGGGACTCTGTGTTGGGGGGGCAGAGCTCCAACCCCACATCTTCCTTCCACACTGACCTAGCAGAGGTTCTCAGGGCCCCGCCCCTGCAGCAAACTTTTGCCTGGGTATCCATTTGCCTGGGTATGCATTTCCATACATCTTCTGAAATCTAGGCAGAGGTTCCAAACCTCAATTCTTGAGTTCTGTGCACCCACAGGCTCAACACCATCTGGAAGCTGCCACGACTTGGGGCTTCCACACTCTGAAGCCACAGCTTGAGCTGTACATTGGCCTCTTTAGGCCATGGCTGGAGTGCCTAGAACACAGGGCACCAAATCCATAGGCTGCACACAGCACGAGGACCCTAGGCCTGGTCCACAAAACCACTTTTTCTTCTCAGGCCTCTGGGTCTGTGATGGGAAGGGCTGCCGGGAAGGTCTCTGCCATGGCCTGGAGACATTTTCCCCATGGTCTTGGGGATTAGCATTAGGCTCCTTGCTATTTATGCAAATTTCTGCAGCTGTCTTGAATTTCCCCTAAAAAAAATTGGTTTTTCTTTTTTACTGCTTCATCAGGCTGCAAGTTTTCTAAACTTGCATGCTCTGCTTCCCTTCTAAAATGGAACGCTTTTAACAGCACCCAAGTCACCTCTTGAATGCTTTTCTGCTTGGAAATTTCTTCTGCCAGGTATCCTAAATCATCTCGCTCAAGTTCAAAGTTCCACAAATCTCTAGGGCAGGAGCAAAATGTCACCAGTCTGTTTGCTAAAACATAACCAGAGTTACCTTTGCTCCAGTTCCCAAAAAGTTCCTCATGTCCATCTGAGACCACCTCAACCTGGACCCTATTGTTCATATCACTATCAGCACTTTTGTCAAAGCCATTCAACAAGTCTCTGGGAGGTTCCAAATTTTCTCATATTTTCCTATCTTCTTCTGAGCCCTCCAAACTGTTCCAACCTCTGCCTATTACCCAGTTCCAAAGTTGCCTCCACATTTTCAGGTATCTTTTCAGCAAACCACCACTCTACTGGTACCAATTTACTATATTGGTCCGTTTTTATACTGCTGGTGAAGGCATACCCAAGACTGGAAAGAAAAAGAGGTTTAATTGGACTTACAGTTCCACATGGCTGGGGAGGCCTCAGAATCATTGGAGGTGAAAAGCACTTCTTATATGGCAGCAGCAAGAGAAAAATGAGGAAGAAACAAAAGCGGAAACCCCTGATAAACCCATCAGATCTCGTGAGATGTATTCACTATCACAAGCACAGCATGGAGAAGACTGGCCCCATGATTCAGTGACCTCCCCCTGGGTCCCTCCCACAACACATAGGAATTCTGGGAGATACAATTCAAGTTGAGATTTGAATGGGGACATAGCCAAACCATATCAGGTACAGTGGGGAATGTCTTAGTAGGAAGGGTCGGTTAATCCTGTGATGGGAGTTGGTGCACATACTTGGAAGTGGAATTAGGATGGCGGTGAAGTGTACTACATAATACAGAGAGGAGGCATTTGAGGTTCCATCAGAGGAAATGCAGGAGGAAGGGGAAAGAATCCAGGTACCACACTGGGCAAAGGATGGAGAACACTTTCCACTGATGGAAGCACAAGGAGGAGTCAGCTATAGAAAGGACTTCCCCAAGGAGGAGCTTTCATTGTTTTTTGTTTGTTTTGTGGGTTTTTTGTGTGTGTGTGTGAATGTGTGAGGTAAGCATCCTCTGTCCTTTGCCCTGTGGAAACTTCAGCAAAATCTACATGGCTCACCACTGAATGCTTTTGATACGAGCAGTTGTCTGCACAAGCACTGACATCAGTTAAAACAGAGAAACCACGTGGGACTGGCTGACTTCTGACTTATATCTGTAAAATGTGGACAGTAGATGGTCTCTCATCTGTGAAGGGTGAATGCAGACAGCATGGAACATGTAGCCGGTTACTCAGTACATGCTTCTTGAATGTATAAGCTCCCCATAGAATGTGAATGCAGTCTTTTTCTGGACCTGTTACATTTTTCTCTCTGAGCAATGATCAAGCATTCAGGTTTTTCTGAGCATTGGATTTCACATTTACCTTGGCCTGGAGAGTGAGGCAGGAGCAGCTTGTGCATGCTGGGGAGTGCTCCAATACTTCTCTTGATTTTTTTTCCCCAGCCCTATCACACTACAGCCTCAAGCTAGTTCTGGCAACCTGGACTTCTCACTGCCTGAAATCCAATCCAACAGAACATTTTCTCATGGGAGAAAAACATTAATAGAGCTATTCAATGGTAATGTCTAGCTCTGAGAGGCATTTTTTTTTTTTTTTTGGAAGGAAGGAAGACCATGCTATATGACTGAGATAATTTTTCCGCTTCTTTCCAGAAATCCTATGATATCTCTGGATGTATTTCTCTATCTCTCTCCCTCGTATTGTTTTTCTGAGGCAATAAACGCTAAATAGACTAATTGCAGACCAAAACATGTTTCTCTATTCTAATATATTCTGCTCTGTGAATGACTTTAACAGAATAGGTGCAAGGTACAAGCCGGTGTTGTACAGGTTTCCTTCAATAGGAATTTTGTTTTTGGAGGGTTCCATAGGTAAATCAATGCCAAAAGTTCATTCAGGCAACTATCTTTACTCCCTCTGCCCAGGACTAAGTGATACAGTATTGATTCCGTGGGTTAAGAGAAACTGTAAGTTATTAACATGGGTGAGAAGCCATTGCCTTTCTTCTCTCAGCACTAACAGTGTGAAAAACTTGGCCTCAAATTAATTGGAAGTTAAATTCTGTCTTTAGCTGGGGTGAAGGGAGGGCAGAATGGAGGGAAAAAATAATGGCTGTGAGTACTTTACCCGTGAGTTGATGTCTCGCTTCTCATTTCCAAAACAACAAACTCACTATGTGGCATCTCCAGTCTCAAATACTGTCATGTAATCTAAGGGTGTCTTCACTACAGTATGTGGGCTAGTTCTTTGCTGAATACTGTGAAAGACTAAAGCTGATAGTGATTGAAAACCTCTTTACATGACAACCTGAAGTCCAGTTTTGTAGAACTGGGAAGGTGATTGGAGAGAAAGAAGCACCTCCAGGAAACTTTTGCTAATAGTGGCTGCCATCAGGAATCTGAAATGACATCTATAAGACAACAGATAAATCAACTCAGCAAGAAAATTAGTTTGTTAGGTTAAAAAATCAGTTAGATATTGTAATAATAAATACTAATGATATTATAAAATGCTATTAATAATTATAACCATTATCAGTTGAATATTTAACAAATACCTGGATTTGACTATAATAAAATCAATCGACAACATACAATGAGTATTTACCATATTCTAGAGTTCTTCTAAGATCTTTGTTGTATATTAAATCACTTAATTCTCACAACAATCCTGATATGGGTTAACTGTGTCCCCACCCAAATCTCTTCTTGAATTATAGCTCCAATAATCTCCACCTGTTGTGGGAGGGACTAGTGGGAGGTAATTGAATCATGGGGGCAGGTTATGCCTGTGCTGTTCTAGTGATAGTGAATAAGCCTCATGGGATGTGATGGCTTTATAAAGAGGAGTTCCCCTGCACACGCTGTCCTTGCCTGCCACCATGTAAGACATACTTTTGCTTCTCCTTTGCCTTCTGCCATGATTGTGAGGCCTCCCCAGCCATGTAGAACTGTGAGTCCATTAAACCTCTTCTTCTTTATATATTACCCAGTCTCCGGTATATCTTTATTATCAGTATGATAACTAATACTGACTAATACAAATCCCATGAGGTAGGTACAAGTAATGTATGGATGGGGAAACTGAGGCACAGTGAGTCTAAAAGGAGATAAAGGTAGTATCTGAATTAGTCCTCATTGTGATCTCTTGAGATAGGTAGCATAACTGCCTTTTTTTTTTTTTTTGAGACGGAGTCTCGGTTTGTCGCCCAGGCTGGAGTGCAGTGGCACGATCTCAGCTCACTGCAAGCTCCGCCTCCCAGGTTCACGCCATTCTCCTGCTTCAGCCTCCAAGTAGCTGGGACTACAGGCGCCCGCCACCGCACCCGGCTAATTTTTTGTATTTTTTTTTTTAGTAGAGACGGGGTTTCACCATGTTAGCCAGGATGGTCTCGGCCTCCTGACCTCGTGATCCACTCGCCTCGGCCTCCCAAAGTGCTGGGATTACAGGCGTGAGCCATAACTCCCATTTTATGGGTGGGGCTATTGGGGCTGTGTAATTTGCCCAAAATTGCTCACACAGCCAGAAAGTAGCAGAGGTGAGGTTTGAACTTAGGTCTGCCAGGGTACTTCTAACACAGTACCATCTTGCCTCCTGGGCCGGCCTGGCATCTATAGACACACGGTGGGATGGCTGGACATGCTAGTCATTCTCTACACATCTTCCCATGATACCATGCTGATCTCGGGCAGGGGGTGGGGGGAAATGTTGAGATGTTTGGAGGGATTTTTAGCACCTGAGCATCTGCTGCCTCAAATGACCTGAAATGAGAACCAGCAAAAGAAATGAGGTCAGCATTTCACCCTCATAGGATCTTGCTCTTCTTTCTCTCTTTATCTTTCGTCTTGTACCCCTGAAAAGCCCTAAAAATGGCAATTTGGTGATGCAGATTCTGCAAAAGATACCATGGAGGTTAATGCAATATGATTAACCTGAAAGGTAGTCTTTAGAGCGGATGAGGACCTATCAGAGATCCATTGCTCCAGCACCTGTTTTGAATAACCCTTCATTTCCCCTGATCCGTGCTGCCACCTTTATCAAACACTAAAGTATTGAATAAAGCCTATCTCTGTGTTCACTCTTCTATCTCTTCGAGCACATTCTTTCAATTCTTCCTTCAATGCATATGATCTGATTGTTGTTGCTAGTTAACATTATCATCTGGAAAGGCAAATACTTTCGTCCTTGGGAAGAAATTCTTGGCTAAAGTTGTACATTTACTCATCCAAAGGAACTTGAAAACTACTTTGACACCCTCCCGCCCCTTAGTCACAACTCACAAAAGTAATCACTGGTATTTTGTTTTAGAATTGCATTGCATCTTAAACAATGGGAAGGAACTGACATCTTTACAATGTTGAATCTTTTCATTCAATCAAATATTTTCATATGCCTTTTAGGAATGTTTAGTAATTTTTTGCATATGGTATTATGCATTTTGTATTGTTTTCTAGGCATTTAATAAAAATGGTTGCTATTGAAGCTGGGTCCCTTTTATTTTTTAACCATTTGTTGCCGTTTAAGAAAACTATTGATTTCTGAATGTTTTATGTAGTATCTGGCAATGCAAGTGAACTCTTTATTGGGTTTTGATGATTTTCTATTGTTTCCTTTGTGTTTTCAGGTAGAATATTATATCAACTGCAAATGACATTTTTCTCCTTTTTTATGTCTATTAATCTATTTCTGTCTTATGAATTCTTATGTTGCCTACATCTCCCGGGAAAGATGTTAAATGCTAATGATGATAGTGAACATCATTGTCTCAGTCGGTTGATATAAAAGTAATTGTGGTTTTTGCCATTACTTTTGCACCAACCTAATATCTAAATTCCAACAAAAATACTTATACAAGTCACTATTAAATATCACTCTGCATGTGGTTTTAAGATAGGCAATCTTTAGAATGTTTTATGAAAAATATCTATCCTTCTATTCTAACTTTTCTGAAAGATGTCTTAGTAAATTGATGTTGATGTTTTTTAAATGCTTTTTATGAATCTATTGAAATTATTATACATTTTTACTTTGGTATACAGATGAGCTATTTTATATTGTATTCTAGCATAAGCCCTCACTGAACATGAAGACTCATGTTTTTAATGTAATATTTAATTAGTAAGGATTTTTGCATTTATGATTCTAGGTGAGATTAGTTCGTAGCTTTCTTTTCTTGTATCAATTTGGTCATCCGCTGTGTTGCCAGTGTCATAGCTGCAAAGAATGCAGTACGCAGTGATTCATCTTTCCCTATGGTCTAAAACAAATGTATATGTATGGCATGAAAATTACCAGTGTGTCCGTGTTGAAAAACTGACTATTAAAATTGGCCTCTGAATCTTTTTGGGGGATGAAGTTTTTGAATATTGTCTTCTATGATGCTTGTTTAATGACACTTCTCCTCTGTTTCTTCATTCTGGTAACTTCTACTTCCAGAATATTGATTATTTTGTTGTGATGTAAATTATGTGTGTATAATTATATAGTGTGCTTTTTATTTTAAACATTATCGTCGTACAAACCATATATCTGATAAAAGACAAAACATATAGGCCGGTGTGGTGGCTCACATCTGTAATCCCAGCACTTTGGGAGGCCAAGGTGGGTGGATTACCTGAGGTCAGGAGTTGAAGACCAGCCTGGCTAACATAGTGAAACCCATCTCTACTAAAAATACAAAAATTAGCTGGGCATGGTGGCACATGCCTGTAATCCCAGCTATTCGGGAGGCTGAGGCAGGAGAATCAATTGAACCCGGGAGGCAGAGGTTGCAGTGAGCTGAGATCGGGCCATTGCACCCCAGCCCGGGTAACAAGAGTGAAAATCTGTCTCAAAACAAACAAACGAACATGAGGAACTCCTACAACTCAATAGTAAAACAAACCCAAAACCAAAAACCCAAAACCAAATAATCTGATTAAAAAATTGGCGAAGATCTGAGTAGACATTTCTCCAAAGAAGATAAACAAATGGCCAACAGGTACGTGAAAAGGCGCTCAACATCATTAATCATCATCAGGGAAATGCAAATCCAACCAACAATGAGACAGCATCTCACAGCTGTTATCTCTTATGTATTACTTATTATCTCACTCCAAAGATAATAAATGTGAGGATGTGGAAAAAAGGGAGCCTGTGTACACAGTTGGTGGGAATGTAAATTGGCACAGCCACTATGGAAAACAATATGGAGGTTCCTCCAAAAATTAAAAATAGAACTACCATAAACTCCAGCAATTTCACTTCTGAATATATATCCAAAATAATTGAAATCAAGCTCTCAAAGAGATATCTGCACTTCATTACAACGTAATGTTCATTGCAACATTATCCACAATAACCAAGACATGAACGCAATCTCAATTCCCATTGATGGGTGAATGCATGAAGAAAATGTGGTGTATACATGTACTTTTATTGAGACTTATTTATGACAACATCAATGAACCTGGAGAACATTATGCTAAATGAAATAAGCCAGGCACAGCAGGACAAATACCACATAATCTTATGTATATGACGAATCTAACATAGTCAAACTCATAGAAGTAGAGAGTACAATGGTGATTGCCAGGGGTTAGTGGTAAAGGAAATGGGGATCTGTTGGTCAAAGGGTACAAAGTTTAGTTATATAAGATGAATAAGTCCTAGAGATCTACTGTACAGTGTAGTGCCTATAGTTAATAATACTGTATTACATACTTAAAAATTGTTAAGAGATTAGACCTTATGTTACCTGTTTTTATCACAAAAAATAATAATAACAAATAAAAAGGGTGGGAGAAGACTTTTGAAGGTGATCGATGTGTTTATGACATTGATTGTGGTGATGGTTTCACGAGTGTATGCCTATTTCCAAACTTCTCAAGTTGTATATATTAAATGTGTGCAGGTTTTTGAACATCAATCATACCTCATTAAAGTGATTAAAACTAACCCTCATGTTTATATTTTTCTCTTTCTCTTCTCTAATATTATTTGTAGTTTCTTTATTCTCTCAACTAGTTTTGTGTGTGTGTGTGTAATTTTTTTGTATAGACAGAGTCTAACTATGTTACCCAGGCTGGTCTTGAACTCCTGGGCTCTGCTCAACAATCCTCCTGCCTTGGCCTCCCAAAGTGCTGGGATTACAGGCATAAGCCATTACACCCAGCCTCTCTCAAATAAATTTACTTTACTAAATATCAACATTATTCAATACTTATGAATACTAGTAATAGCTACCAATGTGTGAGTCACTGTTTTTTAGCACTTGACGTATATAAACTCATTTGAACCTCACACCAACCTAATTAGGTAGTTGGTATTTTCCCCCCATTCTACAACCGAGTTATTGAACACAGAGAGGCCTAATGACTTGCCTGAAGTCACCCAATTAACAGGTGATGAAGGTAAAATTCAAACCCAGATTGTCTGGCCACAGAGCCTAGGTACATGGTACCAAATGTGCAGTAGCTTAATTAATATTTAAAAGGCAGAAGAATTGATCTTATTGAAAAAGAAAGAAGGGAAATAAAATGATATGCAGAGATGTTAAATAGGTCAGTGGTCTACCTTCCAGGAGGACTGATCCAAGAAAATTTTCCATTCATTTATTCATCCATTCATTTACTCATTAATTTAATTCACTATTTGATAGATGCTTTCCAAATTTTTATTATACTCCTAACAACAATTCAGCCACTAATCCAAGTGTTTGAGAATCCTTGCCTTTGTGGATCTTACATTCTAGTTAGTGGGATGGAAGCAGGGGGAAAGTACAGATGACAAACTTTTTGCCACAAAATATAACGTGTAGATGGCATTTGGATACACGATTAGGCTACTGAATTCTGCTGTGCATTGGTATTTCTAGTTAGCTGTGTTTAGTCTATAGATGATCCTGTTCTACAAATAGTTACTAGCCTGTGCAGGGCTGTATTCATCCATTCTCTCATTGCTATACAGAACTATCTGAGACTGGGTATTTTACAAAACACAAAAAAAAGAGGTTTAATTGACTCACGTTTCTGCAGGCTGCACAGGTTCTGGGGGGGCCTTGGGAAACTTACAATCATGATGGGAGGTGAAGGGGAAGCAGGCAACATCTTACATGGCCAGAGCAGGAGGAAGAGAGCTAAGGTGGAGGTGCTACACGCTTACAAACAACCAGATCTTGTGAGGACTCACTTACTATCATGAGAACAGCAAGTGGGAAATCCACCCCCATGATCCAGTCACCTCTCACCAGACCCCTCCTCCAACACTGGGTATCATAATTCAATATGAGATTTGGGCAGGGACACAAACCCAAATCAAGGGTCCTGGAGTAAATGTAGGAGCCAGACAAGCACTAGATGAGGAAACTGAGACTTGAAAAATTTAAATCTGTCCAACTTCTCACAGGAGATAGTAGAGTTGGATTTATCTATGTGACTTTCACAGGGAACAAAGAATTGGAGCCTGACGCACCTCTACGAGGGCTCTGCACAAAAGAGTAATTAATCCAAATTTTTGAATGAATGAATGATATAATTCCCAGACTTCCAGGGAGGTGAACATGATTTTAGAGAATTCCAATCATCAAAATCTCGTTCTGAGAAAAGATGAAATCGACCTCATCGCCCACAGGAAGCAGAGACATTTAGCTGGTACCGGGAGACCTTTAAATAATGACGTGCACACTCCAGGCGCTCTCAGATTGAAAGAGACAGGCATCTCAGTGGCTTTTCCTGGGCCTCACCTCCCCCTTTGGTCATCAAGGCAGACTGGAGCTGCAGACGGGACCCACTGCCTTCAACAGGGGCCTTGCATTAGATGCATGTCAACAGAGATTAGCTCAGCCTCACATGCCACCATTTGCCATTTGTTAGGCCACCTTCACCAACCCCGTAATCTAATCTTGGCTGGAGCAATGCCTCTTCCAGGTTAAATGTATTAAAGGAGTGGGGGGACGTGGGCTGTTCAAGGCGGCAGTGGATTCTCCCTTTCTGACAAGCCTGACCCCACTCCAAACCCCTTGTCCCCAAGAGACGCCAGGGGTCAGAACCTCCTTGGTGTAGAAGGGAGCAAAATGCTAACAGAGAGAGACGAGAGGATATTGGAAACATATTCCCTGGGCCTCCGTGCTTTAGAAATTCGAGAAGAACAGGAGGTGACAAGTTAAAGCTTTCACTGGTGGAAATATTTTTCTTTTCCATGTTTCAACAAGAATTTGATAAAGATATTTGTGAGGTTGGAGAGGAGAGGAGGAAGCAGAGAGAGAGTCCTAAAGCAGATGGTACCTGAAGGAAGGGAAGGATTCTTTAGATACCTTTAGAGGAAATTTATGGGGGACAAGTTTCCATGGCACACATCCATTCTTATTACATGTGTTTTTAAATCATGTGACGTTTTTAAGCAAGTAAATGTTTCATCAGAAAATCTTGCATTTCTTTTTCCTTTGAGTTCCTTTGATTCCCTGGCTTCGTGTAGGGAGATATCTGTGTAGTTTCCTGCTATTCTCACTCCACTTTATTAATAGAGTCGAGATGAATGATTTCCCTTTTTCTTCTGAACATACCTGGAAATCTCCAGCTCTTGTGGTTGTTCTCGTGATGTTTTTCCTGCCCCCAAATCTCCCTCTACCCCCATTCATCATTCATCTCTGCAAATCCAAGTTTAGAGGTTTTATCTCCTATTTATCATTTTTAACTCCATTCTTGAAAAGTTTGAGAACCACTATCTTGGGCCAGCCACCATTATTTCTAAAATGGTACCAAAAAAGATCATTTTAAAAATATTTAAATTCATGTGCCATCAGAGAATGGCACAGGTCTCAAGTGTCCAGCTTAATAAATTGTCACAAACTAAACACATCGTGTAACCAGCACCCATGAGAAACAGAACCTCATCAAACCCCTGTACCCCTCTTTGCCCGAGGGCAACTGGTATCTGGACTTGTGACACAATAAATTAGTTTGATTTCTTTCTATACTTTACCTAAGTGGAATTTTAAGGCATGCCCTCTCTTGTATCTTATTTTTGTGAGAGTCATTTGTGTTATTGTGTTTAGTTGTAGATCATTCTTTTTCATCTCTGTATAGGACTCATTATGTGAATGTGCCATAGTTATTCAATTGTTTCTTAATTCTGCAGGCATTGGGCATTTTTCAGTTAGGAATTCTTGATTTTTATAAAATTATAAAAATTTATTTATTTATTTATTTATTTTTGAGATGGAGTCTCGCTCTGTAGCCCAGGCTGGAGTGCAGTGGCATGATCTCGACTCACTGCAGTGTCTGCTTCCCAGGTCCCGGTTCAAGAAATTCTCCTGCCTCAGCCCCCTGAGTAGCTGTGATTACAGGCACAAGCCACTATGCCCAGCTAATTTTTGTATTTTTAGTAGAAATAGAGTTTCACCATGTTGGCCAGGCTGGTCTTGAACTCCTGACCTCATGATCCGCCCAACTTGGCCTCCCAAAGTGCTGGGATTACAGGCATGAGCCACCGCACCCCAGCCAGGAATTCTTACAAATACTACTACTATGACTAGTCTAGGTCTTATCTTCTGGTGAGCATATTATACACCAGAGAGTTCTTTTTCAAATCACAAAACTCCAATTGTTCGCCTCTTTCAAATGATTTAACAGATCCTCATTGCTTTAAAGATAAAGACCAAACAGCCTTCAAGGGTCTAGGGAATCTGGCCTCTGCTGACTTCTCTATCCCAGCAACAGGTATGAGAAACATAACTGTGTGCAGAGACCAGGGAGAGAATATAAATAAGAGAAGTGGAAGGCAAGTGTGAGGCAGTAGAGATGGGTGGAGATTATGGCAGGTTACAGAGACAAGAAGTAGAAGACACATGTTCCTGGCTGACAGGTGACACATGCAAATCTGGGCCCACTGTGGCCAGATTTTCCCCCATTTAAAAAATAAGTTGAAAGTTTATATGTTTATGTGAAATCTGCCAATTTTTAAATAACTATTTCAAAACTATTTTTCAACAGTACATGAACGCCCCAAAACACACATTTTAAAGGTAGCGTCTGGCTCTTGAATCTGCAGTTTGGAACCACTGGCCCTTATTTATCCTTCCAGATTCTTAATTCCTATGACCCCCTCATTGCCTACTGAACTGCCTTTATCTCCTCAAACTCCCCATGTTCTTTTGCCTTTTCTATTTCTTCTGCCTGGAGCATTTTATCCCTTGCAGACTCTTTCGCTCTTAGTCACCATCTTCCATCAGGAAATCCCATCTGAATCCTTGAAGTGAGTAAAGGAATCCTCTGGTACATTCTTCAGGCATTCTGCCTTACCCTCATCATAGCACCTAAAACAGTGCCTGGGGCTTCAATAGGGCCAGGCACATAGAAGGTATTCAACAAATAGTACATGATTAATGACATTTACATAACTGGAATTGTGTTTACATGTCTATCTCCCCTATAAATAACAAAACAGATCTCTGTCACATCTCTGCTTAAAACCAGCTGTAAACTTCTTAACAATTTCAACAACAAATATTAGAATCTAAATGGTGACAGGGTCATGGCAAGTAAGAAATGTGTAAAGCAGACTAAGGGTAATGATAGGGAGTCGCAGGGACTGTGGCAAACTGAAGAATGCCTGAGAGATCCTTGAGTAAAGGGAGAACATGTTAATCTTCATTGCCCATCACGATACCTAGAACATGGTAGGTCCGCATTCAGTATATTCTCACTCTAGGTTTTCAAGGGATCAGTGGAACAATTCATATGTGGGGTACAGTATTTCCTACCCGCATTTCAGAATGGCATACACCAAGGATAGGGTAATAAAAGGCACATTTGGCAATACAACTGAAGGCAGAGAGAGAGAGAGCGCGCGAGCAGGCAGGCTTTTAGCGTAACAGCACATCGATAGGTGAAGAGAAACTGAAAGTCATACTTGGAAGGTGATGTGACACCATCCCCATTGTCCTTTCTGGAGATGAGCCTGATGGACCTGAATTACTGACAACTCACAGCAGAAGCTGAAGAGGTGAGGGGGTGCGGCGTCCGTTTAGGTGAGAAAGAGATGGAGAGAACTGAGCCATGGAGAGGGATGGAGGAGAGAGCCCCAGGATGTCGTCATGAGCCAGGAAGTACCTGGTTACAAGGAAATGGGGTGGTGTTTGGAAGAGAAGGTCCATGAAGAGTGCCCCTGAGGATGTGCCTTTTGTACTTTGTTAAATAAATGAGAGACAGCTATGTCTCAGGCAGAGAGAAGCCCAGGAACAAAGGTCCTGGGACAGGAACCGACTTGGCACTTTGGGGAAACAGAAACAAAGGCCAGTGGAACTGGGTGGGTTGAGGCTGGGGAGCTTGGGACAAGGTGGGCTCTGTTCTATGCTCCAGGGCCGGATGGGAATGGAGCCTCAGTGCCATTCTGTGGAGTGTGGATTTTACTTTCAGTTAGGCAGGAGCTTGCTCATTCTGAACTCTAGCTCTCTGCTTTGGAGGTGACTCAGCTGCCTCCTTGTTTTTTCTCTGATTCTTGGCTTCTGTTCCTAGTACCACTGCTCACGCTCTTTCCTCCACGCCTGGGCCCCACCCAACACCCCTGAATCATTCTTTCTGGAGGAGGAGCCCAGACTTGTGTAAGTTACTAAAGCTCTGCATGTGATCCTGATGTACATTCAATATAGGGAACCAGAGGATCTCTCTCTCTCTCTCTTTCTTTCCCTCTGTCTCTCTCTGACTCTCTTTCTGTCTCTGTCTCTCTCTCTCCTCCTTTCTGTCTCTTGCTCTGTGTGTGTGTATACATACATGCATACATATATGTATCTGTGTATCTATATACACAGTATTTATATACATAATTATATATATGATATCTACCCATCCATTCACCCCACTTATTATCTGTGTATCTATCTATCTATCTATCTATCTATCTATCTATCTATCTATCTATCTATCTATCTAATCTATCTACCTACCTGTCTATCATCTACTATCATCTAGCTATCCATCTTTGTTTTATCTATCCACTTTTAATTAAGCAGAAAAGAAAACTTCAAAGAATATTAAAATGACATCATCTTTATGTCTCTTAGTATAACGTTAATATAAACAATAAAAAGGAAACACAAGGAAAGAAAGAATGGGTAGGTCTCACTAAATAAAATAAAGGGCTCATTTTGCTATTATTTGCAACACTACAATGATTAACCAGGTACCTGAATATTTTGGCAGGCTCATTTGGATTTCCTTAGGAAAAATTTCCAGAAGTGGAATTGCTTACTCAAGGAGTATTAAGTTTTAAAAACTTTCAATACACATTGTCAAATTGTTCCCTTAGCACTTACACCAATTCAGATCTCTCCAGTATCGTTTATTTATTTATTTTTAAAAAGATAACTAAAAGGCAAGAGACATACTGGAAATAATTTTAGCCACATATATATTGAACAAAGGGTTAAGTGCTCTTTTACACAAAGCAGTCATAGAATAAGCAAAATTCTAAAACCCCAAAGGAAAATAAAATGGAACTGGGACATAAACTAATAAGTGAAAGGGAATGAAAATTTTGCTAATGAATATTTAAAACTGTATATATTCACACACATTAGTTACCAGAGAAACACAAGCCATAATTGCAGTAACATATTTTACTCTCAAATTTGTGATTAAAACCTACTTACCATTCTTGTGAGAGTGTGATGAAATGGACATTCATAGAATGCTGATGGGAATCTGAATTGGTATAAGCTCTATGGTAGCATTTTGACACTGCATAGCAAAACTCTTAAAAGCATTCATTTTTCTTAACTGGCTGATTCTACTTTTAGGTTTTTTTCTAAAGAAATAAATATGCAGAAATATTTTGCCATCAGCTAATTCATTGTTGAAAAATAATAGCAGAGTTGGTATGACCTTTATGGAAAACAGTACGGAGGTTCCTCAAAAAATTAAAAATAGAGGCCGAGAGTGGTGGCTCATGCCTGTAATCCCAGCACTTTGGGAGGCCAAGGTGGACGGATCACCTGAGGTCGGGAGTTCAAGACCAGCCTGACCAACATGGTGAAACCCCGTCTCTACTAAAAATACAAAATTAGCTGGGCGTGGTGGCGCATGCCTGTAGTCCCAGCTATTCAGGAGGCTGAGGCAGGAGAATCGCTTGAACCCGGGAGGCGGAGGTTGCAGTGAGCCGAGATCACGCCATTGCACTTCAGCCTGGGCAACAAGAGCAAAACTCAGTCCCCCCCACCCCCCAGAAAAAATAGAGCTACCATATGATCCAGAAATCTCACTACTGGTTATATACATCCAAAGGAAATGAAATTAGCGTGTCAAAGAGATAGCCACACTCACATGTTCATGGCAGCGTTAGTCACAACAGCCAAGTTATGGAAGCAACATGTGTCCATCAACAGAACAACATACAGATGAAGAAAATGTGGTAGATGTACACTGTGGAATAATATTCAGCTTTATTTAAAAAATCCTGTTATTTGTGGCAATGTGCATGAAACTGGAGGACGTTATGCTAAGTGAAATAAGTCAGCCACAGAAAGACAGATATTGCATGATCTCTCATTTATATGTGGAATCTAAAAACATTTAACTCATAGAAACAGAAAGTAGAATGATGGTTTTCAGGGGCTGGTGGAGGGAGCATGGTTGTTGGGGAGATGTTTGCCAAAGGACACAAAATTTCAATTAGGTAACAGGAATAAATTCAGAAGACCAGCTCTGCAACAGAGTGACTAGAGTTAATGATGTACTGTTTCTTAAAGAAGAAAAAAAAAAATGGCCAAAAAAATTAGAATCTGAATATTCAATAAAAAAGACTTGTTAAATACATTACAATATTACAGCCTGAGAAAATGATGCCATCTATAAAATCCAAGATGTGGAAATGATAAGAAAAAAAGACAGTATGCAAAAATATGCGTACAGAGTTATCTCCATTTAAAACACAGTCACTCCCAGCTTATGCAATAGTTTTTATTTTGGAAAGTCTTTTGCAATTCAAATTTTGCATAAGTCAAGAAGATCCTTTGTAGTCACTGCGTATTTTAAAGTTGCAAAACTTTTGATGTGCCTTTTGTGTGCGTGTAATTTGAACTGTCATTCAAATATTTTCCTTTTTATTGTGGAAGTAGCCAGGGTTCACACGAAAGGCAGCGAAGAATTTTTTGAATATCCCCCATACTGCCTCACTTTGTGTGGGTTGTTTAATCAGTGCTTGGTAAACACTTGTTGGATTTATTTGTAGGAGGCTGTGATGGTTTTACTGATGCTTACCAAATATTTCCGACTCTTCATCTTTCCCAAATGTAATAGACAATCTGTGATCTCCTTGCACTTAGTTAGGGTCATGTGATTAAATTTAGCCAATGAGTTGTGAACTTCTTGATGGGCATTTAATGCCAGTGTGAGATCCACCAGAGAGCTTTTTTCCTCTGCTCTTGTGAATGGCAGTATTCCATATGATAGTTCCTCCATTATTCTTCTTCTTTTTTTTTTTTTTTTTTTTTTGAGACGGAGTCTCGCTCTGTCCCCCTGGCTGGAGTGCAGTGGCGCGATCTCGGCTCACTGCAAGCTCCGCCTCCTGGGTTCCCGCCATTCTCCTGCCTCAGCCTCCTGAGTAGCTGGGACTACAGGCGCCCGCCACCGCGCCCGGCTAATTTTTTGTATTTTTAGTAGAGACGGGGTTTCACCATGGTCTCGATCTCCTGACCTTGTGATCCGCCCACCTCGGCCTCCCAAAGTGCTGGGATTACAGACGTGAGCCACCGCGACTGGCCTATTCTTATTCTTCAAGTGAGGATGGCATGGAGCAGAGCCCTCAGCCAGCCTGTGATGAACATGCATAAAAAAATGGGCCCTTGTTATTTCAACCCATCAAGATTTGGGGGATGTTTGTTGCTGCCACAAATCCTAGCCCCTTGACACTCAAAGAGTGACCTGCAGATTGACTGCATCAGCCTCATCTGGGGGTTAGTTAGAATTTCAGAATCTTGGACCCCTCTTCCAGACCTACTGAATCAGGGGATGCATTTTTTTTTTTTTTTTTTTTTTTTTTTTTTTTTTGAGGCAGAGTCTCACTCTGTCACCCAGGCTGGAGTGCAGTGGTGAGATCTCAGCTCACTGCAGCCTCCGTCTCTTGCGTTCAAGCAATTCTCATGCCTCAGCCTCCTGAGTAGCTGGAACTACAGGGGTGCACCACCACGCCCAGCCAATTTTTGTATTTTTATTAGAGACATGGTTTCACCACATTGGCCAGTGTTGTCTTGAACTCCTGACCTCAAGCGATCCACCCACCTCAGTCTCCCAAAGTGCTGGGATTACAGGCCTGAGCCACTGTGCCCAGACCTAGGAGTTGCATTTTAATAAGGGACCTCAGGTGATCTGTGCACACAACAAGAATCCCAGAGTTCTGTTCTAGCTTATCTAGAGTGATACTCAGGTGAAGGGAGGCAGAATCCGTGGAAGTTGAGAAAGTGTACACAGGAGCCTCATTCCAGCGGGTAAGTCACTTAGCTTCTCTGAGTCTCAGTTTTCTGAGAGATTAACATGAGAATCCAATAAAAATAACGTACACTTCATAATGCATATTTTAAAATAAAATA
Organism: Rhinopithecus roxellana; assembly: GCF_007565055.1. Taxonomy (NCBI): domain Eukaryota; kingdom Metazoa; phylum Chordata; class Mammalia; order Primates; family Cercopithecidae; genus Rhinopithecus; species Rhinopithecus roxellana. Next base: position 90,417,428 of record NC_044558.1, read on the forward strand.
TATTATGTATATTTTTCTGTTATATATATTTATCCATAATGCACATTCAATAATGTACATCAAGGGTCCTAGTAAATGCTCAATAAATGATGGTGAGCATTATCATTTCAGAAAGAGGATAGATTGCCACATGCCGGAACTGGAGTCTTGGCTTTCTAAAGATCTTTTCCATTACCTCTGCAGCAAGAATGACATCTTCTAAAGACTCAGGATGGCCTCTAATGTAAGGATTCAGTAAATATTGATCAATTAACCCACCCACGATGAGGTTCCTGTCAACCACTTAATCACCTTCAAATGGCATGTTTATTTACTCAATTCTTCTTCTGCCCTGTTTCTGCAGCTTCATGGTCTAATTCCCTGATCCTCCAACCAGGAGGCCTCCCCAGGCCTGACAGAAGTGTTTGTAAAGGTAAGAACAGCTTTTAGCTTTGCATGCTTTTGTAGGATCAATGTTCTATCCCTCTTATGCCTACAGAGGGCCACTTTCTCTGAGAACTATGGAGAAATTGTTCAGCAGTAGTTAATACACACACACACACACACACACACACTCTCTTTCTATTTCTAGCCAAGGCAGAGAACAGTGAATACCCCAGGGAAAGGACCTGGGTAAACATAATGATGATTGGACTGTTCCCCACTTGCTTTTGCTGGAGAGAACCATCTATAGTCTGTTTGTTCATTCCACCCTAAATCTTCCTGTGAGGAAGAAAATGCAGGGATTATTTATCTTTTTGTATTATGGAGAAACTGAAGTTAAGTGGCTCCCTAAGGCCATAGAGGCAGTGCCTACCAGGGCAGTGTTTGGAGTCAGGCAGGCCTGGGGATGAAAGCAAGGGACCACCGAGGATGAACCTGCGGCATCCTGAGTGCAGAATTTAACTCTCTAAGCCTCAGTTTCCACATGCAGCTCCTCCCGGCTGGGAAAGCCCCGCCCCAGGCACTCCGTGATGTCAATTTTGAGTTGATTTTAAAATCAGGGAGTTGGATGCAATTATCTTATACAGAACTTTCCCAGACATGGAGCGTTAACTCATCTAATCTTCCTAATGAGAGGAAGAAATTGAGACAGAATCAGAGAGAAGAAATATAGGGGAAGAGAGAGAGAGAGAGAAAGAGAGAGGGAGAGAAAGAGAGAGAGGGAGAGCTGCTTATGGGAAACAGCATTTCATCCTTTATAAATAACAACCACATAAACCCAAACTACACTCAAAAAACTGAAGCCCACTATGAAATGGAAATGATGCTGAATCTCTGACATGGGGACCAGCAGTCCCAGTTTGTCAGGGACTAAGGAATTCCTAGGACATGGGACTTTCAGTGCTAAAACGAAAAAAGTCCCAGGAAATCCAAGGTGAGTTGGTCACCCTCATCTTTGATCAGGCCACAGAGATTACAAACTGACCCAGAAAAGGTAGCATTTCAGGGCAGGCTGGGGCATATGTAAAAGAGAGATGTGGCCAGAAATTTCAAGAGAGGAATTGAAAACCTCCCTGGGCATCCACCACCCTCCTTCCTCATGCATGGCCTTGTCTGAGCTGAGGTTTGCAAGGGTGGGGTTGCTGGGCCAGGGGTTGGATCAATTTTTGGTAGGAGAGGGAGGTGGAGAAAGAATGGGAGGAATTGAAGCAGAGAAGCTCTTTAGAAGATAGACGCCAATTAGTAAAACTTAAAAAATAAATTCAAAATTGGAAATCATGAATGTATCACAAGACATTTTTTAAAAAGATGGGGATCATGTAATTATAGAGGAGACGAAGGCTTGCTTTTCCCTGGCATTCCCTTCTGGCAAGGAAAGAAACCAACAGGGCGACTTCATCACGCTGATTCCTTCACGCTCTGGCAGGCAAGTGATAAAATTATCAGATGAGGGTCCCCGGTCTCGTCTCCTACAGCCACTTTCGCCAAGTGTGCCGTGTCTAAAATAATGAAGGTGGCTTGATTAAATGTTCGCTGGCTGCAACCGCTGTGCTAATTTGGAGATGGGCTTATTAGTTTAATGACCACTCCAAATCATCAGAATTCATTAGCATTAGTGCCACAGCTTCATCCGACCTCAGCCCAAGGCTCCAGGCTGCCACTGTCACCATTTCTCTATTTATATCACCCCTACTTCTCAGGGAGGACAGTGTGTGTGTGTGTGTGTGTGTGTGTGTGTGTGTGTGTGTGTGTGAGAGAGAGACAGCAGGCATGCATACATGTGTATATGTGTGTGTACACGTGCAGGCACCACAACTAGGACTTCCTATGCACTTTACCTGCATAATGATTTTAGCTTTTCTTCCCTGAAAGAAAAGTTGTTGTAGCCTTTTTCTGTTTTTAACGCCTCCATACATGTGCAAAGAGGGGCTCTAAAAGTGCTTTGGTGAAATATTCTGTTTTAATTAGACTAAGGAGGGTAAAACCCAAATTGCTTACAATGACCCACAGGCTCTACGTGGCCACCCACCCTCCACCTACTGGGGGGTATCTGATTTCATCTCCTGCACGGTTCTTTTCCTCACTCTCCTCTAGATGCACAGACTTCCCATCGTGCTCCTCAAACATACCAGGCATGATTGCCACCTCAGGGCCTTTGCATTCTCTGCCCTCTCTGCCTGAAACTCCTTCCCAAGATAGCATCATGGAATACTCCCTTACTCCCAATTGTTGTTCAAATGTCACCCCGGGGAGGCCTATTCTGGCCATCTTATTTAAAAACATAACCTCCCTAATACCTCCCGCTCCACCTCACTCTGCCTTATTTATTCCTACCAAATACACCACATAATTTACATACATATCATATTTAATGCCTGACCCCCCTACCCACACTGTGTCACTGTTACCTGTTTTGTCTACTGTTATATTCCCAGTGCTTAGAACTACCAGAGAGTTGGTGCTCAATACATAGTTGTTGAATGAATAAATGAATGATCGTATAAATGCAAGAGTGGTGTCAATATACAAGGAAATAAGGACCACCATGGACTCACGGGAAGTCATTTATTGGTTGCCTTTCAGCTGAGCTGTCACCGGTGGTGTTACTTGGCACAGATGAAGGTGAATGGGCCAATGTAATTCCCTCTCTTTCTGTAAGTTAGCTGGGAGGACATTGAGTGGAGGTGACAGGGAAATTTGGGAGCTAAAATTTTGTACAGAGACATCGTGTGGGGCAAAGCTAAGGCTGAAGGAACCATGGTAACTTGAAGCTGCAAGGAAGAAGATGCTATAAGGGACAAGGAAGATACACAGGTGAGGAAATGAGGAAGACACTCACACATGAAAAGTGAATAGAACTGGGTTACATTAAGAGAGGAAAGGTCTCCAAATGACTGGCCCTGGGTATTTGTGTTTACTCCAGCGACATTGTAGCTAGTATCACCTTCCAAGAGGTTTTTCTCTACCTTGCTTTTGTTTGGGGTGTTCCATGAGATTTTCCCTTTTATATCTCTCTTTCCATCCACCACCCTCTTGGGGTTATAAAGTAGGTTGTTTAGCAAAAATATCCTTGCTAAAATATAGGGGTTGAAAATTCTAACTTATATTTGACTTGATTCTTCTTCTTCTCATCTGTAAAATGGGCCAGCTGTAGATCAAATACTAGTGGTCTCCAGAAACATAGCTTAACCCTTCAAGGAGTAGAGAGGTCTACAGATCTCTGCCCCTGTGGGTTCATACAGAGAGAAGGGGCATAATGAGAGACGGGGTATAATGAGAGATGGGGTATAATGCAGAAAGATGTTTTTGAATGCAATTACTTTGTCTTTAAAATAAACTTTTAATTACGACAAAAGTGGTAAGTACTTAATGTAGAAAACATGGGAAATGCAGAGATAATAAGTAATATTTTGTTCCTTGGAATATTTTGCTCCTTCCTTCCTTCCCTCCATCCTTCCCTCCCTCCCTCCTTTCCCTCCCTCCTTCCTTCTTTCTTTCCTTTCTTCCTTCCTTCATTTCCTCCCTTCCTCCCTCCCTCCCTCCTTCCTTCCTTCCTTTTCTTTCTTTCTTTTCTTTCTTTATTCTTGACAGAGTCTCACTCTGTCGCCCAGGTTACAGTGAAATGGTGCAATCTTGGCTCACTGCAACCTCCGCCTCCCAGATTCAAGCAATTCTCCTGCCTCAGCCTCCTGAGTAGCTGGGATTTCAGGTGCCCACCAACAAGCCCAGCAAATTTATATATTATTAGTAAAGGCATGGTTTCGCCATGTTGGCCAGGCTGGTCTTGAACTGACCTCAAGTGATCCACCCACCTCGGCCTCCCAAAGTGCTGAGATTATAGGCCTGAGCCACCACGCCCGGCCTTTGGTCCTTATTTCTGCAAAGATTATCTGCCGTGAGTATTCCTTGATTCTAAAGTGCACACATGCTCTCCTGATTTCTGAGATCAGGACACATCTTAAAGGATAGGTACATATATTTAATATTTCACACCATTCATCTCATACCCCTCTAAATAAAAGAGGACATCAAATCAATACTGAATCTTATAATGACAATCATCTTAGATGAAAATATAGCACTCTTTTTCTCTCTTTCTCTCTCTCTTTGAAAAATGGCATCATGCTCTTTGCTGGTCTACTTTTTTCTCACTTCATTTTAACCACACCAATATCTGGAGCTTTGGTCAACTTGGCTTCTAGAAAATGTGGTAGGGAGTTTTCAAATGAGTGTGAGTTTTGCCTTTCCCTTTAACTCTCTAAATTGGTTTCTTAGGAATTAATTCGATAGTTCTTTTTCTAGATAATGTTTTAAAAAATATCTTCACATAAAAAACACATTCCAATTTTTTTTTTTTTTTTGAGATGGAGTCTCACTCTGTCACTAGGTTGGAGTGCAGTGGCTCAATCTCGGCTCACTGCGACCTCCGCCTCCTGGGTTCAAGTGATTCTCCTGCCTCAGCCTTGCGAATAGCTGGGACTATAGCCGTGTGCCACCACACCTGGCTAATTTTTGTGTTTTTAGTAGGGACGGGGTTTCACTGTGTTGACCAGGATGGTCTCGATCTCCTGACCTTGGTAGCTGCCAGCCTTGACTTCCCAAAGTGCTGGGATTACAGGCATGAGCCACAGAACACAGCCGATCCAATCTTAAACTTACAACTTATGAGTTTTGTGACCTTATGCAAGAGTCTTAATCTTTCTGGACTTCACTTTTTTGATCTGCGTAATGGGAACAGTAATAGGACCCCTCTCTGTGGGGGTATCTAAAGGATTATAGGAGGCAATGGATGTAAACGGCACTTATGAAAACACAGAGCAAGTATTCCATAAGTGGTAGCAATATTAAAAGGTTAAAAATCTGAAAAAAAATCCATATAAACACAAAGAGAAAAATAACAATGATCTGCAATTTTGTTACTTACAATGAAAACTATTTACCTTTTAATTTATATTCATCCACACTTTCTGTACATTCTTAAGTATTATATATACACCCAGACACGCATAGGCATGCACTTAGATCCATACAAGTGAGATTAAACTGTATATGTCTTTCAGTAAACAACTTTTCCCATTCACCAATAAAGTATAAATATCTTTCCGGGTCAACTCCCTTAGATCTTTTATATTCCAAGAACAAAGGATAAAAGAAGCTCTACCAAAACACAAATAACAAGCAACAACAAAAACAACAACAATCTTCCCACCTTGATGTGTACATCTGTAATTGTGGTGTTAAAGTTATATAGGGAAAAAGGGAGAAAGCTTCATTTGTCTTCCTCCAGCTTGAGTTGATAGTTGGTGACTGAACTAATGGTCCCATGTACTGTTGTAACTTCAGGAACTGCCGTGAAGCAAGGATTCATCAAAGAGGGGAAGTGAGAGGATTTTGTTTGCTTATTTAATAAAAAAAAAAAATTTAAAATAGAGATTTCCTTTAGCTTGGAGGTATGGTTTAATTAGAATGGTTTTTTCCTGGGTTTTTGTGCCCTCATTCTCCACCCCTCCTCCATAGAGCCTGCCTGAGAAATGTCTTCTTAAATATGAACAAATAAAATAATCCTAATTATTTAATCTACTCTTATGGAACACAGCACAAGGAAGAATCCTCCTTCAGTTTGACCTTCTGTGGTAGAGGAAAAGAGAGAAAGTCTAGATTTAAACAAACAAACAAATACAATGACAAAAAGCTCTGCTTTACTTTGGCTGTTTTGCTCTTGTCTGCTTACTTTCTCTCAATTGTGGGCTCCTTGAAGGAAGGTACCCCATCAGATTTATTTGTGCACCCTCAGAACCTCCATAATACAAGGTACAGATCTCGGAAGGAATAAGTGAATGAATGGATGAATGAATGTAAGAGGGAGTGATTTGCAAAATCATTGCCACCTTTGCTATTTCTCTTTTCTCTTAGACACTATCAGTAATAGAAGACTACTACATTTTATTCGTCTAAGGAAGGGATGTTCTTAAACTTAGGTTTCCTCTACCTTCTTTCCTCAGAAAGAAAAAAACAATAAAGATTCCGATGAGGAAATTATAATAAAGAGGAGGCCATACACAGTGTTACATAACTCAAATTGCAAACCGTGATTGGCTTTGGTAGGGAGGTGGGATTTGGGGGATGAGGAAGAACGTACTCAAGCTCCTCACATTTCAGTGCCCTAGGTAATCATCCACTGGAAATCCTCTTAAAGCCTACATTCATGCATTCCACATTTAAAATGCATAAAACTTTTGATGACTCAGAAGGTTCTGCTGGGGTGATGTGGTGGTCAGGGCCATGTGAATCCTAGGCCTTGTGAGTCCTTATACCCCATAACATGTCTCAAGGGATTTCTCAAATCCCATGTTTACGAAAGTGAGCCTTATGCCCTTCTCTACACTTATACATGTTTGAAGGATTGTCTTGAAGTGTGAAGAAACAAAGGTGTGGAAGTCAGAGCCCATTTCATTGTCTATGGAGCCAGGATCCCAACAGAAAAAAAAATTCCATTCAGCTGTTTAACTGAGAGACATTTCTATAAGGACTTTTTACAGAATTATGAGCTGAGTTAGGAGAACCAGAAATGGATGATGAAGCACCATCAGGGACTTCTAAAAGCAGGAAGTTGTCACCAACCCTGGAACACAAGGGACAGTGGGAGGAAAAGGACTCTTGGGGTCCAATGAAAGCTGGAGCCATGGAGTTGAGGCCACCCAGTGAGCGGTGTAGACAGGGGGAGCCACAAACCCTTTCAGATATATAATACAGAAGCAGAAAGGGAGTAGAGGCATTGAGACCCAAGCTCTCTCTCTTGCCATCCTCAGTCTTCTGCTGGTGTTTATCATTGGTCAAACCCAACTGGAAGCCAGGGGTAAGGGAACATGAGTTTTCTAGTCTGCATGCATCACAGAGAGGGCAGAGCAATGTAGAGAATTAACTTTTGTGATAGAGTTGGAGTTAGAATAATCAGCATCCTTGGTTCAAGGTGGTAAGAGGGAAGACAATGCCACCTGCCTATTTGTTGAGGAGACTGAGTTGACAGGAACGAAGTTTATTGGGTGATATTCCTGTGTAGAATCAAGATAGAAACTCCTCATTCTTTGGCAGGAAATGTTCCCTCCAATTGTATACGTTTGACATTGGTCTGAGTGATGGATGGAGAGAAAAAACAAAGGATACTAGGTCCTCGGTATGTTGTTTCACATGAAGACCACAAAGATTTTCTAGCTGAGAGATGTATTCTTATGGTAACCAGCTTCTAATAGTCCTATCCTTATGTAGTTCCCTCCCACACTGTACCAGAGTTGGTCTGACCAATGGCATACAGCAGAAGTGACGGTGTTTCACCTCTGAGATTAGATAACAAAAAATATTGCAGGTATATTATTTCTCCCCCATCCCCCACTTTCTTGCTCTCCTTTTTTCTTCCTCCCTCCTCCCCCCTCTCTCCTCTCCTCTCCTCTCCTCTCTGTCTTTCAACTGATTGCAGGGGGCAGTTTGGGGGAGCTATTTTGAGAGCAGCCCTGAAAGAGACCCACATAGTGAGAATCTGAGACTTCCTGCCAACAGCCACATGAATAAGCATGGAAATGGATTTCCCTTAGTCAGGCCTTCAGATGAGATGACAGCCCTTCTGACTACTTGACTGCAATGTCATGAGAGACTCTGGAGCAGAACCATGTAGTTAAGCTGCTTCCAGATTCTCAACTTTCAGAAACTGTGAGGTTAACTTTGAGGTTAAATGTATTTGCTCCTTTTCAGTAATGATTTGTAACATGCATTGAAACATTTTATTTTGTGCTTATTGTAATCTTTCACAATGCCTGGGATTGGTACTCTCTTAACTGTGTAACAAAGTGCTTGTCTAGCCTCTCTGAGACTTGGTTTCTTCAATTTGCAGTGAAGATCATAATGATCCTATCAAAAGGGTTAGCCTGAGGATCAAATTGTTGGTCAAAATACTTACAGTATTCTAAGTCCTTAGGACGGTGCCTAAAACAGAGTAACTACTTAACAAACTTAGTTGTTATCATTAATGAAGGAGAGAAATGGGTTTCAAATACTATTTATAATTAAGAGCATGGCACCAATAAGACCTGAGATTGCAATTCGCCATTATTACATAGTCTATTTCAACTCTGTTATTTCTCTTGCCTAGAAGACAGTTCTGCTCCCTCACAATTGCTGCAATGCACAGTTTCCCAAAACAACATGCAGTTCTGCCAACCTCAGAGGCCTGGAGCTTTGAAACATCTCCCTCCTGACCATGGAGAATTGGCTGTCTCCACTCGTGCCTCCTTGGCAGAAGGGGAATCCCTGATTTTCTGGACATGCTTTGTCACTCCCTGGGTGTGAGCCAGATCTTGCTCATGATTTCCATTCTCTAATGACTCTGGGATGAGTATGTGACTGAGTCATAGGGAGCCGGGTGGGGTGTGGGTGGCTGTATGGTGTTTATACTGAAATCACAGGGGGTTGGGGGCCTCATAGAAAATAGCAACAATGAGTAGATGACGGGTTCAGATGTGAGTTCAGCAAATCATCAAGGCATGTGTATACCTATGTAACAATCCTGCATGTTCTGCACATGTATCCCAGAACTTAAAGTATAATTTAAAAAAAGAAAAAAAAAAAGGAAAATAGCAACAATGAATAGGGAGAGCAGCTCACCCAAGCTCTGTCATGTTTCATACTTAACCTGGGAAAATTCACCAACTTTCCTTGTTGCTAAAAACTGCCAAGTTTTTCAATCAGTAAGAGAATCTTCTTTCTCTCTAGGAATGATGTGAAGAGCACTATTAATAGCTTTTGTCTTGAAGCTTGAGCTGGCCTTCATGACAATCTTCCCACTTTGGCAAGAGAGTGCATCCATTTCAGTTTTTAACTCTCCCTTACTCCCCAGAAGCAGGTAAAAAGGAAAAGCAGCAATGAAAACAAGTAGCTGTCATTCTGTGTCAATTACCCTCTTAGGCATAGAAAACTCTGACTGGAAAAGAATGGAAGAAAATTGCCAAGTGGACAGAAGGTTGAATCCCAGTATTGTCTCTACAAAGCAATTCACCTTTCAGACTACACATGTTCAAAAAAGCATATGGGCCGGGTGTGGTGGCACATGCCTGTAATACCAACACTTCAGGAGGCCGAAGTTGGGGGATCACGTGGGGTCAGGAATTTGAGACCAGTCTGGCCAACATGGTGAAACCCCATCTTTACTAAAAATACAAAAATTATCCAGGCGTGGTGGCATACACTTGTAATCTCAGGTATTCCGGAGGCTGAGGCAGAAGAATCACTTGAACCCAGGAGGCAGAGGTTACAGTGAGCCAAGGTTGTACCACTGCACTCCAACCTGGATGATAGAGTGAGTGAGACCCTGTCTTAAAACAAACAAACAAATAAACATGTACAAGCACATATTTAGGGTCATGCTGTTTACAGTAGTGAAAAATAGGAAGCTACAAAAATGACCATCTATTTGTGACAAATTCAACTAATTCATATACTTTCAAAAGTGGTATACTCTATAACCATTAGCAAGAATATGCTATATTTATTTGTATTATATACCCAAAGGATTATAAATCATTCTACTATAAAGACACATGCACACATATGTTTATTGTGGCACTGTTCACAATAGCAAAGACTTGGAATCAACCCAAATGCCTATTAATGATGGACTGGATAAAGAAAATGTGGCAGATATACACCATGGAATATTATGCAGCTATAACAAAGAACGGGTTCATGTCCTTTGCAGGGAAGCCATCATGCTCAGCAAACTAATACAGGAACAGAAAAGCAAACACTGCATGTTCTCACTCATAAGTGGGAGTTAAACAATGACACACCTGGACACAGGGAAGCTAACATCACACACGGGGGCCTGTCGGGGGATGGGGGGGGCTAAGGTAGGGAGAGCATTAGGACAAATACCTAATGCATGCGTGACTTAAAAACCTAGATGAGGGGTTGATAGTTGCAGCAAACCACTATGGCACGTGCATACCTATGTAACAAACCTGCATATTCTGCACATGTATCCCAGAACTTAAAGTAAAATAAAAAAATAGATAAATAACAAACAAACAAAATCACACACAGGAATGTACACAATATCCTATTAAGTGAGCCACGTCACAGTGTAATAGGAATAGTATAGTTCCATTTCTGTTTTGAATTATCATCTGAGTGTATATGTGCATATATTTATTTGAATAAAAAATGTAGATGTCTGGAACGTTGCACACTAAACTCTTAACAGTAATTGGGGGTTGCCTGGTTTTGGGAAGGATCAGAAGAAAAACAGCTTTTACTCTCTAAAACTCTATAAAATTCTATACTGTTTGAAATGCTAACAACGAACATATTTGTGGATGATTTTTAATTATTTTTTATGAACCAGCTTAAAAACAGAGAGGTATAAGACACAGTACCCTGGGTTTCTTCTAGTTTCTCTGCAACAAACTAGTTATGTACAACTAGCTAGTTGTGGAGAGAGGCCCAAAGTATAGGAGAAGGGGAAAAAATGAAGGGGTGTGGGAGAAAGAGAAGAAGGAAACTGGATAGTGGGAAGAGAAAATAACTACAGGAGTATAGAGCAACAGGAACTAGGGAAGAATTCTAAAACTCTAGAACCACCTGGAAGTTTGCTAAAAGACAAACTGGGGGCTTTAACCCTGGAGATCTTGAGTCAGTCGGTCTAGAGAGGGCAGGGGAAACTGCATTTTAATGCATCTCCCAGGTGTCTCTCATGAGAAACCATGAACAATGGGATTAAGGCCCAGCCCCACAACCACTGCCTCTGCAACCTTGGACAGGCTGCTTGACCTCTCTGTCCTTTTGTTCCCTCATATATAAAAAGAATTCCTTACACGCTCATTCTCAAATGGGAGCTTGTATCACAGTAGCCTGGAGGGCTTGTTAAAATGCAGATTTCTGAATCTCTCTTTCTGCATATTTCTGAGTCATTGGGTCTAGCAGTGAGCCCGATAAATCTGTATTTTGAATGAGTTCAAGTGCTGTCGATGCTGCTGGTCTAGAAATCACTTTTGAGAATCAGGACTTTACCAAGAGAACTTCTTCTTGGGACTCCTGAGAAATCAGCCAGTCAACATGATCAAGAGCTGGCTGGAAAGCCAGGCTCTTTTCCTCCAGACCTATTTGGGTCTTGAGGCCTTGAACACCCATGGGTCCCTTCTCTCCTCTGAACCCAGTTTACCCTCTGTGTCCCAGTTTTTCCATCCCCGAAACACCCAGATCTTCATGCGGGTTCTGCGAAGAAGTGGCAAGAACACAAACCCTGACATCAGCATCCTGCCCACTGGTAGGCAAGCTCTGCTCCTCCCTGCTCCACTCTGATGGGGAGGGGACAGGGGACAGATGTAAGAGTTGTTGAAAGAATTGAGTTAACCCAAGAGAACCACCTGGCACATAGTAGATGCTTTCCCAGTGAGATCTGTTGTTCTCGACACTCTACCATGCCTATCTGGTCACTGTCCCTTCCAGGGACACCCTAAAGCGGCTGAAGAGCTGTCCTGCCAGGGACATGACCTGGCTCCTCCCTACTCATGAGTTTCCTGCCAGCCTTTCCCATGACGTCTTTCATTGCTTTTCAGTCCATGATTCATCTAAGCAAATGCTTAGTGTGTTTTGTAAGCATGCTAACCCCAGTTCTCCATCATCAGGGCCACCCGGGAACGCTCTTTTAAATATCAGATTATTCTTCTTCTTCTTCTTCTTCTTCTTCTTCTTCTTCTTCTTCTTCTTCTTCTTCTTCTTCTTCTTCTTCTTCTTCTTCTTCTTCTTATCCTACTCCTCCTCCTCCCCCTCCCCTCCTCCCTACTCCTCAATCCCTCCTCCTCATACTACTCCTTCCTCCTCCTCCTCCCCCTACTCCTCCTCCTCCTCCTCCCTCCTCCTCCTCCTCCTCCTCTCCTCCTCCTCCTCCTCCTCCTCCTCCTCTCTTCTCTTCTTCTTCTTCTTCTTCTTCTTCTTCTTCTTCTTCTTCTTCTTCTTCTTCTTCTTCTTCTTCTTCTTTTTTGCCAGTTCTTGGGCTCTAATTCAGATTATCGTGCATGAGGTTCTTTGGAAATGAGGCCACTTCCACATTGTTAACAAGTTCCATGGATTCTCATGCACGGTAAAGTTGAAGAATCTCTGTTCTCCACGATTTTGTGTCTGTACCAGAGAAGTTGTCTCAGAGATGTATGCATATTATTATCATATATTGTTAAAGCTATTTTGATAGATAACATCAATAACAATGACTGTAATTATTGAGCATTTACTAGGTGTGAGACCTTATAGCAAGGTGCAGGCAGCAAACTACAGCCCACTCGCCAAATTCAGCTCACCTCCTGTTTTTGCAAATGAAATTTTGTACTGTCTATGGCTACTTGCACGTGCCACAGCAGCAGAGCTGAGTGCTTGCAACAGGACCCCAGGGTCAGCACAACAGAGAATATGTATTCTCTTCCCTTTTAAGAAAAAGAGTTTGCAGAACTCTGCCAGAGATCAGCACAGACCCTGTGTGCTCAAAGACACTGTGTCCACTCTACCATGAAATCATGGTCAGCCCTTAAAAGTGATGCCATAGAACAATAATTTCTGCTACTGAAAAATGCTCATATTGGAGAGTTAAGTAAAAAACACAGAGAGGCTAGATTTCAGTCCTGAGCAATTGTTGCTCTGTGCCTCACTCTCCTTATTGGAAAAATGGCAGCAACAAAAATAGTTCCTCCTGGCATTTGTGAGGATTAAGTGAGAAGACTAAAGCAAAGGGCTTGGCCCCATGTCTGACACATCATAAATACTCTAAAAAAGCCCACAGTCAGTCTTTAATCTGCATGGTAAGTAAGATTTTCGTTCTCTCCAAGTTGCTTGTCCACTTACACTAAATGTTTGACAAAATTTTGCAAAAAGTTATGCGTGCCATACAAAAGAACAAAGTCATGCCCTTCGCAGCAACATGGATGGAGCTGGAAACCATTACTCTAAGTAAACCAATACAAGAACTGAAAACTAAATGCCTCATGTTCTCACTTATAAATGGGAGCTAAACATTGAATGCACATAGACGTAAAGATCAGAACAACAGTCCCTGGAGACCACTAAATGCGGGAGAGAAGGAAAAGGGCTGAAAAGCCACCTATTGGGTACTATGCTCACTACCTGGTGATGGGATCATTTGCATTCCAAACCCCAGCATCATGCACTATACCCATGTCACAAATCTGCAAATACACCCCCGAATCTAAACTAAAAGTTGAAAAAATTTTAAAAAGTTGTGCATGTGCTTGCATAGCTGTATAATAGGCAAAGCCACCTGTTTGCTGTTTGCCTGTTTATTGTCAGGGTGGGTCCTGCCTCCCGAAACTTTGCTCTATCCCCACCTACTGTTCTGCAGGACCTCATGATTCTCAGCAAATCACCTGTAAATTGCTCCCTGACACAGTTTCCAGTTGCCACCTGCAGTTTTATTTACCTGTGGATTTTGTTGATAACAAATGCCTCTGTGCCTTTACACAAATTCCTCTTTTCTTCATCTGGTCTCGGTTTCTCTGCCTTTAAAAGGGGAGCATTAGGAGGAGATGGGCTCTGAGTCCCTTTCTAGCGCTCACATTCCGCTGCCTTGGGATGGCAAGGCAGCTTACGCTCTTGGAGTTTCTACCACGTCCAGCCCCCTCGCTGTGCTCTGGGGAGAGGAAAGCCTTTAAAACAGAGCTTCCCTCCTTCTGGGCTGCTGGGCGTGGTGACCCTTTCAGCAACTCTGGGATCTGGATTAGGAGCTTGAGCAATGCCCCTAAGCCCTGCACTCTACTTAATTTCCTTGATTTATAGCCAGGATTTCTCACACCTTCAGGGGAGAGAGGTACTGCCATCTCAGTCTGATTCCCAGGCTGAGCTCACAATTCCTCGGCCTGTTTATCCACCTCTTGCTACAACAGAGTCCATCTCCAGGGGCCATTATGCACCTCTTTTGAATAAGGTGGCATAGCCAAGCCCTGGCTCCTCTCCACCTACTAGGATTTCCTCTCGTGGAGGTGGCTTTGGGTTCTGATGATGCACACATCCTAGCCCTGAAGGCTGCCCAAGGGACAACACGTGAATTTTATCAGCAACCCCTAGTGGGGCCTCCTTGGACCCCTAAGATCCCATTTGTTTGTCTGACATTGGGGGTGGAGACCAACACAGCCCCCAAAGGTAGGGCTTGTTGAGTCTTAGGGCGGCTGGAGGATGAGTGCAGGCCAGCAGTCGGGAGCAGAAGCCCTGGGGAGGGAGGGTTGGCTCCAGCTTCAGTTGGCAGTCCTTCTGGGTCAGAGGGGAAGTTAAGAAGGGAATCCAGGATCTGACAAGACCCAGGAGGGGAGGAGGTCAGGATGGGGAAATAAGGACGTGAGAATTCTGTCCTCCTTTCTCATGGCTTTCTCCTTTAACTGGAGCCAGGTTTGCTTCCAAAGCAGCTGGTGTAACCAAGCTGAGTCCAGGGAACTGGAAACCTAGGCATATCCACAAACAATATGGATGGGGAAGTTGTCGCTGTGTATACAGTAGGTGTCCTCACAGATGCCACAAGCTTACCTCCTACTGGTCCTTTGCCCAGATGCCAATGTTGACACCTTGGGAACCCTTATGCAAGTCTGCAAGCAGCTCAGTCTCCTTCTCTCTTTTTCTTCCTCTTTTTTCTCTTTTACTCATTATTCTTCTGTTGTGATCCTCTCTTTTCCTTGCTTTCCTCTCCTTTCCCAGCTTTCTCTCTCCCCTTTTCCCTTGTTCTCCTGTCATTCTCACTATCTCCCCATCTTCTCTCCCACTCCTCTTTTATATTTTCTTTCTTCTTTTTATTCGGTTTCCTCTTTATCTATCACTTTTATCCCCTTCCCTTCTTCTGTTGCACTTCTTTTCCTCCTAGAACAATCCTTTTCGATGTGGTCCCCAGACCAACAGATCAGCATCACCTGGGAAGGTGTTAGAAATGCGAATTCTCTGCCCTCACTCGACTGGCTGCCTCAGCCACTCCCGGAGTGGAGCCCAATAATCTGTGTTTTTGTAAGCCTCCAGGGGAGCCGATGCAAGCTAAAGTTTGAGAATCACGATATGAGAGGAAAATGGCAATTTTCAAAAAAAGGAGTATCTTTGAGTGCTGATCCAAAAAGCCGTCATTTCTAAACATGTAAAGCCCTCCTGTACCCATTAGCTAATTTGGACATTGGACCACCAGCCTGGCTGAGATGCTTTCAGAAACAACACAAGCAATTACACTCAAGTTCTCTGATTACTATCAGGCTGCTAAATCCCCTCGGCCAACCTATATCTTTCCGTTCCTGGACTCTGCTTTGCTTCCTCTCCTTCTCCGGTTGCTTTAAGGAGTAAGACATCAGGGGACACTGGGCCTTATATCCAGAAGCTCATAGTCAGGATCAACATTTGGCAAAGTGTATTCCTCAGACACTGATAGGGATATTAATAGAAAAGGGTACCGTAGTCAAATACAGGTTGGGAATGCTCAGTAAACAGATTTCTTGATTGCAGAAATTTTTAGAGTCCAAGTGCATAGTGGCTATTTGTTGTTTCTTCCCCCCCCATCCCCCACCCCCCAAGGCTCACTGTGTCACCCAGGCTGCAGTGCAGTGGCATGATCGAGGCTCACTGCAGTCTGAACCTGTTGGGCTCAAGAGATCCTCCAGCCTCAGCCACCAGAGTAGCTGGAACCACAGACATGCACCAGCATAGTGGCTCTTAAAAGAGGGTCAGTGCTAGTAGCATATTGTGAACTTAACCACAGAGCTGTATTTTCCACTGTGCATTGCACAGGATAAGTACATCTGGAAGATGCTAATTCAGGAGTTCATAACCTGACTTCTCAGGAGTGTCGTCTGTCTTAGGCAGTGTCTGGTATGGAGGAAAGGAACCGAGATGATGCTGAGTAGAGTATTTCGACCCTGAAAGGACCTGTGGATGAAGGGAAAGGGCATGTTCAAGAGCTCCTGGGCCTCCTGACATGTCCACCTGTTGGTGTCTAAGTGGGTGATGAACAGCCTTTTGTTCTCAGATAGTGAAGCCAGCTTCCCTCTGTGATACTGACTATGCTCTGATTTCAGGAGGAAGAATGAGAAAACTATCCTTACATTGCTCTTTTTTAAAGATGCCCAGAACATACCCCTGGTGATTCTCTTTCAGTAGATCTGGCATGAGGTCTGGGAATCTAGATTTTTTTTAAAGTTCCCAGGGGCTTGGATATAAAATGAAGGCTAAAAGCCACTGGTTTACATGAATCCGTCCATGGTGTTTAAATAATGGTATGTTCAGGGAAATAGAGAAACCAGGTCTATGTCCATAACCTTTGAAACAGACATAAGGGAAGACAGCCAGATCCTTTTTCTAACGTCATACATGGGGCCATCAGCAGGGAAAATGGACTGTGGTTTTGCTTGGGGGTGGTAACATTGAGGTGGGAGGAGAGAGAGAGCGCTTCTTATTTTCCTGTAAACCTGAAACATACAAAACCATGGTTTAGACCAGTGACAAATAACCCTCTTTTTTTTTCTTCAGAAAGAATTATTCAGGAAAAATAAAACAATTTTATAGCCTATCTTTTCCACTAAATTTGAAAATAGTTTTATTGAGTCCCACAAGGGGGAAATGTGTTTTTACCATTGAGATGATCAACCTACTTTTAGCAGCAGAAATCTTTTCTCAAGAGAAGCCTTATATTTAAACTCCAACATATACCATATTTTAAAAAGGTCACACTACTAGAAGAGTAGATGGGAGATCTGAGGTCCAAGTAAGTGGGTCGTTTTCTCACTGAGTTTTGGAGGTAATATAGGCATTTTTGGGGAACAAGAATGGGAAACCCATATCCTACTTTATGGATTCCTTCCCCAGCCAAAGTCAATGAGAAAATCAGCACTTCTCTCCCTCCACAGAAATGTTATTTTCCACGAATATTAAATTAGGTCACAACATGATAATTTAATTTTTGGAACGTGAAGGGAAATTTGGAAATTTGGAACAAAAAAAGCTTCCAAATTCTTAACACGATACCAAATCTCAAACTACATTTTTTTAAATGAACTGGGATTCTAGCAATTGCACTTAAAAATTCTCTTTAATTTTTAGGATTCACATCACTTAAACTTCTACAGCGACTTCTTAATTGTTGCTGTTTTTAATCTGGGATTTGATAGACTTCATGACTTTTTCGGCTTATCTGAAAAGACTGCAGCAACAATAACAAAATAAACTTAGTATATACTATGCTTATTCTTGCAGGAAGAAGTAACTGGAACAGAATCATCTGGCAAAATCAACTGAGAAAAATGGAAAAAAGTGCCACCTGCTTTCCTTACTGGCAATATTTTTAGTGGCAATAATACCCAAATAATGTGGATCCCAATCAAGGTAATAAACAGATCCATCACCTTCCAAAGTTTTCCTGTCTCTTTGTGTGTGTGTGTGTGTGTGTGTGTGTGTGTGTGTGTGTGTTAAGAATATAACATGAGATCCACCCTTTTAACAAATTTTAAAGTATACATTATTGTATTAACTACAGGCACTATGTTATAAGAAGATCTTGAGAACTTATCCATATTGCATAACAGAAACTTTATACCCATTGAGAAAACAACTCCTCATGTCTGTCTTTCCCCAGTCTTAGCAACCACCATGTTCATCTCTGTTTTTTATGAGTTTGGCTATTTTAGATTTCTCATAGAAGTGGGAAATGCAGTATTTATCCTTCTGTGACTGGTTTGTATCACTTAGCATAATGTCCTCCAGTTTGATTTATATTGTAAATGGGAAGATTTTCTTGTTTTTTTAAGCCTGAATGATATTTTGTTGAGGTTGCTTCCATGACTTGGCTACCTGTGAATGCTACTTGGAAGTATAGATTATCTCTTCAAAATCCTCATTTCAATTCCTTTAGCTACAAACTCTTGACTGGAATTGCTGGATCATATGATAGCTCTATTTTTAATTATTGGAGGAACTTCTATTTTGTTTCCTAAAATGGCTGTACCAATTTACATTCCCACCAATAGCATACAAGAGTTCTTTTTTTTCTACATCCTTGCCAACACATCTATTTTCCCTTTGAAAATAGCCATTCTAACGGGTATGACGTGACATTTCGTTGTGGTTTTGATTTGTGTTTCTTGATGATTAGTGATATTGAGCACCTTCTCATATATGCGGGGACCTCAAAAATTCATGAACAAAAACTTTATCTTTTATATTAAAAGATAAAAATAAAAAACGTAAACTTTATTTTTCTCAACGTAAGAATCATCAACTTCAAGACACTTTTGCAAACAGTAATACCAGCCGTTTAGTCCATCACTAAAGAACCTTGGGCATTTAACCATGTTAAGACAGTATTTTTTACATTATTAACTGAAGAAAAATGGGTACCATTTAAATATTTTTTTAAGATTAGGAAACCAAAAGAAGTCAGAAGAAACCAAATATGGACTGAAAGGTGGATGCCTAATAATTTTCCATTCAAACTCTTGCAAAAGTGCGCTTGTTTGATGAGAGGAATGAGCAGGAGTGTTGTTGAAGTGGAGAAGGACTTTCTGGTGATGATTTCCCAGGTGTTTGTCTGCTAAAACTTTAGCTAACTCTCCCAAAACACTCTCATAATAAGCAGATGTTATAATTCTTAGGCCCTCCAGAAAATCCACAAGCAAAATGTCTTGAACATCCCAGAAAACTGTTGCCATGACTTTGCTCTTGACTGTTCTGCTTTTGCTTTGACTGGACCACTTCCACCTCTTGGTAGCCATTGCTTTGAATGTGCTTTGTCTTCAGGATCATAATAATAAAGCCACGTTTCATCTCCTGTTACAATTCTTCAAAGAAATGTTTCAGAGCCTTAATTGTACTTGTCCAAAATTTTCATTGAAAGCTCTGCCCTTGTCTACAGCAGGTCTGGATGCAGTTGATGGTGTTGGTGCCATTGAGTAGAAAGTATGCTCAACTTCAGTTTTTCAGTTGAAATTGCATAAACTGAGCCAATTGACATGTCTGTGGTGTTGGCTATTGTCTCTGCTGTTAATCATCCATCCTTTTCAATTAGGTCACACACAAGATTAATGTTTTTCCTTACAAATCATTGTGGATGGGCCACCGCTGTGGGCCACGTCTTCAACATTGTTTCCTCCTTTCTTACAGTGAGTTATCCATTTGAAAACAGCTGATGTCTTTGGAGCATCATCTCCATACATTTTTCATTAAACATCGATGATTTTACTGTTCTTCCAAGCTTCACCATACATTTGATGTTTGTCTTTGCTTCAATTTTAGCAGAATTCATATTGCTTTGATGAGGGCTATTCTCAAACTGATGTCTTACCCTTCCTAGTGCCTCAAACTAGATCCTGTTGAGATGTGTTGTAACAATTTAGTATAAGTTTATTTCCATGTAAAAAATTTCTAAATCCATGCTCAGTTTATTTTTTTTAATATGTAATACATGTCTTCCATGAACTTTTTGAATTCCTTTTGTACTTGGCCATTTGTAAATCATTGGAGAAATGTTCATTCAAGTACTTTTCCCATTTTTCAATTAGGTTATTTGTATTTTTGCTATTGAGTTGTAAGAGATTCTTGTATACTTTGTATATTAACCCTCTATCAGATAAACAGTTTGCAAATATTTTCTCCCATTCCATAGGTTGCCTTTTCACTCTGTTGATTATTTCCCTTGCACTGCAGAAGCTTTCAATTTGATGTAGTCCCATTAGTTACTTTTTGCTTTTGTTGCCTATGCTTTTGGTGTCATATCCAAGAAATCATTGCCTAGATTGAAACTTCTCAACCAAGAGAAGCCTAGCAGCAGATGGCTTCAGTGGAGAATTCTAGCAAACATTTAAATAAGAATTGATGCCAATATATTTCAAGCTCTTCCAAAAAATTGAAGAGGAACAAGCCCTTCCAAACATATTTTATAGGCCAGAATTACCCTGTTACTAATGCCAGACAAAGATACTATAAGAAAAAAAAACCTATAGGCTAATATTCTTGATGAACATAGATGCAAAAATTCATAACAAATACTAGCAAATCAAATTCAACAGCACATTAGAAGTATCACACACCATGAAAAGTGAGATTTATCCCTGGGATGCAAGGATGGTTCAACATATACAGATCAATGAATATAATATCCCATATTAAGAGAATGAAGGTGAATAAGCATATAATCATCTTAGTAGATACAGCAAAAGCATTTGACAGAATTCAACACCCTTTTATGATAAAAACTTTCAACAAATTAAGTGTAGAAGAAACTTACCTCAAAACAGTAAAGGTTATATATGAAAAGCCCACAGCTAACATCATACTCAGTGGTGAAAAACTGAAAGTGTTTCCTTTAAGATCAGGAACAAGACAAGGATGCCCACTCTAGCAACTTCTATTAAAGATGGTAGTCGAAGCCAGAGCAATTAGGGGAAAAAGGAGATATTTAAAAAGACATTCAGATCAGAAAAAAAGTAAAATTGTCTCTATTTGCAGATAGCATAATCGAAAGACTCCATTAAAAAGTGTTAGAACTAATAAACGAATTTAATAAAGTCACAGGATAGAAAATCAGCATTTAATAATCAGTTGCACCAGGCATGGTGGCTCACACCTGTAATCCCAACATTTTGGGAGGCTGAGTTAGGTGTATAGCTCGAGTTCAGGAGTTTGAGACCAGGCTGAGAAACATGGTGAGACCCTATCGTTGCAAAAATAAAAAAATAAAAAACATTAGTCAGGCCTGGTGGCACACACCTGTAGTCTCAGCTACTCAGGAAGCTGAGGTGGGAGGATTGATTGATCCTAGGAGGTCGAGGCTACAGTAAGCCATGATTGGGCCACTGCACTCTAGCCTGGGTAACAAAGTGAGACCCTCTCTCTCAAAAAAAATCAGTTGCATTTCTATACACTAAAAATAAACTATTGGCAAGAGAATTTAAGAAAGTGACCTTATTTACAACAGCATCAAAAAGATAAACATGCAAAAGCATTTTTTCCTACAAACTACCAATAAAAACATCGACACAAAGATTAAAAAATACAATACTATTTACAATAGTATAGCTGTAAATCTGACAAAGCATATACAGGACTAAATAATATACATATACTAAATAATGCAATATGCCAATGAAAGAAATCAAAGAAGGTCTAAATAAATGGAGAGACATACTGTATTAAAAAAAGAATAAAATACTTAGAAACAAATGTAGCTATAAAGGCACATTGGTACAGTGAAAAGTACAAAACACTGATGAAAGCAATTAAAGAAGACACAACTAAATGGAAAGAAATCCATGTCATGGATTTGAAGACTTAATATTGTTAAAATATCTATACTACCCAAAGCAGATCTGTAGATTCAATGCTATCCCCAACAAAATCCCAATGATTTTTTTAAATAGAAGTAGAAAATGTTCTCTTTCCTTGTTTCTTCCAGGGTTGAAGACAGACCTTTTGGGAAGAGTTTGAAGGGGGAATGTCCTTGAGTATGTGTAAGAAAATTGAGGATGCTAAAGTGTTCACTGGAAGTGACATGGGGTGAGCCATGAAATGCATCCTCAATGACATCCTTTGATAGACTCAGATAAATAATGAAATTCCTTTTCATTTCATTGATCGGCTATTTGATATGGTCTGGCTGTGTCCCTGCCCAAATCTCATCTTGAATTGCAGTTCCCATAATCCTCACGTGTCATGAGAGGGACCTGGAGGGAGGCAATTGAAACATAGGGGCAGTTACCTCCATGCTGTTCTCCTGATAGTGAGATCACAAGATCTGATGGTTTTTAAGGGGCTTCCCCCCGACCCCTACTTTGCTCATTCTTCTCCTTGCTGCTTCTATGTGAAGAGGGACATGTTTGTTTCCCCTTCTGCCATGATTGTAAGTTTCCTGAGGCCTCCCCAGCCATGCAGAACTGTGAGTCAATTAAACCTCTTTCCTCTATAAATTACTCAGTCTCAGGTATGTCTTTATTACATGAGAACAGACTAATACACTGTTGAAGGACACTTTTTGAATGCTTCATCACTCAGAGGTGAAAAATCAAAGGGCAATTATGCTGCATTTATAAACAAATGTTTTTGCTACATTTCTTTAAAACTACTCATGATTTGACATTTAAAAAAATCAGAACGGCTATGCCGTGACTAGTGAATAGGGAGATGTGAATAATACACATCTTCCATGAACGTTTTGAAGTCATTGAAGCCTTTAGTAATGGACTAAATGGCTGCTATTATTGCTTGCATAATCCGCATATTTGGAAGGTCTCAGTTCATGGGCTACCTTACCCTGGCTCCTGGCCAGTCTGAATCCTGTGCACCCCGGGGGGCTTAGAACAGTGGTTCTCCAGTTGGGGTTTCTGGACTAACAGCAGCAGCATAACCTGGGAACTTGTCAGAAATCTACATCCTTGGTCCCCATCCTGAACCTGCTGCATCGGAAGCCATGGGGGTAGGGCCTAGCAACCTGTGTTATGCTAAGCCCCCCAGGACATTCTGGTAGTCACTCAAGTTTAAGCACCCCTGGCCTTTTCCAAGGTTTTGGTGGCTAAGCCTCTGTTACAAAGCTCCCCCTTTTTCCTGAATTCCCCTCTCTAACCCTGGTCTCACCCTTAATTACATGGCAAAGGTGTGCTTTGGGGGTTAAGAGTTCAGACTCGGAAGTCAGAGTTCTGGGTTCTAGATTCAGTTGTACCCCAACCAGCTGGGTGACCATGGCCAAGACAGGTAATTTATTTGTGTTGTGGTTTCTTTACCTGTAAAGGGGGGGTGATAATAATAATAATGTTTGTCTACAATAGTGATTGCAATGATTAAATGAGTTATCACATTAGGGAACCCAAGCAGTGCCTGGCACATATTAGGTGCTCAAGATATGTTACTGGTCGGGAACGGTGGCTCACACCTGTCATCCCAGCATTTTGGGAGGACAATGGGGGCAGATCACTTGAGGTCAGGAGTTTGAGACCAACCTGGACATCATGGTGAAACCACGACTTTACTAAAAATACAAAGAAAAATTAGCGGAGCTTAGTGGCACACACCTGTAGTCCCAACTCCTGGCTGAGCCAGGAGAATCTTTTGAACCCGGGAGGGAAAGGTTGCAGTGAGTCAAAATCGTGCCACTGCACTCCAGCCTGAGTGACAGAGTGAGACTCCATCTCAAAAAAAAAAAAAAAAAAAAAAAAAAAAAAGTTTTTAATTGCAGTTATCAGTCTTCCACCTAGCAAGTAAGTGCCTTAGGTAGAGAACACATGCTCTGATGGATTTTTGTCTATGCAGTGCCAAGCTGCAGGCCAGATACCAAGTAGGCACCCCACTGCATCCCCCTTGGTCATGGTTTTCCATTGCTGGCTAAAGTTTAGATCTTGTCCATTGTACTTGTTAAAAAAACAAGGCACTCATTTTTTCTTTTCTTTAATTGAACACCTTGTGCATGCCAGGCAATAGGCCAGGCCCTGTGCAAACATTACCTCACATAATCCTCATTGCCAGTCTAGGAAGAAAGGAATGTCCTTACGTAACAGAGTAGAGGATAGACTCAGAGACGCTCAGTGGTTTTCCTGGTGTCAACAGCTGGGTAAATGGCAGAGCCAGGATTAAAAAGCAGGTGTGTCTGAATTCAACATAGAGGGTTCCTCTAGGGAAGAAGAAGTGAACTCTCTAAGATAGAGACTGCCTTTTCCTTTACTGGAAATACTCTTATAAATTTTTCTAATTATAATGTGACCTATATGTGTTTAAAACTTCAAACAACATAGAAATATGACATATATGGCAAGTGGACATATTCTTGTAAGTCTACCTACCAAGAATAAACACTTTGGTAATCCAGTAGGCATAAGCCTGATTTTTTAAGTACATGTAAAAACACAGACATTCACTGTTTTTCTTAATAAAAAACAAAATCATACTTTGCATCTTTTTATACGTTGCTATTTTTAGCTTAATCTACTGAGACATCTTTGCATCTCAATACATCCATTTATTAATGTCACATGGATTGAAAACTAGATCTCCTGGCTCCTCCCAGTTCTGTCCCATTCCAGGACCATTTTCTTTATGCCATTTGCCAATATTTCTCAGCCAAAAGCTGAGACTCTTGGCAGAGTTTTTCACTTGACCCAGTGTACCTTCATGTGTAAATAGGCTGTTCTCTAATTATAATTCATGATGTTTGCATGTAATAGAAGTCCTGCCTGAGAAGTGTTAACTTCATTGGATATCAACCACAGAATTTTTTTCTTCCAAATCACCCCCCCCCCAAAAAAAAAATAGAAAAAAAGGAAAAGAAATGGCCAAGGCTACAGACAGGCCTTTATTTCTAATCCATTGCCTGAGCGCTTGTATTAGGTCATGTTTTCTCTGGCGAGAACTGCCCTTGTATTTTTTTTTCCTGTCCGTTTAGTCTATAAATGAAATGGAGTTACTGCCCCTATTAAAATGGAACATTGTGCCCTTAGTTTGCTCTTAACGGGTGGGAAAACCCCATTAAGTGTTTGTGAAATATGTCTTAAATACAGGAATTTTAATCTAGTGGTCTAATAAATCCCTCTCCTCTACTCAAATGAAAGTCTTAGGTTTTCCGGCATCTGTTCAGTTATTTGTTCACCAAAACTGCATTACAAAAACCTGACCCTGACAACTATGAATTAAGGATGTTTCTTCCATCAGGATTTTTTTTTTTAAGGTGTCTTTCAAAGTAAGAAGGAACTTTGACAGGTGTATTCCATGGTAAGACACTATTTTTGAAACATGCCTGGAATTCTTGCTCTTCTAGGGTAAAAGCCATGAAATCTCTATGGCTGCCCCAGGATGTGACAACTCATAATATTCTAAGACCTAAGACTTCATAAAATTGTAAGTCCATTCCTTTGCCTCAATGTTCAATGGCTTCTAAAAAGTACCCTCTCCTTTGGGAGCATATTTCACGGGAGTTGGAAAGTTCCTCCTTAGCATATCAAGCTGGATATAAATAGATTAAATTAATCTCCTCTGCATATTTTTGTCTACTTTTTTTTTTTTTTTTTTAGGGAAAAGGTGTTTATTAGGAAACTCTGAGTATATTTGAGTGTATAAGTTCTATGTTTTTATTGGAAGCAATAGGAGAAGATGTACACTTACATTTGAGGTCAAAGTTTATATTTTTTAGCCCCGACAATTTAATATTTATTTCCTAAAATCAAGGACATTTCCCTTTACAAAAAAATGGAACTATTAAATTCAGAACACTAGTATTGACACATTGTTACCCTATAGTTCTCAGATGTCATTCAAGTTTCGCCTGTTGTCTCTATGATGTGTTTGTAGGCTGGCACAGTGGCTCACGCTTGTAATTCCAACACTTCAGGAGGCTGAGGTGGGAGGAGGCTGAGGTGGGAGGAGGTTGAGATGGGAGGGTTGGCTGAGTCCAGGAGTTCAAGACCAGCGTGGGCAACACAGCAAGACCCACCTCCACACGTAATAAAAAGATTAGCCAGGTGTGGTGGTGTGTACCTGTAGTCCTAGCTACATGGGAGGTTGGTGAAGGAGGCTCGCTTGAGCCCAGGAGGTCTAGGTTTCAGCAATGAGCTGTGATCACACCTCTAGGATACCCCATCTCAGAAAGAAAAAAATGATGTGTTTGTAGCCAAAGGATCCAGTTCAAAATCACACGTTGCATTTAGCTTTCTTGCTTCTTTTAGCTTCCTTCCAGTCTGGAGCAATTCCTCAGTCTTTGCTTGACTTTCCTGTGTGTCTAGTGTATTTCAGCAGAACGAGGTAGAATATACTTCAAAATAAACAGTATCCATGGGGATCCCACCTACACTGTGACTCTTGAAATGGGATGGAAGTAGGAAGGGAGCGTGTTCCAGCAGACATCTGGGATTGATACTTCTCAAAAAGTTCACTTGAAATCCATGGTCGTGATGTGATTCATTTCCTCTTGCCTAAGGTAGGTCTCACTGCTCAGGTATTCATTCACTCACCAACTTCCTTCCTTCCTTTATCCCTTCCTTCCTCCCTTCTTCTTTTCTTCATTCCTTCCTTACCCTTTCCTTCTTTCCCTCCCTTTTTCTTTCTCTCTCTTTCCTTCCTTCCTTCCTTCCTTCCTTCCTTCCTTCCTCCCTTCCTTCCTTTCTTTCTTCTTTCTTTCTTTCTTTCTTTCTTTCTTTCTTTCTTTCTTTCTTTCTTTCTTTTTCTTCTTTCTTTCTTTCTCTTTCTTTCTTCTCTCTTTCTTTCTTTCTTCTCTTTCTTTCTTCCTTTTTTCTTTCTTTTTTCCTTCCTTCCTTTCTCTTTCTTTCTTTCTTCTCTTTCTTTCTTTCTTCTTTCTTTTTTCCTTCCTTCCTTCCTCCCTCCCTCCTTTCTTTCTTCTTTCTTCCTTCTTCCTTCCTTCCTTCCTTCCTTCCTTCCTTCCTTCCTTCCTTCCTTCCTCCTTCTCTCTCTCTCTCTCTCTCTCTCTCTCTCTCTCTCTCTCTCTCTCTTCTCTTTCCATTTAACCAGGCAGCAAATATTTGAGTGTCTATTAAAGATAAGGGGAAAAAAAAATAAATGCACTTTCCCAGTGAGTATGGACCTCAGAATCCTCCTCAACATAGCATCTCCAACCCACTTCTTCCTATAGGCGTGCTAGAGGAAAACATGAGAAAGCACATCTTAGGTGGCCAGGGATTCCCAAACACCATGTGAAACAGGGCCTTACATGCAGAAAATACTTATGGAATTAATTTAACCTGGTGTTAAATAATCTTTCCTTTCAGGGTAGGAGAGGAGATGAGTCAAAGAGCAAAAATAAAACAGAGAAGGCAACCACATAATATAATATTGAGTCAAGTATGTGCTTGTTCCTTTTGTTGCTTATCCTGAGGAGGACAGACGCCTGGAAAATTTGAGTTGCTAAGAGCTGAGGATTGTCCCAGATACTATTATGAAGATAAAAGAGGAAGCGGAACTGAGTTCATTAATAATGACTAAGAAAACCCTTAATGTTTGTTTTATTTGTGATTTTAGAGATCATGCCCCACCAATTGGTTCTGCCCTGATATAGTTTCTGTCAGAGTCTTGACACTTGAAGATTTGATCATTATTCAGAGTATTTGTAGAAGTTCTTTTCTGAGTGCGGAAGGGGAAGCGGAGTGCAATATAAAAAAATCTTGCTTAATTTTTTGGAATAATTTTTTTTTTACTGGTGATAAGATCTATAAACTTTGAGGGTAGCTTTAACTTGGGGAAAGAATAAAATATCACACAGAAATAATCATTAAAAATAAATAGATAATTTACTTGGTTATACTAATCTAGAGTCCAGTAACTAAGATGCAATCATGATATTTTGTTTTAAAAAAAAAAAGTGGCCGGGCACGGTGACTCACGCCTGTAATCCCAGCACTTTGGGAGTCCGAGGCAGGCGGATCACCAGGTCCGGAGATCGAGACTATCCTGGCTAACACAGTGAAACTCCGTCTCTACTAAAAATACAAAAAAAGTAGCTGGGCGTGGTGGCGGGTGCCTGTAGTCCCAGCTACTCGGGAGGCTGAGGCAGGAGAATGGCATGAACCTGGGAGGTGGAGCTTGCGGTGAGCCAAGATTGTGTCACTGTACTCCAGCCTGGGTGACAGAGTGAGACTCTGTCTCAAATAAAAAAAAAAAGGAATAAATGGGCTGGGCACGGTGACTCAGGCCTGAAATCCTAGCACTTTGGGAGGCTAGGGTGAATGGATGGCCTGAGCTCGGGAGTTCAAAACCAGCCTGGGCAACATGGGGAAACTCTGTCTCTACTAAAAATACAAAAAATTAGCCCAGCTGCTCAGGAGGCTCAGGCACAAAAATCACTTCAACCTGGGAGGCAGAGATTGCAGTGAGCAG
The DNA here is from genome assembly GCF_007565055.1 of Rhinopithecus roxellana. NCBI lineage: Eukaryota > Metazoa > Chordata > Mammalia > Primates > Cercopithecidae > Rhinopithecus > Rhinopithecus roxellana. The sequence goes on from NC_044558.1 coordinate 90,445,715, forward strand.
AGGTCACGCCACTGCACTCCAGCCTGGGCAACAGAGCGAGACTCTGTCTCCAAAAAAAAAAAAAAAAAAAAAAAAAAAGAAAAAGCCTAAATGAATAATAATGTTTTATTGTGCCTCACTTGTAAATGCCCATTTAGACATTTCCAAAGGCCATGTTCAAAAAATTCCAAGAACATTTGGTGGGAGGGGGATGGCATCGTATTTGTTCGGAAGAAATACTTGTAAAAAGTTGTCATGTGACAAACTCATTCAGGTAAGGTGACTAAAAACCTACGTTGTCACTTTATCATTGCCTCCTGCTTCTCTTTTGACTGGTGCCTAGAAAAGAGAGATCCAAAAGAGGGAGAGAATAACCCACAATTAAGATCAAGATTATTTTAGGGGAAAGGGAAAGGAAGGAATGAGAGCAAAAACTGGGCCCTGGGGGTATTTCGAGACTGTTTTTGGCCATGCTTTGCTGCCATTTGGCAAGGCAACCCTGGCCTTGTGTCCTTACAGCCATCTGACTGACGATGGCCGGAAGCCGACTATGACAGAGGCTTGAGATATTGCAGATCGGGTTGGGGAAGGTCAAAGTAATTAGTCATTGGAGATGATATGAGGAAGAGAAGGAGGGGGAGGTTGGTGGAGTGGGTGCAACAGTAACAGTTCTAGTGTTGGAGCTGAGGAAGCCAACTCTGAAACATTTGGACCTTTGTTATCTGACATTGCTTTTGCCACTCCTTCTTCCTTCCTCCCACCTTTGCCTTCCCCACCACCTCCTCCAAACTCCCCTGCCATCTATCTCTGGCCCCACTGATGACCTTTCCATGTGAGTCTTAGGCTTTTACTACCCATGATTTCTTTTCTCCAAGCAAAAGAGAGAAGAATTTATTTCATTCTCAGCAGCATCCTTGGCCAGCCTCATCAAAGGTGAGATGCTCCCAGGCTGACCTTCCTTTAGGACTGCCAGTGGGCGGGTCGGGGTAGAAGACATTCCGAGAAGCAAGGGGGCACTTTCTGAAAGCGCTTTTATTACCCACGCTGCTGCCCTAGCCCTCCCCCATCATTCAGCCTACTTTGAAATTAATTAATGCACAGCTCAGAGAATGCGGGCTTTATCTAATAAAACCTCTCCCTTACTCTGCCCTTGCACTGAACCCATGCCTCAAGCATTTTAGTGAATTTGAGGCTGTTGACGTGGGTGGATTGACAACCCTTGATTTGGGAGGCCTCCCTCTTTGACTGAAGACAGGTAGAGACAGCGGCGGTAGCAGCACCCAAAACAATCTGGCTGTTTGTCTCTCTCTCTCCTGGAAACACCCAGCCTTGGGGGCCAGGGCTGAGCTTAGATGCTGCCTTCTCTGGAAAGCCTTTTTAAAGTCATGAACACTTGTGATTCTGAAACTTTGCTGCATGTTAGAATCATCTGGGGAAATTTTAGAAAACCCTGGTGTTCAGGTCACATCCCAGATTAACCACGGTAGTTTCTGTCCCCGTGATTCTAACGAGCAGCTAAGTTTGAAAACCAATGGCCAAGAGCAGTGGTTCTTAAGCTTTAAGTTGCAAATGAACCCTCTGAGTGAAGATATTGTTAAAACGAAGATTCTGATTCAGTAAGTACGAGGTGGGATCTGATAGTCTGCATTTCTTGTTTGCTCCCGGGTGACAATGACACCACCAATTCACAGACCACACTTTGAGAAGCAAGGTTCTATAGCAATGGTTCTCAATTCTTACTGTGCATCAGAATCACCCAGAAGACTTGCTGAAACACATACTCCTGGGCCCCATCCTTGCAGATTCTGCTTCAGTAGTTCTGGGTGGGGCCTGAGAATTTGCATTTCTAATAATTTCCCTGGGTGACTGATTCAGGAACCACAGTTTGAGAACCACTGGCCTAGACTGCTTTGCTCATGCCCCCCTCCAGGTCTTCCAGAGTGCCTAGGCTGACTTCGTTGTAGCAGTCATTTATTCAATCAGCTGGTATTTACTCGGACACTTCCCATGCTCCAGGGGTTGTACCAGGCACATAGGAGGCAGTGCCTTGTAGCCGTTGTCAGCAAGAACTTTAAATATGGAAGATGCATTGTAAATTCCAGCCTAAGCTTTTTAGCTTCCTAACTAGGACAGATAGTTTTATCTATACAATCTGTCATAGAAGCTATTATATGTTGGAAACTCTGGAAGCTATTATATATTGGAAATCTGTCTCTACAGAAAATACAAAAAATAGCTGGGTGTGGTGGTGCACCTGTAGTCCCAGTTATTCAGTGACTGAGCTAGGAGAAGATCTATAAATATAGATCTGGAAGATCTATAATTACCCTTGACACTCAGCTCTACTTTGTAAGCTACATTTATTTATTCTTAGTTTCTAAATAGTATTACCATGGCCAGTGCCTTTCTAACAACTTTAGAGTCATTTTATTTGTGAGATTAATGGTCTGAAACTTGGGTTTTATCAGAGATCTCTGGACTGGATGATAGGCGTGTTAAGAATTAACAGCCTGTAAGTTCTGGGATACATGTGCAGAACATGCAGGTTTGTTACATAAGTATACACGTGCCGTGGTGGTTTGCAGCACCCATCAACCCATCATCTACATTAGGTATTTCTCCTAGTGCTATCCACCCCCTAGCTATCCACCCCCTGACAGGCCCCGGTGTGTGATGTTCCCCTGCCTGTGTCCATGTATTCTTATTGTTCAACTCCCACTAATGAGTGAGAACATGTGGTGTTTGGTTTTCTGTTCCTGTGTTGGTTTGCAGAGAACGATGGTTTCCAGCTTCATCCATGACCCTACAAAGGACACGAACTCATCCTTTTTATGGCTGTATAGTATTCCATGGTGTATATGTGCCACATTTTCTTTATCTAGTCTATCATTGATGGGCATCTGGGTTGGTTCCAAGCCTTTGCTATTATGAACAGTGCTGCAATAAACATACGTGTGCATGTGTCTTTATAGTAGAATGATTTATAATCCTTTGGGTGTACCCAGTGATGGGATTGCTGGGTCAAATTGTATTTCTGGTTCTAGATCCTTGAGGAATCGCCACACTGTCTTTCACAATGGTTAAACTAATTTACACTCCCACTAACAGTGTAAAAGTGTTCGGTGTTTCTTTAACAGTAAAGACATTTTCATTATCAAAGAATGATGTTCATGTTTTTCTAGAAAAGCTATCATTACTCTATTTGTTTAAACTTTTATCTTGAATAAAAATAAAACAAGCAAAAAAAAAAAAAAATTAACAGTCTTCGGCTGAGCGCAGTGGCTCATGCCTGTAATCCCAGCACTCTGGGAGGCTGAGGCAGGTGGATCTCTTAAGGTTGGGAGTTCAAGACCAGCCTGGTCAACATGGTGAAATCTGTCTTTACAGAAAATACAAAAATTAGCTGGGTGTGGTGGTGTACCGGTAGTCCCAGCTATTCAGTGGCTGAGCTAGGAGAATTGCTTGAACCCAGAAGGCAGAGATTGCAGTGAGCCAAGATCATGCCACTGCACTCCAGCCTGGGTGACAGAGCAAGACTCCGTTTCAAAAAAAAAAAAAAAAAATTAGCAAGGAGATTGGGTGGACCAATGCTGGGAATAGAATCCTGAGACTAAAAACATTGTCATTAAAAATATCTCTAATGTCCTTTGAAGTGAGGAGGCTCATTGCCTTTTCCCATTTCAAGAACCTCAGCAATTCTGAGGAACCAGAATTTTCCCTTTAAATTGAACTTCTGTCTTTCTTACTTTATTGTCAGTCCATTTTTAAGTCAAATTCCTGAGATACAATTCACATGTAAAAGCTGTGCATATTTAATGCGTACCACTTGATGAGTCTGGAGATAAGTGTATACCTGTGAAGCTATCACCACAATCAACACCATAATCATTTCCATCACCTCCAAAAGTTTCCTTCTGTCCTCTTTGTTTAATATGGTTATTATTGCTGTGATAAGAGGACAATGTAAGATTTACCCTTCTAGCATATTTTTAGTATACAATATGGTTAACTATAGCCACTATGTTGTTCTCTGGATATCTAGGACTTATTTATCTGACATAATCAAAACTTTGTATCACTTGACCAATATCTCTCCATTTCACCCTCCCTGTAGGCTTGGCAACCACCACTCTGCTCTCTGCTTCTGTAAGCTTGACTATTTTAGATTCTTCATAGAAATGGGTTCATCTATACTTGTCCTTCTGTGCCTGGCTCATTTCACTCACCATAATATCCTCCAGGTTCATCCACATTGTTTCAAATGGCAGGATTTTCTCGCTTTTCAAGGCTGAGTAACAATTCATTATATGTATATACCACATTTTCTTTATCCATTTATCTGTCAATGGACATTTAGGTTGCTCTCATGTCTTGGCTATTGTGAATAATGCAATTCTGATTTCAATGCCTTTGGATATACACCCAGAAGTGGGATTTCTGGATTATTTAATGATCTATTTTTATTTATTTATTTATTTATTTATTTATTTATTTATTTAGAGACAGTCTCGCTCTGTCACCCAGGCTGGAGTGCAGTGGCACCATCTCAGCTCACTGTAACCTCCACCTCCTGAATTCAAGTGATTCTCCTGCCTCAGCCTCCCAAGTAGCTGGGATTACAGGCATGTGCCACCATGCCCAGCTGATTTTTTTATTTTTAGTAGAGACGGAGTCTCACCATGTTGCTTGGGCTGGACTCAAACTCCTGGCCTCAAGTGATCTACCTGCCTTGGCCTCCCAAACTGCTGGAATTACAGGTGTGAGCCACTATACCCAGCCATGATGACCTATTTTTAACTTTTTGAGCAACCTCTGTACTCTTTTATGTAGTGGCTGCACCAGTTTACATTCTGACCAAAATTATACAAGAGTTCTCTTTCTTCCACATCCCCACCAAAACCTATCTTTTTAAGACAATAACCATCCTAACAGGTGTGAGGTGAGATCTCATTGTGGTTTTGATGTGCATTTCTCTGATGATGTTGAGCATCTTTTCATACATGTTGGTCGTTGGTATGTTTTCTTTGGGAAAATGTCTATTCAAGTCTTTTACCCTTTGAAAAATCTGGTTCTTCTTTACTTCCTTCTTTCCTTTCTTTTCTTCTTCCCTTCTTCCCTTCCTTTCTTCTTTATTTCTTTGCCTCCTCTCTTCTTTTCTCTTCCTTCCTTTCCCTTTCATTCTTTTCTTTCTTTCTTTCTTTCTTTCTTTCTTTCTTTCTTTCTTTCTTTCTTTCTTTCTTTCTTTCTTTCTTTCTTTCTTTTTTCTTTCTTTCCTTTCTTTCTTTCTTTCTTTCTTTTCTTCTTTTCTTTCTTTCTTTCTTTCTTTCTTTCTTTCTTTCTTTCTTTCTTTCTTTCTTTCTTTCTTTCTTTCTCTCTCTCTCTCTCTCTTTCCTTCCTTCCTTCCTTTCTTCCTTCCTTCCCTCCTCCTCCCTCTCCTCTCTCTCTCTCTCTGCCTCTCTCCTATCGAATTGTAGGAGTTTCTTATATCTTTTGGAGATCAACCTTTAACTGTACATGCAGTTTTGGTTTGCAAACATTTTCCCCCATTCTGTTAGTTGTATTATCATTTTGAAGTTTTTTTGTTCTGTGAAGAACCTTTTTAGTTAGATATAGTCCAATTTGTCTGTTTTTGCTTTTGTTGCTTGTGTTTTTGGTGCCATATCCAAGAATTCATTGCCAATGTCAATATCAGGATACTTTTTCACATTTTTTCCTAGGAGGTTTATAGCCTCAGATCTTAATTTAAATATTTAATTCATTTTAAGTTTGTTTTTGTGTATGGGGTAAGATAAGAATCCACTTTCATTCTTTTGCACATGGATATCCAGTTTTACCAACACCATTTATTGGACAGAATACTCTTTCTCTATGTGTATTCTTGGGACCTTTGTCAAATATCAATTGACTATTTATTCACAAGTTTATTCCTGGGCTCTCTATTTGTTCCATTGGTCTACATGTCTGTCTTTATGCCAGTGCTATATTGTTTTAATGCCTGTAACTTTGAAACAGATTTTCAAATTAGGAAGGTGTGATGAGTACTTTGGTTTCTGGGTAACTTGTGGTTCCATAAGAATTTTAGAATTTGTTTTCTATTTCTGCAAAAAAAAATGCCATTGGGATTTTAATAGGATGGTATTGAAACTATAGATAACTTTGGGTAGTATAGACATTTTAACAACATTATTATTAATTGTATCAGTCCATTTCATTTAGGTGTCATCCAATAGTCTGAAAGCTTACTGAGGATAAGATTACATCAGGAAATTCTCCTTTTATCTCTCTTGATTAATGTGCTAGTGCATAGTAAATATTAACTGAATGAATGAATGCAGAGATGAAGATTAAGGGCCTCGAGGAGGGTGGTGGAGCTGGAATTTGGACCCAAATCTATGTAAGTTTAGAATCTCTTCCTGTCCTAAGAATTAAATTTTTGCAGGCACCTGAATTCACTCACATATAATTGAGAAGAGGCTATGGACTCTAAAGACTGGAGTCCTTTTCTAACAGCTTTGAAATCATAAAGATGCAAAGAATGAAGATTTCTTTTCTTAATATATTGACAAATGTTAGCACACCATAGAAGGGATTTTCCTATGTTATTGGAGATACTTCTAGGTCATGCATTGTCATAGCAAAACTACAAATACTTAATTATGTTTCTACCTTACCTAAAATGTGTTAACCTCTCCAGCAGGTTGCTCTTTTAATGACTGCTATGAAGCAGAGCCATGGGTTCTTTGCATATCCCAGTCTACTAGAGTCAGGTGGAGCCATGTCTCCAATTCTGTCCAGTGGGCTGTGAGAAGAGGGAATACATGTCATTCACATGCCAAAGCACACAAAATCAGATGTGGGTTCTCCATGAGCTCTCTTCCCCTTCTGTGGTGACCATGGAGGACTAATATTACAGATGATGCAGCTAAGACTAGGTAGTCAATGGATCCTGCCATCAGCCTGGATCCTTGAATGGCTATGTGGAGCAGAGCCCCCTTACATTACCTGCTGGACATACAACACGAGTAAGAAGTCAAGCTTTATGATATTGAATCACTAAAATTCCAGATAAATTGTCTGCAACATAGTCTAGCCTCGTTTGAATAACTTAAATCCCAACAGAACAAGTCAAGTTTGCTCTCTTATGGGGACCTTTGTTAAAACTGATGGTCTTTCTGAATTCTTTTCTTTTTCTAGGAATTCAAATTCTACCCATCTCCCACAACCCATTTAGCCTGTGACGCCGTCATTGGCAGCCATAGTCAACAATGATTTCTTCCTGTAGTTCATTCATTTCACAAATATTTCTTGAGTATTTATTATGTGCCAAGTAGATTAAATAAAAATTAATGAGCCTAAGTACTAAGATAGAGAAAGTACATGTTTCCTGGCCTTAATACCTCTCTAGGACCTTTTTAGTCTCTGATTACCCTATTTTTTCACAATGTGTTTATATGATCTTCTGCTATAGTTTTATGAGTGTTTGGCTGGCCAGAGAGGATCCTGATGTTCTTAAATAACCTTTCTTTTATGCCCTTTTCTTCTCTCTTTTCTCTTCTCTGTGAATTTTTGCTGCCTTAGGCTGTTAAATAAACACATTGCTAGGAGGATCACCTCAACCTGTAGGAGCTTCCTTCCTGCCAAGAAGCTGGTTCATTCACCACTGAGCATCATCATCATGGAATGTAAGTGCATACTTTGCTCTGGGCTCTCAGTCCCACTGGGACTTGGACCTGGACTCAGTCAGCTGCTTGATTTTCAGAAGGGAGGCTGACCCCGTGGGGCAGGCAAAAGCTTGTTTTGATAGTCATCACCATGTGGAAGCTGTGTGTACGTGCCAATTTACACAGCATCAAGGTGTTAGGTTTGTTACTTGGAGTTTGACTCCACAAGGAAAAGCACTGCAAGTTTAGGGAAGCTTAGTTTTTCCTGGCTTTGATGCTGTCCTCTAGATGGAAGGGGACCTGTAACAGCTGAGTTGAGAGATAACCCATTATACGCGGAGCCCAGATTGGGGAAATGCGCTGCTTCATGTAGCACAGTGAGTGGGGATCAGAGCTGGAACTAGAAGCCAGGACTCGTGGGTCCTAATGCAATGTCCATCCTTTCATATCATACTCTCTGGCTACACTTTTCAGGACAAATATTATAATTATTTAAGCCTCCCTTATGAGGCAAAATTATCTAAATAAAAATAATAATTAGTAACGATAATTTCTACCTTATAGTTAACACCACTCAGTCTATACCAGGCTTGAACAGGGTAGACCATCTACTAAGAGTGTAGTAGACCCTCAATAAATAATAATTGGATGGGTGAATAAAAGACAGCATAGTAAAGTGCTTAAGAGGAGGGGTGGGGTTCAAATCCTGGTTCATACAGTTACAAGCTGCAAGACTTTAGCAAGTGAATACAACCTCTCTCTGCCTCATTCTCTGCAATGTTCACACTGGCATAATAATATTTATAACCATTGAAAGGATTGAATGAGGTGGTGCAAGCAAACACTTACTGGCATGCAGTGGGTGCTTGATAACGGGAAACCCATTGCTACCCTTATCATCATCATCATCGTCATCATCTTCACTCTTGCTTAGAGTAGAGTGAGGAACAGAGAAGATTAAAGTTAGAGGCAGGAAGCCTACTTAAGAAGCTATTGTAATTATCCACTCAGTATCTCCCATTACTAAGCCTTTTCCAAAACCTGCCAGACACTGTGCTAAGTGCTTGATGTGCAATATCCCAGGTAACATCACTCTGAGTTTTATGTGTGCATTAGACAAAATAAAAAGCAAGCAGGATTCAAAATATTTGTTCCCACTCCAAGAAAAAACCTGCCTGTGTCATCACCATGAGCCTTGTCCCAACATCCCAACTTTGTAAGGCATTTTCCGAAATGAGAGAAGATTCTGCACAATAGAAATTTGCATGTTGGGCCACTGAGAGTTTCACAACTTGTGTCCCCAAAGTATAGTGCCAGCCACCGTTCTTCTATGGGGATTCGAGTTTCATCAACTTTATCACTGGGGTTGCTGGAGAAAAGGTCATAGATGTGATAGACGCCCTGAAACCAGAAACAGCTATGTCTAGTAGCATCAAACATGAATGGGACTCTGGGTCAGTCTCATATTCTTTTCTCATAGGGACCAGCGTTTCTCTTTCACCAAAGCAAAATGCTTAGGGAAGCATTACTGTGCCATATGTCAGCCTTGACGGATGAGCCAGTGCTATGATGGATTTACCAATCCCATGACATTGTATAAAAACTTTCTCAGACCTAGCCACAATTTTGATATTCTTTCTGAGAACTTTGGAGAGGCAGACTGATGCTTTCATTGGTCATCTGAAAAAGAAAAACAAAAAAAAAAGAGTCACTACCAAGTCGGTGGTGCTGAGCTGGGGTCTGTGGAGAAATTCATGTATAAGTTTGGTAAAGCTTCCGGGCCTTCTGGATCCAGGCAGATCTTGACAATTCAGAACTGTGACTCCTTATAGTTCTACCATGTGATTAGTTACATCTCCTCCTGAAGCTTTCATGGGACAAGCAATTTGACGACTAAAAAACAAAAAAACAAAAAAAAACTTGAGATTTGAGTGCAGATTACTATTTGGAAATCATACCTCCTAATGACCTTATTTCAAAGGCGACTTTACTGAGTTTGGTTGAAGATATGAAGGTAAGAAGTGCCTCTGCAAATTTATGTAGGGTGGAGGTAGCATGTCCAATTACCCACATGACACAGTGCTTGTGCAATGCAAAGAACGTTCAAGAATCATCTGCTGTAGGAATGACAGAGAAGCCTCTTCTCAAAGTCTATCTTTTATCAGTGGGCAGTCACTCCCTGAAACTCTCGGATGAGATAGATCCTGAGACCTCATCCGGGTTCAACAGGAAAAATAAATAAAATGATTGACCAGTGATGTCTGTTGTGGACGCGACAATAGAGAGTTACGACCTGTGAGCCAAATATATATTCTCCTACCTACTGTCCAATTTTCTCATTTTCTAGATGGGCGATCTGAGTTTCACATAAAAGTTACTTGCCCAAAGGTACATAATGTACTTACGGGCTAACTCCACATTAAGTTAATGCCATTGTGTCTTTTCTACCACATTATAAAATTTAGCTCCAATCACCCATGAGAGGAAGCAGGCTGATTAGAGAAAAAAAATTGTGTATGGTCTCACAATATAAGTTAAGTTTAGTTTGCTGGTTTCCACCAACATCTAACATATTGGTGACTTATGCAGTGTGGTTTATTTTAAAGCTGCCCCCAGTTTTGTTTTTTGTTTGTTTTTTTTTTTTTTTTTTTTTTTTTTTTTTTTTTTTTTTTTTTTTTCTTTGCAAAGAGCCTGAATTATTTTAACGGGCCACTTTGTGCCAGTCATTTACAAGCCATGGGAACTTCTTGAATTTACACAGTCAGATTAAAGTTATTGTGAAACAGGGTGATGCAGCTTTCACAGGGGATATCCAAGCGACAGGGGTTGTTGACTTGTTATTTGTTGAGTGATGGGCCCTAAACTTCCCCCAGTGATATGTTACACCACCCTGATCCTTTTTCTTCCATTTCCATGGTATCCTCTTCCAGACTGGCTGGCGCAGCTGAAAAATAAACACTGGGTGTCCCCCGCCTATGGTGTGAGGAGTGGGAAGAGAGGAATCATATTTATTTTAGATGCACCCTGGAGATCTTGACACTAATGCATTTCTATCTCTCTTCTCAATTCCATGAGTGGATGCTTAATATGATCTCTGGTTATTGCAAGGGAAGAGGCCAGTGTGACAGCGAATCTGGGATCCAACCCAGACAAACAGTGGGAAAGCAAATATCTTGACAGACCAGTATGGAAAATTCTCCTTTCTTTAGAAGACGGATCTGTCCTTCTTATTTAATCCCCAGCACAGCTGCTCTCCTCAGGGCATAGAGACATCAAATGAAAATGGATTCTGATTTGGGAATCATAGGGGCAAATCTAATTTCAGATTATTCTTTTTTCCACAGTCTTACCCTGCTGGAGGTTCAAGCCAAGACGTAGAAAGAGGACATTACCTGGGACAGGAATTAAATGCTTATCACTGGGGATGCCTGCAGCACCATTGTCCAGTGTGGCTGCTATTCACTGAGTGCTTCCTCCCTGCCAGGCACCTTGCACACCTTATTTTAGGTCTCCGCAGCTGCCTTGTTGAGGTTGGCTCTCTATTCTTCTGTTTCACAGTTGAGGAAACTGAGGTTCAGAGATGTGAATGAATTTTCTCAAAGTAACATTAGATATTAGTAAGATTTCATTTACCCATTCACTGTTAGATATTATTAAGTAACTACAGTGCTTTAAGAACTCCATGCAAATAGTGGATTTGAGGCAAAACTTTAAAAGCTGAATTAAATAAGGAGCTAACATTACAAAAAGCTGAGAAACTTATGTTCTAGGTGGAGCAAACAGGTTGTGTCTTTTCAGTTACAAGTAATAAAATCCAGAGGCTACCTCAAGGGAAAAATAAAGCACTAGATGGTCTACCAAAGACAGAGAGGCAGGTGGATTTTGGAAAGCGGTAGGAATGAACAGCTAGAAAAATGTTACTTACATTTTCTCTCTTATCTGCCCCTTAGCTTCATAGCTTTCTTGTTCTTATGTGTAGAGTGATCAAAGATGACCACCACCAAACTTTAATATCAAAGATTAAAACACAAAAGAAGAAACACACAGTGGCTTATACCTGTAATCCCAGCACCTTGAGAGGGTGAGGCAGGAGGATCACTTGAGCCCAGGAGTTTAGGACCAGCCTGGGCAACATAGCAAGATCCTGTCACTATAAATAATAACAAGATTAGGTGGACATTGTGGTTTGTACCTACGGTCCCAGCTCTTCAGGGGGATGAGGCAGGAAGATCCCTTGAGCTTAGAAGTTTGAGGCTGCCATGAGCTGCGATTACGTCGCTGCACTCCACAGCTTGTGTGACAGAGCAAGACCCTGTCAAAAAAAAAAAAAAAAAAAGACATCTAAATATATAAATAGAGCAACTCTCCCTTTCAGAATCCTGGGCACAAAATTTCTATTGGCTTACCTTCTGTCAAGTGTTTAATCCTTGTCACATATCTAAGGCTGTGGGTGGATGGGGTCATATGATAAAATATGGCCTGGATTGATCACTGTGGGTGAAGGACTCAGTTAAGGTGGCATTAGAAGGTGGAGAGATAGCTTGAACGAGGTCCCTCACCCGGTTACAGAGCTAAAATCCAGACCTGAGTGTGTCTAAGTCAAAACACTACAGTTGACTACCAACTTCACATCTTCTATCATTTCAGAGTAGCACAACACTGGTCAAGAAAGCCCCACATGTTGGTCATTTGTGCCTCCCATATGGTCAATGTTACATTGCGAGGAAGCATGCTGACCACAACAGTATGCTCTACACCTGTGTGGCTACCGTGTTTTGGTTGCCTCCATATAGTGCAGTGGTTAAGAGTCCAGGTTCTGGCGCTGGAACACTGGAATTTGAGCCCCAGCTCTGCCACTGTGTGCCCTTGAGAAAGCTAATGGCCCTCATTACATGGGTTGGTCTTCTCCTCCATAACAGGCAGATAATATTAGTTTCTAGCTCAAGAGGTTATTGCCAAGATCAAATGAATGAGTATAGATTAAGACTTATTGAACAACAGCCAATAAAGGCAAGTTATTTTGAGATACCCAGACTGGACGCCATGGGAAACAATGATGAAAGACTCTCTCATGCAGAGACATGGTGTGATAAGTCAGGGGTTGCAATACTCTGGAAGCTCAGTCACCATAATGAAATGATAGGTCCAAGCATGATGGACACAGCTCCTTTGGAATCATGTTCCAATTACCACATGGGACCATGATCCCAGATGCTGACCAAATCTGCTGGCCCAGCTTGGCTTCATTAGTCCCCGAAGATCACCCAGACAGATCAAAGAAAACCCATCCTCGACCAGCCAGAGATTGCTCAATAAACCAATGACTGGCCCACCAGGGACTGGAATTCCAACTTGCTGGCTAGGTCTGGAGAAGGAGGAGGAGGTGGAACTGTGTCCTTTCTTCCAGTATGGACTGAGGGCCAACCATGTGTCAAGGCTTGGAGGAGGTGCCGAGGTTGCAGAAAGAAAGACCCAGTCATGGAATTCGGAGAACTCAGAGTTCAGTGGGGAAGACATAGGCATCCATAATTATATGGGACAATTCATGTTTTTCATTGCTCTGGTGAGAATTTAATGGGATTATAAAAATGACAATAAAAGCAAGAACAATAAAGTGAGATTAAAAGAAATGCAAAAATAAAATATGTAATTTCATGAAGAAGTTAAAACAAGGGCAAAATGAGAGAAGAGGGGATAAAATGTAGCTGGAGTTAAATTAGTTGCTGAAGTCAAGAGACTGGCTTTGGAGCCTGGGGTCTGCCTCTTCTGAGAGAGCACAGTGCACTTGAGAAAAATAGTCTACCTTCAGCATCTCTGCTTCCTCTTCTGTAATGTGGGGATAACAAAATCATATGCGGATTTTGAGATGAATGAATGACAGCAGCTCTATACAGCACCTTACACAATGTAGGGCTGATTAGAGGCGGGGATGAGGTTTCAATTACGGGCTAATGGTGCAAAGCTTGAGATCATGATGCTTTGCCATTCACCTCTTCTCCCTTAAAGGGTCCTAACAGGGAGCTCTTCACATAAGGATTACCCGCCAAGCAGGAAGCAGGCCACTGCTTTATTAATAACTGATACGAATGAATAACCTAGCCAACATTCAATGGCACCAAACACTGAGCTTTCTAGCAGAGCTAGGTTTGGGATATAAATGAGGGCTTGGTTTGGGATATAAATGAGGGCTTGGTTTGGGATATAAATGAGGGTTCCTGCTGCTATACTCTCATGGCAAGTTCCTAGCCATACTAGCTTCCTCATTTCAGAGAAGGAAGAATCAGAACAGAAAACACAAAAAAGCACATATACACCATTTGAGTTAGACATATAGTCCCTGAGAATAAAGACTACAGCCTCCCTTGTCACTAGATTTGGCCATATGGCTAAGCTTTGGCCAGTACATTATAAGATCTTTCCTAAAAAGACAGCTAGCTCAGACCCTTGTTTATTTATTTGTTTGTTTTCATTTGTTGTTCCTTTCTCTTTCCTGCTGATAGCATGGTGACAGTCCTGGCAGTCAACTTGGATTACATGAACCTGGGCCACATCCTAAGGAAGGTAGGGCCAAAATCTGGAAGGAACCTTGGCCTCTGAGGACTTGACCTGCAGAAGCCTCCCATTAGCTCTAGACTTCTTCCCTTCAGATTTACATATGAGACAGCAGGACACTTCTACTGTGGGTACGGAGCTGTCAGTTTGAGACTCTGTTACAACTAAACTTAGTTCTAATGATACAAGAAACTTGGGGCTGAAAAAATATAAATATCAGTATCTAGAATCATAATTCAAAGTCATGGATTTAAAAAAAAATACATAATTGAGTAAGACATGTTCCAAAAAAGTTCTCTGCTTGTTATTCTGTCAAACTAAAAAGAGTCTTTGAGCCTCCACTGGGTTTCAGGCACCAGCAGAGGATGTTACAAAAATCCAGGGATGAGTGACATGCACAAGGGCTTGTTTTATGCATCACTGGGGCTTTTGTTTCATGTTGGAAGCAGCATATGAGGTAGGTTTGAGTATGGGGAGAATTTGAGAGGGAGAGAGAGGAGGGAAGGAGAAAGGGAGAGGAGGTAGGGTGGAAATGTTTCTAGGAGTGTTAAAAGTAGGACTAGGACAGGCACAGTGGCACATACCTGTAGTCTCAGCTACTCTGGAGGCTCAGGCGGGAGGAGGGCTTGAGGCCAGGAGTTTGAGTCCAGCCTGGTCAACATAAAGAGACCCCATCTCTCTAAAAAAAAAAAAAAAAAAAAATAGTAGAACCAAAGGACATGAGAGGAAAATCCCTTTTCCAAGTTTCAATATTTAGCCATGGTCTTTGTTTAATAAGAGAGTCTCTTTAATTGCTTAATCATGATGACTTCATTCTAATTCCTGTTATCTGTGTGACCTGACACAAGCTGTGATACACTGTCACTTCCCGGTAGATGATGGATGCTGCAGTTGTTGTTAGATATTCAGACCAATGCAAGCAGAAGAGCAGGGCCCACCGGTAGCACCTTTTGTTCTGTCTATGTTTTCGTTTCTCATTTGAGGCACTGGGTATTCATCTCAGTATAACCCAACACTAGCTCCTACCCTGTATCTTTAGGGCTGTAGCTTATGGTCAAACAGGTTAGGTGATGGATGACTCTAGGGAGGGCCACTGACACCGTCTACAGTGTGATTTGCACTGGGATTGTGCGAGAGGCTCCGTTTACACAATCATCAGCAGAACTTCCCCTAGTGCCTGTCATTAGAGAAGAACACAGAGGAGACAAATGCCATTTCATCTTTTGTCGTTCTTTGGCCCAAACCCTCCACCCCACTGGAATGCCAGCTCCAAGGGGGCAGGGATGTTGTGTCTGTTCTGTTCACTGCCATATCCCCAGTGATCAATAGTAAAATGAATTATATTTGCAGTGTTACTTATGGAAACACCTTTATTCCACCCTGGAATCTCCTGGAAGCTTCCATGTCTCAACCACGTGCCATAAGGTCATAAAGAAAAAAAAAAAAAAAAAAGACACTCTTGAAAATGGACAGAACAAATGCTCCTGTTCCCTAAATATATTGCTGGTGTCTAGCGCTGTGTCTGATTTCCCCACCATTTTATTTTTGGCCCTGATCTCAGAGGCTTGAAGCATTAAATCATCACTAGAGAAGGGTAAGCACAGGCTGTTAGAACAGAGCAAGTTCATGGTGCTAATAGACCCTTCCAGCAAGGATTGTGATCTGGCACTGTGAGAACAGCATCTTATTGTGTCCCTGCAGCCTGAGAAGACAGCACCCTGGCATGGAAAAGTGTGGCCTGATGCTCTGGGTTGCTGGGCTTGCTGTAGAATTTATCTGTCATGTAGTCCCCCAATCATTACACCCATGCAGTACCCTGACTCATTGGTTATTGAGTGTAATGTCTCTCTATTCAGTAGTGGGGATTCTTTTCTCTTTAACTCGTTAGCAACTCAGTGATAACTGCTACCTCTTGCAAAAAAGTATTTGCAAGCTCCACTTCTGCCCATTCGTGGGAAAACACACACCTGACTTTGGTTCAGTACCTGCTAAGTGTTCCAGGCTCTATGCTACACACAGCACAGGTGCTGTCTCATCAGTACCTACCACCCTCCTGTGAGTCAGGAAGAATTAGCCACATGTCTAGCCTTCCTAGAGAAATTAGGAAAACTTCCCAACATAGTGCTACTAGCTAATATCAGTGGAACTTAATTGCATGCTCAACTAGCTCTTTTCAACTCCCACAGCCACCCTAAGTGAGAGGTAAGGGTACCTGTGCCCATTTTACAGATTACATAACTGAGGTACATTTACCGAGGAAGTGAGGGAACCAGGATTCAAGTCAGCCAGTCAGCACCGGAACCCACACACTGAATCTAGTCCTGAGGTTGGGGTTGGAATCCTGCCCTTTCTCCCCATCTGCAGGCCCCAGTACCAGGAGCTCAGTCAAACAGGTTTTACAAACTCCTTTCAGAGATCTGGCATACAAATGAATGATGCAGGCTAAGGGTATACAAACTTTCTGTTTTTCCTGAAACATAGCATTGTCTCAGTGTTTCTTTAGGTTTTTTTTTTTTTTTTTTTTTTTTTGGTAGAGACGTAGGTACTGGAAATACATTACGGTATTCTTAGCTCAGCTCTGTGAATGCCAGAAAACAAGTAAATGCAGATAACATAGAAGCAGAATCTGAACTCAGGGAACAGCTTTCCTTCCAAACAGTTTACCTTGCATGCATGTGGTGAACAGGGAACACTTTTACACTGCAGGTGGGATTGTAAATTAGCAGAGTCACTATGGAAAACAGTATGGAGACTCCTTAAAGAAATGAAAGTAGGCCGGGCGCGGTGGCTCAAGCCTGTAATCCCAGCACTTTGGGAGGCCGAGACGGGCGGATCACGAGATCAGGAGATCGAGACCATCCTGGCTAATAGGGTGAAACCCCGTCTCTACTAAAAAATACAAAAAGCTAGCCGGGCGAGGTGGCGGGCGCCTGTAGTCCCAGCTACTCGGGAGGCTGAGGCAGGAGAATGGCGTAAACCCAGAGGCGGAGCTTACAGTGAGCTGAGATCTGGCCACTGCACTCCAGCCCGGGCAACAGAGCGAAACTCCGTCTCTAAATAAATAAATAAATAAATAAATAAATAAATAAATAAATGAAACAAATGAAAGTAGAACTACTATTTGATCCAGCAATCCCAGTACTGGGTATTTATCCAAAGGAAAAGAAGTCATTATATAAAGAGGGCACATGCACACACATGTTAATAGCAGCACAATTCACAACTGCACAGATATGCAACCACGCTAAGTGCCCATCAATCAACGAGCGGATAAAGAAAATGTGGTATATATACACCATGGAATACGATTCAGCCGTAAAAAGCAATGAAATAATGTCTTTTATAGCAACTTGGATGGAGCTGGAGGCCATTATTCTAAGTGAAGTAACTCAGGAATGGAAAACCAAATATGGTGTGTTCTGTCTTATAAGTGGGAGCTAAGCTATGAGGACACAAAGGTGTAAGAGTGGTATAATAGACTTTGAGGACTCGGGGGAGAAGTTTGGGAGGGGGTGAAGGATAAAAGACTACCTACTGGGAACAGTGTACACTGCTTCAGTGATGGGTGTCCTAAAGTCTCAGAAGTCACTACTAAAGAACTTACCTATGTAATCAAAAACCACCTGTACCCCCGAAACTACTGAAATTAAAAAAAATAAAGTGGATGTCTCATCACCAAAAAACAAAAAACTCAAAAGAAGTTTGCCTTGGAAAACCGTTGGAGTTTTCACAAACTTGCTGAGCATCACCCAAGGCCTGGCTTCCTAAGGCTACAGGCAAGGATGTTAGAGACTCTCTTTTAAATTATTTAGTTTTTGCGTCTTCCATTAAAAAAAAATAGTTAAGGTGATAAATCACAGATAGGTAAAAAGCTTTTGAAAACATGAGCTTCTCTCTGCAGCAACTGGCCTTCAGAAGGCAGACTGGGGCAGCCTACAGATCTGCCTGCAATTCCTGGTCCTGACTGTTGTTCTGCAACTGGAATTAAGGAACCAGACAACATACCCAAGATTTATGGATTCCATTGTTTATGATGTGTGTTCCTCACATATGTTCCTTCTGCCTCACCCGACAGGGAACACCACATCACAAGGTCTGTGGGAGTTGGAGAAAACTCTTGCTGACTCCCCGAATATGGTCCCAGTGTGAACCAC
The DNA here is from genome assembly GCF_007565055.1 of Rhinopithecus roxellana. Lineage (NCBI taxonomy): Eukaryota > Metazoa > Chordata > Mammalia > Primates > Cercopithecidae > Rhinopithecus > Rhinopithecus roxellana. Next base: position 90,464,061 of record NC_044558.1, read on the forward strand.
CTTGGGGAGAGGCTCTCTCCAGCTGAACCCTCCAGTGCACAGTGTGGTTGGCTGCAGAGGCTTGGAGTGAGAGAGAAGACCAGGGTCCAGCTTCTCGGACACCACTCACTGGGGTAGATTGTGTCTGGCACATTTTCAACAACTGTTTTCAAAGTAATAATAATAGGAATTACAATCTAAAAAGAATGGCTTCCACATGTCGCTCTGCTTGTTTAAAATCCAGGTTCACAGCCCTGCTTCTTGAATTCCCAGTTAAGAAGAGTCTGATGGAATCCAGTGATCTCTGCGTTTAACTATCTTTCAGAATAATTTATCAGCAACTAATTATGACATTTGAAAATCACTGATCTAAGAATGTCAATGTCCTGTTCACAGACATTTCAAAAAGTTTCCTGAAATAATAGTTCAAGGCTTTCTTTGACAGTGACTCCCCTACGATATAAAGCAAATGCACATATATGAAAAGTATATAATGACCAGAATAGTTTGGTAATTCAGTGAGCATCTATGATGTGCCAGGCACTGCGCAGAAAACTTTACATGCATTACTGCATTTAATCCTTTCTGCAAATTATATGGGGAGAGGGTTATGAATGCACCCATTTCACAGATTATAAAACCATGACTCAGAAAACAAGAGCTGCTGGAGGTCACAGAGCTAGTGAGTGACAGAACTGCGATTTGGGCCCACGTTAATTTTATTTCCATTTGATTCCTTCTTTGATGAAAACTGGGCAGAAATTAGTGTTTTACTTTTCCTGAAAAGGAAATCGAAATAGGGGAGAGTTTGGGGAACTGTATTAGTTTTCTGTGGCTGCCGTACCAATTTACTACAAGCTTGGCGGCTTAAAACAACAAAAATGTTGTGTTTCCTCACAGTTCTAGAGGCAAGAAGTCTGGAATAAGTATCAGTGGGCCAAAATCAAGGTGTCAGAAGAACCGCACATCCCCCAAAACCTCCAGGAGAGAAGCCATTCCTTGCCCCTTCCAACTTCTGGGGCTGCAGACATTCTTTGGCTTGTGTCTGCGTCACGCCAATCTCTGTCACTGTCTTCGCACCGCCTTCTCTTCAGTGTCTCTCCAATTTGCCTTTGCATTTCTCCTATAAAGATACTATCATTGGATGTAGGGCCTACCTGAATAATTTATAATGATCTCCTGTGGGGATCTGTAATTAAATCTGCAAAGGGCCTTTTTCCAAATGCTACATGGTGAACATGTTTTAGGGGGACTAGCATTCAACCTGCTACGGGGTCCTCTAGCTAGGAAGTGGTAGAAGCAGGACCTAATGTAGTTCTAGCCACAATCCCACATGGGTTGCTTAGACTGCATCAATTGTGAATGACAGACACCCATTGCAGTTTAAGCGTTCTGCATGACATGATGGTTGAATAGGGGGAGGAGGAATTGGCGGATATACAGTCACTGTAGCTGAAGATGCCAAAGGTAGATATTTCTAGTTACAGACATCATCTACATTTTGTGGTCATGGCTCAAGCCATCTCTTGGGCAGGCTTTCTTCACCCAGTAGGTGAAATGTCTTCTGATAGCTCAACACCCACATTCCTCTAGTGCAGCCAGTGGAAAATGACTTCTCTTTCCATTAACTCAAGAGAAAAAGCCTGAAAAGTTTTGGCCCTGCCAAAATCACATCACCCTGGTGAAATCATATGATCATCCCTAAACCCATCACTCTAGTCAGGGAGATCATTTCTTCAATAGCAATAATAAATATATAATTGAGTATATTCTATGTGTCAGAAATTCTTCAAGATGTATAAAAATACCCCAGCAAACAGAAGACAAATTCCTACCCTCATGGAGCTTATATTCTAGAGGAAAATGCAGACAATTAACATATAAACAAATTTTAAAAACTATCATTCAAATTCAGACAGAGAGTAGAGCTATGTAATAAATTAATTAGAGCAATGTGCTTAAAAATGGCCAGAGGTGGTGTGGACTCCTTTAGCCGGTATGATCAGTTAAGACCTCTCTGTAGAGGTGGTAGATGAGGTACAACTCAAGTCATGGGAGGCAACCATTTAAAGATTTGTGGAAGATCCTTCTAAGTGGAAGGAATAGCAGGTGCAAAGACAGTGGGTTGGGAATAAGCTTAGACGAACAGAAACATGGATAGTACAGCTTGACTATAGTCCGTGAGCAGGAGAGAGTATGAGATGGAGTACTTCAGTGGTGAAGCTGGCATCTCAAAACCAAAATGTGATTTCCAAGCCATCTGCTCTTTAACTCTTTTTCTCTACAACCCTGCTCAGGAGAGGTATGTCTGTCCACCAAGCATAGGTCTCCTGTGCATTGTGTCATCCCTCTCACTGAATGGCTAGAAGATGTTCTTTGAGCAGCTGGAAGATTTTAAATATGACACCATCTATCTGGTGGGTAATTTTTGCTCCAGCTGTTATAAGAGGATGTAACTGGGGAAATAGCACAAGAGTTAACAAACTCTGTAAGGTCTCATTGGATCTTCACCCAAACTCAAACTTGGTCCAAACAAAACACTTTGACAATATTTAGGTGTGAGTGGGGGAGTTGATACATGATGTTTTCTCTTTTCTCTTCTTTTTCACTTTCATACGCCTCTGGGTTGATGGTTTCTGGCCAAGGCCAGAGGTACTAAAATACCACAAGAAAGGAGAACTTTGAAGTGATCATCTGTTCAGCCAAGAAGGAGGTGGTGCTGCCCAAAGGTTCACCAGGAATACAGTCTTCTGGAGCTTTAGACAGAGTTCCTAGGAGGCCCCCAGAGACAGACAGATGCCTTGGAGTTGATTTGGAGAAACATCTGAACTTCTGGATGGAGTTCTGAGCCGAGCCTGAAACCCTATGGGAGCCTTCATTTGCTCCCAGACAATCCATGGAAACACCTGTTCCAAGTCTGAGCTGACTGGACCACCGCCTTTGATTTTGGAAAACTCAAAGACCAGATCTTGAATCGCCCTTTCAGAATGTACCCTGGAAATCCTTGTTCTCCAGTGCAATGATTTAGATAAAGTTTTTTGACCACGTGAATGACAGATCTGAGACCATGATGATTTTATTGATAGTTCCTACCCGACACTTCCCTGGCCCAGCAGCATCAGCGCCTCCTGGGATCTTGCTAGAAATACTAAATCTCAGGCCCCACCCCAGACCTGCTGTTTCAGAATCTATAATTTAACAAGATCCCAGTTAATTAGCATGCATATTCCAGTTTGAGAAGAGCAGCACTAGGCAAGCTTAGTCAAATATGCTGTGTGCTCCCATTGCTCAATATTGTGCCTATGACAGGCATCCATCGTCAACCAGAGAATCACTTCCTTCTGAGATCAGAATCTTCTCAAGTCATGGTTTCAGGTCACAGTGACCAATGAATGGGAGTTGGCCCAAAATTAAACCTGTCTTCCATACTGGTGTCAACACTTGAAGAAAACTCTGTGGCTCTTTTATTTCCACCCATATACACATCATACATGCCTGATAAATGTTTGTGGAATGAATGTGTTTTCCCCTAGCCTTGTTTCCTGTGATAGTCACACGATTCCAGTCCATACCACAGAAAATCAGAACTTCACTGGGCATCTGGGAAGTTCAGCAGCTGTTCTAGGTGTTGGGTTTTGCTGTTGGCCCTGACCTATTGGAAGGTTGAGGTAAGGTTGGAAAGATGTTAGGGATGGAATGAAGACACATGGGAACCCATCTGGCTGTGGCACATGGACCTCAAACCATGCAAGTTTTTTTTTTCTTTTTCTTTCCTTTTCTTTTTTTTTTTTTTTTTTTTTTTTTTTTTTTTTTTGAGATGGAGTCTTGCTCTGTCTCCCAGGCTGGAGTGCAATGGTGCGATCTCAGCTTACTTCAACCTCCGCCTCCCAGGTTCTAGCTACTCTTCTTCCTCAGCCTCCCTAGTAGCTGGGATTACAGGTGCATGACACCACACCCAGCTAATTTTTGTATTTTCAGTAGAGACGGGGTTTCACCATGTCAGCCAGGCTTGTCTCAAACTCCTGACCTTGGGTGATCCACCCACCTCTGCCTCCCACCCTCTGCTGAGATTACAGGTGTGAGCCACCACACTTGGCTGCAAGTTTTCTTCAGGACATGGCCCCATGTAGTCCGGCTCTACAAGGTGGCTGCTGTGTGAACTAGGCTACATGCAGAAATGGGACTGTGGGGGGAGTCAGCAGGGATGGCAGACCCATAGCCCTCTAAGACATAGCAATAATGATTATAAATAGCATCCTTCTGACGGCCTTTTGATGTACTGTCCAAGGCCAGGTGGAAAATCTTTCCTCCCCTGCCTTTCCCCACTAATCAACTTCCCCTCATTTTTCAATAAAGATTCTGAGCCCAGTCGGTCCCTTGTCAGGAGCATTTGTTTCCCATTAGAATACCTTTTGCAATTTCGGTTTGTTATGCTAGATAATTGCTTTAATAACAAACCGAGGAAAGACTTTTGAACATTTTAGGAAGTAACTTTTTTTTTTCTTCAATGAAAATTAACAGAGACTGACAGAGAATTTGGGAATAGTGAAAGAGAAGAAAAGAGTGGTTAGGGAAGTGGGGGTTAGGGGAGTTCAACCAGGATGTATCAGCCAGTGGGTGCAGGTGAAAATCATCAGCCGGCACAGAATTGTCAGGGGCCTGGATGCTTGTGAATGGAAGGGGAAGTTTAAATATTTGGCAGGCTTGTGGGGGGTAAGCGTGAAGCAACTTTACCATTTTGTCTTTCCTGTGATTAAAAGGGAGAGCACTCCAGGGTATGTGTTTTCTTCCCCCCGTGGCGGGAAATGCATTCGGGAGCCGTGTCCTCATAGAATTTGCCCATCATACCTAGAAGTACCCAACATATTCTGTGTGTGAGTGATTAATTAAAACATATGACATGGCCTAACAAATATATTTGTTATTTAACAAGAGTGCTAAGTATCCTACATAATTGCTCTTCTACATTTTGCCATGTTAAAAAAGAAATCAAGAATGGATAACACTTATAGAGTGTTTACTATGTGCCTCAAACTGGTCTAAACCCTTTACATATATTAATGTGCGTACATTTAGCAGCCAGCTCATTTTTATCTCTATTTTGTGCATGAAGAAACCGAGACGCAGAGAGGGTAGGGTTAAAAATGCACAATGAGTAAATGGCAAATACCTATTTGGGCACTGGAAGTCTGACTCCACAGTCTATGTATTCAACCTCTCCATGTGCTTTGTCTCAGTGATAATTGCAGAAACTGTAGTATTGGGCTACCTTGTATTGATCACCTGCTGTAAAAACAAAACACTAAGTAGCGTTTATCGAAAGCCCTGTGTGTCAGGTGCTGAGCTAAGGCCATTGCATGAATAATAAGTTGGAGGATGGTGGGGGTGAGGCCACTGCAGTTGCCCAGGAAGTATCGATGTTATTCCGGTCTAGGGAGTGGTGATTAGGGGAGGTGACCGAATTCAAAATATATTAGGAATATTTTAGGATCTGTGTATATAGGACCTAGCAATTGATCAAGCATGGGATGTGAGCAGAGAATGATGTTCCCGTTGTATAAGAAAAACAACACTTGATCCCTGGGGAGGAGGACTCTGAAAAGTCTCCTACTCTGGCAACTGTGGGTGATAGATCAGTTTCATTTCTTCCACCAAATCTGTAGAATAAAAAGATCTACGGGGTAGAGAGCTGGCTTTTTATCCAATGCCATGTTCCATAGTGTCTAGAACAGTGCCTTGCACCGTTGAGGCCCTGGATTGATAGTTGCTGAATAAATAATTGGAAGTGGCTACCACAAGAATTGAGACTGCATCCGGACTCACAGGATGGGAATCTGTCAACATTGGCTGTGGGTGTGGAGAGGAGACATAGAGAACATATCCTGTTTATCTAGCGTCCCACGAGGAAATTTATTTATTCTTTTGTTCATTCATTCATTTATTCAATCACTTATTTATTCAGCAAACATTTATTGAGCACGTACTATGTGTCAGGTCCCTGGGCAGAACTCAGGGATATAGCATTTAAAGCAACAGACATCGTCTGTTCCCTGATGGAAGCAGGGGACCTTGACTCAGTATTTTATCAGATCCAAGGGGAGCTTACGACCCCAAATCCTGGACTACCATGAGGTCAATTGATCCTGTTAGTGCCTAGAATCAACAAAGGACCTTTCTGGAAGAAGTAGTGCTCAGTGCTTCCAGGAGCAAAGGTCCTGAACTTTTATGACCCACTTCCCCTTGTTCCCTTCACAAAAGTATGTTGACTTACAGGCAAAACACAACAGCATCCACAAGCAGAGGCCAGGAGCCTTGTTTGATGTCTTCAACTTGTTCTACTGTTCACTGGGTCACATTTCCAAAGCTCAGACTGAATCAGCTTGTCCAGCTATAGGACGGGTTCATGTATGTTCGTTAGAGAGCCTTGGGGTACTTTGGCATGGGCATCTCAGGGGCCCTGGAAACTGGTAATGATCATAATAACCTGTGATACTTGTACAGCTCTCCAGTCTTTTCAAAGAAAGCAGCCACACCTAAATTATTTCACAACATTTTGGGGACAGAAAAAGTAGGGTTATTATCCCAATTTTATGGCTCCAGAGACACAGAGCAGTTCAGGGACATGCTCAGGTCCACAAAAAGAAAACTGTGATAAGGTTGATGTTGAAGAGACTTGGAAAAATGAATGAAAGAGAATGAAATAGCAACACAAACGTGTGTGCATGTGCTTGTGTGTGTGTGTGTGTTTCACTTCCTAGAAACCTCATGGTGTTCATGGCTGTGAATGACCACTTTTTCCCCCTCCCTCCCTCCTTCCCTGCCTTCCTTTATTCCTTTCTTTTTTTTTTGTAGTATTTATTTATCTCAGTGACTAATATGTTAACTTCTCCCTTTAACTAATATGTTAAATTCTCCTGCTCAGTGGAAATTTTATTTCCTCACTGAAAGATAGAGGCAGCACTGTATGCTGTAGGGCAGGGATCCCCAGCCCTCAGGCCGTGGACTGGTACTGGTCTGTGGCCTCTTAGGAACTGAAACACACAGCAGGGGGTGAGCAGCAGATGAGGGAGCATAACCACCTGAGCTCCCTCTCTTGTTAGATCAGCAACGTCATTAGATTCACGTAGGAGCATGAACCCTAGTGTGAACTGTGCATGTGAGGGATCTAGGTTGCGTGCTCCTTTTGAGAATCTAACTAATGCCTGATGATATGAGGTGGAACAGTTTATCCCAAAACCACCAACCCGCAATCCATGGAAAAAATTGTCTTCCATGAAACCAGTCCTGATGCTGAAAAAGTTGGGGAACACTTACTGCTCTAAGGCAGAGCTACACCCAGGGACATTTGAACAGAGTGGAACATGATGCAGAACACGCATGAATTCAGGGGTGCCAGAGCCAAGCAGAGCTACAACATCTGTCTCCAGTGGCAAATGAGGGGGTGATCCCAAGGGTGCACAGTGGATAAGAGACGTGAGAAGCCATCCCCCACAGGAACTCAGCTGCCCGAGCTCACTTGGAGTGCAGAGTTTTACGTGCTCAGGTTGAGGAAGCGCTTGCTTTTCCTCTCCCACTTGCCAAAGTTCTGTGTCAGGAGTTTCCAGACTTCAGTGTGCCTAGGAACCACTCAGGGAGATCATTAAATATGTACACTCTGGGACCCTGCTCCCAGAAATTTGAACTAAGTAGGTTGGGGGCAGGGCCCAGGAACCTGAATTTTCACAAACAGCTAGTGTACACACCTCACTTAAAGAATGATCACAATATGCTGACATGACACAACTCGGCTGTGATAGAAAGGTAGAGGTTAAAAAAACAGGAAAGTGAAGTCTCCAGCAGAACTGTCCTTGTCACTGGGAGTGTCACTGGGGATGAATATACCCTCCTTCTCTTCCCTTGAGCTTGAATGTCTGCTTCCTATCAGTTGGTGGGACCTGAGGAGGCCAAGCCAAGGAAGTTTTTTTTTTGTTTGTTCTTCAATGTTTTCCAACTTGAAGTAAAGTTTGGGGAAAGATGGGGGAATAGAAAACAGAATTGGTGAGAGAAGATGGTATGAGAGATCAAGAGGAAGAGGGAGACAGTGTTTATTGACTACCTACCTTGTGTGAAGTGTGTTATGCATATTGACTTTAATATCTAATATCTACAGCTCCTTAGGATGGCTGGAATAGGCTTTGAAGGCAGGCAGGTTTGTGTCCTAATCTTGACTCTGTCACATGTAAGCTGTGTGATCTTGAACAACTGACTTCACCATTCGGAACCTTGGTTTCAACATCTGAAAAATGGGAAGAGTTATAGCATCTACCTTACAGGATTGTTGTAAGAATTGGTTACTCCCACCCACAAAAAATGTATTTATTGAGTAACTTCAATGGATCAGGGATGGATAGAGACACCAGAGATATACCAGTAGGCAACTCAGGGAGCAACCTTACCCTCGTAGGACACATATTCTAGTGGATATGCACAAAATTCTTGGCATGAGCCATGAGTGCACATCATTATCACCATAGACACTGAAGCTTGGGAAGCTCAAGTCGCTTACTCCTGGTCCCACAGTTGGTTAGAGGCCAAGCAGGGATTTGATTTTTGGCATGTTACATTCTAAAGACCCTGCTCTTCAGACTCTCCCTTAGTCAGGGGACAGGAGAGAAAACCCAGTTTTAGAATCCATGGAGAAAAGTAGAACTCTCAAAGTAGAGGAACAAAGATAGGTCTTCTGGAAGGTCTGCTTGGAGAAAAAAGACAAGCCTAGGCTGGTGTGACTCATGGGCCTTGTTGCTCTAGCAAAGCTGTTTTTCTCTTCCTTTCCCTGGGAGACTTGGAGTTAATCAAGAAACCCAAACAGGAATGACCCAAGATTGAACTAGTCTGGCAAGGAGTGGTACAAGGAAGAAATCAGCCAAGAGCTGAATCCATTCCAACAAACAAGGGTATTCTTGGGCATGGGCCAGGGTAGCACCAACTCTGAGAGCTTCTACAGCATAGTCTAGCAGAGACAGGAGAGGAGCGGGAAACTTATTTTTGAACTTGGAGCTCTCAAAGACGAGAAGGAACCTAGCTATTCTTAGCTGTGTCTGGGGGCTTAGCAAAAGCTTTCTTGCTGAATTATAGACAACAAGAGCATTTATTAACTCACTCCCTGTTGCAGCCTGGCTGCTAAGCAGATTCCAGGAGATGTTATCTGGAAGGTGCATCACTGTGTATAAATATTTCAGAGGTCAAGACCCAACACAGAGCTTGAACTTTTCAGGGCCTGGATGTGTTTATCAAGGGATGGATGTTTAGGCTTCTTTTCTGGGTGTTGGGTAATCTTGCAACCACTTTGGAGAGCTGCTAACAGCAAATTCTGGTTGCCTTATGAGGCTCAGAATGGAGTCCAGCAAGCATCAAAAAAAAAAAAAAAAAAAAAAAAAAAAAAAAAAAAAAAAAGAAAATCTGCTTGCACGGATAGGTTCTGATTTTTCATCTTTAGAGCATTTTCAGACAAATGTCCTTAAATCAAAAGGTTAGAAAGTCTAACTGTTCCCTGAGGATTTTCTACAGAAGTGTTTCTAAATTTTTATTATTGTGGAATGAATATTTGTAGAATTTCTTAAAATGCAAATTTTGTTAGGAGGTCCAGGGTGGGACCTGAGACTATATTTCTAACCAGCTTCCAGGTGCTGTGAATCCTGTTGGTTCTTGAACCAGAATTTCAGTGAGAAGTTTCTAGGGTCTTTTGACTGGCTTCTTATAGCCACATGGCATATTATGCTGGCTGGAAAATTCATTTGTATCAGTTAGGAATACATTGAGCTGCAAGTAATGGAACACACAGCTTCAGTGGCTTAAATAGACAAGGAATTTTTAAAAATTAATTACTTTTTAATCGACAAATAAAAATTGAATATATAGTATATAACATGAATATGTTTTGATATATATATAAACTGTGGGGTAGCTTACTCAGTCTAATTAGCATATTCATTACCTCTCATTTCTGTGTGTGATGAGAGCTTTTTTGTGTAATAAGAACATGTAAAATCTACTCTGTTAGCAGTTTTCAAGATTACAGTACACTGTTAGTAACTATAGTCACCATGTGTGCAATACATATCCTGAACTTCTTCCTCCTCTCTAACTGAAATTTTGTGTCCTTTGGCAAACATCTCTCCATTTCATGTCCCCTGCCCCCAGCCCTTGGTAACCACCATTCCACTCTCTGCTTCTATGAGTTTCACTCTTTTTCAGTTTTCATATAAAAGTAAGATCATGCAGAATTTGTCTTTCTGTGTCTGGCTTATTTCACTTAGCAAAATGTCTTTGAGGTTCATCCATGTTGTCACAAATGACAAGACTGCCTTTTTTTTAAATGCTTAAGAGTATTTTATTGTGTTTATATGACCCCCAAATCACAGGCAACAGAAGCAAAAATTAACAAATACGATTCCCTCAAACTAAAAAGCTTATGTACAGCAAAGGGAACAATCAATAGAGTGGAAAGATGACCTACAGAATAGGAGAAAATATTTTCAAAATGTACGTCTGATCAAGGATTAATACCCAAAATATATAAGAAGCTCCTAGAACTCAAGGAAATGAGTAACCTGACTAAGAAACAGGCAAAAGACATGAAAAGATATTTCTCAAAAGAAGACATACAAATGGCCAACAGGTTTATCTAAACATGCTCAATATCACTGATCATCAGGGAAATGCAAATGAAAGCCACAATGATTTATCACCTCACATCTCTTAGAAAGATTATTATCAAAAAAAAGATCATGAATGTCGGCCAGGGTGTGGAGAAAAGGGAACCCTTGCACCCTGTTGGTGAGAATGTAAATTAGTGCAGCCACTGTGGAAAACAGTATGGAAGTTCCTCAAAAAACTAAAAATAGAACCATTCGATCCAGCAATCCTGCTTCTGAATTATATACCCAAAGGAAATAAAATCAGTAAATCAAAGAGATATTTGCACTCCCATGTTCATTGTATTATTCATATCAGCCAAGACATTGAATCAGCCTAAGTGTCCATCAATGGATGAATGGACATAAATGACAGATTTGGAAACTACCATATAAAAGTCCAGAGAAGGACCATTCCAGTGGCTCCCTGTTAGCATCAGTGATCCCAAGTTTTTCATTCTTCCTCTCCTCCAGGCATTCTCAACATTGCAATAGATGGAATGTTTGTGCTCTTGTAAATTTGTATGTTGAAATCCTAATACCCAAGACACTGCTGTTAGGAGATGAGGCCTTTGGGAGGTGATTAGGCCATGAGGGAAGAAGCCTCATGAATGGGATTAGTGTTCTTATTTAAGGCGTCTGAGAGAGATCCCTTGCTTTCCCCTTCAGCCATGTGAGGTTACAGTGAGAAGATAGCTGTGTATGAAGATCAGTGCCTCATCAGACATGGAATCTGCCAGCACATTGGTCTTGGATTTCCAGTCTCTAGAACTGTAAGAAATATTTTTTTTGTTGTTTGGAAGCCTCTCCATATATGGTATTTTGTTATAGCAGCTCAAAGACACACACAAATGCAAAAATGCCTGTTGCAGCTTCAAGCCCCATGTCCACATTAAAGTTACGAAGAGCATCCAGAAAGGGTTTTTTCCCAAGACCCTCAGTTATGTCTCTTTGGTCAACACTGAGTGCTGTGGCTTTCTTGAACTCCACAGAGCCTGGGATCACAAATATTATAACTGAGTACCTTGCTACCCTGAACAATACTGCAGTTCTGTTAAGTTGAGGAAGAAGGGATGGGGTGGATATTGGGTAGGCAGCTAGTAGTATCTGCCACCCTGTTTCTCAACAATCTACACCTAAAAGCTACCATTGGAAGCCATTGGACACTGCTGAACTTAAAAAAAAAATCTACCATTATTAAGAGCTTAGTATGTGCTAGGCACTGTTTAAAACAGTTTATATGGGTTATTCTATTTAGTCCATAAAACCATTTGAGGTAGAGATTCTTAGTATTCTCAATGAACTTGTTTCAATTTCTCAAATATGTCATCTTACTCTCTACCACGGGGCCTTTTTATGAACCGTCCCTATTATCTATAATGTTCTCCTTGAATTCCCTTTGCCAGGTTGTATGCTGGTAAATGTTTAATAACTGGCTTTCTAGGTGGGGGTGGGTGGATAATAAAACAAAAACCTCATCTACAGCACTTGCCAATTTCTGTGGCATAAATACTCCCACCATGGCCAAGTTTCAAGCTACTAACAGGATGGCACTGGACACAAAGTTGGGAAGAGAAGGACCACAGAACCTAATTATATGGCATTTCCACCATAGAGTTATAATCATTATAAGTGACCTCAGAGAAAAATATAGTAAAACATAGTAAGACAATCAGGGAGTGATAAGTTGTGAGAATTTATCGCTTTGTTTTTAATGTAGCATTTAAAATTTTATGTTTGTATAATTTAATTATTAATAAGTACTGTGCTTAATAACCAGCTTGCACAGTTCCTGAACATTGCACTATCAGTTCTCACGAGGCATTTGGGCAGGCTTGAGCATACCACAGCTGATGTCCAATTGATGCCTACTCTTTCTTCAGATTCCAGTTCCTTTGCTTCCTAGGGAAGCCCTCCACACAGCTCAGCGCCATGTGGCCTCACAGACAGAACTCGTCTTCATGGGATTTAGTATTAGGCTGATGCAGTTACAATAGAATTATAACTTTGCATTTATTTGTGTGAGTCTTTGAATCCTGTCCCATTGGGCAGGATTCTGTCTTTATTCTTTCCTCATCATTCTATTCTGGGAACCTTCCAGTGCCAGCACATAGCAGCTGTATAAAAATTATTGTCAACAGAATGAGGGCAAAGAGAGACACAGGAAGGTAAAAAAACAAAACAAAACAACAACAACAAAAAAACCACGTCTGGTCACTCATGTTACTGAGCTGGGATAAATACTCAGGACTATTCAATTTCAGAGTTGTGTGTATGTGTATGTGCATGTGTATGTGTATGTGCACTTGTGTGATTGTGTTTGTGCAAGTGTATGTATGTGTATATAGTTGCAGGATTGCAGTTGGAAGTGAAAGTTGGCCTACATATTGAAACAAAATCAGTTGATTAACTAAATACCATGATAGGGTAACATATAGGCTCTGATTCCATCTTTATGACAATCTTTATGAAAACCTTTGGGACAACCTTTTATAATTTCTCTCTCAAGGTTAAGAAACTAAACATTTTGACCGTGGCCAGGTGCCGTGGCTCATGCCTGTAATGCCAACACTTTGGGGGAGCCAAGGCAGATGGATCAGCTTGAGCTCAGGAGTCCAAGACTAGTCTAGCCAAAATGGCAAAAAGCCATCTCTACAAAGAATACAAAAAGTAACAAGGCATGGTGGTGTGTGCCTGTAATCTCAGCTACTCAGGAGGCTGAGGTGGGAGGATTGCTTGAACCTGGAAGGTCAAGGCTGCAGTGGGCCATGATTGTGCCACAGTACTAGAACCTGAGTGACAGCGCTGGACCCTGTCTCAAGCAAACAAACAAACTAAAAATTCTGATTGGTTCAAGGCAATCACAGTCAATCCAATCTCTCGGTCTGCAATTGGTTGATGGGTAGGCATGTGACTTTGCGGGGGGGACGGGGGGAAGGGGCGGGGGGAACAAAAAAAACCTGAGGGAAGTCTCTTGGGTGCTCATGAGAATGGTGTTCTGCTCTTATAAAGGAGGAGAGAGGATAGTGATGAAGCAATGATACAACACTTAGACTAATGATTAGCTCCCTGGAGGGAGTAGACAGGGAGAGAGAGATAATTGGAGGTGGGCATACAGGAAGATTCTGTAGCTCAATTAAGTATTGTTTCTTTCACTCATCAATGAATTATAGGAACATTAATTAATTTTATTCTCCTTTAAACCCAGTACAGCATATACATTACATATAAACTACATAGACTTAAAGTTATGTATAAGTGTGTGTGTGTGTACATATATATGTGTGTGTATTTATATATGTATATACTTGTTTATATGAAATAATTCAAAATAAAAATATGCAAAAATCCCCAAAGATAGGAAAAATAGTCTGTTCTTTACCTGGACATTATTGTGTCTGGAAGAGATGCTGAGAACTGTGGTACATGGCTAACAAGTAGAAGAAGCTGCTAAGCTTGGATCCATTCTACTCTTTCTTCTCGTTCTTTTAATAAATATTCTTTGAGCATCTATGTGGCCAGCATTGGGCTGCATCAAGACTACAGTCATGAATGATTTGGAGGCTTTTGATGATTTGTTTAGGCCACTGAGTGAACTGATGTTGGGGTAGTCTACCTCTGAGTGACCTATTTTGCCAGCTTTTACACCTCTATAGATACATAGATGTACATATATAAACATTTTAATATTAGACATCACTTTGAATTGACTTGATCTGTTGCCTGTAACTGAAGTCATCCTGACAGATGCAGGCTTTAGCGTGTTTTGCTTGCTTGTCTCATGGCTAGATCCCCTGCGTGTCCCCAGTGTCTGGTCGTACATTGGGTAAGTTGAAGCTTGGTGCATATGAGCACATGCCTGTGATTTACAAGGCAAAGGGACAGGGGCTGTGAAACCATTTATAGCAGCCTCCAGAAGATGGCCAAGCAGGAGGGATTGGAGCCGAAGACAGACTCTTTCTGGTCCCTGGAAAGAGCAAATTGATGAGTTTCAGTTACAAAGAATGGCTTAACATTGCATACATCATGATTAAAAGAATGCATGATCTCTTTCTTGATTGGATCTAATAAAACCTTTGTCTATTAACTAATAAGTTAACAAATGACATGCAAAGCCGTTTGAGTTATAAGCCATAAAGCAATAAATTAATGAAATTGCATTTTAGAAAAAAGCCCAGGCTTCAGGCAGAGCCAGTAGGAGGCCCCTGGGAAAGCCTCTCTGAACAGAGATTTGGGGCTTGATTACATCTTGTCCCTCATTCTCATGCTTCCTGCTCGTGGGTTTCAACTGAAACTTCAGTTTGTCTTCCTTATCCCAGCTCCAGGAAAACCTGCTGACAAACCTGACTGCCCACATTCACCTTTAACTTCCAGCTGGGGTGGGGCCTGGAGAAAACCCACGTATCATCAGATAGATACTCTGTGATCAGGCCAGGCACAGTGGATCTCGCCTGTAATCCCAACACTTTGGGATGCTGAGGCGGGCGGATCACAAGGTTGGGAGTTTGAGACCAGCTTGACCAACATGGTGAAACCCCGTCTCTACTAAAAATATGAAAATTAGCTGGGTGTGGTGTTGTGGTGTGAACTTGTAGTCCCAGCTACTCGAGGCAGGAGAATCGCTTGAACCTGGGAGACAGAGGTTGCAGTGAGCCAAGATCTTGCCACTGCACTCCAGCCTGAGTGACAGAGTGTGAGACTCCATCAAAAGAAAAGAAGAAGAAAGAGAGAGAGAGAGAGAGAAGAAAGAAAAAAGAAAGAGAAAAAGAAAGAGAGAAAAGAAAAGAAAAGAGAGAGAAAATAAAAAGAAACTCTGTGATCAGTTTGGTACATCAATCAATGAGCATTCATTGCATATCTACCATGTCCCAGGTCTTGCTCTCAGTGCTGGCATACACAATGAATAAGAAATACTCCCTTTCAGTAATCATGGCTAAAATTTATGGAGTGCTTACTCTGTGTTAGGCACTATTGTAAGCGCATTACATTTTTACTCCATAAGACATCTGTGCAGTAGGTAGAATTTTTAATCCTCATTTTCCAGATGAAAAAAAGCTGAGGTCCAGAGAGATGAAATGATTTCTCAATATCATACAACCAGTACACAGGGAGCTAGTAAGTAAATGAATATGTTCAAAATGGAACTACCGGTCTTTCCTAACGATATGTCTTGCTCTCAGCCCAACCTGTTCCACCTTCTGCACATAGGCTCCTGAAGTTGAGTGCTATTGACATTTGGGTGGGACCATCCTTTGTGGTGGGGAGCATTCCTGTGTGTTAGAGGATGTTTAATAGTATCCCTGGCCTCTATCATTAGATACTAGTAGCACCTCTGAATTTGTGACAATCAAAACTATCTCCAGATATTGCCTAATGTCCCCTGAGCCTCTTTCTTATGGCTCTCATCAACTTCGGAGTCCTCCATGACTCTTCTTTCTCTCACACCCCTACTCCCCAGGCATTAGGAAATTCTGTTCTCTTGTCTGTCATGCTCTCCTCAGAATCTGACAATGGCTCTCCCCTCCAGCCTAATCCAAGTCACCTTCATCTCCCCCATGAATTGTTTCATCAGATTTCTATTGTTCTTCCAGCTTCTATTCCTTTCTTCTATAATTTATTTGCAGCAGAGGAACCAGAGGAATGCTTTTGGAGTATAGTTCAGAGTGTGTCACTCTCAGCTCAAAATGCTGCCATGGCTCCCCAGTTCCCTTGGAGTGAAAGCAAAGTTTGTACAGTGCCCCACAAAGTCCTACCTGTTTTATTTCCCTCTTGTCTAGCTCCTTGGAGAGGTGCCTCTCTTACTTCATTATCCACTATGCTCCCTGTCACTCAATCTGCCCCAGGTTACTCTGGTTTTCTTCCCATTTCTCCAAAACGCTGGATGTATTAGCTCAGGCGGCCATAATAAAACACCACAGACTGGGTGTTCTAGACAACAGAAAGGCATTTTCTTCAGTTCTGGAGGCTAGAAGTCTGAGATCAAGATTCCATCAAGGTTGGTTTCTTAGGAGGGCTCATTTCTTTTTTTGAGATGGAGTCTCACTCTGTCCCCAGGTTGGAGTGCAGTGGCGTGATCTTGGCTCACTGCAACCTCAGTCTCCTGGGTTTAAGCGATTCTCCTGCCTCAGCCTCCCAAGTAGCCGGGACTACAGGCCACCTCACCTGGCTAATTTTTATATTTTTAGTAGAGACGGGCCAGGATGGTCTTGATCTCCTGACCTCATGATTCACCTGCCTCGGCCTCCTAAAGTGCCAGGATTACAGGCATGAGCCACTACGCCCAGCCATGAGGGCTCATCTTCTGACTTACAGAAGGCGGCCTTCTTGCTGTATCTTCACATGGTTTTCCGCTGTGTTCAAGTGCTCCTGGTCTCTCTGCCTGTTCTTATGAAGATGCTCCTCCTACTGGACTGGAGCCCCACCCTTATGACCCCATTCTACCTTATCACTTCCATGCAGGTCCTCTCTCCAAATACAGTCACGTTAGTGGGTAGGGCTTCAACATATGGATTTTATGGGGGCTCAATTCAATTCATAACATGAGAATACTCCTGCTTTTACACTGGCCGTCTCTACTCTGGAATGCTCCTCTACCAGTTATCTACATGGATAACACCCTCTCTCCTTGCAAGTTCTTACTCAAAATTTCCCTTCTCTGTAAGAACTGACCACCCTCATTAAATTTTTATCTCTTCCCTCACTCACTTCCTTCCACACTCTCAATCTCTCTCCCTGTGCCCTGCATTTTCATTTTTGCACAGCATGATGTGTGCCTTCTAGTATAGTATTGATTTTGCTAATTTATTATGCTTACAGATGACTGTCTTGGTGGTCCATCCTATCACTGGAATGGCAGATTCATTGTCTGTTCTGAATACAAGGGTATCCCACCTGCCAACTAAAGCACCTTGCATAGGATAATGCTTAATAGTCAGTGAGCCAATGGAGACAGGGTGGATTCAGGCTTTGATGCTGGGCATTGCAGCTCTAGGACCAATGATCTTAACATCTAACAATATTGCCTCACAGGCTAGGATGGGGAGGAAATAAACTAGTAGATAATTCCTAAACAGAATGATTAGAGAAATAATTAACTTACGTGCAAAATGCAAGGTTAGCAGAAAAGACTGTTAATGTCTTTGCCTGCCTAGGGCATGTGTGTGCATGTGTGTGTGCATGGGTCTTGAGGAGCAGGGTATTATTCAAGAAGAGTTCCCAAAAGAAAACCTGTAGACACTTGCTCTTTGAAAACATCAGAAGTAGCTTTTTATTACCATTAGAGAAGAATACATATTGGCTGTCAAAAAATCAGAAAGTACAGATAACCAAAAATAAAATTAATTGCTATATTCCCATCATGCTTTAATATGTTCATATGCATGGATTCCAGAACTGTATTTGTATTTTTGTCCATTGAGATGGAATTATGCTGCAAATGATAACTTGCAGTCCACGTTTTCCATCTCCCATCTTTTAGGGGTATTCTTTTTTATTTGAGACAGAGTCTAGCTCCGTCATCCAGGCTGGAGTAGTGCAGTGGCATGATCTTGGCTCACTGCAAGCTCCACCTCCTAGGTTCATACCATTCTCCTGCCTCAGCCTCCTGAGTAGCTGGGACTGCAGGCGCCCACCACCACACCTGGCTGCTTTTTTTTTTTTTTTTTTTTTTTCTGTATTTCTTTTTTAATAGAGACGGGGTTTCACTGTGTTAGCCAGGATGGTCTCAATCTCCTGTCCTTGTGATCCTCCCGTCTTGGCCTTCCAAAGTGCTGGGATTACAGGTGTGAGCCACTGCACCCGGCCAATGTGGGCATTCTTGAATGGGTCTTGAGGGACAAAAAGGAGTTTGCCAGCCAGCAGAGTAAGGAAAGGTGTTTCTAGCAGAGGTAGTAGGACGTATGAAGGCGCACAGACAGGAATGAGACAGCTTGCCCTGCTTCAGTTGCTTCCCATGAGCCCACTAGAGTGTAAGGTGTGGGCAAACAGGCAGATATAAGGCTGAAGAGAGAGATTGGAGAGAGATCAGGAGGACATTATGCTCTCTAGTAAGAGTGTGGCTTTGTCCTGTGAGCAGACCCACGTTTTTCCAAGTGTGAAACATAAGCCTCCAATGGAATGGGAGAAGATTTTAGGAGAAAATGACACAGAATCGCTTGAAGAGAAACTTACTCTCTTTATCATGTCTTTGTTTTTCTAACTGAGCAGAGCAGAAGTCTCTGTTAGTGCTAATATGCCCTTAACACCCCTCCGGCACTTGTAATCTCCCAGCTTTAAAAAAGAGGAACATCAGGCTCCAAACTTTTAATAATCAACTACTTAGAATGTTACAAAATACTTTTGCCCCATTTGTGGTTATTTTTACTATTATTCAATCATTTATTTCATAAATATTGAGCACCTATTAATGTGCTGGGCATGGTTCTAGGTGCTTCTATGTACGGCAACTGAGCGTTTTTTTATTTATAGTGATAGTATAATATGATTATGGTATAATATTTCTTTGGAACATGCTATGGGCTGAATTGGGTGCCCAAATTTATATGATGAAATTGTAATTTCTGGTAGCTCAGAATGTGACTGTATTTGAAGACAGGGCCTTTAAAAAGGTGTTAAGTTAAAATGAGGTCATTTTGGAGGGCCCTGATCAAATAGGACTGATGTCCTTATAAAAAGAGGCAACTAGGGCACAGACAGGTACAGAAGGAAGAGACAGGAAGAAGATGTCATCTACAAGCCAAGGTGGGAGACCTCAGAAGGAACCATCCCTGCCAACACCTTGATCTCAGACTTCCAGCCTTCAGAACTATGAGAAAAGAAATTTCTGTTGCTTAAGCCCCCTAGTCACGGCTACTGTGTTAGTACAGCCCTAGGAACTAATACCGTACGTAAATCTGTTTATGTTATAAAAGCAAGTGCCTTTGAATGAATAATGTTAACTTATTTTATCAGTGGAATGAGGACAAGGCAAAACTCATGAAAGTAAAACACAAAAACATGAGCCTGCAGTACAATTCTTGAAAGTGATAATGGAATAACTAGATTCGTAGGATACCCAAGAGGTACGGAGAGCCATGGATGAGTCTAACACAAGGGACCCATGACATCCGGTCTAAGGGCCCTGGACTGCTCTTTTTTCCAGATGTGGTAAACTGTGTTGTAGTTGAGATATATCCACTGTCCCCGTGTTTGTCGGTGCCTAACCTGCCCAGTGTCATGAGGAATCTGACTCAGAGTCAAATAGTCCTACATGAACCCTCCCCTCCAGCCAGACCTGCCCCATTGCTCTCTGATTCTGTGTCTCATTTACCCACCTGGCCTTTGCTTCTGCAGAACCTTCTGCATGGCAGTCGATGAGACCTTCACTGCATGTCAATTCCCACAGTGATAGAATGGACATTATTAAAAATGTTGGTTCCTGCCTTTAAGGCATCTTTCCTAAAGAGATTCTTCAGATGGGAGAATTATAACTGCCTGCCCCATTGATACCATGCTTATCACATGGGTTCCTTTGGCCGGTGGTGCATGAGTGACGAGCACCTCTGAGCATGAGCCTTAAGAGCCCCTGAGTGTTCCATCACCATCACTCTTTTTCCTGGAAAAAGGAACAAGACTGAAAATATCTCAGACAGAGACTGTTCCTTCAGCCTGGGCCCTGAATCTACAGTTGAGCTGAAGCTGACGCACAATGGCCATGGTGTATGTGAGCAATATTTTTACATGCCCCTAAGGGATTTTCTTGTTAGCATAGCATAATATAACCCAGGATGACTGATACGCCCTGTCATTCTTAATTCTTCTTCTTCTTCCTCTCTTTCTCCTCCTCTTCCTCCCCCTCCCCCTCTCCTCCTCCTCCCTTCTTCTTCCTCCTCTTCCCCCATCCCCTCTCCCCCTCCCCCTTCCCCCTCCCCTCCTCCTCCTTCTTCTTATTCTCCTACTCCTTCTCCTACTCCTTCTCTTTTTTCTTCTCCTTCTCTTTCTCCTCCTCCTCCTCCTCCTCTTCCTCCTCCTCCTCCTCCACCTCCTCCTCCTCCTCCTCCACCTCCTCCTCCTCCTATTATTATAACTGAAGTGATCTTGGACAACCCATTGCATTTTAAGGGGACTCAATTTTCTCATCTGTATGGAGCTTAAAATACCCAGACATTCCAATAATGTTGTTATTTAATAAAAAATGCATAAGACAAGGCATTAAGAGATTTAGATTCTGGTTCACTCCTCACTCTGTGCAACCTAAGGATGTCCTTTTCAATCCTGTGGACTTCAACTGCCCCATCTATAACACAGAGCTGTTCACACCAGCCTAGGTGATGTCACAGAACTGTGGTGAGAGTCAAGTGGGAAGGGGAGAATGCAAACACCTCAAAGTGAAAATCATCGCATGTAACTATAAATCATCATTTGCACAGACAGTGGAAGTGCTGTTTCCATTTTCTTTTATTTTTTTTTCTCTGCCTCACTCTTTGTTGAGTATCTGTTAAAAACAAAAGAAAAAAACACACCTCTGTTGCCCAAGAAAGCAATATCAAAAAATTAAAACCTGCTCTTAAAAAAACTCGACCCCAGCGACAATCACCTCCGGGCTTATGAGGGCTCACCATGTCCCTTCAACAGTTATTTCTTAAGCCTGTCTAATGTTTAGGTAGAAGAACCTGGGGGTTGAGAGAGACCATTACAGGTGCTGTCCACTCTAGGGTCCAGAGAGGAGTCCATAGACCCCAAGTTCAGAGGCAGTGCTTGCAGCAATCTTGTTCTCTAAGCATCACACCATTGTAAGGTGTGAGAAATCCTGAGATTTCTCACTATCAGGAACATAATCAAATGACACTTGGACATAAAGGGAACCCTATGCTCAAACATATATTTTTTTGAGGACTTGGAGACACTGATGGAAAATATATTGCTACCACAGGGAATAACCCTATGGGCTGGCAGACCTTGGGCCCTGGGGCCCTGGGGCCCCTCACTGCACTGACCTCCCAAATTCTTTAGCAAATTTCTGTGTATTTCCTTAACTAGCACCCCACCACACACCCATATGCACATACACACTGTATGAATTCCACACACCCTAAACTCTGCTACTCCCAAAATAAGAACTAATGTTCATTGGATATTTATCCAATAAACTTGTGATACTTATACTTGTGAGAATTTAAGACAGTAACTGCAAAGTATTTGGCACAGTGCTTTCAATATATATACTATATTATATATATATATATACGCATAAATACACACACACGTTTTTTATTCCAATAGCTTCTTGGGGAACAGGTGGTTTTTGGTTACGTGGATAAGTTCTTTAGTGTTTAGTGGTGATTTCTGAGATGTTGGTGCCCTCATTACCCGGGCAGTGGGCACTGTACCCAGTGTGTAGTCTTTCATTCCTCACCCTCCTCCCACTCTTCCCCCTGAGTTCCCAAAGTCCATTATATCATTATTATGCCTTTGCATTCTCATAGCTTAGCTCCCACTTATAAGTGAGAACATACAATATTTGGTTTTCCATTTCTGAGTTACTTCACTTAGAATAATGGACTCCAATTCCATGCAGGTTGCTGAAAGTGCCATTATTTCACTCTGTTTTATGGCTGAATAGTATTCCATGGTGAACATATATCATATTTTTTTGGACACTTACATTTTTGCCAGGAACTGTCCCAAGAGCTTTGTGTGTGCTGATGTATCTAAGCTTCATCATGCCTCTCAGGGAGCGGGAAGTGTGAGTGTTTATTATCAGAGTTACCATGAGAAAACTGAAGCTCAGAGTGGTTAAGGAAGTTGGCTGGGATCACACAGCCTGCATGTGGGGAAGCTGGGATTTGAACCCAGGCGGTGCAACTCATAGAGCTACACTTTTTACCTCACAATAATAGAAAGCATGTCTTAGTCCATACCCACAGTGAAATTTCACTACAGTATTTTCTCTTCAAAGCACATCAGAACAACTTTGACTCATTGGACTTTCTGTTCAGCCTAATCCTAGGGACAGAGATTTTTCTCAATGGGTCAGGGTAGAGAGATTTTAAACAAGGTACTCTCTTGCAACTTTGTCATAAGGAACCCAATTCAAGCTATACTACCCACCTGTTACCAAAAAGAGGTGGGAAATACATCACTGCACCTCTACTGTGTGGAGACCCTTCCTGCTCACACACAGGAATCCTTGGGGAACATGAGATGTGGGGACAGACATCACGTGGCAAATGGGACTCAATAAATAGTTATTGAATGAATGAATGAATGAATGAATGGCAAGTACCCAACTCGCATCTCCTATATTTTCTTTCATCTCTAGATCTCAAAACACCTTTATCTAGAGAAGAACACATGTCTTGACTAGGGTCTAACATACCATGAAATGCGCTTTGTGTTACAGGGAAGGTGTGAGCTCGATGGGCTTAATTTGTCTTAGAAATGCTTCAGACTGGCCGGGCGCGGTGGCTCAAGCCTGTAATCCCAGCACTTTGGGAGGCCGAGACGGGCGGATCACGAGGTCAGGAGATCGAGACCATCCTGGCTAACAAGGTGAAACCCCGTCTCTACTAAAAAATACAAAAAAAAAAAAAAACTAGCCGGGCGAGGTGGCGGGCGCCTGTAGTCCCAGCTACTCCGGAGGCTGAGGCAGGAGAATAGCATGAACCCGGGAGGTGGAGCTTGCAGTGAGCTGAGATCCGGCCACTGCACTCCAGCCTGGGCGAGAGAGCAAGACTCCGTCTCAAAAAAAAAAAAAAAAAAAAAAAAAAAAAAGAAATGCTTCAGACTTCTTCATATAGTTTCTTGCAGAGAAGACCTAGTTTGGAGGTGGGGGTTGAGGAAGTTGAGATTCCACAGATTACACCCAAGAATGACTTTGAGGGTGAGCTCTGAAAAGCCTCAGCAGGTGTCTGTGGCTTCAGTGTGAGAGATTCCAGAGTTTGCAAACCACAGGAATCTCACTCCTGGGAGGAGGCCAAACTTGTTTGCTACATTTTCTTTCCCTTTCACACCTGTCTCCTCACCTCTTTCTGCCCAAGGGCCCCTCCAGCCTCAGCTCTGGGGCTGACACCTGCTCCTCTGAAGCTAGGTATTAAGAATGAGTGACAGGCTCCCAACTGTGGCCTCAACTCCAGCTCTACCCACGCCTCATACCTCAAAGGCTTAGCACAAGTTTCAAGGTGTTTCAGGAACTCTGGTAGCTTGGACCTCACTGTGAATTGCTCCTAAAACTGATTGTGAGTGTGGCAGATGTTGTCACTCACTCGAAAACCTCACATCCCCTTCTTCTGAGCCAATGTAACATAGTTTTGTAATGATTGATGATTTCTAGATTTGGAGGAAAGGAGAACATTTCCTGAGTCTCAGGGATGAGGATAATAGTCTCATATTATGATTCCTATAATCCTACTTCCATTTTCCAGGGATTGATTTGGAGGTGAACATAGAATTCAGTGCCAGCTGACGAAATGAAGGAAGGAGGCTGGTGAAAACATGAGGCTTCCCTTTCCAAGTAAAACCTTGTAAGATGGTTGGGTCACTCTTGTCCCTGCTTTCTGCAATTTGGGGGTATTATACTTGAAGCTGCTGCAGCTATCTTGTGACCATAAGGTATAAGTGCGATCATGGAAAGCTACTATACTAAGGATGACCGAGTAAAACATGGAAAGAATCTGGGCCTTTGATGACATTGTTGAAACACTGAGTCAGCCCAGGAACTACCTACCACTAGTCTTTTTGTTGAATGAGATAACACATGCTTGAATTAAGATACTGTTAAATGGGAATATTGTCACTTGTAACCCAAAGCACTGGTAACTGATGCACTTAGCATTTATCCTTACTCACACTGAGCCATGGTCTGTGCTTGGTGTTTATAAACATTAGCTCACTCAACCCCCACAACAACCTGTTTGTTGTGCGCATTATATAAATGAGAAAACTGAAACTCTTAGAGTCTAAGAAACTTAGTGAAGATTGCATAGCTAATAAACGACAAAGCTTCAATTCAAATCCAAAGTTAATTCTAACAACCATGTTCTACTTCAATGCTCTTTACTATAGCATGATTTTTTTTTTTTTTTTTTTTTTTTTGGAGGAAAAGGGAATATTGTCTTTGTTCCAGAAAAGAGGGAGAATTATGGTAAAGGATGTTCCCCCAGACTGATTCTGCTTCAAGACCCAGGGCTCCAGTATTTAGATGGGAAGCTGAGAATGCAAGGAAAGAATAAATGCCCTGAAGACAAAAGCCTGGAAGAGATGCTTAACTGAGAAGGGAGTATGGTTTTTGTCTGCAATAATCAGAGTCTTCCAGAATTGCAACCCACACCAGGGGGGTGCATAAATAGTTAATGTGTGGCAGCACTTCAGACGTAGACTGTCATTGTGTCCTCTTGGACAGTCTAGAATGGTCCCTCCCTCCTTCCCTCCCTTCCTTCTCCTTCCTTCCTTCCTTCCTTCCTTCCTTCCTTCCTTCCTTCCTTCCTTCCTTCCTTCCTTCCTTCCTTCCTTCCTTCCTTCCTTCCTTTCTTCCTTTCTTCCTTTCTTTTTTTCTTTCTGTCTCTTTCTTTTTCTGATTGAGACAGGGTATTGCTCTGTCACCCAGGCTGGAGTGCAGTGGCGTGATCATGGCTCACTGCAGCCTTGACCTCACAGGCTCAGGTGATTCTCCCACCTCAGCACCCTCAGTAGCTGGGGCTACAGATGTGTGCCACCACACCAGACTAATTGATGATGTTTCTTTTGTAGATATGGGGTTTCATCATGTTGCCCAGGCTGGTCTTGAACTTCTAGGCTCAGGCAATCCTCTCACCTTGGCCTCCCAAAATGCTGGGATTACAGGAGTGAGCCACTGTGCCTGACTTGGGATAATTTTCAAAATAAACACCTGAGAACGATGCTGAAGAATGAAGGATTCAGCAGGGTGGAAAAGGAGGAGCAGGGCCCCAAGTTTCAGGCAGTGGCAACACTTGGGTAAAACACCCAGAAAACATGAGAGGAGGGTATGTCCAAGGGTCTACATCAGGGTGTATAGATGGAGAGTGCAACAGAGAAAGAGAGAGAACTGGCTGGCCAGAGGCCCATGACAGAGGATCCAGGATGGGTGAGTTTGAAGCAGGGGAGTCACAGAGTCAGATTTCACTTTAAGAACGATCACTTCCTGTTATGGTTTGGCTGTGTCCCCACCCAAATCTCATCTTGAATTGTAGTTCCCACAGTTCCCATTGTTGTGCGAGGGACCCCAGTGGGAGATCATTGAATTATGGGGGCGGTTTCCTCCATGCTATTCTCATGGCAGTGAATAAGTGTCATGAGATCTGATGGTTTTATAGGGGGAAATCCCTTTCACTTGGTTCTCATTCTGTCTTACCTGCTGCAAACTTAGACATGCCTTTTGCCTTCTGCTGTGATTGTGAGGCCTCCCCAGCCATGTGGAACTGTGAGTCCATTAAACCTCTTTTTCTTTATAAATTACCCAGTCTTGGGTATGTCTTTATCAGCAGCATGAAAACAGACTAATACACTTCCTAGAATGGATTTGGTGATAATTCTCATTGAGGGGGTCATGAACTCATATTCTGGGGGTGGAGAGTGGTGGTTGGGGGGATTGCAGGTGGCAGTGACATAAGAACAAACACAGTGAACTAAATAGACCCAAACAGGAAGATGATGTAAAGTGGGCAGGCAGCCTGGGCAACATAGCAAGACTTGATCTCTAAAAAATAAAAATAAAAAATTATCTGGGCATGGTGGTGCATGCCTGTACTCCCAGTTACTCAGGAGGTTTAGGTGGAAGAATTCTTTGAGCCCTGGAAGCCGAGGCTGCAGTGACCAAAGATCACGCCACTGCACTTCAGCCTGGGCAACAGAGGGAGACCCTGTCTCAAAAAAAATTGTTTTCAAATAAATAAAATAAAATGGGCAGTCCCCACCCCCTCTGAAGAAGTCTCCTTTTGAGTAGCAACAACATATTTTTGCCATCAGTGAATAGAAAGTAAGTGGGGTCGCTGGATCATGTGGTCATTCTATTTATAATTTTTGGAAGAACTTCCAGTCTCTTTTCCATAGTGGCTTCACCAGTTTACATGCTCATCAACAGTGTATGAAAGTTCTCTTTTCTCCATGTCCTATTCAATGTTTGTTACGTCTTGTTTTGCTTTTTTAACTAATAGCCATTGTAACAGGTGTGAGGCGATATCGCATTGTCGTTTTGATTTGTATTTCCCTGATGATTAGGGATGTTGAGCACCTTTTAACATATTTGTTGGTCATTTGTACGCCTTCTTTGGAGAAGTATCTATTCAAGTCCTTTGCCCGTTTTTAATCAGGTTATTTGTTATTTTTGCTATTGAGCTGTAGAAGTTTCTTATATATTTTGGACATTAAAATAACTGACATTATGCGATGTATGGTTTTCAAGTATTTTATCCCAATATGTAGGTGTCTTTTCACTCTGTTGATTGTGCTCTTTGCTGTGCAGAAGCTTTTCAGTGATGTCTATTTTTGCTTTGGTTTCCTGTGCACAAAAGAATTAAAAACAATCTTGAAAAGATTTTTGCACTCCCACATTCATTGCAGTATTATTCACAATAGCCAGTAAATGGAAACCACCTAAATGTTCATGGATGAGTGAATGGATAAAACCATACATACCAGGATATATTATTCAACCTAAAAAAGAAAGGAAATTCTGACATATGCTACAATATAGATAAACCTTGAAGACATTATGCTAAGTGAAACACACCAGTCACAGGAGGACAAATACTGCATGAATCCACTTATATAAAATATTGAAAATATTAAAAGTCATAGGTGCAGAAAGGAGAATGGTGATTGCCAGGGCTTGGAGGACGAGGAAGAGTGAGAGTTGCTGTTGAATGGGTATAGAGTTGCACTCATGGAAGACGAAAAAACTCTAGAGATCTGCTGCACAATGTCAGGCTTATAGTTATACTTAAAGTGCAATACTTTACACTTAGAAATTGTTACAAGGACAGATTTCATGTTGTGTGTGTTTTACTGCAGTAAAAAATAAGAAAGACAACGGAAAGCAAGCATTTTTACTTTTTCCGTGGAAGCCATAACTGGAAATTTTCAAGTGCAACCTCCCAGTTTTCTCGATTCTGGTGTAAGTAATTCACATGATTTAAAATCACTGTTTGGAAGATGATGTCAGTGCCCTTCCCATATCTCTCATACCAGAGACCAGCACACTTTTTCTGTAAAGAGGCAGATAGTAAATACTCTCAGCATTGCAAGCCATACATTCTCTGTCACAACTACCCAACTCAGCCATTGCAGTGCAAAGACAGTGCATAAACAAATAGGCATGGCTGTGTTCCTATAAAGCTTTATTTACAAGAACAGGCAGCAAGCTGGTTTTGGCCAGTGAACAGATCCCTGCTTAGATCATCTGTAATCAGGTGGCCTCTTAATTTGAAAACCTATATCTCTCTTCTGACATTTTTCTGGCCAAGGATCATGCTTGAACATGCTCAGGAAAACCTGGAGGTGCTAGAAAGCCAATACCCCGGGAAACAGCCCTCAAGCCCCTCTGTTGGTAGAGCTGATGCATGTTCTACTCAGTCTCCCAGAGTTTCCCAGTGAGGCTGAACTCCAGCTGCCCACAGCTGTAACCTGCTCAGCATCGTACCCTTGATAGGCCACTTACCTTCCTTTCCTCCCTTCAAATCTCCCCTACCAGTATTTCCCGAGATTACTTCCCAACCTACTTGCATTTGTGCCAAGTTCTGGTTTCAGGGAAACCCAGCCTAAGATCTGGTGTTTGATCTAACCATAGCTGTGGGGCAATTTTGATCCCCATATCATTTGTTCACTCAGTCACTTATTCATTCATCAATTCAAATATCTTTCTTGAGGGCCAAAAATGCAGAGATAAACACATCTAAATGTCAACCCACAAGGAACTTAACCAAGTGAAGGGAGAAACTCACAAACAGAAGTCCAGTGAAGGCACCACGAAGCTCTATGAAAGGCACAGTGGGTGACCATCTGCAGCAGGGATTAACAAAGTATGGCCCATGGGCCAACTCCAACCTCCTGCCTGATTCTGTAAATAAAGCTTTACTGGAACACAGCCACATGCACCATCTACTTATATTGTCTGTGGCTGCTTTTCCATTATAGCATCACAGAAGTACTTCAGAGTAGTTGGGTCAGAGACTGCATGGCTGGTAAAGCAAAAACTATACTATCCTGCCCTTTACAGAAAACGTGTGCCAATCCCCAGTCTATATGACTAGGACAAAAGGAGATGGGAGCCATGCCAGTGTATAAGGGTTATGAGCTCTGGATTCAAACCACTTAAGTTCAAGTTCTGACTCTGTCTTAATAAATATGTGACTTACAGGCAGTTACTTAACCTCACTGAACCTCAATGTTGCCTGTTTACAGAAAGAAGGCATCATAGCAATAGCCTCTCCCTCACAGGGCTCTTGTGAGCACTCAAGGAAACTCTGCATGTAAAGAATTCAGCATGGTGGCTGGCACCTAGCAGGTGCTGGGGGCACTCAGCTCCATCACTGTGTGAAGGCATCTTCAAGAGTCCCTGGTTGGACATAACTTTGGAATGTAGCTGCTGAACTGCACACTGCATATAACTGACTACATTCCTCTGATTCCAACTCACTTCTGGGACCCAAGCCTCTTGAACTGCCTATCAATGAGAACTGGCATGGGAAAGGGACACATTCCATCAAATTATCCTTTTTTGCACATCTCAGACCTTTGGTCTTCTAAGGGAATTCCCAGCTTCCAGGAGGTGACGAGTTGCGGCTATGGGGATGGAAGCAGTTACTCTGAGGCCAGATGTGGCCTTCGCCTGCTGAGCAGAGAGAGGGGCTGTGCTCCAGGAGAGCCACCCAAGTTGCTGACTGCTCTGTTTTCCTGTGTCCCCCAACCATCTGGGCAGCAGAGGGCTGCTAATTGGGGTGCTCTGGCCCAGGACATCACAGATGATGCAATCCAGGGGGTTATCCACGGGATTTGCTGGCATTCAATCTCAGGGAAGCCGTTGGGGAGAAACTGTTCCCAAGGGTCTGCCTAACACATCTCTCAGCCAGGATGCGTGACGGGGGCTGAAGCTGGAGCCCTGGTGCCTTCCGGCCTGACATTACTATTTCTAGCAGATGACAAGCATCTGACTTCCAGAGAAACTGGAAGGCCATTGGTTGGAATCCCTACATTATTTAAAAATGAGAACTGAGTCCTCTTCACATAATGGCTCAGATGAATGGTGCTACCAAGCAGGGTTCTGAGACTGACCCCAAAGACAATGAATTCTGTACCTACTCTACAACATTTACTTTGCAACATGAGAGACCTTCCCCAGATATCCTCAACCCTACTGGAAAACACCTAGATTTCCATTTCGTTTGTTTCTGTTTAGCCTCAAGGCCTTTGCATTTGCTGTTCCCTCTTCCAGGAATGCTCTTTCCTGCAGATATCAACAGGCACCCTCTTGCCTCCTCCAGGTCGCTGCTCAAATGCCATCTTATCAGAAAGCTCTTTTCTGACCATTCATTTAAGTCATACTTTCATATAACTCTCCACCGCCTTTTACTGTACCCTGCACAGATTTTCTTCTTAGAACAAATCACTACTTGACATGTTGAATATTTATACCGTAATGTTTTTTCTATCTGTTGTCTCATTTCCCAAACTCACCCCGATGAAGTTCAATGGAACCAGAGACCTTGTCTGTCATATTTACTTCTGTGTCACTGGTTTCTAGGCCAGTGTCTGGCACATGGTAGGGGAATAAATAAATATTTTTTGAGAGGATGTTTGCATCAAGCTAGTAGTAATCTTTCACTCAAATATGTCTTACTCTTTGATCCGGCACTAAGTCACATCAATGCTACCTAAAACTCTGCGTGGACATTGCTATTGACACCAATAATTATACTGTTGCAAAATGGATTTTATGTGAATAATAATGACTGTGGCAGTCATTGTTCTATTAGGCTCTTTAAAGCACAAGATTAAGATTAAGGTTAAGATTTTTTTTTTTTTGAAACAGAGTCTCTCTCTATCACCCAGGCTGCAGTGCAGTGGCGCAATCTCGGCTCACTGCAAGCTCCGCCTCTGGGGTTCAAGCCATTCTCCTGCCTCAGCCTCTGGAGTAGCTGGGACTACAGGGGCCCGCCACCACGCCCGGCTAATTTTTTGTATTTTTAGTAGAGACGGCTTTTCACCATGTTAGCCAGGATGGTCTCCATCTCCTGACTTCGTGATCTGCCTGCCTTGGCCTCCCAAAGTGCTGGGATTACAGGCGTGAGCCACCGTGCCTGGCCAAGGTTAAGATTAAGATTAAGATTAAGATACAGCGCTACGAGATAGGATGTATTACTATCCCCACTTTAGCGATTTAAAACCTGGAATTCTGAGAAGAGAAGTTGCTTGCCTGGAGCTATCCAGATCCTAACTGACTGAGCTATGGTTCAAACCCAGATGCAGTAACAGCAAAAAGCCAGAAAGCATTGCTCAAATGCAAGTTACCCCTTCCACCTCTCATCTGAAAATGCATCACTCTTGAAAGACTGGTCTTTGGGCAACTGTAAATGTTCAATTCCAGTACCCCATGCACCATGGGTCTGCAATAGGTCAGGCATTGCCCTGGGTACTGACCTAGTCCTTGCTATTCTAATACTTTTTGTTTGTTTTTTGAGACAGAGTCTCACTTTCTCACCAAAGCTGGAGTGCAGTGGCACAATCTCGGCTCACTGCAACCTCCGCCTCCTGGGTTCAAGCAATTCTCATACCTCAGCCTCCCAAGTAGCTGGAATCACAGGTGCATGCCACCACACCAGGCTAATGTTTTTATTTTTAGTAGAGACGGGGTTTCACCATGTTGGTCAAGCTGGTCTTGAACTTCTGACCTCAAATGATCCGCCCCCCTCGGCCTCCCAAAGTGCTGGGATTACAGGCACGAGCTCCTGTGTCCCATCTATTCTAATATTTTAATGCACATGAAGCATATACTGCCCAAGCCTTGCTGAACTCCCCTGTGTGTCAGCCCAGTGCTAAACTGTTTACCTACAGTTTTCACATTGATCTTTACAACAGACCTGTAAAATAGATACTGTGTCCTCCTATTTTCCACAAAGGCTACTGAGGTTGCAGGACATTTCAAACCTCGGTTGCCCAGAGGCACTTAGCCACGCGGGACCAATAATGTCATTGTCTGTCTCAATGTGGGAAACTGGGGAAAAGTTTTCGTTTTCCATTTACAGTCAGGACAAACAAACAAAAAAGCAACACATGAAGGATAATGAATGGAGGTTGAGTAAAGTGTAGGTTTCCAATTCCCCAACGTCTTGCAATAACCATATTGTCTTTTCTTTGTTTTCTCCTCCTTTGTACTTACGTGTTAGGCATCTGGTTTTATGATTTAATTAGAAAAATGGTTGCATTCAGCCAGTGTCAAGGAGGAGGTCTTCTAAATTCTGGAAGCAGTAGAGCCTCAGAAGGTTGTGGTTAGGTGGAAGGAGAAGTATAGAGACTGTTGGGTGCAACCCTTAACCATTTAGCTCCTTCAAGAAAAGTTGGCACATCACATCCACTACAGATGGCTCTTTAGCTCAAAGATGGCTTAACTAATTCCCAGTATGCCCCTGCCCTCTTCCCACAAAACAAATTTCTCTTCATTCATTGCATTTGGGACACATCCATGCTCATCTTCTTTTTGCAAGGACATGGTTGGACCAGAGTCTAGGCTGCTCATCTGTGTGTGTTTAGGCTTCATCTTCTGGAAGATGCATCAATGAGTTTCAAATGGAAAAAGCTTGGCGATAATTTCCAAGAGGAGGATCTTTTGAAGGAATGAATAGTGCAATGTCTTCTTCAGTGGCTTCTTTTTATTGAGCTAGGAGAGCTCTCAGAGAGGGCTCGTGCCGTCTACCCACTGGTCATGCTCTAGCTTGAGACCTTCCTTAGTTATTTACAGAACATCAGATTTCTCTCCCCAGTTATGCTTGAGTTACTTAAAGGGGGAGACTGCTTCTGACTTGATTCCAGATGCCCTGAAATTCCCCTTGAATTCTTGTGTTCTATGGATATAATTTGACAGGTTGGCTGGCTAAGGTGAACTATTGTTTTCATCACAGGAAAGAAGTAGCCTCCAAAATAATGACAGTTATTTTGCAAATGCTGGTTTTGTGCCAGGCATTGCACTGAGTATTTTATAAGCATGTTAGTCTATGATATCATCTCTTACCTCAATGACTCCAATAACCTCACAACTGTTGATTGTCATAGACTCTAGTTTTCAGACAGTTCATTCAATCATAGAGCAGCCAGGTGATGTTTTAAAATTATAATTCTCATCATGCTACTCCCCTGTGCAAAACGCTCCAGTGGATACCCATAGAGTTGAATCCAAAAGTCTTGCTATGATCTGTTTCTGCCTGTTCTGACATCATGCCACACTCTTGTTCTCTTTCACTGTGATTCATCCTCTTTTGCTTTTGCTTTTTATCTATGCCTTTTATATCCCAAGCTTGTTCTCACCTCACAGCTATTGTGTTACTGATCCTTCTGCCTGGAACACTTTCTTCTCATTGTTCACAAAACATCACCACCCCATGTGGGTTTTAGCTTAAATATCTTATCTTCAGAGCAGTCACTTGTCCAGCTTACTTTCCACTAAATCCCCAATGCCTAGCACTTTTCTGATACTCATTAGATATTTGTTATTCAATTCATTCCTCCCTTAGATGTTAGTTTTAAACTTGCAAATAATTATCTGTTTTCATCCACTATATATGCACTGTCCAATACAGTAGCTATCAGCAAAATGTGGATATTTAAACGTAACTGAAATTCATTAAAATCAAATAAAATTTTAAAATCCAGTTCCTCAGTTGCACAGCCACATTTCAGTAGTCCCTAGTATCTTGTGGCTGTGTTCAGTAGCCCCTCGTATCTTCAGTAGCCAATAGCCACAAGATACTAGGGGCTACCATATTGAGCAGTACAGATGTAGATCAGTTCCATCATCATAGCAACTTCTACTGGGTAGTTCTGCACTAGAACATAAGCACCCCAAGGGCTGGTAACTTGGTCCAACTTATTTACCATGGAATCCTCAATGCTCACCTCTTAGTTGTTACTTAATAAGTATTTTAATATATTAACATTGTAAATGTTAGTTTATAATTTATCAGTTATAAACCACTCAACAATAATTATAATGTAACAATAATAATAAGCATTTATGGAGGATTTACCACATGAACTCCTTGTGCTAATCTCTTTCTATGGATTATCTACTGATCCCTTAACTGAATAAGATCCTGGCTGTTACTATACCAACCTTCATTACCAACACCACACAGGAGAGAACAGACTTTCTCTTCTGGGAAGTTGGAGTCATAGAAAGAAGCCAAGTCTTCCAGAATCTTCACTGGGGGTTTGTTTTCCCTATGCAGATAACCTCAGGCTGCCCCGCGAAATGGCCTCATCACTGGCTCTATCTTCATTCCTAGGGGAGGTGGTTATTTCCCTCACACAGACAGGAGAGCAGGGTGGGATACGTAGCCTCGCCTCCTCTTCCACATCTCTTTGCATGCCTGAAACAATTACATCAGTCAGTATGAACCTGCAGGGCTCAGGCAAACTGGACTCTTTGGGTTCTTGTGCTCTATTCTCTGAAAATGGGTTGCATTTTTTTTTATGTCAGATGCTTACCTTGTTCTATTTCCTGCTGGTGAATAGTTGAGGAGTTCTTGCTGAGATGCGAATGGTTCCCACTGTAGCATAGCATCTAAGTTTGTTAGTTGCACCAGACAAAGTGGACCTCTTTGAATTCAGGACATACAGGGACCTAACAAGTTGTAGTTTGAAGTGACAACATAACACACCATGATTCAGAAAATCCAGATTCTAGAACCACCACTTCCACCATTCAGCTTGGTAAGCCCATGAAACACGCATATTCTTACCTGGTTAAATAGTAGGAGCTGGGAACACCAGCCCTGGAACCAAATGGTGGGTTAGATTCTTGGCTCTACCACATATCAGCACCGTTTTCTTGGAGACATTACCCCTCTGAGTCTCAGTTTTCTCTGCTTTAAATTGGGGATCAAGGCAGGACCACTTCAATAGGTTTTGTGATGATTTAACATTTGTAAGACATTCATAATTTTTTCTTATATTAAATCACTTATCTCCAAAATAAATGAATCTGCATAAGGATAGACACATACATTGTGCATATAAGTTTTTCTGGATTCAGAGATGAACAGTGATGATGATGATGATATCTATGTTCCTATTACGTGCCAGCCCCTAAACGAGCTGCTATATAATAATTATTTCATTCATTCATCACTGCAACCCCATGAGGTAAGTATTTCTATGTTTCCATTGTAGGAAAATAAAACTTTAAGCTTAAATTACTCCTGTAAGCTCACTCAGCAAGAAAGTAAAAGAGCTGAGATTTGAACCAGGTCTTGTCTGGGCCTAATACCAGTAAATGCAACCTCTCTTGGTCTGTTTTTCCTTCTGTAAACTCCAGATCATAGTTGCCATCTCAGAGGGCTGATGGGAGGATGAAATAGAACAGTGTTGCAAAATGCTTAGCATAGAATACCTGGTAGAATTTTCTCTTTGGAGATGGTAAAGAGAAGAAAAGAGAGAAGCCTAGAAAGAGCAAACAGAAGAAGAAGTGGCAATAGGAGGGGCCTGGAGACATGAACTAATTAAGGGCTTCATCACCAGCTCAATGATGTGTCAAGATGACAGTCAGTCAAGCAGATAAGGGACGATGAGTTAACATCTCCTGGGGGAAGCCCAGGCCTGAGATTGGCTGGCAGACAAGAGCACATCAGTGAAAAGGAAGCTGCCAGAAGGTTACTTACATGAAATTACAGTGAAGGATTTGAACTGTGCCACCCTGGTGGCTTTAACCCTCTCTTGGTAAAGGCAAAGTCCAGTAGCCCTTGGAGTGAATCCATATCCTTGTACTGTATGAGCTAATGCAAGTACAGTGGGAATGGATATTTGGGACCATAAAGGACAGTATAAAAGCCTCACAACCAAGTCCTTGGAATCCCAGCTCTTACACATTTTATCTAAGGACAAGTTCAAGTGTAGTGCAACTTTCAGGCATGGCTATATCCAGATGCCCAACGTGACGCCATCAGGAATATTTACCTCACTGTCTCTGCTTTTAAGTGCTACCTCTTCTGTTTTGACTGTGTCCTAAGGCAAGTGCTTGCCCTGTGGTGTAAATATAGTTCTGTCTCTTAGGCTGGGTTCCCTCAGACACAGATTCTGAGACAAAGATTCCAGTGGAAGTGATTTATCAGGCAAGTGACTCTAGAAAACTCTAGTAGTGAAGTAAGAAGAGAAGGGAAGAAAGGTACATTAATAAGAAGGTTACCACTGTGGACATTTGATGCTCAACCCCACTTCTACATATGAAAAAAATATGGACCATACCCTGTTGAGACTTCTGGGGCATAGCTGAATGCATATCTCATTCCAGAGATGAGGGAGCTATGCTGTTGATTTTCTGACTTCCATCCACCCCTGGCTGGGGGCTGCTCCCAGGAGCATTAGCTTCACAGCACTTCTGTGTGCCCTAGGCAAGCGCTCAGAGCATTACAGTCTCTCATGCTCAAAGGAGAAGGTGTTAGCATGCTTGGAAACAGTCAGCACGAGAGGAATATAATAAAGCACAGTGACATCTACTTCTCCCCCTTTCCTTCTATCTTCAGGAAAAGTTCTAGGTCTGAATCTCATTAAGCTGACTTGGGTCATATGCCCTTCCTTGAACCAAGCACTATAGCCAGGGGTATGAATGATGCCAATTAGCCAGACTCAAGGGAAGAGAGTCAACCTTGTGCCCCCTGCACGGACTAAGAGTGGGGTGGGGTGGTACCCCAGCAAAAAATGAGGTGCCATGACCAGAGAAATCTGAGTAAATTCTAGTCCAACAAAAACGACATAAAAATATTGACTCATCATTCAACAAGTGATGACTGACTTTATTACTTTCCACCTCCTAATTTAGATGAATATCTTTCCTTTTGGAAGAGCAGGACCATTTCTGGCCCCAGAGCAGCAGTCCCACAGGGGACAGAGAGAAAAGTGAGTGTGGTTAGTCATTTTAATTGCTCAAATTATCCTAAAATACACACACACACACACACACACACACATCTATATATTTTTTAACAGAGGCTTTGAAGACTTGTTGCAAATGTTTACATTTAGCCTAATGGAACTAAGTCTCATTAATGACTGTGATACTGTTTGGGTTGGCCCTGGGTTTTGCAGAGTGGGTAATAAGCAAATTCATATGCCCATGTGGCACTGTTTAGTGAGGAGATCTCAGTAAAGGAAGCTCCGACTCCTCTTTTTCTCTTTGTAACTTGGCATGAGACATCTGGGGCTATTTCCTCACGGGGCCCTTTTGCAGTAATGTAGTTTAAGTACTTTGGAAAGGTGCCTAAGTAATGGCTATTATGTAATTTTCTTTTAAAGGTAGAGGAAATGACAATCAAAGAATCAAGGGGAGGGCTGAGGATCTGTGTCTGTCCCTCTCCAATATGAAAATGTCAGAGGGCTCCCTTCACCCAGGGTAATTGCAAAGCAAACAGAGCTCAGGGTTCTTACAAAGCCAGGACTGCTATGGAGAAAAAGCAAGGTCAGCCAAGAGGGGCTGGTTCTTTCACCTGCATATTATCTCTGAAACTCCAAAGAAATTGAAAAAATTAACCCCCAACAAGCTGATTATATTACCTGTAGCAAGTAACTTTGGGGGAAAAAAGGCTGAAAGCAAACTGGTGTTATTAATAATCGACTAGAAGCTTGGTGCTACTGGGTTCTATTTGCTCATCTGTACAATGGGCACAACCCACTTCTTAGGGCTACTATGAGAATTAAGTTAGATAGCACTTACTATGTGCTCTATGCACTGCAGCAGGGATTGCCAGCTGTCTGCTGAGAGCCATTTTCTTCTTTTTTCCATAGCACTATGAGTTTTACCTAAGCACACAGCTTCCCAGAATAGATGTCACATTTCCCAGCCTCTTCTGCTGTTAGATGTGGGCTTATGGACTAAACTCTGGCCATTGGGATACAAGCGGCAGTGCCCTGGGGCAGCATCCAGGACCCACCCTTAAGAGATCACTGATGTGTGGCCTTTGCTCTCTCTCTGCTCCTTGCTTCGCCTTGCTACCGGAAACATAGATGCTTCCATCTTGAATCTTCAGACAGATCTGTGAATGAAGGATGTGCATGGAGGAACAAAAGGGCAGAAGAATCCTGGGCCCTGGACATCACAGTGCTCCCCACTTGTTCTTTCCTTTCAAAGTCACTGTTAACTGGGGATCAGCACCCCGACCCTGTCCTGGTTCTTTCACACAGAATTTGGCATAGTTCACCAATCTAGTTTTTATAGAAGGCTCTCAAATTTAGCTCACACTAAAATTCAGCATTTTTATCCCATCTTTTAACTAGATACTTTTCCTTATATTAATCTCCCTAGATAATGTGCAATTCCTTGGAAAGAAATATATTCTGTTATTCCCCTTCTTGCCTCCATGCCACAGTGGTGTCTCGCTGAGTGGGCAAGAAGGGTGAGCTACTTATATGACTTCCTGAGGGAAGGAAAAGCCAAACTCCTAGGGAAGCCCAGGCAGCATCTTCTGTCTTCTTGGTTGCAACTTGTCCTCTTACATTTACAGCTGAAGCCTTCAGCCAGCGCCAGCATGAGCAGGTGCCAGATCTGAGCCTTGTTCTTAGACATGGCCCTGTGGTAGAGTTCTGAGTCCCTACACTTGCACTACTTTCCCACATCAGGATGGTAATTCATTCCCACTCTATTGGCTGTCACTTTACCTGTGTTGTGTTCCTTGCCCTGGAACTCCTTTGTTCCTACCTTTCTACACTGGAACCAGAAGTATCTTGGAAAAGTTCAATCTCTAGGTCCATGTTAGCCCAATTATCACGGTCACTGAGTCTACTTGGATGTAGCTTTGTCCCCATTTGGTAGCCCCAGACATATCACTTACTAAAATCGCAAATGAGAATAGAGACTTTGTTGAACATTATGACGTATCACTGTGATTCCTTTCAGGAATGAAGAATTTATTCCTCCTACTATCGGAGAACTGAAAAAACTGCCTCCACAAGGTCGTATGTCCTTCCAAGGTTAGCTGCATCCAATGACTGGCAAACTAGGGGTACAAAGTCCCAGAGCTTCTGGCTCAATTTGGGACATCTCTGAAGACCATCCCTGCTCCAAAGCTTCTCATGGACTCAAGTGAGTCCCATGTTGGGATTGCATCACAGCCCAACGTTTCCGTATGCCCGATCTTGTTCCCATCCCCTCCTTTCCACAGGTGTTGATTCTAAAGGAACACTTTAATAAACATCCTTAGTCTAAAGTGTTCTCAGGATTTCCCTCCCAGGGAACCCAATTTGCAACAAGACCAGTCATTTCTCTGTTAATCTTCTGCACTCTACAGGCCCATCTTCTGATTGCTTCATCCTGCCTCTTCTGTTTCCACCTTCATCTTGCAATCCCTTAGGGCCAGATGGAATGAACAATTTCCTCTTCTTCTAGTTACCTTTTCCCATCAACAGCAAGTCTCATGGCTTAGTTACCAAGGATCAGGACTCAGAATCAGAGAAGAGACTGTCTGGAGGGGGCTGGGGCCTTGGAGGGAGACACTGCCAGGGAAGCTGAAATCATGGACAAGAAAAGGCCATTGCCAGAGACACCTCTTTAAGCATGAAGAGAGAAATACCCTGGCTCTTCCAGTATTCCCACCCTCTAGGATTTTACCAGTACTCTCCTTTGGAAACTAACTGGAAATCAGTTAGCAAAGGAGACTGGGAAATGTAGTTTGTAGGGATCAGCTCCCTGCAGTACAGAACCATGGAGAGGAAAGATGGGGAAGGGAACTGAAAGGAAGCAAGCCAATGAGTGTCGAACACATTAACATATTAAATACTACGTGCAGCCAAGCCAAGACATGTGTTTAAGTATTTCTCACACATATCTGGACATAAAACTTTATGATTCATTTACTTATCAACCTATGATCTTATTGCATAATTATCTCAGCAGAACTGTTCAAAGCACATATTTTAGAACACACTGACTTCAACAGTCACCTACACTGATTTTCTGTTGAGCATTTAGGTTGCTTCTACTATTTTTCCTTTTATATTTAGGATGATCATTTCCGTGTTGGTTTGCATAGACTCCTTTCCACTCTTTCACCAGCAAGCCTCGCTCAGCCTTTGTAAAGCTACTTGATCATCGATTTCATCAAGAAATTATTTACCTGGCAGTGAATCCTGGCATGCAAAGTGACCTGTTGTAAATGAAAAGCTGATTTGGTTATCCAAACCTAGGTCCATAGAGTACAGAATGAATTGAAGACATAGTACAGGGTATGATGTGCAGATACTGGGGTTTTTGGATGGGTTGCTGCCCTTTATAGACAAAGAAGGTCCTTTCATTGCCTTCTCTCCCCTTGGTGATGTTTTCAGCCCTTGTGGGTTGGGTGATGGCAGACTATTGTATCTAGCCTGGAGCACCCTCCCTCATCCTCTCTGCCACCTTGTTCCTTGCAGAAAACCTGGAAGGGTTAAGATGACAAGTTATTTTGCAGTATTAATCAATCAGAATAAAACCACTCTCAACTAGGCTGAGCAATAGGGCATCTTGTTAAAAAGAAGAAAAATTTTAAAAATGTCTATCTCACAATGAAAAAAATGGCTCTAATAATGCTCAATATTTGCTGGGAGTGAATTGTGCCTTCCCTCTGGGTTTTGTGGGTATTGGATTCCTGTGCTGATATTTTTGTGCCTGCAAAAGATGCCAAGTCCTTTGAGCTTCATAAAGATAGAGGGAGGATGTAGGAAAGGGAGAGTTTAGCACTTGGGGTATTTGTTTGCAATCTAAATTTTTATCTGTTTGTTTTACTAGAGCATTGAAATTCAGCTTTGAGCTTTTCATGGTAAACACCTGCTTTAGTCACTGGAGAAATCCCCACTTGAGCTAGATATAAATAATAAAGAACTGTAGAAGCAGCAACAGCAACAACAATACTTACAAAGTGCCTTTTGTCTGGCTTTACATGTATGGATTCATTTAATCCTTACCACAACTCTGGAAGGTAGGCTGCTGTCATCATCTCCCTCTACACGTGTAGAAGCTGAGGCACAGAGAGGTTAATTCACTCTTCCAAGTCTACCTAGCTTGTTGTTTGTGGAGCCTAAATTTGAACCATAGCAATGAGACTCCAAAGTCCATTCTTAGCCCCTCTACTTGGCTCTGTACAACTCTGTCTAGTGCAACAACTTTGAACATTCCGTAGCTCTGCCCTGCTCAACCTGCTTTTGCATGCTTTCGAAACACAACACAGGCTTGTTGGGCAAGAGAACTACAAGTATTATTATTCTTTTTGCATTAGGGAGTGAGGCTCAAAAGTCCCTTTTTTTTTTTTTTTTTTTTTTTTTTGAGGTGGAGTCTCGCTCTGTCGCCAGGCTGCAGTGCAGTGGCGCAACCTCGGCTCACTGCAACCTCTGCCTCCCAGGTTCAAGTGATTCTCCCGCCTCAGCCTCCCAAGTAGCTGGAACTACAGGTGTGTGTCACCATGCCTAGCTAATT
This sequence comes from Rhinopithecus roxellana, assembly GCF_007565055.1. NCBI lineage: Eukaryota > Metazoa > Chordata > Mammalia > Primates > Cercopithecidae > Rhinopithecus > Rhinopithecus roxellana. The sequence goes on from NC_044558.1 coordinate 90,505,347, forward strand.
TTTGTATTTTTGGTAGAAACAGGGTTTCTACCATTGAGGCCAGGATGGTCTCAATCTCTTGCCATTGTGATCTGCCCACCTCGGCCTCCCAAAGTACTGGGATTATAGGCATGAGCCACCATGCCCAGCCTTAGAGTCCATTCTTAGCTCCTCTTCTTGGTTCTGTACAACTCTGTCTAGTGCAACAACTTTGGACATGCCATAGCTCTGCCCTGCTCAACCTGCTTTCACATGCTTTCGAAACTCAACACAGGCTTGTCGGGCAAGGAAACTACGAGCATTATTATTCTTTTTGCAGTGGAAAGGGTTTCGGAGTGGGGTTTGGAAAACCCAGATTCTTCTCCACATTTCTGCCAGCCTCAGTAGCATGCTCTTTGGAGGGCTTTAATCCCAGCTCTATGCAAAATTCAATGAAGGGCTTGTGCCCATCAAGAGGCACAAAAGTTCTCATTTGTAAAAGATTCCCACTTTACAAATGAAAAAAATAAGGAGAAGAGAGGTCTTGTCACTGCCCCAGGCCACCCTGAAGTAAGGATCAGGCTGGTACCTGTGAGCCAGGTCTTCTGGTACTCTACCCCCGAGTCGTTTTTTGTTGCACCAGGATCTCTAAAGAGAAAGGTGAAAAATACTGCTGCTGCGAGTGACCAGCCCACCTGGGGGTTGCCAGCTCTCAGATTGACTTGTCTGCCCAGAGAGTGCACTTACAGTCAAAATCAGCAATGAAATGTGCCCTCCTGTATCTAGTTCACTCTGGATTCTCCAAAGGTGGCAAATCAGAGAAGCTGCAATTGGCACCTCTCTGTCACTGGTGCTGCCACAGGATTGAAGTTCAGATAAGCAGCATAGCATTGATTTGATAGACCACATATCTCAGGGGCCTCTGGCATCCAAAGGGCCTCCTACTGAGCATGGGCAGTATCTTCAGACAACAAATAAAACATGTGCAGCCTGGGCTTCTGTGTTTCCTTTACTTGTAGATGCCTCCTGCTTTGTCTTAATCTCAGAGCATCAACAGTCACAGAGGAAACCTGGAAAAAAATAAAGCATCAAAAGGCAAAGAACATTGATGGTAGGTTGAATTTGTACCCAGGCTCATCAGTATGGGTGGAGGGATGTATCTCTCAAGACCTGATGGGAATAGGGCTCCCCAAGCCCCCCCACAGTGCCCCCACCACACACGGGCTTGCAAAGCTCTGGGACCCAAAGCCACCTTGATCATGGCCCCACCTTGGTTGTTCGTTCCATCTCAGTTGGAACATTGGAAGTTCTACATAGAGGGGGAATGTTGTGAATGGAAAAGTCAGAGGGAGAAAGATGGTCACATCATGTAGGAGGATGCTCGTGCCCTCCTTTCTTCACCTGTTATCCAAAATCCATCTCTTTCCAAATCCCAGTTGCTTGCCTTCAAGTCAACAAACATTTTTCTAACTACCTCCACGTTAGGTCAGCAGCTTTGGGCAGTGAGTCAAATCTAAATTCTGCCTTCTGCCTGTTTTGGGGATGGCCAGAGAGCTAAGAGTCATTTTGACATTTCTTAATGGTTATATTTTCAACTGTTATATCAGTCCCTACCTGAAAGTCTCAATTTTGTCTCTTGGTCCACAAAGCCTAAAATATTTACTATCTATCTGCTTTTTACAGAAAAAAATCAGTCCCTGATGTAGGTTATTCAACAGGTCATCGTATCTGCCATTGAAATATCTCTCAGATTTATTGATTCACTTACTCATTCCTGTGGGGGAGTTGCTTCTGCTTTCTAACCTTGGTTTCTCCGCTGTAATCAGAGGGAAACAATCACACCAATCATATAAAATTCATGTGAGAATTAAATGAAATGGGGCATTTGAAGCTTTTCATTTGTTTCCTAGCAAGTGTTATTTCTAACTATAGTTATTTTTAGAAGATAGGCTGTGCGGCATAGGAACACAAACCCAAATATGCACATCATATCATGTGTGTCAAATGTGTGCATATACAGACACACGTAAGTCCCTGCAAGTCCTGGGAGTCAGTAAAATATAGGAGAAAAGTCAGGGGTGTTATACAAAGACGCTTTGGGTTTTAAAGGTTTGCTGTGACACTTGTTGGCTGTATGACCTTGAGCAAGTCATCTAAACCCTGAGCCTCATTTTTCTCACCTGTAAAACGGAGCTGATCACGTAAAACCCCTCTCACTGGGTGGATGTGAACAATAAATGAGACACTGCAATGAAAGCGTGACATGAGTAAGTACATGATAAATCTTGGCTCTTTTATACATATCAATTTTCACGCTCATATTTTTGCGAACACCTATACATGCAGAGTTGCAAAATCATCCTCCAATTGTTTCAGTAAAGCATTCTAAATTGCCTGCATATTTTTGCACAGAAACCACTCTCTTAAGCTTATGTCAGGGACTGTGTAGCCTGCCATATCCCAGGCCAAGGGTGCAGCCTCATTTCTCATTTGGACAAATCCAGGAACCTTCCCCGTCACTTGAATGTGGAGGCAGATGGAGAAATAAATATCTTGCTTCAGGTGGTTCGTGCTTTCTTTCCAAAATGCCCCCAGTTCAGAGAGTTAGTTTTGTTAGCTCTTGTCTGCTCCTTCCTGAATCCTGAGCTCCAGGGTGTGTCAGGGGTCAGAGAGCCCATCTGCTGCCCAAATCGACCAGTAACATCCTAGGCAGAGTGGGTCATTGAATTCTGCTACAGGACTCAGGCGAGTGTTAGGGACTCCATCACCCAGAGCTCAGGGGACACACTCCATATGGTGCATCCCACCCTCCTCCTGGCCCCCTCTGTAACTAGAGTGTGATCTCCCATCTGAATTATTGAAGGTATCATAGAATAATGCAAACCTGGAATCTGGGAATGGACAGGAGGTTTGGAGGGATAAATGGGTGCAGCTTGGGCAGGCTGCACACATCACAGGCCTAGAGACACCATCCATGTAGACTGTGGGTGAGGGTTCTCCCTAGGCCTGGTCATGCAGCCCCACACAGTGAAACAGGCAGATCTGGATGGAGGGGCAGAGGAAGGAAGGCAGTTGCTACACCAGCATCAACCCTGGTGGCCCTGGTGATGATGAGGTCAGCATGAAGGGGCTGCTGCAAGGGGCACAAGAAAGAGGCCCAGGGGCTGTCCACATCCCACACTGGAGAGGGCAGAGCCCAGGAGTGGAGATGGAGTTGTTGCTCCCAGCCAGGATGGAATGCTGGCCTGTCTCATTTACTTTACTCTTTGGTGATGCTGTTTCATCTCTATGGGAAGTCTGTTCTGGTACTAGTTATCATCTCTGTCTTCCAGCCTCAGTTCCACAAAAGACATACAACCCACAGAGACACACACAAACACATACAGAAATGCAAACACAAAAGACAGACACAAACACCCATATAAACACACATATAAACAAACACACACCAGCACACACACACACACGCATATACACAGGAAGAAGCAAACAAAAAGAAACACAAACCCATACACAGAGATACAAAAACATACACAGAAACACAAAGAAACAAACACAAAAGCATATAGAAATGCCCATAGAGAAACACACACATGCAGAGAAAGAAAAACACAGAGAAACATGCACAGAAACACAAATGCAGACATATGCACATTCAAACACACAGAAAAACACACAAATGCATACATAGATGAAGACTCAAAAAGATAAACAAACATCCAAATAACACATATCAACACACACAAATACATGTATAAACACACAGAAACACAAACACAAAATACAGACAAACACAGAAACATAAACACAAATGCACACACAAACACACACACAGAAACAAACACAAAAGCATATGGAAAGACACATGCACACAGAAACAAAAGCACTCAAGAACACACACACAAAAGCACGCGCAAGCCCATATAGAAATGCACCCACACGCACACCACCATAGCACCCACTCATACAGAGGACTTGGGCCCTCCAGCCCTGCTGATGCCGTTAATGCCTTGGGGCGATTCCTTCCAGAGCTGTAGATTCTGAGCAACAAATGTGATCTCCATTTCCTTAAGTCCCATGAGGCCAAGGGCAGAGCCAGGCAGAAGAACACTGAGGGTCAGAGAAATTGACAGACAGCCACCAGCATGGGTTCAAATCCCTGCTCTGCCACTAAGTGATGACATAAACCAGACCTCCATTTTCCTTTTGTAAAACAGGGGTGGTAATGCTTCCTTTTCCTGAGGATTCAGTGTATTAACACACAAGGTGCCTGGATAAGGGCTCAGTGAAGTTATTTTCATTAACACTGACTCTCAAATACTGCCATCTCAGGGTTCTCACCTGTGCAGCTTGGGGTTCCCATGCGTAATGACTCACTCAGCTATTTCTGGAATCCCTAGTGGTTGCCTCACATACATTCCTGAAGAGTAATCTGTTTTTCCTTTATGATGACCCCTGTTAAGGGGCTGCCTCCAAAGCCTTGCGGGAGGTTCTCTCTCAACCTCATATGGCCAGGTTGCTGGAGTCCAACACAAAACACCAATTCTGTCCAAGCACTGTTTCTTGGTCCTCCCAAAGCTGACAGTCCTGGGGATACCTATTGGTGCCACATTCACAGTGGACTTTATCATCAGAGCTGCACTGTGCTGGACAAAGCTGGGGTGCTGACCGATGCCCAGCTCACTCTGACGCCTGCACTCCTATCAGTACCAGATTTACCTCTCCTCTCAAAGTCCATATGAAAGCCTCTCTTCTCCCCACCCTCCCTTCCCCTTCTCTCCTTCTCATCTTCCTCCTCGTCTTCTTCCTTCCTCTCTTCTCTCTTGTTCTTCTCCTCTCTCTTCTTTCTCCTCTCTCTTCTTTCTCCTCTTTTCCTCCTCTTTCCCTTTCTCCTCCTCCTCTTCCTTCTCTTTACCTCTCCTCCTCCTTCTCTCCCTTATAACTGAGACCTAGGGCATACGCAGCCCCATGCCTGCTCCACCTCCCTTTCTTTCCTATCCTTTCCACCTCTTTCCCTGAAGCTTGTTTCAAGCTGCTTTCTGTCTGCACTTGAAAGACAGTGCCTCAGTATGGCCATTTCAGGCCATTTTAAGCACAAATTTTAAGCAGAACAGGAGAGGACACAAGAACAGTGCAGAGAGGGGACGGTGCCACCCAATGGAACGAACACCTCAGCTTAGAGCCAGATAGACCTGGAGCAAAAGCCCAAGTCTGCCGCTTGCTGGCTCAGGACAACAGTCACAGAATGTGCCACTTACTAAAGAGGGACACAGCCAGAGGCATGTCAGTGCTACTGACCTCTCTGAGGTTTCCGCGGAGGCCAGGACTCTGCCCAGTGCCGTAGGACACCACCTTTCCATCCAGAGGAAGCAAATTGCTTTATATCCTCCATCTCCACCTCCCCAGTCCAGAGAGATGGAAAGATAAGTTTAGTAGTGAGGAGAAGGAGGAAATTCAGAGATCCAGCAATAATCAGGATCAACTCACCCTTCAACCACCACACATAGGCAACCCAAATGTGTCTGCAGCATTGTATGTGGGTGACCCTTACAGAAAAAAGCTATAGAACCCTTCCAAATAGGCTTCCTATGTCCAGAAAGCTATTTATGTGGTGTTTATGGCCTTGGGGCTTTGGGGATAGACAGGGCTGATGGTGAGTCCTGGTTCTAGAACTTTCTATGCACTCATGGCATGCTCTTTGACCTCTGTAATCTTCAGCTTCCCTAGCTTGGAAAATAGACTCCATGATGCCTCTTGATGTCAGGCATTCCACTCATCACAGAGTAAGAGGCTGGCATTTCGATTGTGTTGTTATTATTACAATGAGCTGACGGATGAAGAAAACGTATCTCTGAGTATGAGAAAGCCTAAGACAGAAAGACTGGGCACTATAATGACAGGCTTTGTCTCTGTCTTGCTTTTGTAGAAAGCTGGGCTTAGACTTACGCCTTGGGTTAATTTCCTTGTGTTTCCCTCTGCCCCCTCCTTTCTTCTACCTCCTTCCTCCCCATCCTGCAAGGGTGAAGTTAGCACACCACTGGGGTTAGCAGGAGGTACAAACTGGATTAGATGTTAAATCAATTTGGTCTTCCTCCCCAGGGGCGGCACGGGCAGGTTCCACATGAATAATGATTCGTCTGAGGCAGCAAACTGGATTATTTGATCAAAAAGGGGAAAAAACAACTCATGTTCATTTTTTAATAATGGCTTTTGCATCCAGTCTCCAAGCTTGGCTAAGAGGGGAGGGAGAGAGAAGGAGTGGCTGTCGGGGAGGATGAGCTGGAAAGGAGACAGTAACACAATGCTTCTTCCTCTGAGATCTCCTGCCCCAACCTCAGGCTAGAGCAGGGGCTGCCAGATCCAGCCCCCGGCAGATCTTGTTTGGGTATGTCCTGCAAGCTCAGAATGATTGTATGTTTCTAAATCTTGGAATAAAAATCAAAGGAATAATAATATTTATCTCAAGTGCTTTGCAATATGTCATAGTCTGTTGTATGTCTTTGCATTTATTGCAGCTCATTTAATCTTTATTACGGAGAAAATACTACAGTTTAATTTATAGATGAGAAAACCGAAGCTTCTGGAATAGGAGTCTCAAATTCAGTGCTATTGACATTTGGGGCTGGGTCACTCTTGGTTGTGGGGGCTTTCTTATACTTTGTAGGATGTTGAGAAGCTTCTATGGCCTCTGCCCGCTAGATACCAGTGGTACCCTCATCCCCAAGTTTGAACAACCAAAAATGTCTCCAGTCAAATGTCGCCTGGAGAGCAAAATCATCACTGTTGAACAATCTCTATTCTAGGATGGTTAAGTAAGTCATTAAAGATTATCTAGTTACTGACTAGTTTAGCTGGAATTCAAACCCAGGGAGTCTTCCCCAGAGACTCCCTCCTAACCAGCTTCTCCATATGAGAAGTTCTCCAGCACTAGGAGGGTGGTACAGCTGTGCTAAGAGACACTGGCCATGCCTTCTAGAGAGTTCTCATGTGGGAATATCAGTGTTTCAGAGAAACAAGGAAAGGATTTGTAGAATGAGGCCCTATTTCTACCATAATGGTAGGGAACACTAACCTTGTACCCTGTTTATACCAAATGTTAACCCCCCTGATATGGTTTGGCTGTGTCCCCACCCAAATCTCATCTTAAATTCCCACATTTTGTGGGAGGGACCCGGTGGGAGGTAATTGAACCATGGGGGCAGGTTTTTGCCATGCTGTTCTCACAATAGTAAGTCTCATCCCTGCACAAGCTCTCTTGTTGCCTGCTGCCACACATGTAAGATGTGACTTGCTCCTCCTTGCCTTCTACCATGATTGTGAGGCCTTGCCAGTCACGTAGAACTGTGAGTCCATTAAACCTTTTTCCTGTGTAAATTACCCAGTCTCAGGTATGTCTTTATTAGCAGTATGAAAACAGATTAATACACCTTCCAAAACCAGAATTCCATTCTTCTCATAAATAGACATATCACAAAAATAATTGCATCCAATTTGTATTATTAATTCAAATTTGTCTAAATTTGTCTATTAAAAACATTGTGAGAATGTGGGTTTCTTTTTGGATAATATCCTCGGTTTTCTCTCTTTTCCCACAAGGCCAGATTTACTGAAAGTAAACCTGGCTCTTTACAGAAAGTTTGTTGATTCCTGTTGATTGCACAAAATAGACAACTGTGGAAACAATCTTCAAGTCCACCGACAGGGCTGTTTTATGAAGAGAAGTAATTGGTTGGCTTTGGTGGTTGAACACAGACTTTAGAGCCAGATAGTCTGTTCAAACCCCTGCCATGCCACTTACTGACTGTGTGACCTTGGGCAAGTTACTTAACCTCCCTGTGCCTTGGTTTTTGTATTTGTAAAATTAAAAAAGAAAAGAATATGCCTTCACAAACTACTGAGAGTTAATTAATCCATAAATTAATACCAGAGTAAAGCTCTCAGAACATTATCTGGCTGATAGGAAGTGCTATGTAAATATCAGCTATTATTGTGACTGTTGTTACTAGCTTCACCCTCATGGTACAGTCTTTGGAAAATCCTAGTTCAGGCTACTGTTGTGCAGTGCTGAGCCATGTGGCCTCCCTGCAGTCCTTTTTCATGCTTCTCTGTGGAATTCACCTTTTCCACTCCTCGTTCCCAACACATGGTTTTGGGTTTTCTTTCCTCCTACAATTTGTATCATCTTCCTGGAGGTGGCCAGATCTAGGAGTGAGAAATGGTAAGTATTTGATTGCATTTGAGGAAGCAATGCTCCTGAGCTGGACCTTCTCTTGGCTCCCAAAGCATTCATGAATACTCAACTTATTTTTAACAGGTTTCTTCAGAAATACAAAAAGTATAAAAAGTATTTATAGCCCATCTTCATGTGGCCTACCCCTCTAACCTTCTTGGAGTCGTCCCATTTTCTCTTGCTCATCAGAAGGTCCTGGGGTCTGACCCTTTCCTTTTATCCCCAGGGGCTTTCTTAGGAAAAATCTTGGGCAGATCTCTCCCACGGTCATCTGGAGGACTGGGGTCTGGACCACAGAGTCGGGTGTTTAGGTCTGGAAACATCAGAGAAACAAAAAAAGTGGAATTACTTAAAGACATATTAGCATTTAGGAATGCTTACTAAGTACCAAATGTTGCATGCAATACTTTGCATGTATTTTTTATTTTATTTTAAGTTCCGGGATACATGTGCAGGATGTGCAGGTTTGGTACCTAGGTAAACGTGTGCCATGGTGGCTTGCTGCACCTAAGTATTAAGCCTATCATGCATTAGCTATTTTTCCTGATGCTCTTCCTCCCCCACCCCCTCCCCCAACAGGCCCCAGTGTGTGTTGTTCCCCTCCCTATGTCCATGTGTTCTCATTGTTCAGCTCCCACTTACTAAGTGAGAACATCTTTGCATGCATTTTCTCATTTAAATTCCAGTTGCCTAATGGGTAGGTTCTATTACTATCACAATTTTAGGTGAAGAAACTGAGGTTCAGAGGGGTTAAGTCACTTGCCCAGGCATCACACCAGGAAATGGGCAGAGTAGATCTTTCTGGCTTTAATGCCTATATATATAAACTGACACATATTGATTTGACATATAATGAGCCACAGGTGAACCTAGGTAAAGGTGAAGCTACATGTAACTATCCGATTTTTATAACTTTTATAATTATTTTGAAATTAAACAATTTTAAAAGTTAATTTTTTAAAACAGATAGTAATTGAACTTCTACTGTGTGCCAAAAATGGTCATAAACCCTGGCCTCATGGAACTTTCATCTCATACAGGGGTTGCCAAACTACAGCTCAGGGGCCAGAGCACCTCCCTCTATGTCTGGGGTACTAGGATGGACAGAGGGTCAAATTCATGGCTCACTGCTGATCATCTTCCGTAGCAGGAGATGTGTATTTCTCTGTGCTTGGCTTTCCTTTATTGTCACGGTGCTCCAATTCACTGGCCTTCTGTCTGTTTTGCAAGTAATGCATTTTAGAACACAGCCACGCCCCCTTATTTGTGTATTGCCTATGGCTGCTTCCACGTTACAATGGCAGAGTTGAGTACGTGTGACAGAGACCCTGTGACCCACCAAAGCTGAGAATATTTACCATTTAGTCCTTTCAGAAAAAAATGTGCAGGAGGTATATAACTTAGTAGGGCATTTGACTGCAGGGAACATTTGTTGTCCCCCTTGTATCAGTCTGCGAGAGCTGCTGTAACAAAGTACTGTAGATGGTGGCAGGGTGGGGCCTTAAACAACAGAAATGTATTTTCTGAAAGCTTTGGAGTAGAAGTTGGGGATCAAGGTGTGGGCAGGGTTGGTTCTTTTTGAAGCTCCTCTCCTTGGCTTGCAGTGGCGACTTCTCCCTGTCTGCATATCATCTTCCCTCTGTATGTGTCTGTGTTCAAATTTCTTTATTTTATATAGACATCAATCCTATTGGACTAGGGCCCATATTAATGACTTTGTTTGAATTTAATTACCCATTTAAAGATCCTGTTTCCATACATTCAGTGGTTACATTCAGTGGTGCTGGTAGCCAGGGCTTCAGTGTATGAATTTGAGGGAGATGCTATTCAGCTCATGATGCCCCTGATGTAGTGAGAATGAGGACGACTAAAAAACGGCCTAAATACGGCTCATGAGAGAGATGCGCGAAGTGCTGTGGGAGACAATAGGAAGATGTATCAGGCTTCTCAGTGGAGGTGACATTTTAACAGGCTCTTAGAATAAATTCATGTTTACCAAGCAGAAAATGTGACTGGACATCCCACAGCAGCATGCACCACATTTAGAAGGCTTGGGGCACGTAGAAAACCGACCACAGACAGAACTACTACATGCTGGAGTTCAGAGGATTGGTGTAGCAAAACTATCCTGAATCTAGAGGTTGAGAAGATGTTGCCCTTTTTTTCCCCTGCGTCGAGGCTATAAATTGCCATCCTGTGAACCGAGGACCAAGGGGAGGACCATAGGGAACTGTCTCTCAGGAAGCCGATGCCTTCAGAGTAGCGAGTCCAAGAGACCCGGTGAACAGAGGCAGGTCTGAGAATAAGGAAGTCAGAATTTCTCCCCTGGCCACTGTTCCATCAGACAGAGCCTTGAATCTCAGCCACCTCTCGCTTATGGGATTCCCATTATCCACCCTGGATGTTGAATGGTTCTGGCAGCCTGCACGGCCAGGAGCACAGACCCAGGGAAGCTACAGAGAAGAGTCGGTCTTGCCAAAAGAGCTGCCTTCTCTTGCTTCTAGGTCCCATTAGACCATCCAACTAGCATCCTTACATAGGAAGACAAACAGTGACATCTCCCCCAGTTCTTCCCGCCTGCCCTCCCAGAAACCTGGTCGTTAAGAGACTGCTCACATCACAGCTCTGCCAGAAACCTTCACCAGCCCAAGGAGCTTGGGTGTTTCTTTTTTCTGAGGGGATTCCTTCCCTCACTTCCTCTTTCCCCTGCTTCCTACCCCCTAAATGCTGGCATTGGCTCAGTAACATGACTGTAATATTCCGAGGCCAGACCCTTTTCTGGAGCAAAATCAGCCAGGATTTTGTTGGCTAAGTGGGGAACATATTTCATTCCTAGTTCAGAAACACCAGCTTAGGCCTGACAACCAATTGGATTCCATGCGGGGAAATCATGCCTCATCTGATGGATGTGATCAAACACACACCGGCCACGAGAGTATCTCTTTCTGCCATTTGGGGATTAAGGTTTTCTACAGCTCCTTCATTCACAGCGTCTCCATATCATCTGGAGACGGCACTGCTCTATAAATCAGGCTGTGGAGGACAGTCAAGGTCATGAATCTCCTTCAACTTCGCCCTGTGACCCCCTTCCCAACCACCGCCATCTGGGGCTGTGCTCATACAGCTCTCAGGCAGTGACCCTGGAAGGGAGCATCCCAGGGGACCCCACTCCAGAGGCAGTGAACTCATCCCTCCCTCCTGCTCCCCAGCCCTGGTGCTGTCTTAGCCAGTGGTGGGGAGAACAGGGGACTGGTATTTATTGAGCACCTACTTAGTGCTGGGCACAGAGTCAGGTGCTATGCATGTGTTCCAACAGCCCTGCAAGATAGGTGCTGCTCTCATTCTCCTTTTACAGACATAGAACTCAGATTGAGAAAGCTTGAGTAACAATGCTGGAGCTGGCCTTGGCATCCCAAAGGCCATGACCTCACAAATTAGTTCCTTCCCTTCCTTCTCCTCCCGTCTCCTGCCTTCCTTTACCTTCCCCTTCTTTCCTCTCTCCCTTCCTCTCCCTGTCCTTCTTTCTTCTCCTTTCCTTTTCCTTCTTCTCCCTCCCTTTCTTCCTCTCCCTCCTTCCCTTCCTATCCCTTCCCTTCCTTCCCCTCCTCTGTCTTCCCCTCCCTTCCCTCCCTCCCTTTTTCTCCCTCCTTCCCTTCCTCTCTTTCTCCTTCTTTCTTCTCCCTTCCCTTCCCTTCCCTCCCTCTCCCCACTCTCCTCCCCTCCCCTCCCCTCCCTTCCCTTCCCCTCCCTCCTTCCCTCCCTCTCTCCCTCTCTTCCTCTCCCTCTCCTTCTTTCTTCTCCCTCCCTTCCCCATCCCTCCCTTTCCCTTCCCTTCCCTTCCCTTCCCTCTCTCTTCTCCCCTCCTCTCCCCTCCCCTCCCCTTCCCTTCCCCTCCTCTCCCCTCCCCTCCTCCTTCCTTTCCTCCCCTCCCCTCCCCTCTCTTCCCCTCCCCTTCCTTTCCCTAGAGGCCTGATTGCTGAGTGCCTGCCATGTTTTAGAAACTACAGTCGGAAATGAGGCCAGCTAATGAGAACCAATCCAGCACAGCCTCTACCCACATGGAGCCCACACTACAGTGAAGGTCCATTCCTTCTTGTGGATTTCTATGAGATTTTGATTCCCTAAGACCTGATACATGGTTTGGATATAAAACTAATACTCGTGATCATGGTAATACAGATAATAACAGTAATAAAATTAATGAGAGGGAGGAGGCTATTCCTCACTGGCAAAATGAAAATAAAACCTACTACATTGAATTTTAAATGCTCATTTAAAAATCTCTGGACACATTTGCCTTATAATCAATGTTAAGTCCCTTGTACACTTGTTATGGAGATCTAATAAGTTCGCTGTCTGCAAAATGCTTAGTATCCACTCCCTAGGCGCTATTATTTTGTCAGTTGACTTTTGGGAGCTGAGGTCTTCCCAGGTCCTGGGAATGGCAGAGAGTCCTGAGCACTTTAATTTCTCATTCTTCTCTTCCAACATGGCTTAATATAGACTCTGTGCCTTTCCAGCCTAATCTGGGTGACTCCCGCATCACTCTCTGGCCTGGCTGATGTCAGAGGCCCCTAAACTGCTTTCCCAGAAAGAGAAGCAGTGACCCCTGGAATCTGCCACACCAAAAGGCCACTGATCTGGGAGAGCAGAGCTCCAATCCTGACCCTCCATGTGATCTTGGGCAAGTCACATAGTGTCCATCAGAGTCAGATGTCACTTTAGCAGTGATTCTAATGTGGCCATTGATTGCTGGGTCTGAACTTTATTGAGACTAATAGGATTAGATAAGATTGACATTTGGGGATCATGAACTTGACTTTCAAGTCAGGGAGTGAGGTGGGAATTCTAGACACATTAATAAGTTCAGAGGAGGGAATCTTTAGAGGAAGGGGAACTGCTGTGGATCCTGAAATGACCAAGGAGTATTTGGTGCACACCTGTGTAAACCACAGGGCTCCTAAGAGCTGAGCCCCAAGCAAGATGCTAAGATTGCGGGGACCTTGGCAAGAAGGCCTGGCAAGAAGCGAAGGGTATACTCAAGTCAGGAAAATGTTGGGAGAATTTAAGGAAGAGTCTAACTGCAAAGATTGGGCAGAGTGTGGGGAAAATAGCAATGAGTGTGGCAGAACCTCACCAGGGAGCTGGTAAGGAGGGGAGAAGGCTGTACACACCTGAGAGGGTAAAGAGGAGGGAGTGGGGGCTCAACCTGGAGTTGGATTGCTGTGCAATAGGGTCACCTGGTGGGAGCTGTGAGCTTTGGTGGAGGGACCAAAGTCAGTGATGATGCCACAAGAAGGGAGTAGGGGGACTAAATGCATCAGCCTTTCTCTCCTTCCTCCATCCTCTCTCTGACTTCCCAGTGCTCTCATTGGCCAAATCCAGCTGGAAGCCAGGAGGTACAGAAGACCACGGATGCAGTTTTCCTGGTTACATTTCTCAGGGCAGAATGCTGAGTGGAGAAGGGGGAATAGAGGCTGTGCTGGGGAAAACAGAAGACATATTATACAAATAACCCCTCTCCGATTCTCAACATCCACCTTTCACCAATGAAGAGGTGGTTTCGTTCCTTCATCCAAGTAGCAGAACCCTTCCTTCACAAAGGATGGTGTGTAAAAGATCAACATCTGGTTGGGTGTGGTGGCTCATGCCTGTAATCCAGCACTTTGGGAGGTCGAGGCAGGAGGATCAGTTGAGCCCAGGAGTTTGAAACCAGCCTGGGAAACATAGCAAGTCTCTACAAATAAAAAGAAAATAAATAAATTAGCTGGTTGTAATGGCACGTACCTGTGGTGCCAGGTACTTGGGAGGCTGAGGAGGGAGGATTGCTTGACGCCAGGAGGTCGAGACTGCAGTGAGTCCTGATTGCACCACTGCATTCCAGCCTGGATGACAGAATGAGACCCTTTGTCAAAAAAATCTCAAAAAGAATAAATCAAAAACAAAAACCAACAATCAAAAAAGAGCAACATCCAGAACATAAAAAAGTAGTCCGTGCTGCTTCCAACGGGGGTGGCAGGCCATGGTCCCCACCTTCCCAGCATCTCCCTTGGAGCTCAGCTCCCTAGATCCCTAGAGTTCACACGGGTGTGCACTAAATACTCCTGGTCCCTTCAGGATCCACGACAGTGCCCCTTTCTCCAAAGATTTCATCCTCTGAACTTACTAATGTGTCTGGAATTCCCACCTCACTCCCTGACTTGAAAGTCAAGTTCATGATGCCCAACTGTTAGTCTCATCTAGTCCTATTAGTCTCAATAAAGTTTAGACCCAGAAATCAATGGCCAGGTTAGGCTGTGTTTGACAAAACCAGCACCAAAGGGACATCTGAAATGTCACTCTGAGCTGGAAACAGCAGTTACTTCTTGACTTCTGGATCTCTCTCTTCTATCTTCTTTCCTCTATTTCTCTTTGGCCTTTAAGATTGTGTTATTTCTCTGTGTGTTTCTCTCTCTCTCTCTCTCTCTCTCTCTCTCTCTCTCTCTCTCTCTGTCCTCTCCTCTCACTCTCTCCTCTGTGTGTCTTCAGAACGGACTATACAAACATTTGCATTAGAACTCACATCCTCCTTCTCTGTCTGCCATATGACGAGTGATTGCTGGTTTCAACTGTCCTAGGCATTTTAATCTTATGGTAAAGAGCATGAACTTTGGCAGCAGAGTGGCTCCATTGTAAGATACAAGTAAGATAATGCATGTAAAATACTCGACACAACTCCTGGCAAGTAGTAAGTACTCAAAGCAATTTTTATTGTTACTTTCCTAAGTGTAATACACACTTCATCTCTACGGTCTCATGCCCCAGTTGCTACTGAATTCTCAAATCTGGAGTTCCCAGGCACTGGATTTTTCCACCGAGATAAATAAATGAATACAATGAAGAAATGACTGAAGACTTACTATATGCTAGATACAGGAACACAAAGGCCAGAAAAGAAAAGACATGATTTCAATCTTCTCACAATATTCTAGGGAAGGAGATAGACACCATCCAGGATGCAAAAAAATTGCTGTGAGAACAAACACAGAGGAAAGAGTAATTTTTCTTCTTACTGTGAGAATCAGAGAAGCTTCACAGAATGGATGTTAAGGTGTTAGGTCTTAAGGGTGACTAAGAGTTTGAAGCTTTCAGGATAGACACAAGAACATTCCAGACAGGGAAACAGCACCTACTTGGTAAAGGAACCTGCTGACACAGCGCATACAGATTGGCCTTCTAGGGCCCCAGAGTGGGTGGAGAAGGGTGGAGCATGATCTGAGAGCATCATGTGTTCATGCACTCAAAAACCATTTTTTTTTAACGACGGCTACATACCAGGCACTATTGCAGGTGTCAGATATAGATAAAGCCACAGGCCCATCTGAAAAAACACCCTACCCTCCTGCACCTTACATTTGAGTTAGCAGAGACAGACTTATCAACGTTTACAGCTGGATGGTGTAGCAAGCAGAATGATAGCACCAAATGATTCCACATTCGAATCCCTGGAATCTTAGAACATGTTAGGTTACAGGATGTATTTGTTCATTCTCACGCTCTAATAAAGACATACCTGAGACAGGGTAATTTATAAAGGAAAGAGGTCTAAAGGACTCACAGTTCTACATGGCTGTGGAGGCCTCAAAATCATGGTGGAAGACAAAGGAAGAGCAAAGGGACTTCTCACATGGTGATGGGCAAGAGAATGTGTGCAAGGAACTCTCGTTAATAAAACCATCACATCTCTTGAGACATATTCACTATCATGAGAACCGTATGCAGGAAGCTGATTCATGATTCAACTATCTCCACCTGGCCCCATCCCTGACATGGGGATTATTACAATTCAAGGTGAGATTTGGGTGCAGACACAGCCAAACCATATCACATGGCAAAGACATATTGAGGTTGCGAATGGATTTAAACTTTCTAAGCAGCTGACCTGAAAATGGGAGGAGATTTTTCTGGATTCTCTGGGTGGGCCTAATGTAATCACAAGGGTACTTAAAAGTAGAAGAGGGAGGCAGAAAGAGAGTTCAGAGGAAATGCGACCTCAGAGGAATGCCTGGAGAGATGCAAGGTTGCTGGCTTTGAAGGTGGAGTAAGATGGAGCTGAGTGTGAGACTTCTAAAAGTCGGAAAGGGTCAAGGAGTGCTTCTCCTCTAGAACCTCCAGAAGAAAAGCAGCCCTGGTGACACCATGATTTTACTCCACTGAGACCCATGTTGGACTTCCAAACTACAGAACTGTAAGAAAATAAATGTGTGTTGTGTAAGCTGCTAAACTTGTGGGTAGTTCGTTATGGCAGCAAGAGAAAACTAATGCAGGTGATGATAAAAGAAAAATGGTTGGAAAAACAGGGTCAAAAAGGGATCCAGACGGGTATGCATGCTCTAAGCAGAGAAATAATTCAACATTCAATATGGTTGTCAGGAAAGGCCTCTTCAAAAGATGGTATGTGAACAAAGACCTGAAGAAAGCAATGTGGAAAGCCATGCTGATCTCTGTATGAAGAGTCTTCACGACTCTTAAGACTCAATATCTGGAGGAGCAGAGTACAAGGGCCTGGAGGTGGGAGTTTGTCTGATCTGTGCAAGTAACAGCAGAGAATCCTGATGGGGTGGGAACAGAGGATGCCAGAGTGCTGATGGGGCATCCAGATTGGGGAGGACTTTGATTTTCACTTTGGTTCCCATGGACATCATTGGAAGGCTTTGTGCAGATGAAAGAGGCATGCTGCGACTTATCTATTAACAGAACTGCTCTGGCTATTGTATTGAAAGTAGACTGGAGTAGAGAGTACTGTTTGAGGCTATTGCAATAACACAGACAAGAAATGAGAGTGGCTTGCACTGAGTCAGAGCAGCAGAGGTGATAACAAGTGACAAGAGCCATGCAGACATTGGTATGATCCCCACATAGAAGTTGAGGAGGGAAGGAATAGGGGTTGAGACTTGATGAGAAAAGGCAGCTTAAATTCTCTGTGATCTGGACAGCTGAATTAATCACAAAACTTCCCTCAATTTCTTTTCATGGTTGACTCAATCCTTCTCATCTCTCCCTAAACCTGCCTAGATTTGCAACCTGGAGCCTTTTCAAGGTCTTCGAGGTTGGCTCCCTGCTGGGTACAAGGGTGCTTCACACAACAGCAATTGGAGTCCACATGGGTTGAACAGGGGCGGCTCAGTCATGTCTTTATTGAGTTGCTCCCTCTTGTTACCATGTGCAGATTTATTTATAACTCTCTGGTCAGCATCTTCCGAAAGACTCATTACTGTCTGCGCCCTACACTATGGGGAGTTGCATCAAGGAAATGCATTAAGGAGAATCAGCAGGAGGCAAGGGTACCACTGGTCAGGCTCCCTACCTCTCAATTATTTATTGCTCATAATTTCCAGCAAATCGCTGGCTGTTTATTGGTGATCATCCATTATTGAAGCACTTCCTAGGGCCGGGGCCAGGTTTTCGGGAGCTAGAGCTGGGGCGTACTCTCGAAAGCTGTTAGACAACCCCTAGAGAGTATGGGGTCTCCAGAGTGGTTGGTCATCCAGCGAGGATACGGCTTTTAATTGTTGGCTTTTGTGGGAGCCTAGGATTGGTCAAGATCCAGGCTGTGGTTTACCATCAGTAATTGACAGAGCCCTGATGTTTTAGGAGTATGTGTGTGTGTGTGTGTGTGTGTGTGTGTGTGTGTGTGTGTGTGTGTAAGTTGCTTTGTCTATGGAAATGGCCCTGGGCCCCAACAGTTGTGAGTTTTATGCTGTTCACAAGAGCTTGGTGTACTATCTTAGGAAACCACTACTACTATCCATCCAAAAACCTGGGATTTACCCTCTATCTCTTGCTTTCTTCTTCCCATGTAGTCTATCTCAGGCTCTCCCAACCCATCAGTGAATCCTTCTGACTCTCCCTCCAATATTTATATATTCCACATTTCTCCACACTTCTAACCTTTTGCCACCATTGCTTTCCTCTAAGCCACCACCATTATGTCACTTTTGGGTGACCGCATAGCCTCCTTCCAGATCTCCTTGCTTCTATTCTCGGCTTCCTCTAATTCATCCTTCAACTGGAAGCCAGCGATATCTTCTAAAAACTTACATCAGATACCATTACTCTCATTCTTGAAAATACTTGAATGATTTTCCATTGCACTTGGCATAAACTGCTTTGTGTGATGTACAAACTAGCTCTTCACTATCTAACTCAACTTCACTCAGCTCAACTTCACCATCTCACTGCTTCAACCTCATGGGTCTTTGTCAGTTGCTTGCACAAGCTCTTTTGCATCAGTGCCCTTGCACAAGTTCTTCCCTCTTCCAGGAATGCTCCACCTTCGGAACTTCCCAGGGCTCGTCCCTTGTCATAGTTCAAGCCTCAGTTTTAAATGCCACTTCCTCGGAGAGTCATTTTATGTGGAGCCTATCTGCGTCTTCCCATTCTCCATCAATGGATTCTGATTTCTTTTGGCATAGCTCTTATATCATTTGCCAATGGTTTGTTTTCTTGCTTTGTTTTAAGATTCAGACTCCAACACTAGATTGTAAACTCTATAAGATCATCACCAGTGCCTAACATAAGGTTGACATGGAGTAGGTGCTCAATAAATATTGGTGAGTAAACATACGAACAAATAAATGAATAAGGTGACCAATTATAATCCCCAAATAGTGCTCATCAATCCAAAAACTGTGTGCCATCTTCTAATATGTTCTTAATCTCTGATGACCAAACCCACCCCATCTTATCAAATGACGTTTCCACAAACATTAGAGGATCTTGGGATAAAGGAATCCAAGTCGTCCTCCCTCCTGAAATAGAGATCCCAATGCAACAACTCTAACAGATGATTACCCTCCTCTGCTTGAATACTGCCAAGCCTTGGACAATTCTCATCTCTGCACTCGGGCTTTCCATTGTGGGAAAACCTTGACTTCCTTATAACAAATCAGAATCGGCCTTCCTGGAGACATCCACCATTCAGCTTTATTTTCACAGCTTAATTAAGAATGTGGACTCTCAAGTTTGCTAGACCTGAGTTTGAATACTAACTCCTCCACTCACTATATGACTTTTAGCAAAGGCTTGAACCTCCCCAGACCTCAATGTTATTACTTATAAAATAGAGATAACGATATTATTATCACACCAGATATATAAATGAGATAGTGTTTGCAAAGTGCTTAGCACAGAGCTTGATATCTTTTCTGATATGTTTTCCTCCTTCCTGGATCATACGGGCTTCTTCTAGATGGAAATAAAATCTAACGGCACTCTGCCTATGATACAGACCCATCGCTAAAATAAAACTGTTGAGTAAGATCTTCTAAGAGCCTTCTCAACCTAAAGCTCCAGGAATGTTTCAAAGGACCAAGATATAACCCCTATTATGATAAAAAATATTCACCTTCGCCTTACTCGTATCAGACAGAATCTATGAGGTTCAACATGACAGAGTGAGGATGAATGAATAACTCCAAGAATAATTAACCTCCTGGAATATTTTTATTGCTTTAGATATCTTTTTAATGTTCACATAATTTAATGAAAAACACAAACTCCATTAGCCAAATTACATTCTACTATTAAGTCCAGGCTAGGAAGAAAGCTAATGAGATTTTTTCTTGGCATTCTTCTCTCTGATCTCCTCCATGTTTAACTGAGAGTTTACAAGTTGATTGCAAAAGTTTGTGTCCTAACATTTTGTTGAGTCTGTGTGTAGTTACTCTCCATATAATGCAAAAATGCCTGTGGAAATCCCAACACAGCTTCATTGCTTATTGGATAAAAATAGTTTTATCCTAGGTCAGAAAAGTCTAAACCCTTCCCCTGCACAAAATTAGCATTGATAGTTGATAGGAAAAGGAAATACTGATTCAAGAATTAACTAATTGCTTTTTTTCCAATTAGCTGATCTTTATTTATTGACTGGTTTCCTACTAAATCTCCACTTAATCATATATTGATGGCAGATGATGTACTAAGCAGTCTAATTTATCACTAAGAGAATTTTGATCTGAACCATGTCTAAATTCCTGTGGATCCCAAGGAAATCCCATTCTGCCTTGAGAAATCTAGGCCAGTACAAAAGGAAAAGAGCACTTCGGAGTTCTCCAAATACATACAAGTGGATAAACTGGGGATACTGTCTTGCGTTTCGACAGGTAGCTAAACACAGTAGCATCAGAATTCCAACCCCAAGCATTAACGTTCAGTCCTCAGTTAACAGTCCTTCCACTGTTTTTTTCTAGTACTTCTGGAGTTTATTTTGTTTTCTTCAACATGTTGAGGAAGTTGCTGAGTGCTGAACTATGACTCAGAGCCCTCCTCAGTCTTCCATAAGGGAAGTGCTCTGAGCTGAGTCAGGGATATAAAGACCATCAGAGACAGTGTCTATCCAAAAGCTCAACTTTCTTTCTGAGTCATGACTCAGAAAGCCTGAGTCCTGGGGCAGCAGCTTGGTGGGCATCTAGCATCTCTCCTCCATGGTTCTGGTCTTGCTCCATCTTGGTCCTGCTCCATCTTGGTCCTGCCCAGGTAACTGTGCAGACTCCTCCTCCTGTATTAAATCTCCACCTCATTAATTGATAGGCACCTCTTGGCTCAGTCCTCTACTTAAAATGCTCGAGTGGCTCCATCCAGATGCTGTGTGATGGTGAATATGAGCATGAGCGCTAGCCCTGGAATCAGGCTCCATGGATTGGATTTGCTAACTAGCTGTGACATGTAATGATTTTATATTTAAAATCAAATCTGTGTTAGCAAGTGTGAACTATAGTTAAGGCTATGAATGTTGAAGAGTTTAGAAGTAAAGTATTCCAATGTCTGCAATTTATACATATATAAAAAAAGAACATGGATTGGTGTGTGGTTAGAAGTATGAAGGGATGGATGTATGTGTGATAAAGCAAATCTAGCAAAATATCCATTATAGCATCTAGATGGGGGATGTGCAGATGTTCCTTGCACAATTGTTTCAACTTTTCTGTGTGTTTGAAAATTCTCATGATAAAATTTTAAGAAAACATCCTGAACCAATCAACTGACTTAATTAAAAATACATACATACATACATGAATAAATAAATAATCTTCTCTATTTACTTCCTTCCTAAAAACCCTTGCGTGATCCCAGTCACCTTTGGGCTGAATTCTATGCTCCTGACCAAGCCCTTCTTAGGCAGAGTTCTCAATACCTCTTCTGCTTCACCTCTTCTTACTTCCTGCCTCTCAATGCACCTGTCCACAGTCTGGGGCCTACGGTGTTTCATAGCTGCGTTCCTTTGCTTTTGCTGGGTCCTCCAACTGGGATGTGCTTCTCTTGCTCTTACTCCCTCCGCCTGGCCAACTGGTACTCATTCCTTAAAAACCGACTCTGGCCTGAGGCTTTTGCATTCGGCATTTTGAGTACCAAAACTTAACTCGAGGGATCCCATTTAACTCAGTTCATCATTTCATCCATTTGCCATCCCAGCCTGTCATCCAAACTGATAGCCAGTTCTTCAGACTTCCTGTCACCAGGAAATACAATAAACAGACATCTTCTGTTTTTAATCAATTCATTGATAACAATGGTATGAGCAGGCAAGGCTGCTGCTGGAGCCCTGCCATACGGATTCATAACCATCTTCCTGCCTGCCTCCAATTCTTCATCCCCCCACATTGGGTGAGAATTATGCAGCCTGCAGGGAGGCCCACAGATGAGTGCAGACATCCAGCCCACCTTTCCCATCTTTCCTGGAAATAACTTATGAAAATCTATGCCAAATATCTAAAGGAAATACTAGTTCAAGAATTCACTAAACGCTTTTATTTCCAGTTAGCTGATCTTTATTTATTGACTAGTTAGAATCAAGGTAGACAATCTGCCATCTTCTCTGATCCAAAAAGAAAAATGAGGTCAAGTTAACAGAATATTAAAAGAAATAAAATAAAACCCATTTGGCCCCTGCTAGTCACAGCCTCATTTTCCAGGGCCCGACTCACCTTACCCTATGGGCAGTTCTCTTGCGCCTCCCCAGCCTTCTCCACTCTGCTCTCTGTCACAGGAGGCTGACCCACATGGACTGTATCAGCAGCTCCCTTGCTTCTTGGTGTCCACCGGGTTTGGGCAATAGGAGGTACTAGCAGGAGAAGAGTGAGGTCCGGGATTTACGCACTGGTCTCCTGTATGCCGGGGTGCTGGGGTTTGCCTGTCTCCTTCTTCTGAAACCCCTTGCTTCTGTGAGATGGCAGGCCCTTTCAGCTTTCACACTCTGGCTTTTGAAAACTGCTCTCATAGGATGTGAGGTTGTAACAGCTTCCTCATGTCAGTAATCCTGGAGTGCTTCCCTACCCTAGTTGGTTTCCCTATAACCAGCCGCACCTCCTCTATTTATGTCTAGGATAAATGCTACTCCTTTAAAGTCTCCTTAAATTATACAATTTGAGTGGGACATGCCAGCCTGCTGCGAGTCTGACCTCTGTACCATCTGTTTTTAGAACCAGGCTGAAATTACTCTCTTAGGACCGGGATATCTCTGAGAGACGATCTTTGACAGATGTGTGTTGTTTCTGCAAAAGTGGGACAGTGCTCAGCAGGGAAGCGTCATCTCTATGCTCCAAGCCTGAGAGTTCAAGAACCTCTCTATCTTGCTTGATGATTCAGAACCTGGATGTGATGACAGCAGATATCCACGCACATTGCACATACATTCATTTGACAGATAATTCGAGACCTCCTATGTGTCTGGCAGTATGTGAGTCAACATGCGGGCAGTTGATATGAATCCAGTGTGGCCAATGGTCCTAGAAGAACTCACAGTCTAGTGGGGAAGTCACAAATTTAGAAATGGAAGCATAAGGCAATATGCTGTATGCACAAAGAGAAATAAAATCGAGGGCCTTGGGAACATAGAAAAGAGTTTAACTCACCACAGAGAGGTTGGAATGAAAGGGAAAGCCTAAAAGAGTTATGGGACATTTGACTTGGGTTTTGAGGGTTGAATAGGGGTTTTTCAAGGAGGCGTATGCCAAGCAGAGGGATTGACATGTACAAACAGATAAGATCCCCCAAAAGTCCCAGCCATTGGTACAGGGATGGACACAAGGTCTGATTTGGACCATGAAAAAGTCAATCCCAGGGCTTGTGCAGAAGCTATCTAAAGAGAGTCTCTTTTCTCCTGAATGTTATGGGGTGAATATGTGAGGTCTAGAACTTCTCTGCTGCTGTTAAGGAAGATCTGAGTTACCAAAGGTTTGCTATGTGGTGTTTGACACAGCAGAAGACAAAGTGGAGAAACAGAAAGAAACTGGGCCCTCTGTGCCATTGTTTAAACTTACTTGAAACCCATATGTATCTTGACTTTTCAGTTACATGAACCAACGTATCTTTTTTACCATTTACTGTCATTCACTGTTAAAATACAGTAGTCCTCTCCATACAGAGTTTCACTTTCCACATCATGGTTAGTCTCTCCCTGTACTTAATTTATAAATTAAAATGTATCATAAATTTGTATGTATAGGAAAAAAACATAGTATTTGAAGGGTTCAGTATTATCTTCAGTTTCACTGGGGTCTTGGAACATATGCCCCGCAGGTAAGGGGTGACTACTCTACTCTAAACTAATAGCAGACAGGCTGAATTCTTCCTGGGATATGAAGGGGAGACGGAGTAAATATCACTCTAGGCACAGGGAGTGGCAAATCTGAAGTGAATATAAGATATGAAAAATACATGTTTTGTAAAAGGAGGCATGACAGTTTGATGAGAATAGAGGCATGGATAAAAGAAAGAACAAACAGGAAAAAAAAAATAGACTTGAGCCAAGTTCTGAAAGGTCTTTCTATGTTCTAGGTGGCAAGTAGACATTTTTCCCTTGGCAGTAGGGAGCCACAGAAGCTTTTGCACAGGAGAGTAGCATGAACAGTTTTACCTATCAACAAACAGGCACCTGGACTTGGGTGAAGCTTTGGCAGATGGTTTGGCAGACTTCTTCTTCCTACCATGTTTTTCTTCCTTCACTGAACCAGATAACTACCTTGCTCACAAGAAAAAGGCTATTAAAAATGTATTTTGGCTGGGCACAGTAGCACACACCTGTAATCCCAGCACTTTGGGAGGCTGAGGTGGGTGGATCGCCTGAGGTCAGGAGTTTGAGACCAGCCTGGCCAACATGGTGAAATCCTATCTCTACTAAAAATTACAAAAATTAGCCAGGCGTGGTGGTGGACACCTGTGTTCACAGCTACTTGGGAGGCTGAGGTAGGAGAATCACTCGAGCCCAAGAGGTGGAGGTTGCAGTGAACCAAGACAGCACCACTGCACTCCATCGTGGACACCAGAGCAAGCTTCTGCCCTGCCCCAGGGCACACAAAATATATATATTTTATCGATTAAACTTGGTCTACAAAACCTGCTCCAAGGAGCAACATCTTCCCAGCCAAGCGCTTGCCTACTAGGTGTCAAGCCTGACTCCTTTCTCAGGGAGAATTTGAGGTGACACCTGGGTGTAAGGAGGCTGCCTTCTTATCTGGGAGCTCAGGAGAGAGAAGGGATGCCCAGTGGAGCGCCATTCCCAAGACTGCTTTTCCCATTCAGTGGAGTAAGGTGGTTTCCTGTTCTAAATATTTAACGTGATGCTGTCGGTGTGTCCTCTAGGGGACGAGAACTTACAAGCTGATGTTTATGAAGGGAGAGGCGATGAAGACCAAAAGACACACATTCAAACAAATCTAACCAAACAACTTTAATCCGACCCCCACTCGCAGAACCGGAGGAGCGCTCATGATTTATGGCTTTGCTTGCAAGAGAGAGAGAGGATTTTAAAAAAAAGAAAGAAAAAAAAAAAGCTGTTCATTTTGCTAAGAGGGGCTGCAACTAAAAGAAGCAGCTTTGCTTGGACTCCCTTTGAAACCAGAAACCCCACTCCTTTTGCCCTGTCGGCTTCTGAGCAGAGCCAGAAAGAATGCTCTATGTACACTTTTAACCTTCCTCCCCTCCCCAAGAAAGGGCTCTGGAAGTTCTCTTAGTAGATTTGCCTCATGGGGAGAAGGGAGACCCCTGCAGCAACTATAGCAAAGGGCTATAGTTCGGTATTTGCATTTAGGAAGTCTGGGAGGTGTCTGCACGTGTGTGCAGGGGCGTGCTTGAATTTCAAGGTCAAATGGCAATTTTTAAACATCGAATGCTGTGCTGGGATTTGTGACTTTTCATTAACCTTTCTTCTCAGGCACGTTTTCTGGGGACAAGGTCCTTGAGAGTCGGGAAGAGAAACTAAAGTCACTAACTAGTAGCAGAAACAAGCTAAAGGATGAGGTAGGGTCTGAGCTGGGCAAGGAGTCCCATTAGAGAAGAGATGGGACTCAGGAAGCTGATGTATAGAACTAAGAATTATAGTCATGGACTTTGAGACAGAACAGTCTTGAGGAGTTGTTAGCAGAAGTGGCATTCAAAATATTAACAACCAATGTGGCACAGACAGAGGTCATTCAGAACAGATGTCAGCTGTAAACAACCAGTAAACTGCACCAGTGCATACCAACTAGAACCAGTACCAGATGCTAAACAGTACTAGTAATACTATTTAGTGTTAGTAAATAGTAAATACATATTTAGGAAATATGTATTTCCTAAAAGAACTACAACAGTAGTATTTTGACTTGGATGAATCGAGAATCATGTCATAGCATAGCAGCATGATTGCAGAAAAAAAAAAAAAAAATTACTTATGAACTACTAGATGAGAAAACTTTCTAACACAGAAGAAGTTCCCAAAGTGATTCCACAGAGGAAAAGCTCAACTGCCTGTCAATGTGGCTTTTTGATCAAATGAGTCTGGAAAGCCATGGGTTCAACACAGAGTGACTTTTCTTTCCTGACTGCAGGACTTCTCAGAGCCTTTAACATGAACATGGGTGCTATGAATATATCTGGTTAGGGTGCGGGAAAGCAGTTAAGAGCATATGACAGGCCAGGCACAGTGGCTCAAGCCTGTAATCTCAGAACTTTGGGAGATTGAGGCAGGAGAATCACCTGAGGTCAGAAGTTCAAGACCAGCCTGGCCAACATGGTGAAACTCTGTTTCTACTAAAAATACAAAAATTAGCCGGGTGTGATGGCGTATGCATGTAGTCCCAGCTACTAGAGAGGCTGAGGCACAGAATCGCTTGAACCCAGGAGGCAGAGGTTGCAGTGAGCCACCAAGATCACACCACGGCATTTCAAAAAAAAAAAAAAAAGCAAATGACATTGCTCAAGATTATTTGAATGCAGAATTCTTTACTTAAGGACCAGTTTCTGGAAGTTGTAGTACTTAGGCAACACTTTGGGAAATGGGGCACTAAAAATTGCTCCTATTTGTCTAGAAATAATTCACTGTCAGTGGAGGTGATAAACTGAGAGAAGCTGGGGCTGCTGGGGCCTTCTCACAGGGAACCTATATTAGGGGCTGGGTCTTAGACCAGGTGAATTTGAGAGCCTATTTCCATTCTGGGATTCTGGGAGTCTGAGACCCAACAGGACACACCAGGAAAGCCAGACCTTACGAGCTGATGACCATTGCATTGTTATCCAAAAAAGAAATTTATTTTCCTTCGCAATGTGCATTGCTCTCTTTTAGATGCCATTCACGCTATTCACTGTCATCAATATTATTATTAGCAGCAGTTAGTATTTATAAAGTGCTTAGCACATACTGGGGACCCTGCCATGGTGCACACACTTTACCTCATTTAATGCCTTCAGCAAAGCAATGAAGTGAGTTACTATCTTCATTTTACACAAAAGACTCAGAGAAATTATGTTGCTTGAGCAGTGTCACACAATTAGCAAGTAGCAGAGCTGAGAAACAAATCCACTTCTGATTCTAGGGTCTGAGGTTGGCCATGGAATGAAATCTGGAATAAGAAAAAGTCCTGATTTACACTATGACCTTACCAATGACTTGCTGAGTGGCATTGAACAAATTACTTAACTTCTCTGAACCTCAGTTTTCTTTGCCATAAAGTAGAACCCATCAAACAAACTCTGCTCTTGGGCTGCATCAAAAGAGGGACAAGTGAGTAGAACAGGGATATACAGTTGCTCATTCATTCACTTACTTAATCCATCCGTGATTTCAACACTCCTTGAACACTTAATTTATTATTTCTAGAAATTTCAGATGCATATGAAGTACCGCATGTCTCATTAGGTGATGAGAAAGGTTTTTTCTAATCTGGGAATTCAGACCAATCCCTGACTTTACAAAAAACTCACAGTATGAAAAATCATTTTCAGTGCCTCAGTTTCCCTATCTCTAAAATAAAGGATTAAATGTACATGCCTTCCAACTCTGGCTCTAAAGCAGTGGTTTCCAAAGTGTGTACAATGAATCACTCACTTCAAAATCACCTGAAATGTTTATTAAATGAATATTTCTGGACCTCACCCAAGACCTACTCAATATTAATGTCTGTGATGGAAATGTGCATTTTTAATAATAAGCTCTCTGGTTAATCTGTATGCCCACAATTTGAAGGAATTGTTCTAAACGATTCAAGGAAACTCATTTCTCAAAGTGTCTTTATGAAAAACAATTTCATTCGTCTCCAAAGTTGGGGTTCATGGACAAAACAAGTTGGGAAAGGTTAATAAGATCTAAAGTTTTTTGGAGATTTGCAATGTACATTAGCATATCAAAGGCTCTGAAAAGTCCTATAGTAGAAAAATCTGTTGAATAAAATGTAACCAAGTATTTGCTCTGTTCTTCAGAGCACATTTTTAGAAAAACAAATCTAGGTGATTGATATAAATTATATCTCTGGACGCTCAGAGTTAGCACTCATAAATAGCACTTGGTTGCCCAATAATGGAAAAGTAAAATAAATGGATTCTAGCTTGAAAGGTGTGTTGCAGAGTTAATAGGAACCTACTCACCTCTATTGGAAGCTCTCCTCAGGAGCACTTACGAACTCCCTAAAATAGAATACTTAATCCTTTACTCCTGACTCAGGCAAGGGGAAAGCAATGGCCTGGGTGATTCAGCCTTTTCCTCCCTGTTGAAACTGTTGACTTTGCCATATAACCTCTTTGATGGTGCTGAAGTCAGGACTTTGCTCATCTTCCAGGCACCCAGTTTAAAAGAGCTGAGATTAGCTCAATGACTCACGAGTTTTCCCTGCCACTTGCATGTGTTATTCCAGAACAGAACCCAGACTGGCACCGCCATGTGTGAAATTCCTCGGTGCTGCTCAGGCCCAGCCCTCAGGCTGCTGGTTAGATGGCCCAGTCAACGTAACCTTCTCATGCCAATCCCAAAGCTTGCAGCCAGTTGCCAAGGTGGACACTGGCTGACCTGAGTCATGATGATGCAACTCCAGCTTCCTCATTCTCCCTGTGCCCTCCTTCTTTGTAAATCCTGGTCAATTTCCAGAACTCAGAGCTAATGGGGGACCTGACTTGGCCACAAGAGTTTCAGGCAGCACCTAGTCCCTAAGCACTATGACATGCCAGACAGCCCATGGAAAGTAAGCGGGAGAATCTTCCTCTTACTATTTCAGAATTTCTCAGCTGTTGCTTCAAAGCTAAATGCAGATGATCAATGAGTGGAAAATTGGCTTGGAAAGAACAAACTGGATCTCGTGTCATCTTGAGATTATTTTACAGGACACATGTAGCAGGTCAAAAGTTGGAAACCAGATAGACATTCTCAATTTTCCTTTCCAGTTCATTGATCCATCTATTCAAGCTAGATTGCAGCCTCCCACTAGAATATGGGTTCCATGGAAGCACATCACTTTTCTGCTTTGTTCACCACTGTATTCTCAGGGCCTTAGTGTCTGGTATAAAGTAGATGCTCAACAAATAAATGTTTGTTGAATGAGTTCAACTAACAATTTGGTAGATTGAAGGTGGTCATAAATTGTTTGGGTACTCTTAGGTTAAGAGGTGATGTGTTTATGACTTCTTAAATCTGAGCTCTGTATCTTAAATCTGAGCTTCTTAAATCTGAGCCACAGGCGCAGTGGCTCAAGCCTGTAATCCCAGCACTTTGGGAGGTCGAGAGGGGCGGATCACGAGGTCAGGAGATCGAGACCATCCTGGCTAACGCGGTGAAACCCCGTCTCTACTAAAAAAATACAAAAAAAAACAGCCAGGCGAGGTGGCGGGCGCCTGTAGTCCCAGCTACTCCGGAGGCTGAGGCAGGAGAATGGCGGGAACCTGAGAGGCAGAGCTTGCTGTGAGCTGAGATCCGGCCACTGCACTCCAGCCTGGGCGACAGAGCAAGACTCTGTCTCAAAAAAAAAAAAAAAAAAAAAAAAAAAATCTGAGCTCTGTGACGGATCAATAGAATACAGTAGTTGAACTTTATACATGGTGTCTCATAGCATCAGAAAACCCAAGAGAAAAAAAAAAAAAAAAAAAAAAAAAGCAGCAAGGTTTCTTATGACCTAGCTTTGGAAGTTCCAGCCATTAGTTCCACCATATTCTGTTGGTCGAGTGAGTCGTTAAGGCCAGTCCAGATTCAAAGGGGAGGGTATTTAGTCTCCGCTTCTCAACAATGCATGTAGCATGAGCTCCATTCCCCGAGGATTTAGCTATCTCCTCAACAGGAAGAGAATCAAGAATTTGTGACCATTCTTAATCTACCACACCTACCTTTCAGTATTGTTGAGAGGACTAAATAGGATGATTTATACCTGGTGTTTTTCTGCACATTAGAAAAGACATCCCTTCCTCTGGGTTAATACAGCTATTTGGCAAGCAGTGATTGGGCCGGGATTTAGCACCTCTGTGCCTCCTTAGCAAGCTGGTCTTGGGCAGGATGCAATCTGCAAAACTGTACACAGCAATACGGCCTAACACGTGCAAAACCCAGCAGATGATACATATTGCTAAAATTAACTGACACCGTCACTGCAATGGGCATCAGCTGTTTTGACCAATCTAATACCTGTTTCTTTTCTTCCTGGTCTTAGCATGCTCATTTCCCTTTTGGGAAGTTGTTCCCACCCACTGTTGTTATACGCAGTCTCAGTGGGACAGTCATTCAAACCCTGACTGCCTAGAGCTAAGAGGCTATCATGTGATCCGGGTTGATCACATTACTTACTGCTACTTGGATCCCAAGTCCAACCAGCTCCCTGACCCCTCCGACATCTGGTTCTTCTATTTTGTGAGCTACTTCTTCCAATTCTTCCAATACAAGCATTTTGGGCTTATGTTAGCCAGAATAGGTTTCTGTTGCTTACAATCAAATAACCTATAAAGATAGCTACTCCGGTGCCTTGATCGTACAGGTTTATTTCTTTTCCTGGATACAACCACACCTTTGTCACTGGGCTCTTTCTCATCACCTCTTAGTCCTAGCAGTTGGTAAAATGTCATCTCTAATATTTGGTTGGTATTTTCTCTTCTGGATCAAACCATGAGCAAGTGGCTCAGTGCAATAAAAAGCATGCATTAAGTTTGAAGTTGGTCAGTTCAAACATGTTCTAAATTCAAGCTGTGTGACCTTGGTTGAGTTAGCTAACATCCAAGTCTCTCTTTATTTATTTTCAAAATAAGGATAATGCCTGTTTTTTACATAGGAAGTAGGTCAGTACCTTCTGGTTCCCTTTCACCTATCGTGAGTGGCTGTTTGCCCGGCTCAGAGTTAGGCACTGGGAGGGATGGATACAGAACCACGTGAGGCATAAAGCCTATGCTCATGGAATCTGGGGTTAGGGCATGCAGACTAAGCCACACAAAGAGACTAACAACTATAATGTGGCAGATTGGCCTTGTGAACAGAAAGCTATACCAGAATGTATCCCATAATAAAAACCTTCCTTCAGTGGCCAGCTCAGCACTGAATGCTTTATTCACACTCTTCTTTCTTACCATAACCCTGTAAGGTAGATATAATGGTTGTTCACACTCTACAGATATGGAAAGTGTGGCTCCAAGTCATACAGTCAGGATTTGAACTCAGAACATCTGACTCCAACTTCATGCGTTTAACTGGCATAGTATGTAGCCTCTCGACTGTACCCAAATCCCTGCCTGTGGGTCTGCTTTGTGGAAGAACCCAAACTAAGATCGGAAGACACTGGGAGGTTTTAAGGCAGGGACCCAACATAGTGATGAAAAGCACTCAATGAGGATAAGACCAGAGGCTTAGAAGGGCCACTGCAGGCCGGGCATGGCGGCTCACACCTGTAATTCTAGCACTTTGGGAGGCCGATTCCGGCAGATCACTTGAGGTCAGGAGTTTGAGACCAGCCTGGCCAACATGGCAAAAGGCTGTTGCTACTAAAAATACAAAAATTAGCCAGGCGTGGTGGCAAGCACCTGTAAGCCCAGCTTCTCAGGAGGCTGAGGCAGGAGAATCACTTGAACCCAGGAGGCAGATGTTGCAATGAACTGAGATTATGCCACTATACTCCAGCCTAGGCAACAGTGTGAGACTCTGTCTCAAACAACAACAAAAAAGAAAGGTCACTTCAAGGATAGCTGGCACAGAAGACGGATTAGAGGGAGGACAGTGTGGAGTGAGTGATGGGCACCATGCAGGAGGTTGCTGGAGACACCTCGCAAGCCAGAGCCAGTGCAGTGAAAGCGAATAGAGTGAAAGATATGGAGTACCAGGGTGCCTGTGCCCCAGACAAAACAATAGAAGAACATTCTTCCGGCCCTGACTCAGGCTGGCCTGTCTCGCAGCTCCCTGGAGCCACAGCAAATCTCAAACCTATAGACCTTTTCCAAGCCCCCAAGTCCGGAGTCTGGGAGTGGTAATCCCTTCAAAAGAGTGTTCAGAAGTGGAGGGTGGAGCCGAAGGTGCTTTTTACAAGGCAAAAAAAAAAAAAGAATTAAATGAGATTAAATACAAACATGCACATACATACACCCTCAGCTATGCCCATGGGGGAAAATACAGCTATTACTATTTACTCCAAAAATCTGGAGTGATTTGTGGGTTGATGAAGAAGACAGGTTATTTATGGTGCTGGGTAGGAGGAACTTTCAGCTTCTAACTCTCCCTAGTAAGTAATGACCAGCCTGAGGTGAGGTTTTTCTCCCAGCCTTGGAATCACTTCTAACAAACAAGGATATTTGAAGGGAGGCAAACTTCATGGGCACAAGAGAAAAGGGAAACAAATACATTAAATAAATAAATAAATAAATAAATAAATAAATAAATAAATAAATAAATAAGGAGAAGGAGTGAGGGGAAGCAGTGGAGGCTGATTTTTGTGCTATATGTTGAAGTCTTAGAACTGGAAGCAGTCATAAATTTTCTGGTGCGAGAGGTGGGCATAATCAATGCTGCCCTTCACTGCAAGGTTTTGGAGCTCAGATGGTATCCATTAGCACCCAGGAAGTACCCTCCTCACCCCCTGGCTTCCCCCAGCTTCCTCCAAGCCACCCTGTATTTCAAGAGCAAGAGACTCATTTCTATATTTGGCCAGTGGCCCAGAAATACCTTTAGTGAAGTCATTACCCACTTCTTGCTTTCTCCATGATGTTCTTTAAGCCTTTATGGCCATGCATATCCAGCCGCCTTTAAAGGGATGCCCTGGTGGGATCAACCTCTGCTGCTGGCCAGCTGCGTGACTTGGGGTCTGAACTCAACCTCTCTGAATCTCAGCAGCTGCATCTAAGCAACTGGGATGAGAAACAACGTCTAGGTGTTGGAAAGATGAAGCTAACTAGCTGGTGGCTGGGAAAGGGGCTGGTATGCACTAAGTACCTAAGGCATGCAATTAACTTTCTTACCCAGACAAAGAAACTTCAGGGCAGGCTGACTTTCCCCCTACTTATTTACTTGTCCAAACATTACATGGTCCTCCCAAAGCAATGAGTCTTAATCAACTGGGAAACTTTTGCACAAAACGTTGATGTCCAGGCCACCCTCCACCCCCCCATCTGCTGACTCTGGTTCTGGTGATCTGGAGACAGGTATGGCCGCTACTGGAATTTCTTCAAAGCATCCCAAGCGAGGCTAATATGCAGCCAACATTGAGAACCACTATCTTAAGAGTTCATCTAGCCTAGAAGTTGCCCATCCTGGCTGTTAGCATCACCTGGGGACAGGTTCTTTTTCCCCACTCTCCCTGTCCTGAACCAGCATCCCTAGAGGTGGTACCTTGAATTCTGTACCTTAAGACATTCTGTGAGTCATTATAAGTTCAGTTGGGATGTACCTTCTTCTGGGAAGGTTTCCCCAGGGCTTCAAGTTCAGACTGAGGAACCCTTTCCTAAGCTTCCATATCCTCCCTGCCTGGCCCCAGTTATAGCTCATCACTACCCTGCACTGTCACCTTCATCTGTTTGTCCACATTTTGTTATGTCAGCAATGTTCAACATTATGTCCTCGGCCCCTAGCCCTGTGCCCCACACAGTAGGTCCTCAATGAGTACTCTTGGAGTGAATCAATGGGTGGGAAACCTTTATTTCTCTACCCCTGTCTCTCACATTGCATCCCAGCAGTGCCCACCTATTCCAGATGGACTTCTAAGCTTTTGTAAATGCAGTGCCCTCTGCCTGTGGTCACTTGGAGGTGATGCTCCCAGGATTGGCTAATGATGATCATGCCAGGGTAATGGAATGCAGAAAGGAGCAACTAACTGTGCCAGAGAAGGCCTCAAGCCCCCCACAATTCATGCGTACCATGGAAATTGATCTGAGAGCCATCCTGTTCCCACCCTCTGCCCTTGACTTATGATTTATAATTAGTGATATGCGCTCAGGTAATGAGCTTGGCCTTGGGAGTTGGAGAGCCTTGAGTTAAAATCCTATCATTTACTAGCCGTGTGATCTTGGGCAAATCACTTAACCTCTCTGAGCTTCAGTCTGTACTTCTTCAACGTGGAGGTGACTATGTTCAAATTGCAGGGTTGCAGTTAGGATTGATTAAGGTAAGAGCAAAATTTTTACACATTCATACTCTGCTTTAGGAGCCAGTACTCTAGTTTTCAGTACTAATCCCTGAAAAGTAGAAGAAAGTCTGGTAAGGAGGACGTTAGAATAATCAGCATTTTGCAGAAGGAAGTGGAAGTTCAGAAAGGTTGAGCCGCTTGTTTGAGGTCATCAGCCAGGTATTAGTGGAGCCAACCTTACCCTGCCTCCCGCGTGTTTGCAGAATGCCCAGCCCTAACACCTGGGACATAGTAAGTGCTCAATAAACACTCATTCCCCTCTGCTCCTCCATGGTTCCCTCACCCATAACTAGCACCACAGAGGGGAAGAGAGACTTCTAAGGGAAAATCAAATGTCTCAAGTGCTGATAACTAAGCTCTTAAGATCCCCTTATCCCAAGATGAGGGGCTTGTTCTCCACCTCAGAACTTACCCTAAACACCATTGTATCTGCATTTGAGAGCCTAAGCAGAGCCAGGAAAGATCCAGATGAGTTTTGCTGGTCAAGCGGAGACCGGCTAATGGAGAAGGGGTTGTTTCCTCCCCTCCCTCCTTGCCTGGGTCGATTTGCATTGATTCCAGTTCGGCTGAGTGAGAGCCGTCTTTCAAAGTTTATTCTGGTGTCAATTTTTATAGTTCCCCCCACAGATCAATACCGTGCAAAAAACATTAAGGCAAACTTTGTGAAAGCTGATCGTTCAATATGAGTTTTATGAATGGCTCCCAGCCCCAGCTCTAAGCATTTGGAAGTAAGTGGTACCTTTAATCAGATGAGTGATAGAAGCCAGTCAATAAGGGCTGCTTTTTCAGCCCTTGGGGGAAGAAGGGCTGTACCTCTGACTCCCCTTATCAAGTCCATTTCTTTTCCACAGTTGGAGAAGTGGTTAAGAGTCCAGCCCTAATGATAAATCAACCAATTTTTAACTATGGAACGAAGATAAGAACACGCATTTCACAGCAAAAGGAAATCCCAATGGCCAATAAGTGTAAGTAAAGATATCCATCCTTGCTGATAGTCAAAGAAGTGCCAGTTATAACCAAAAGGAGAGATTTCTTTTTCCATAGCTCTCGGCTTGGCAAAAATGGAGAAACGTGCTTTGTTGAGCAACGGAGAGCCAGTCTCCAACTCTGCTACTGTCAGAGTGAGTTGATGTGAACCCAACGTGAGACGCAACTTACAACTGTCATGCAAAGCTAAGGCATGCATATCCCACCATCCAACAAACAGGCTTGTAGGTATGTAGGCACTAGATCCTCATATACATGGCCCAGTGAACATGCATAGTGATGTTCATTGCAGCATTGTTTAGACGAAGGGAACCGGGTAAACAACCTTGATGTCCATGATGAAGGGAGTGATTAAATCCACTATCATGACATCAGATAAGGAAATACTGTACAACAGTGAGACAATAGCTCTATCCACATCAACACAGATCCCTGGAGAACAAAATAATGAGTGAAAAAGTTGTTGCTGAGAAATACATACATATAGTTGTTGAGAAAGGACATTTTTTGTGTGTGTATATATATATTTATATAGATATACATAATGTCCTTTTTATATACACACATAATGATATGTATATAAAAAGTTTAAAAACACACAGCAATGCTATGCAGTGCTAAATAAATGTGAGATAAAGGAATGAAAACATATGGAAAATAATTGCAAATATTGGGGTGGTGTTTATGTTCTACTTGGAGAGAGGGAAATGGGGGAAGAAAGGGACACACAAGAAGCTTCTATTATTTTAGTAATGATGTAGTTCTTAAAAGAACAACAAGAACCACACTAAAGCAAATAATGATAAAATGGAAGTTCCATGAAGCCAGCACCATCTGTCTTGTTCACTACTCTACCCTCAAGCCTAGAACAAAGCCTAGCACACAGAAGGTGCTTAATAACTATTTGTCAAACAAATGAAAGATAAATTTAATGAATCTGGGTTTGGAATACTTGGTGCCCTTACGTTTTTCTCTATACTTTTATTTGCTTGCAATATGTCACTGGGGAAGTAGTAAAGAGGAGGAAACAGCGAAGGAGAGAGCCAGAGAGGCCTGGCTTCAAATCTCAACTCTGCTCATTTAACACAGCCTAATACTGGGCCTATTTTCCACTAATACATTGTGGGTGCTGGGCTTTTGTTTTGTTTTTTGTTTTGCAGGGGCTGGTGGAGAGGGGTAGGAGATGATGAACATTGCTGAAGCAAACAGGTAATAATGTCCTTGTGTATTTTTATCAAGCATTTGGCACGCACCATCTTGCTCACCATGATCCTAAGCCCCACACACGTGGCAGGTAGTCTGGAGTCTCCTGGAAGATGCTCATTGGCCAACCTGCCTAATCCAGTGTTGACTGACATCTGGTCACCAATCTAACCTCATGCATTGCAGTGTCAAAGCAGCAGTTCTTTCAATTTTCTTTTATTGAACACCTACAAGTACTGGGTATCACCAGCACTAGTTGTGCAGAAAATAAAGCAAGTTAGACATGTTTTCTACCCTCTGGGAGCTCAAAAACTCCAGAAAACACTAAAACAAGGCAAACAAGCTGACCTTTAAAACAAAGGTATAAATAACGCGCAGTGTACGAAGAGAGAAAGAGAAAGAATTTCCTACTAGGGGAGGAACAGCTCCTAGACGAGGTGTGATTTTGTCTGCAAATAAATAAAACATGTATCCATCTTATTGGAGGCTGCTGGGTGGATGTCAACAACCTCAAGACCTCACCAGACTATGGTCCCCTAGGATCTCCAACGGATACACCGGGGCCTCTGTGTGTCTCCAAAGAGTATCAAATGTCTTCAAAAAATTAAGTGTGTCATGATGGGGCATTTCCCTAGGATATTCCAAGCAGGAAATGAGAGTTTCAGTAGGGACTATGTATAGGGAGAAGATTAGGTCCAGAAAATTCTGGGTTGGGCGAGCCAAGTTGAAGAACTCCAAAATTTGTGCCCAAAGAAGAGAATGAGATAGAGGACATATCGGCTGTAACGTAGCCTCTGTACATGTTCAGATGGGAGATGTATATATTATGCACAGGTATACACATGTGTACATATGGTTCCACATATATAGACATACCTGGTTGTGCATGTCTGTAGCATGCGGAGATATGCATGTGTACGTATGTGCCTATGGATGTGGATATGTATGCAAGTTTCTGTGTCAGGGTCCATGTTGACAGATATATTTGCATTTTATACTCAACACTGCATGCACGGACTGTGCATATATGCATTCTTATATATAACATATATACATGGACCAAGTTGCATGTATGGTTGAGTGTGAATGTGTGTAAATATGCATGCATGTGGGCACATATAGGCATGTATGTCTATCTGTGCAAGTGCAGATGTATGAGAGTGTTTTTACATACATAAAGTATGTCAACTTATACGTTTATGTGAAAAATATGTGAGCAATTTTGTATGGCTGTAAATGTGTGTGATTGGATAAATGTTTGTTTGGATAAATATATAGGTATGTCAGATGTCTTCATCTGTATTTCTTTGCCACGCTCCATGACTCTAGGTAGTGTGCTTCTGCACACATGTGCATTAGATGGAGTATGTATTTGCTACATGAATGTACATGTGTACCTCAAGCTGTGTTGTGAGTGAATATGTGTATCAGTGCAAATGTACATATAGATGTATTATGCAGGAGTGTGTGTGAGTGGTATACGGACACATAGATGTGTTTGTGTGTGTGTTTATGTAATAAAAAGTAGTGATGAGGTTGATTTTGCACAGGGAAATATGTGTGTGTGTGTATGTGTATGATTTGTCACAGCCTGCTGATGCAGAGACAGACAATCTGGCAATAAGGCGCCTGGAGAGGCTGAACTCAGACCTTAGAGTCACCTATGAATTGGAAATGAGAAGGTACCAATTGCACGTCCAAGGCCTTGGCCCAGCTGAGTGTGGACCTTGCTTTGGGTGACAGGTCCTTTCCATGAGTGGATTCACTGCACCCCCAGAGGACAGGAGCTGGCTGGGGATGGCCAACCTTTTGGGTAGGGCTGGTGGAACTTCATTTGTCCCTTGTCTGATGTGTACAGGCTGTGTCCTTCCTTGATGGACTCTGAGAGTGGCTGACTCAGCTTCCTAAAAGGTGGCAGCATAGGCCAGGAGACTGAAACCAATCAGGCAGGGTAAGCGTCCTTCATTTGTTAGAAGGCTATGGTGCATGGGAGAAGGTGGGGGATGGGGGTGGAGAATCAGATAAGGGTTCAGATTCTGGCTCTGTCACTCATAGGCTATGTGAACATGGGAAAGATACTGTTGGCTTTGCTGGCCTCACATGTGAACTGTAAGATGTGTCCGTTGGGCCCTTGTGAGGAGAACCAGTAAAACATCTTCAGCACAAGGCCAGCCACTCAACAAATGGAAGTCACTGGAGTGTAAGCTCTCATTTCACCCTCCCAATAAGCTCTGCTCGTTAGAGATACTGAATTCCCTAAAGACATCACAGTCAGTCTTTGGATTCAGACAGAACTGGGTACCAAGTTCAGCTCCCTCACTTGTAAGCTATGTGCCCTTGAATGAGAACCATTACCTCTCTGTGCCCAACCAGTAATGAATGGCTAAACAGATCGTATGTATCCATACCATGGAATACCACTCAGTGATAACCTGAAGCAAACATATGATCCAATCTAACCCTAGCCCTAAGCCCTAATCACATGCATGAATCTCAAAACCATCATGCTAAGGGGAAAAAGTCAGACGTGAAACATAACACGCTGTATGATTCCATTTATATGAAATTGTAGAAGAACCAAAACCATTTTGTCAGAAAGCAGATTGGTAGTTGCCTGAGGCAGGGGGTGGTGGGTCAGGAGGAAGTTTTTAGGGTGAGGACACTATTTCTGTCTCTATTGTGGAGATGGTGATGTTCTTGGTCACACATTATGTTGCATCCCTTGGTTACAGGATTGTGAGACAGTGTCTAAATCCATCCAGTGGCACAGTTTTAATAGATGAGTTTTACTGTATATAAATAATACCTTAATAACTCAAAAAGAGGGAGATGGTAGCATAATATGACCCTGAGTGACTGGGGGATACTTTAGATGGGGTGGTCTTAGAAGGCATCTTTGAGGAGGTGCCATTTGGTGACAACTGTAAGAACTGAAAGAAACACAAGTAAGCCTGGAGCCCAGTAGGGTTTCCTCGGCTCCAGAATGTTCCCAGGCCACCTTTACCTTCCTCCTGATCCTCAGGCAAAAATCATTTCCAGAATTTCTCATCCACTGGGCACATGCTCACTTCCCCTGACCAGGACCCCTCCAGTTCTGTTGTTCCCTAGTAAATATTTTAGTGCCCGTGGAGACCAATGGTGCATCATCAGTGGGAAATTGAGTGTAAATCATCCCAGCTTTTCCGTCACCCCAGAAATCAATGTTCACACATTAGGGCTATTAGCTCATTAGGAAACCTTTGATGGATGGCCTGGGAGCCAGCAGCCACACCTGGAGTCCTGCCTCTGTTCTTCCTGCATGGATGGAGCTGAGCAGCAGGTGGTGGAGAGGGAACACACTTTTCGGAGTGGACTCCCCTCAGCATCAGTAGAAGGTGGTCTTCAGTGGGCTATCCCGTGCTCTTCTTCCCTAAGTCTCACCACTGCATTTGAGGTTTTGATTGCTAGCAGGAGAGAAAGTCTGAGTGGGATGGTGTCTTTCTAGAGCTAGTGCCCAAATTGCCCATTTATTCATCCAACAATAATTTATTGAGTGCCTACTGTGTGTCCAGCCCAACTGGCTATCAAAAGCCAATAACACATTAACACCCTTTGACCTGGTAACTCCTTCTCTTCATTTATGCAAAGAAATGTGCATACAACTTTGGCTAAAAGGATGCTTTTTGCAATTGTGTTTGCAATGAACATAAATTATCTAAATATTCAATAGCACATTACTCACACTTGGGAAGGCGCTGGTGTAAATAAACCTACTGCACTGCCAGTCAAATAAAAGTCTAGCACATACAATTATGTACAGTGCATAATACTTTATAATCATAGTCAATGACTTTGCTACTGGTTTGTGTGTTTACTATACAATCATGCATTTCCTAATGATGTTTACTGCCTAGCGATGTTTCTGTCAATCACAGACTGCATATACAACAGTGGTCTCGTAAGATTATAATCTGTATTCTTACTGTATCTTTTCTATATTTTGATAAGTTTAGATCCACAAATACCTACCGTTGTGTTACAGATGCCTAAGAATTCAGAACAGTAACATGCTCTATGGGTTTGTAGCCTAGGAGCAATAAGCTACAGCATACAGCCTAGGTGTGTAGTAGACTGTGCCATCAAGTGAAAGTACAGTCAGCCAGGCGTGGTGGCTTACACCTGTAATCCCAGGACTTTGGGGGGCCAAGGTGGCCAGATTACCTGATGTCAAGAGTTTGAGACCAGCCTGGACAACATGGTGAAACCCTGTCTCTACTAAAAATACAAAAATTAGCTAGGTGAGATGGCGCGCGCCTGTAGTCCTGGCTACTCAGGAGGCTGAGGCACGAGAATCTCTTGAGCCTGGGAGGTGGAGGTTGCAGTGAGTAGAGATCACACCACGGCATTCCAGCCTGGGCAACAGAGGAAAACTCTGTCTGAAAAAAAAAAAAAAGAAAGAAAGAAAGTAGTCTATGATGTTCGCACAGGGATGAAATCGCCTGAGAACACATTTCTCAGAATGCATCCTTATTGTTAAGTGACGTATGATCTTATATTCAAAGATTCATTAATTTGTAATACATATTTATGTAATATATTCATTATGCATTCATTCATATACACTTATACACATGAATACATATTATATGTTATATATAATATATTTATATTATATTATATATTATTTATATATTATATTATAATTATAATAATTATATATTATATATTATATGTTTATATATAATTATATAATTATTATATATAATATATTTTGTATATATAAATATATTATATATTTAATATGTATTATATTACAATATAATATATAACTTAATATCATAATATGTATATAAATTACATATTATATTATATATAATATATTAAATAATAAATAATATATATTTATAGTATGATATATAATATGTAATTTATATACATATTATAATATGTTATATATTATATGTAATAATATATAATTATATATTACATAATATGTATTCATGTGTATATACATATATTCATGTATACATATGCTCAGAGAGCTCTACATGTATAGTCATGTATATAAGTGTATATATGAGCAAATGCATAATGTATAACTATATTTATATGTACATACATTAATTTATATATTTACATGTATATAACTATATTTATATGTTTGCCTGATAAAAATTAACAGTAGTCACTAATACTAACACCATTTTTGCTCTCATAAAACTTACCTTTTTAGAAGAACTATTTGAATGGGAAAAGACTAGAAAAAAATACCCAACACATTAACATTGCTTTTCTCTGGGTGGTGGGTTCATGCACCATGGTTTGTATAAATTATATATTATTGTCCATATATTAGATATTATATTACGTTAATTATATCATGTTAAATGTATTACATTTATATTGTATATAGCCATATATGTATATATGTTGTGACTGTGATCTCTAGCTTTTATATACATACATAATGTATGTATGTTGCTTCTCTACTATTTCTTGTTTTTTCGATGAACAAATATTACTGATGGAAATTAAGTGAATTAAAAGTGTAAAGATAATGGCCTACAAATGTCTTTTGGTGACAACAGACATATAAATACAATACAGACATATATACATGCAGATCAACAGATTCACACTCATTTCTGTGAAAACACAGACATGGCCCGTTACACACAAGCACACCCATGGGGACACACAGCCATGTACCATTGCAAATACAGATCTGCAGATATTCACTTAAACACACAGACACACAAGCCTGCACACTTGATTATAAGCCTGCCTACCTACATGTGGACACGAACAGACAGGATGCCCTGAATTCCTGCGAGTATCAGGGCTGAGCTCCTTCCTGCCACTTCTCTCCTGTGGAAAGAGCCTGGGAATACGGCAGGAATTGGATTTTGGTTTTCACAGAAGCCCAGGTCCACATCTGCAGACTTGTGAGGGATACTGCCCCCACAGCCCCACGTTGGCAGGCAGAGTACAGGCAGCCAGCCTGGAAGAGTATAGATTGAAGCAGAGGTGTGGGTTGCCCCCAGCTGTTGTCGGGGTGGGGAGTTTGCTGGGAAAAGAGATTCTGCCCTCTGCCCTGCAAAAGCCCCAGACGCCAGGCCCTAAAGCAGCCTCTTTGATTCTCCTTTGCCCTCAGAGTGGGCTGGGAGGCCCACGGGGAGAAGCCTGCTGAGATTTCTAGAGCTTCCTATTTGCCGAAACCCGCCTGTTCCCACAAATCCCAAAATAGAGTCCCTGGCAGAGATGTGAGCTCTGAAATGCAGAGACAGCTGCAAAGAAAAATAGTGGAAGGGAGAAGGCAGGAAAGCTGTCTGCTTTTCCATCAAGCCTCAGAAGGATCTTGGGGCCGGCAAGGGCATCGAAAGGTCACCCTTCTAAGCACCATCCCCTTGTCTCCAAACATACTTAGAATTATGCCTAGTTAAATAACATAAACTTGCTCAGAGAGCTCTAGAGAAAGGAAGGACATCTCTTTGGGGCAACAGGGAACATCTGCAGTTTCTCTACCCTCCCTAGACGTTCTTTTCTGAGACTAACTTAAAGTTTTCCTACTACAGCTATCTGTCATTCTCCCTCCTGTCCTCTTGTCCTCTTGCTCTTCAAAGGACACTAACTTCACTCCCCTTTTCTGGCTGAATAAATCAAAATAGCTTTTTGATATGTATTTGCTAAGCAGCTACTCTTGGCAAGGTGCTGTAATGGGAAGGTAGAAGAACTAGATGTGGACTCAGTCTTCAAGGAGGCTTCACCTACACAGGAAATGACAACTATGAAAACACCAGGTCATCAGGCAACGAGAAAAAGGAAGAGAAAGAGAAACAGAGTATTTACCATTTTGTTGTGAACTTACTGTGTGCCAGGCACTGATCTTTCCAACTTAGAAGCATTATACCAATCTAATATAATAATTTCATAACCATAGCAACAATTATCATTTTATCTTATAGGTTAGAAAACTGAGGCACAAAAAGTAAAAGAAACCTGCCCAGGTCACACACCTAGAAAGTAGAAAAGCCAGGGCAAGACTCATAGCAAAGATACTGAGCCATTTTCTAGTCACATTGATTTGGAGCAGTGACAAGTTCTCTGAGCCTCAGTTTCCTCATCTTTCTAATGGGAACAGTTTCTTAATTTAGATGAGAACCAAATGATTCGATGTTTATAAAGAATTTAGTGGAATTTGCAGGCACAGGAAATACTTAGTTAATAGTGGTGACTATTGTATCAGTTAGCTGTAGCTGTAGCTGCATAACAAATAATCCTAAAATTTAGCTGTTTATTATTACTCAAGAGTCCTGGAGTCAGTTGCATATTTCTGCTGGTCTTGGCTGGGCATGCTGTGTGGTTTTTCTGGTCTCATTTGAAACTCACCCACATGTCATGCAGTCAAGTGACTATTGGCCAATCTTTGATAGTCTTGGCTATAATAACTAGCTCTCTTCCATAGAGAGAAGACAAAGAACTGCTGTAGACCTCAGCAGGCGAGCACAAGCATGTTCTTGTGGCAGTCACAGAGGTAAAAGAGAGTGCATGGAAACACCTGAGTGGTTTTTTCAAGCTTCTACTCACATCAAGTTTGCTAGTATCCAACTGGTAAAAGCAATTCACATGGTTTAGTCCAGAGTCAGAGCAGAAGACAAAGTTGCAAGAGCATAGACACAGAGGGCTATGCAACCAAATCATCATTTAATAATAATTAACACCCAAGGGCATGCATTATGCAGAAGGCACCTGCCATTAATCTTACTGGTGGTGGTCACTGTTGTGGTCATTACTGATAGGTGGTACAGAAGGTGCCATGAAACCACAGGACAGAC
The DNA here is from genome assembly GCF_007565055.1 of Rhinopithecus roxellana. NCBI lineage: Eukaryota > Metazoa > Chordata > Mammalia > Primates > Cercopithecidae > Rhinopithecus > Rhinopithecus roxellana. Next base: position 90,549,401 of record NC_044558.1, read on the forward strand.
AGAACCACAGGAATCTTCATGCAAGAAAAATTATTTCATCAGGCCCTTGAAGGCCAAGCAAAAGTGTGAATTTAGGAAGGCAACAATTTGGAAAGAGAAGCATTCCAGGTAGAAAAAACAGCTTGCACAAAGACATGAAAATGCCATGAGATGCCCACATTTTGACGGCAATGGGGGGTAGAAGAGATATGAACGCAGAATGTCTCCAAAGGTGGCGCACAGCCATGGAGGATTTAGGGTGTTTCAAGACAGGCAAATTATAAAAAAGAAGTGACAGAGAGGAGACTAAGGTCTGGAGAAAAGTCAGCAGATATAAAGATCAGGTGATCTGGGGAAACCCCATCTGAGGAAGGCAGAGGGGGTGAGAGGAGCATGAGGAGGTGGAGGCCAACAAAATGAAACATGGAGTCCTCTTTGAAGACACTTACCAGTAAACAAGAAGAACATGCCATTGGCATTTTCATTTTGCAGGTGAAAAAACTGAGGCTTAGAGGCTTAAATATCAAGCCCCAAATCCCTCTTTGAATTAAGTGGTTGAGTGCAATTCATCCATCACAGCTTCCATATTGCCTCAAATTCTTCGGCTGCTTTTCTTTTAAAGGGAGGGGCTTAGAGGCACAGAGCTACAGAGTCTCAGGTGGGAAAGATGTAGTGGGGTGCACACTGGGAGAGGGTGTGGATACAGAGCATGCTGCTGCTGACTTCGACATTTTGCCCTGCAGACCTTGATCAATCTACAGGCTGTCCCAGGCTTGCAGCCATTAGCCTCTGCTTAACATGCCTCAAATGCCGAGCCCTCCTCTCTCTCAGATATGTATTGGCAAAACTTGATCTGGGGACAGCCTTTCTCCTCCCCCTCCCCTGTCTGGGGCTCTAGCCTCTGTCCTGCAGCCTCCTCCTTGGCTCCGTGTCTATTGGATTTCTTTTAAAACAGCACACAAGCCCAGAACTCTGAAGCTGAAGATCCCTGGAAGTCTGGCAGGTGTTTGGGAACAGAGTGGGCCTCAGCAAGTTCTTCTTGGAGCAGTGTCTACTCCTGCCTCTACTACTTGGCCAATAATGCAGCTCAGAGTGGAGCCCTGGCTTTCTGACATGGTCACAAATGATTGAGGGAGCTTGTCCAGCAGCCTTGTTTATTTGAGGTTCTGCTCTGGAAGGGATTGGCTTCCTGAGCAGAGAGGTGGTGGCAACTGAGGGTATTAAGACCACGACAATGGCCAACATATGGAACAGAGCAAGGAAGGTACAACAGTAGGAACATAATGTATGCACAATATCTGGCATGCAGTAAGCAATGAGTAAGTGTTTCTGGTTGAATGAACAAAGGAAGGAGAGATTGAAGGAAAAAGGAAGGAAGAGAAGAAAGGAAGGGAAATATGAGGGAAGGAAGAACAGAGGAAGGGAGAGAGAGAGAGAAATGCTCTGACTGTGGATCAGGATACCTGGGCTTGTATCTGTATTAGTCCCTTCTCACACTGCTAATAAAGACATACCTGAGACTGCGCAATTTATAAAGGAAAAAGGTTTAATTGACTCATAGTTCTGTATAGCTGGGGAGGTCTCAGGAAACTTACAATCATAGAGGAAGGGGAAGCAGACACATCCTTCTTCACATGGCGGCAGCAAGTGGAAGTGCCGAGCGAAAGGGGGGAAGCACCTTATAAAACCAATACATCTCTGAGAACTCAGTATCATGACAACAGCATGATGGTAACCACCCCCATGATTAAATTACCTTCCACTGGGTTCCTCTTTTGACACATGCTATTATGGGAACGACAATTCAAGATGAGACTTTGGTGCGGACACAGCCAAACCATATCAGTATCCCAGTTTTCTTACCCAGTAGGTATGTTTGTTGAACTTCAGAGTCTAATAATTACTTTCAGAATCTGATAAATGGGGTTAAGAAAACATAGCCCTGGCCGGGTGCGGTGGCTCAAGCCTGTAATCCCAGCACTTTGGGAGGCCGAGGCGGGCGGATCACAAGGTCAGGAGATCGAGACCATCCTGGCTGACACGGTGAAACCCCGTCTCTACTAAAAAATACAAAAAACTAGCCGGGCGAGGTGGCGGGCGCCTGTAGTCCCAGCTACTCGGGAGGCTGAGGCAGGAGAATGGCGTAAACACAGGAAGCAGAGCTTGCAGTGAGCCGAGATTGTGCCACTGCACTCCAGCCTGGGCGACAGAGCGAGACTCCGTCTCAAAAAAAAAAAAAAAAAAAAAAAAAAAGAAAAAAGAAAACATAGCCCTTAAAGATTCAGGAGTAATTAATCAATAGGAAAGTCTTAAAAATAATTAATCACCATATATTAGCAAAGTATAGGCTCTGGATGCTGACTGCCTTCGACTGAATCTTGGATCTGCCATGTATTAGCTGTGTGACTTTGAGCTAGGTGAATAACCTCTCTGTGCCTCAGTCTTTTCATCTGTAAAAGGGAAATAATAAGCATGCCTCCCTCCTAGGGTTGCTGTGGAGGTTATCTAATACTTGTGTAGTGTTTAGAATAGAGGCTGGCACAAAGTCAGGACTTAACAAATGTCAGCTATGTTATTATCAGAAAGGAGAAGTTACTTGGTCAAAGCCACACAGAAGTAACTGGCAGAGGCAACCCAAGTCTGTCTGATCCCCAAAGCCACACTTCTTAAGCACAGGCGATGTAATAGAGATAGAAAGATGCACTTCCTTTGTCTGCCTTCCTTTGCTCTCTCTTGTTAACTCCAGGCATGGGTGCCCTAACATGCTATGTCCCTGGTCAGGGCTGGGAAGATTGGCATCACTCCGTTCCCAGCCAGGGCATGCTCTCTCTTCCGTTTTCATTGTTGAAATGGGCCAGAGCCTCTACATAGGGAAGAAAGAAGGTCTGCAGGCAGGCTTGGCCACCCAGGCACGCACAGCTCTGTGGGATTCCTTTCTCTCTGCTTTCCTCTGTATGTCAGCATGACAGAGACCAGCCCAGGCCGGGTGTGTCTGGACACTGTCTGTCCCAGCTTTGCCCAGAATGCCCCACAGGGCAGTACTCCAATGCTGGAGGCAGACATCACAAGCAATAAATGAATGGGCTGACCACCGCTGGGCAGCTAAGAATAATAATAACAATAATGAATTGCATCGTTTACTGCGCATTAGGAACAGGGCCGCACTCTTTACAAACAGGACCCTGTTTAATCTTCACTTCATCCCAGTGCAGGCTTTCTTATTAGTTTCCATTTTACAGATAAGGAAACTGAGGCTCACAGAGGTCAAACTATTTGTCCCAAATCACACAGTTTTAAGGAGGAGAGCCAGGATTCCAAGGCAATTCTGTTTGGTTCCGAAGTCTGGTTGTTATTCTCCATGGTACAAAGCATTACCTGGTTGGCTGCCATGAACACTTTTTTCTTCCTGTTTTATGCAATTGGTCCAATACCAAAGGCCAGCTGAGAAATGAGTGATTCCTCATCACAGCCAGTGACAGAGCACCTAGGCCATCTGGCCCTGCCTCTCCCTGACCCTGGTGTGTAAGGCTCGATATGATGATTGCAAATACATGCAAATCATATGCAGAGCTGTCTGCCCCATTTTCTGAATTCCAAAGGGGCCCTCCAGAAAACTCTAGACCAGTATTTCCCGAATTTTAGATTTTTAAATACCATTTATCAATTCATAAAATCTGCATGACTACTTACTAATATTTTTTCTTTAAACCCAACTTATTTTCTTTACCAAAATACATTCACCCCAAAAGAAGAAAACTGAAATCACTACCATAAATAGAAAACCATTACCACTGACCACAAATATAAATGAAACCTACAAAGAAACGTAATGAAAAACCTTACAATGGTACTAGTAACCTTAGCTTGGTATTGTGGCTTTCCTGAAACTTTGAGCAGGATATTCTCTCTCTCTCTCTCTCTCTCTCTCTCTCTCTCTCTCTCTCTCTCTCTCTCTCTCTCTCTCTCTCTCTTTCTCTCTGGCAAAGGAGGGAGTAAGCATTAACTACCACAAATTTAGCCATCGAAAACAAAATATTATATTACAGATCCATAGGTCAGAAGTTTCGGCACAGCCGGTCTCTGTTCACTTCTGAAGGCCCTTGGGTTACAGAGCTGAGGTCTCCGTTCCCTTGCTGGTTGTCAGCTGAGAGGCACTCTTACCTCCAGGAGACCTCTCTCTGGTCTTCACGCAGGGCCCCCCACCTCTCAGGACCAGCAATTGATCCGTCAGTCCTTGTCATGCTGCTCTCTTTCTGGTTCTCTTCAGCGGGGAGAGGTTCTCACGTGACTAGATTGGTCTCATGGATAATCTGGGATAATCTCCCTCACCCAGGGCCTTGACCTTACTCACACCTGCAAAGTCCCTTTGCCAGGTATGGGAGCATCTTCACAGGTGTGAGTATCTTTGGGGGCTGTTATTCTGCCTACCACAGCACATTAGCAGCAAACTGAGCCGGTCTTGGTAGAATTACAAAGAGAGAAGAGAGAAGAGGGGAGGTGGGGGGAGAAAGAAAGGAAACAATCAGCTCACTGAATGACTCTATATAATTGAAAGTCCTGTCTATGAACCACCTAAAATAATTCCTAGAAAATTCCTTGCCCTCTCGTACATCTTGCCCTGCCATGATCACAGTTGATAAGCTTTAGATGCCTTCAGTGGAAACATTATTTCCTCATCCTGGTCTCCAGGTCTGGGTCTGGCCAGGCATTGAGCCTCCATCTGAAACAGGAAAGAAGCAATGAAATGTCTCAGAAAGACTCCCCAAGAAGTTCTCATCTTCCTTCTGGGCTGCCTGGAGATCCCACAAAACCCTCTAAGCTCAGAGTTGGCCCTTTCAGGTTTACTTCCTGCCTGAGAGCAAAGGAGCCCCCTCCAGCACTCTGCACCCTGCCATGTGCCATTCAGCCATGATCCGTGCAGGCATTAACAGCAGGCCTGGGGAAGACAAGACATGTGTGCAGAAAGCGTTGGGTGGCTGGCTTCTTTCTCTAACAGGCCTGGTCTCTCGCCCTTTGCTAATTACTTTGATCCTTTGCACTTTGTAAAAAAGCCCCACAACACCAATTGATCCCCTCTGGCTTTAACCTTGCAACCCAGTTGGCCCTTGTAAAAAGTAGGGGTGGGTGCCAGAGGGGGGCCAGGCAAGCCCACATACAGGCACACACACGTACCCAGATCTGCGCTGACTGCCCGGGGTCTGTTTCTTTAATGGTTCCTTCCCAGGACTCTCACAAAAAAGGACAAATAAAACCTTTTTTACAAGATGGCAGGGCTGCGTACAACATCGACTTCATCAACAACCAGTTCTTTCGTGAGTTCCTTTGCCTTTTAACATACTTTCCTTCCAGATCTCACTTTCTGCAACTGGCTGGCTCCTTCTTGCTTGCTCTTGCTTTTTGCAGCTCTGGAAAGTCTCCTTTCCCACTCCCTGTCCCAGGCCCAACCCCGACCCTTGCCAAATCCTCACTTTCATCTGCTCTTGCTCCTTTTCCCCATTCTGTGGAGCTACCGAGGAAGCAAAGTGGATTTGCCATTTGGGGAGGGAGAGTACTGGTTTGCAGGAACCCATGAAGCTGGAAGTAAAACAGAAGCTTGTTGAATTTGGTGAGTATGGGGAAGATAGCCCTGTGGGCAGATGGAAATAAGGACCAGGTTTTACTCTCTTTGAAAAAAGATATAGAGGCCGGGTGCAGTGGCTCACGGCTGTAATCCTAGCACATTGGGAGGCCGAGGTGAGCAGATCACTTGAGGTCAGGAGTTCGAGATCAGCCTGGCCAATATGGTGAAATCCCATCTCTACTAAAAATACAAAAATTAGTCGGTGGTGGTGCATGCCTGTAATCCGAACGACTCAGGAGGCTGAGGCAAGAAAATCACTGGAACCTGGGATGCAGAGGTTGCAGCAAGCCGAGATCACACCACTGCACTCCAGCCTGGATGACAGAGCGAGACTCCATCTCAAAAAAGAAAAAAGAAAAAAAACCATAGAATAGAAATAGCCAAAACCTCACATTTGTGTTTTCAAAAGTAGTTCTTCACCTCGGCCTGATGGACATAAATGATTGTATCAGAATTACTTGTGATGTTTGTTGCAAGTTATTTCTTATGCATAATAAAGTCCTAAAGTTGCAAATTATTTGCTTTTTAAAAATAGAATTTACTCGATTAAAAGCTACCCCTACTATAGAATATATATAAGTCAACTTTTGCTGCATGACAAACTATCCCCAAACTGAGTGACTGATAAAATACCATTTCTTTAGATCATGTTTCTTTGAGTTAGCATGAGCTGAGTTCCCCAGCTGGGTTGTTTTTCTGGTCTTGGCTGGACTCACTGATGTGTTTGCAGTCAGCTGTGGTATTGGCTGGGGGCTGGCTGGTCAGGGGAATCTTCAGCTGAAATGTCTTGCTCACATGTATGGTCTTTCCCTGCTCCAGTAGGATGGCTTCAGCTTGCTTTCATGGTTGGGGGAGAATTCCAAGAGAAAATGCAAGTGTGCATATGGCCTCTTGAAGCCTAGGCTCAGCGCTGCCCTCTGTCACTTTTGATCTATTCTATTCACCAAAGCAAGTCACAAGGCTGGCCTAGCTTCAAGGACAAGGGACTAGACTCCAGTTCTCCACGAAGGGGATCTGTGACGTCACACTACACAAAGCACAGATACTGGTGTAACCACCCAGTGGGTTCACCTTGCCCACTGCCTAGACAGAGCCCATGTATCAGGACAGGGGAACTGCAATAGAGAAAGAGTCATTCACACAGAGCCGGCTGTGCGGGAGACCGGAGTTTTATTATTAGTCAAATCAGTCTCCCTGAGCATTCAGGGATCAGAGCTTTTAAGGATAATTTGGAGGGTGGGGGAAGGCCAGTGAGTCGGTAGCGCTGATTGGTTGGGTAGGAGATGAACTCATGGGAAGTTAAAGCTGTCCTCTTGTGCTGAGTCAGCTCCTGGGTGGAGGCCACAAGATCAGATGAGCCAGTTTATCCACGTGGGTGGTGCCAACTTCTCCATCAAGTGCAGGGTCTGCAAAATATCACAAGCACTGATCTTAGGAGCAGTTTAGGGAGAGTCAGAATCTTGTAGCCTCCAGCTTCATGACTCCTAATCCATAATTTCTAATCTTGTGGCTAATTCGTTAGTCCTACAAAGGCAGTCTAGTCCCCAGGCAAGAAAGAGCTTTTGGGAAAGGGCTGTTATCATCTTTCTTATAAACTATAAACTAAATTCCTCCCAAAGTTAGTTCAGCCTATGTCCAGGAAAGAACAAGGAGAGCTTAAAGGTTAGGACCAAGATGGAGTTGGTTAGGTTACACCTCTTTCACTATCTTAGTCATAATTTTGCAAAGACGGTTTCACTGGGAAGGGAGAAGGATTGTGATCATTTCTCTAATCTAACATAATTTATTTCTTACTGTTATTCTCCTGAATTCTAGTCCCATGAAAAGATAATCGGTATTACAGGAAATACAGGAATACGTGAACAAAGAACTGTGGCAAGTTGGGCTCCACAAAGTCAATAAGCTTGCATGCAGAACTTCTCAACACCTTCAATCACCAAGATGCACGGTGAACCTTCAAAAGTGGGAACCGCAGGCAATCCAGGCCATTTCCAAATTCCCAAATATACTGCCCTTTGAAGGGAGCATCTCTTAGGATTCCTCTTCTGTGAAATGTATTTTGGGAAGTACTGCTATGATAACATAACTATGCTAATTTGTATCATATAGACTTTTTGTGTGTGTGACAGGGTCTCACTCTGTTGCTCAGGCTGGAGTGCAAGGTCTTTCTGTGTGAATGATAAGAGTTGCCTCAATGGGAAGTTTCTTACCTGAACAACTTCCAGAGCAAGGAATTGTTACTGATATATTGCTAGGAGTTGGGGTGATTCTATTATGGTGCGGATTTCCTCCTGGGATGTTTTGCTGGGAGAAGGGCCAGGCAGGGGAGGTAATCAAATTGATGATAAATAAGAGTGATCACCGAGACTCCTCCCACCCAAAGACAAATGCTCTGGGACATTTCCTTCTAGTCATTTTTCTCCCATGTATTTTCGTTATGTGATTGGGTTCACCCAAGTTCCTGCTTTTTGTTTTAACTTAACATTATACTAGAAGTATTTTTTAAAGATCAATTTAGTAGTAACTCAATATTCTGCCTTATAGATGTCATATTTTACCTTATAACAGCCTATTCCCTATTTTGGATATATATTTTTTTTACCCAAAATTTTAGTATTTGAAATCAGAGCTTCTCATCTCAAGAAAGTTGAGCATTTTCTATTTGTTTGTCTATGTTGCGGGGTTGTTTTGTTTTGTTTGTCAGCACAGAGCCTCAAAGAGAAAATGAAGGCATGGGGCTTTTTATTTGCTTTTTTGATGGCTGAGGAAGCACGAGGAAGAGCAGTAAGATCAAACCAGTTCTCAACATTTCCATTGCTGGGGTCCCAGTTGGCAGTAGGAAGAGGAAGATTCTTTCATGTTTTCAGATAAATTGCACTTGTGGTCTTGCCAAACTGCATGCAGGATTCAGGGTTGGCTTGGATCTGAGGTCTCACTCACAGCTGTTAAATCCTCCCCAAACCACACGCCAAATGATCTTGTTTGGAGTCTCTGAATCATTTATCTCTCTCCTATTTCTTACCTACCTTGAATCCAGAAATCACAGAAGAAAGCCTATTATTAGAAAATGGGTTTTTTGGTTTTTCAGAGTTGAGAGAGCTCGGGGGTTGGGGGTGGGGGACCGAAAACCTCAAAACATCGCTGGTTTTGAATTTAACTTGTGTATAATCACTTTCCCTCGGCTCTGGACTAGGTTAGGCTTTTTCCACAGTTCCTGAAGGGTGTGCTGTGTAGTAGTTTTCCACAAGTCTGGTCTGAGAAAGTCAGCTCCAGGGGCAAAAAACTGTGAGTCTAACAATTTCCCTCAGGCTTGCATTAGGAAAAGGCAGGTCTTGAAAGTCTCCCAGATTTTTCTAGGTTCTTAGATGCCTTTGGGACCCAAGGTCAATGACTTAAGTGTCCTGAGCCTCAGTTTCTTCACCTGTAAATGGGGGGTAAAATGGGGAGGTGCCCTAAGTAAATTAAGTGAACTATCAGTTTTATGTGCCAGGCACTATTCTAAGTGCCTTGCAACTAACACTCTAGTCCTCCTCATGACAGTTCTATGAATAAGTCCCATGGTGATTCCCCAGTTAACAGATGAGAAAAAGTCAGAGAAATTGTGAAAAGTACCACATATAATTCCTGTCAACCAGTAGGCGCTCCATGTGTCAGATGATCTGTAAGAGTCTCTGCTGGCCTACTCATGACGTACTACCATTGCTTGTTTAACTGTTCAACTTCCCAGGGATGGTAAATTCTGTGAAAACCGGGGTTTTGCCTAGTCTACCATTCATTGTATCCTCAGAACCTGCTTCAGATTCTGGCCAACAGTGGACACTCCATAAACATTTATTAACTAAAGAAGTGGATGAATGAATGAATTCCAAATTGGTAATAAGTCAGTTCTATGCCCACACTCTAGTCAAAGCTCCTTCAATTCCTCACCTGGTCTGGTATTCAGGAATTTGCAGAAAACAACTCAAAAAAAGTACCAAAAAAAAAAGAAAAAAGAAAAAAAAGAGTGTGGGTTGGTGAGTGGGGACATGGACCCTACTTAGATCTGGACAGCCAAATCAAACATCCCCCCAACAAAATGCTTAAACACAGCCTCCTGTTGCTTTCTCTGTTCCCCTTGCTCTTGAAAGAAAAGAAATTCAATGTAAACCCCCCATAAACAATACACTTATGGAACGAGTTGGATCAAATATCTGAGTTAATAAAGAAAGCTCAGACTCATGAAAGTTTTGCAAAACAAAAGAGATAAGAATGAGCAGAAGTTTTGCAAGATATTGCAGAAAACCTGATGAGAAGCTTTGTTTACTTTTAAGCCAATAAATTCTAGACCTGAGATGCAATAGGTGAGGAGAGTTGGTTTGTCAAGGTCTGCTATTACAAAATGATAGCAATATGGTAGAAAATAAAAGTTTTAACATGGAAAACACCAGCATAAGTTGGTGGCAAAACAGATTGAGTATTCAGTTCAACAAATATTGAGTGAGTGCCAATCACATATATGACAGGTGCTATGTGACATGCTGAGTTCATGATGATAGTAAACAGGATACACACTCTCCCTTTCTCTCCGGAGCCTTTATCACATGGAGAAATCTAGAGGAAACTTGAACAACCCTATAGAAAATCTAGGAAAGTACAGATTGACGTAGTCAATGAAAAATCTAGCCACCAGGTTCAAAGCTTAAGAGAAAGTATAGAAATGAGTTTGAGAGCAGTCAGTTATTCGTTCAACAAACACGTAAGCTAAGTCTTATTGTGAAATGGAGAAAGTTTGTCTTGTGGATTTTCTGCATCCTCCTTCGGTATGGTTTTATTGCTTTCTTATTTCCCTCCCTGTCACCTTACAAAATTCTCAATCCTCTCTTGCCCTATCCTCTCCTACCACATGTCCCAAAATTTAAAAGTTGAATCTCAGCTACTTGTCAGTGTAAATAGGAATGAAGAAAGTAATTCACACAAGGATGCAGGTGATTAAATATAGCTTAATGCACTTTGCAGCATTAATCATTAAATGTAAACCAGCATTTCACTTAATCCCATATTTACTTCTCCTAGGGAAACAAATCTTTAATTGTAGAATTTCCAGAATAGAGGTGTTGCTGTGGCAAGACACAAGAAATGCTACCTTTTACAGCTATAGATTTTTTTGTAAAGTATGTGTTTCAGTGTCAAAAGTTTCAGAAGCCCTTTATTAAGCCGGTAATATATGTTGGTTGCTTGAATACATGCCATCTGCTTATTCCTCATAGCGACTTCAGGACGGGGTCTTGAAAAGTAAGGAAGGGTTTATAGAACATGGAGAAGCTCTGTATGTGAAGGCTACAGCTTTTGCATAGGAGTAGAATCTTAGGGAGAAAGACTTCTGGGGTGGGCAGCTGAAGCCCTTAGGGAAAAAAGGGAAGAAAACAGTAGCAAAGCATGAAAATAAGAACCAGACAGAGGAAAATAGCAATTATAATGACTGACGTGTGTAAAACACTAAATTGGGGGCCAGGTTCTATGTTCAGTGTTGACATACAATAAGTCCCTGAACCATTACAGCAGACATTAGAATGTAGGCACAATTGTCATCATCATGCCTGTCAGATAGTTGAAGAAACAGGCTCTGAGATGTATGTAACCTGCCCAATGCGGCTCAGCCAACAAGCAGCACAACCCCAGCTCAACCCCAGTCTTCCTACCGCTAGAATACACTCACTGACCACACGCTCTAGCATGGCATGGCTAGGACACCATGTTGGCTTTATTCTGTAGCGGGGTCACTGGGGAGCTCCCAATGGTATAAAAAAGCCAAAAAAAAGCCCGGGCACAGTGTCTCACATCTGTAATCCCAGCACTTTGGAAGGCCGAGGTGGGCAGATCACCTGAGGTCGGGAGTTCAAGATTAGCCTGGCCAACACGGTGAAACCCCATCTCTACTAAAAATACAAAATTAGCTGGGCGTAGTGGTGCATGCTGTAATCCCAGCTACTCGGGAGGCTGAGGCAGGAGAATTGCTGAACCTGGGAGGTGGAGGCTGCAGTAAGCTGAGATCACACCATTGCACTCCAGCCTGGGCAGCAAGAATGAAACTCTGTCTCAAAAAAAAATTAAAAAGTCAAAAAAGATGCCTAGGTCAGTCTTCAGGCATGAGACCAAGTCTGAGAGTATGGTTAGAAAAATGTCTCATCCTTTAAGGTAAAATAAGAATGATCCTTTTTGTACTTATAAAGAATTAGTATATAATTTTTCCCTTAGACTTTCCCAGGTGCTTCAGAAACGGTGCTGTACAGAAGAAGGTGAGGTCTCGACCAAAGTCCCTTGGAGGATTTTAGCTAGATCTGAGTCCCCGTTGGTGATCTGGCTTCCCCTCACCAAGAACCAGAGTGGGAGTGTTTGTTTATTTGTTTTTACCCACTGAAATGTACACAACAGGAAGTCAGTGGGCTGGGCCTAAGGATCTTTCACCCAGTGTTAGTTACCACAGCATAACGCTCCACTCCTCATAACCTAGCTTTGCAGACAGGTCTTTTTGAACCTTCAGTCTGGACTCCATACTGAAACACTGTTAAACATGCAGAGCTTAGTTTCTTTCCAATCATTAACGTATGTCAGTGAATATCTTTCTATGCCTTTAATTCCTAACAATGACGTCATCTTCATTCTCAAAGCAGAATCAGGCCCTGAGTTGGAAAGTGACTCCCAGAGAAACCTAGAAGGATTTGGGTAATATTCAAGCTGTTCTCTTGGCCCTCAACTCTGAGGCTGACCAGTAATCAAGGAAGGCAGATAATCTCTGGTATAGTCAGAGATTTCAATCTCTTGACTGAGATGAAAAGACCGGTCTCCATTTCCCTGGCTCAGTGGTCAGTAAGAATGCATCTCATCTCACAGGGACCATGGGAGCCCCAGGCCTTGGCCAAAGTCCAATTTACTGTGTCCTCCTAACTAGGCCCCAGATGGTATCACAGAATCATAATAGAATGTCAGAGACTCTTTGAAATCAACTTGCACTCATTTTACATTTGGGACCCCTGCAGCTCAAGGAGGTTAAGAGCAAAATAATAGGCCATAGAGTCAGTTGTTCTATTAACAAGTATTTCTTGGGTACCCACTGACCTCCAGGCCCTGACTTGGAGCTTCTGGGCTCGTAGGACAGGCAGACATTAACACAACTATTACACATGATGAACTACATTCATATCCAAGCACAGAGGGCAGCAGTAAAGCAGAAGTTGTAGGGGCCAGGGCACTCTTTCTAGGGTGCAGGGAGTGACCTTTATGGAAGGATTTCCTGAGGGAGAAATGCATGAATAAGAATGTGAAGGAGAAGCCAGGTGATGGGCTGAAGGAAAAGGTATTCGAGGCCCATGCAAAGATCTGGAAGCAGAAGGAAAATAACGTGTGAGAAACCAGAAAAGGCCCAGCATGGGTGGAGGGGAGAAGCAAGCAGACAGACAGGGCCAGAAAGAAAATCAGCAGCCATTCCAGCCCTAGAATCCAGGGCTCCTGGCTCTAACATGGAATATAATTAATAGTAGAGGAAAAGAAAATGCAAATACAACTAAAATGCAGACCCTGCCAAACATAATGATGTAGAAAAGTTTGCCTTGAAGGTCTTCCCACTTCCCTGTTTAAGACCCCTTCACAGCCTCCAAGGTCACTCTCTTGCCCCCAGAAACATCATGTTCTCACTTTCTCTCCCTTCTGCCAGTTCTCAAACCTGGTTTTAGATTTCTGACCAGCTGGAAAGGCAGGGAGAAAGAAAAGCTAATTCTCAGGAAGGTGGAAAGAACGGCTCTAACACAATACTTTACTGAGTGATGGTTATCCCCTCTACTTCACAATCTGCATGGAACCTGGACATTTGCCTGGCCTGAAGCAACACACCCTTCACGGCCAACTTTCAGGGAGAGAACTTTTGAGGTAGAATGAAAGAACATAGCCATAAACTCTTGTGCCTACCACTTTAAAAGTAAGTGTCTTGTTTCCGGACCAAGAGATGGCTGTTTGCAGTCATTCTGGGCACTTTCTGTATTCTAGGTCTTACTTCTCATAGCGATACTCTACAGTTGGATAGTGTCTCCATTTTATACATTGAGCATGCAGAGAGACTTTGAAAGGGAAGGTGTCCTGGCATTAGCAATAGGTCTTACTGCTAATCAACCCAGGGGCAGGCTGCAAAGTCAGGCATTCAATTTCTGAAGTCGCTTGGCCCTGGAAACTTCACCACTCAGTATATGTCCAAAAGAGGCAGCCTGTGTGGTCAAATTTGCTGGCCTTCCTGGAGAGACTCAGTGGTCATTTTGCATAAAATGGAACTATAAACATTTTCACATACAAGGAAGAGGTTGGAGAAAAGACGAGCCACTTCCCACCTCTTCCACTTTGTCCATCTTGGTTCAATCCATGACCTTGTACACCTAAAAGACTGCAGGAGCCTTCTCACTGGCCTCCCTAGACTCCATTCTCTTGTGTGGTCCAAACTAGGCCCCAGATGGTATCACAGAATCATAATAGAACGTCACAGAGAATAGGCACGCCAGGGTGAGCCTGTTTAAATGTATGGCAGATCACGTCACCTGTCCTCAAACTCTTCAGTGACTCACTCATGACGAGTAGTGGCCATATGATCTGCCCCTTCTCCTGCTTAGGAGCTCTTGGCATCATCTCTCGTCATGTCTTTCTCACTCACTCTGCTTCATCGTCACTTATATTCGGAACACACCAAGCACACTCGCACCCCAGGGCCTTTGCACTGCAAGTTTCCCCTGACTAGAACATACTTCTGGTCATCCAGCGGGCTCACTCCCTCACTCCCTCAAGGGCTTTTTACCTAGTTGTCACCTTCTCAGTAATGCCTGTGCTGAGCACTCAATTTTAAATTGTCACACTTCTACACCTTAACATTTTCAGTCTGACTTATGTCATCCTTTTTTCTTTTTGTTTGAAACAGTCTCACTCTGTTATCTAGGCTGGAGTGCAGTGGCACCATCTTGGCTCACTGCACCCTCTGCCTCCCTGGTTCAAGTGATACTCTGCCTCATCCTTCAGAGTAGCTGGAACTACAGGCGGGTGCACTGCCACCATGGCCGGCTAATTTTTGTATTTTTTGTGAGACAGGGTTTTGCCATGTTGGCCAGGCTGCTCTCGAACTCCTGGCCTCAAGCGATCCTCCTGCCTCAGCCTCCCAAAGTATTAGGATTACAGGCGTGAGTCACCACACCCAGACTGTTCTACTTTTTTATATCATTTATGACATTGTAAAATTCTGCGTAATATATTTATTTTTATGTTTGCCATCTCTCTCCTTAAATCGAACTCAATTCCCCAAGGACAGTAATTTTTATCTACTCTTCCTTTCACTATTGTTGTGTCCAGTACCTATTGTTATGTCTAAGAAAATAATAGGTCCTTCATAAATATCTGTTAAATGAATGAATGAATGGATAGTAATGTCTGAGGAGTCCCCCAGAGCCGAAAGAGAGAGCCGTAAAGGTGCTGATGAGCACACAATGTTGCAAGGAACCATCAGGCTTATTGCACTTGAGACTGTGAGTACTCCTGAAGCATCCTTATCCAGGAAATGGTCCCCTCTCCAGGCTGAACAGGTAAGGTCTGCAGGGAAGACACTAAAACTTGCTTCTGCTCCACAAAGCAGCAGTGAATACACTGGGGAGAAACAGTGGCCTCTTGAACACAATCTCTAATCGCCTTGGAGGTCAGCTAGGAAACAGACTATCACACTGGGATCAGTGTTCCTTACTGTGTGATGGGGCCAAGACTAGGGTAAGGTGAGTGAGACATTTGCCTTGGTGGTGAAATTTAAGGTGGTGCCCAAAGACTGCATAATACATACTCTACTGCAGTGTTTTAAAAATAAATGCTTTAGGAGGCTGAGATGGGGTGGATCACCTGAGATCAGGAGTTCGACATTAGCCTGATCAACATGGTGAAACCCTGTCTCTCCTAAAAAATACAAAAATCAGCTGGGCATAGTGGTGCACACCTGTAGTCCCAGTTACTTCAGAGGCTGAGACAGGAGAAATGCTTGATCCCGGGAGGCAGAGATTGAAGTGAGCTGAGATGGCACCACTGCACTCCAGCCTAGGGAACACAGAGAGACTCCGTCTCAAAAAATATTTATAAGTTGGGCGTGGTGTCTGTAATCTCAGCACCTTGGGAGGCCAAGGCAGGTGGATCACTTGAGGTTGGGAGTTTGAGACCAGCCTGGCCAACATTGTGAAACCTCGTCTCTACTAAAAATACAAAAATATTAGCCAGGCATGGTGGTGCGTGCCTGTAATCCCAGCTACTCAGGAGAATCACTTGAACCTGGGATGCAGAGGTTGCAGTGAGCTGAGATCAGGGTGCTGCACTCCAGCCTAGGTGACGGAGGGGAACTCCGTTTCAAAATAAATAAATAAACTAACAAGATAGAAAGAAAGAAGGAAGGAAGGAAGGAAGGAAGGAAGGAAGGAAGGAAGGAAGGAAGGAAGAAAGAAAGAAAGAAAGAAAGAAGAAAGAAAGAAAGAAGAAAGAAAAGAAAGAAAGAAAGAAAGAAAGAACGAAAGAAAGAGAAAAAATACGGAAGGAAGGGAAGGAAGGAAAGAAGGAGCAGGGGAAGGTGCTGGGAAACTTTTAAATCGAAAAGAAAAAGGAAAGCGAGAGATATAAGGAAGGACGTGAAGAAGAAAGAAGAGGAAGGAAGGAAGGAAGGAAGGAAGGAAGAGGAAGGAAGGAAGGAAGGAAGGAAGAGAAAACAAAAGAAAAGAAAGAATAGGGTCAGGGTCCATGGCTCATGCCTGTAATTCCAGCACATGGGAGGCACGGGAGGATCGCCTGAACTCAGGATTTCAAGACCAGCCAGGGTAACATAGCTCTTGTCTCTACCAAAAAAAATTTAAAAATTAACCAGGCATGGTGGCAAGCACCTGTGGTCCCGGCTACTTGGGAAGCTGAGGGCGGAGGAGTGCTTGAGCCAGAGAAATTGAGGCTGCAGTGAGCAGCAATCACACCACTGTACTCCAGCTTGGTCAACAGAGCAAGACCCTGTCTCAATTCAAAAATTTAAAAATCAATTTAAAAAATGTGTGATGAAGAAAATATCAAACATTTCAATAAAGACAGGATTCAACCCTGCATTTGTACAACTCAGCCTTAATTGCCTCACCCTAATCCCAGCCCTGGTTTCAATAAAACTTTATTTATAAAAATCATGTGGCCAGCTTGCAGGCCATAGTTTATCAGTTTGATTTTGTTAAAAGATTGCATTCAAATGTTATATTTCTTGATTACTGAGGTGCTGGGTGCCCCTTAAAAGCTGGGTCCAAGGTGAATGGCTCACCCTTCTCATGGTAGTCTTGGCTCTGCTGTGTGAGCCCAAGCAAATGACTTCAATATCTGAGCCTAGGTGTCTTCCCTTGTAATAAGGGTTATAATGATGGTCCCAACCTGCAGAGTTGTAGAGAGGATTATGCACGTAAAATCCATTTTGCACAGTTACTAGCACTTGATAAATGGTGATTGCGGCATTGTTGATGTTGCTTTTATGGGCGCTCTCTCTGACCAGAACTAACTCTGGGGCTTCAGGGGACTTTAGAGAACATGGCATTCTCTAAGGATGTGGCTCTTTTCTCACATAGGAACATGTCTCATTTTGGTCCTGGGCTACCTGAGAAAAAACTTGTTCAGCCAAGGCCAGAACGAGTTGCCTTGTGGACTGCCAGAGTTCAAAATCCCATCATAGCGCGGCCCAGACTCTTACTATGAATTTGAACTTGTCCTGCAAAACTAAAGTGTTTCAGGACCCAGGCATGCAGCACTGTAAAAAGGGGCAATTAAACCTATAAAACCAGGGTTTATAGGGGAATTTATAGTGTCAGAGGCTTTTTATAGCTTTTTTAGATTAGTTTAAATAGAGGAAAAAAGAACAGGGGAAAGAAAAGGAGAGGGTTTGAAACTTGAGGAGACTTAAAAGTGGAGAAAGAAGTTTTAGGAAGCACAGTGGGGTCATAATCGGAGGCACATTTTTCCCATCTTGCTGTCTCTTTCAAATTAAGCCAAAAACAAAAAGGCAAGAATTGCTGTCCTTAATCATTGCTCTTTGTCATGTCCTTAACTGTCTGAGAAGACAAGCAGGGCATGGAAAAAGTCTTGAAGGAGGGGCTGAAGAAAGAAAGTGGGTTTTGGGAAAACTAGCAGTTGTCTTGGCCAGCTCTATTCTCGAGGCCTCGGGAACAAGCAGCCTGCCTGCATCTGGCAGGTCTATGGAGGGAGTAGCTGATCTGCAGCGGGAAGTGTCCTCATCAGCCATACAGTGACTCTGGGCCTCAGGGTATAGGCCACCTGGAGAATGCAAGCAGGTTCAATGGTCCCTCAGAAAGTGGCCTGAGAATCAGTGATCTACCTAGACATTCTCCTCCTCCTTCTTTGTCCTCTGGACATCATAGTCTCTTTCCTCTTTCTTGAAAAATCAGTGTTCTTTATGTTTCTGGACCAAATGTATAAGTATTTGGGAAAAGATAGGCAAGAAAATTGTAACAACATTTGACTCCAGGGAGGGCAACGAGGTATCTGGAAGGCACAGGAGAATACCCACTTTTTCCCTGTCTTCCCTTTTGTAAATTTTAGCTTTTGTTTCATGTGCATAAATAACCTATTCAAAACTTAGTTTCAATTTTATTTTTAAAAATATCTGAAATCGTTAGACGTGATAAGTATTATAATTTTGCAAGATGTTATGGGGAAACGGTGATGGGTACACAGGGATGTCTCTGTATTATTTCTTAGAACTATATGTGACTCTTGTTAAAAGAAAGAAAACTTCAGATGAATTAAATTTAACAGCATTTAATTGAACACAGAACCATTCGTGAATCTGGCAGGCCTTAGAACCGGAAGAGGTTCATGGAACTCCCCTCCACAATATGGACAGGAAGCATTCACAGACAGACAACATTAAGGGAGACAGAGAAACAGCTTAACTGGTTATAATTCCCTGGTTGCCTTATTTGGACATAATCTGATCCGCTGGCCACTGACAATTGGCTGAAGTTTGGCTGCTGCCATTGGCTGAGACTCAGCCAATTACCAAAAATAAAAATAAAAAGTAAAATGCTCTTAATGGGGCTTCAGTTTGTTTACATACTAAATTAGGTTGTAGTATATTACTCAAGATACAGGGGCATCCTCAGGCCACGTTTAGTTTAATACTTTATACTTCTCTCAATATAAAAAGTTTAATTAAAAAAAAGGTAAACTCAATTCCTCAGGACAACCATCACCATCCTCTGCTGCCTGGCCCCACTCAGAAGGAGCTCACCTTCAACCACTGTGTAAATTGTTCAAGCCCCACATCAGTCCTAATTGTTGGTGGGTAGACTGTTCTGATTGTTAACTATTCTGAATATCACCTCTAAGTATTTATACTTCATGCCAACCTAAGATGACTACCTCAAATGCACTTGTCCAAAACCTAATCACATAATTGAAAAGGTTGTAATTTACATCTCTCCCATTAGACTACAAACTCCCTGAGGGTGGAAACCCAGTCTTGCTCACTGATCACCAACTCCCTGTGCCTAGCCCCGGCCTTGCGAATGGTCAGATAGCTGCCTCAATCAGCATTTATTGAATAATCAAACTGAGAGGTGAAAAAGGAACTCGGCGTCATTATCAACAATGATTTAACCTCAAGTAAGCAGCCTTCTTTTTACAAATCTAGGATTCACTAATCAAGTTTTTGTGTTTGTTTGTTTGTTTGTTTGTTTGAGACAGAGTCTTACTCTGTCGCTCAGGCTGGGGTGCAGTGGCGCGATCTCGGCTCACTGCAACCTCTGCCTCCTGGGACTCTCCTATCTCAGCCTCCAGAGTAGTCGAGTTAAAGGTACAGGCGCATACCACCATGCCGGCTGATTTCTGTATTTTTGGTAGAGACAGGGTTTCGCCATATTGGTCAGGCTGGTCTTGAACTCCCGACGTCAAGTGATCTGCCCATCCTGCCCTGACAAAGTGCTGGGATTACATGAGTAATTGGGGATTAGGGCATCTGGCCCCAGTAATCAAATTCTAAAAGTGAGAACTGGATTGGATTGACTTTCCCCCTCTCATAGGCAGCACTCCTACTGGACTGATTTGATACCATTCAATATAAACCCTTCCTACTGGGCCAGTTTGAAGTCATTGAGTATGAATCTCTCCTATTGGATATTGTAGCCACCATTCTGGATGCAGCATTCCTATTGGTCACTGGGACAGGTGCGAGGCAACAGCTTATCAAAGTGCTTTCAATCAACCATAATGGCTTGCCAGGGTGCATTCTCATCTCTCTTACCAACAGAATGCAAATTTTACAGCATCTGCATCTTTTATCTGTAGAATAAAGGGCTTTATTTTGCCAGAATATATCACAGAGCAGATAGATACCTGAAAGGAAGTAAAGGTAATGATAAAGAGCAGGCACCTGGGTTTATCCCAGCTTTGCTGCTAACTAGGCAACATGAATTGTTTTGTGACTCAGTGCTCTCAACCGTAAAATGGAGCTAATAACAATATCAGCCTCATAGGGCTTTTGTGAGCATTAAGTATTAACATATGTCACGAGTTTAGAGCAATGCCTGACGTACGTTGAGCACTTCACAGTGTTAACTGAAAGTACTACTGGAAGCAGTTGAAGAATCCTAATGTCAAGGCAACTGCTTGATTTTCTTCCCAAAGCTAATCTAACTCACTTTGAAATTTAGGTTCTGCCACAAAAGTAAAACTCAGTTCTCTTGGTGAAGGGGCTTAAACTCTGCTATTTTCTGTCCAGATTATAGGTTTGTTCAGCTGATGTAACCCTTGTTTTTCATTCAATGTACTCAAGAATGACTGGGTTGATTGTTTCTTTGGCTAGACCCCTAAAAAGTTACTGAATATTCACTGGGTTCCAGGAATTTTATTAAATGCTTAAATACATTATTTCATTATAATATTTTATTTCCTCGTATTTAATTATAATCCTGATCCTGAAATAATAAATTATAAAACTTATCAAGCACTCATTTAATCCTGGAAAAGGCCCTACAAAGTAGACACTATTATTATGTATGACATTAAGTAATTTCCCCAAGATGACAGAGCCAGTAACTGGTGAAAATGTGTTTTGAATTCAGATTTGGCTAATGTTGCCATCTCCAGCCCTCCTATCTCCACCCTCCGTGTTGTATAATAATAAAAAATGTAAACAATTATTGTGTGGAATAGCAATATGTAAGCTTCATATCCAAAGCTATGATTTTCTGGAGTGTAGAGACTTTGACATACACAATTCAGGCAGATTATATCCAAAAATTTCTCTGTGTGTGTGTGTGTGTGTGTGTGTGTGTATGTGTTTGTTTTCTCACGAGGTATTTCCCCAGGTTTTTTTTTTTTCTAATTCTAATTAAAGGTTAGATTTAACTTCTGCAACTCAAAGATGCATCCACATTTAGGCAAACTTATTTGAAAAAAGAGGCATCACTTGATTTTTTGAAAATTTAATAAAATATTTAAGTAGAGGGTTTAGCTATTTAGAAAACTTTTATTAAACAAATATATCATTCATTTTTGGACAATTTGATATAATTTTAAGTAGAGTACTACAAACTGTAGTAAAGTAATATGTATAATTTTTTATTAGATAAAATTTTAAGTAGAAGGTTTAGCTATAAAAACTATAATAAAAATATGTATTACTCATTTCTTTGTAAATTGGATAAATTTTTAAGTGGAGGGTTTAGCTATTTTTAAAAAAGAATTATAGTGTATCCATGTGGAAAAATGAATGTTTGATAATATAAATAATCATCTCTACACATCACCCCACATTATGCACATACATCAAATTTTTATGCTTGGATTTTCTAATATTGGGCCCAAAATATAATATTGGGCCCATCACAAACTCTTCCAGTAAACA
This sequence comes from Rhinopithecus roxellana, assembly GCF_007565055.1. Classification (NCBI taxonomy): domain Eukaryota; kingdom Metazoa; phylum Chordata; class Mammalia; order Primates; family Cercopithecidae; genus Rhinopithecus; species Rhinopithecus roxellana. The sequence continues at coordinate 90,570,916 of NC_044558.1, forward strand.
GGAGAGTTTGGAGGTTAGAATTCATTGCATATTTTCTATACCCAAATATCTTTAAGGGCTGCCAGTACTACAGAATAAAGCTCCAACTACTTAGCTTAGTAATTCAAGCCAGCCAAGATTGAATCCAAATATATGAGTTAGTTTTGCTTCTTTGTGGTTTCTAAGAGCTGCTCCTTCATCCTGCACCATTTTTCCTGGGCAGGAAACCCAAAGGGACAGCAATCAGGAGGAAGGTTTCGTCCTTGCTTTCTCTCTCTCTGTGGAAGTGGAATAATTCAATCAGTCCACATATGTAAGGCCTAGTTATCCTACAAGGGAAGGTGGCCGTAAAGCCAAGTCGATTCACTGTTCATTGCTCTCTCTCTCTCTTCTTCTTCTTTTTTCCTTGCAAGCTAAGTATAATGGAAGTAAATCAATCCACACTGGAAGAAAAAAATACAGGCTTATTTTCACAATTTTTTTTGTTTTGTTTTGTTTTGTTGGATCAGAAACACAGGACTTCCCAAATCAAGTTAAGTGAGTCCCAGATGTGGACTCATTTCAAATGGAAAACACACCCCATCATTTCAGGCAGAACTCTGAGGAAACCGGTGATTGCAGTGCCTGGGACAAGAAGAGGATTTCTCTAGAGAGTTTGTCCCAGTCTGTGGAGAGGAAGAGGAATGGGAAAGATGAAGGGCTGGCATGCTTCTCCTTTCCCTGGGGAGATGAGAGATGGAATTCAGGTTAATTAGGTTTAGGGTCACTTGAGAACCAGTCGGGAGAGTGGAAAGCATCTTTGAGTAGCGCAGAAGGATGGTTAGAATTGAAGCTGCCACATGTTGATGTCTGGTTTTATTAATAAGAAGACACTAAATTCGTATTACACATCCAGGACTTGTACTGCCGGGGACAAAAACAAAAAAATCAACAAGAAATGACAGTGACGCTCACACTTATGGGCATTCTGGAGAATTCTTTTTCCAGGGAGAATGGTAGATGGCAGCCGGAATGCTGAGAAATGACGTGATGTGCAAATTAATATATTTCTTTTAAAGGCCAAAAGAAAAGGAGGGCCTTTTGACAGGCTTTGGTTCAGGCATTAATTTTCAAAGACTGATCAAGACGATGACATGTCACGTGGACTTTCTTTTAGTGTTGGACCAAAATAAGATATTGAACCGTGCAACCAAAGACATCTCTTGGTGAAAGATCCTCCTTTTAGCAACTGTAATTCACATTTTCATCAATGTCATGCTGCACATAGATGAAAACAGCCATTTAAATGTTTTTCTTCTGTCTTTGTGTAATAGGTTTGATTCTACATTTCTTACCATCTGGTTTGTTGAACGGAAATATGGAGGTACTTTTACTTTCTATATGCTTCTTATGGGACTTAGTCTAAGATGTGGCCCTTTCTTCTTTACTGAACTGGACTTTAATGCAGATTCTCCCCCACCTCATCCCTCCCACAAAACAGGTCATTTTAGTATTTTGGCAAGGCCCTTACCCTTCATTTGGCAGTACTGGTTAACCCAGCATAACTGGATTAAAATGCAGCATAACTGCATTTTATGATGAACATCTTAGGCATTTCTTCCAGAGCACACACTATATCCCACCCAGCTATGCATTCCTACGGTATCACAACAGAGGTTATTAAACTAAATTGAGCTAGATGAGTTAATGTAGCTTTTCAAAAATTATATTTCTCAAATTGGTTCCATTTTGCCAATATTACTAGCATGTATTGAGTACCAGCATTTTGCTTAGAGTTTAAAATATACTTTCCCATTTAAGCCTCATCTCTATCCTATGAAGTTGCTAATATGCCATTTCTACAGAAAAGGAAAGCAAGACTCAGTGGGAGAGCTGGGATGTAAAGCAACTTCCATTTACAAAGCCACTTGTACTTCACTTGTATCCTGTACTGCCACTCAGAGCCAGACCTCAAAGATAGCACAGGCACTTGGGAGGGAGTGTGTATAAACCATCAGGGATGGTTAGAAAAGGCTTTGAGGTAAGGAGATACCAAGGTCATTATTAGGTTCTGGCCTTGCATGGAGGCATATGAAGTCAGATTTGAGTAAGCATGAAACAGGGACATCTAAGGAGGTGAGCAAGGGGCAGGGGCACCCAATCCCATGTCCAAAATACATATTTTAAAAATTCCCTAGCTATGAACCTGTAATTAATTTCCTGTGGCTTGCATAACAAATTGCCATAAACATGGTGGCTTAAAACAGCAGAAATGTAATCTCTCAGAGTCTGGAAGCCAGAAGTCTAAAAATCAAGGTGTTGCAGCAAATAGAATCATTTTTGCCTCTTCTAGCTTCTGATGGCTACAGACATTCCTTGGCTTATGGGCACATAAGTCTAATTTCTGCCTCCATCGTCATGTCTTTTTCTCCTCTTTGTCTGTGTCTTCTGTCTCTTATAAGGACACTTGTCATTGGATTTAGGGCCCACCTGAGGTATCCAGGACAATCTCATCTTGAGATCCTTAACTTAATTGCACCTGCAAAGACCCCTTTCCCAAATGCTTTCTCAGGGCTAGGCTGTAGACACATCTTGTTTTCAGGAACCACCATTCAACTCACTTCAACTTGTAAATAAAATATCAGATAAATGGAATCATTGAAATCCTAGGCTAATGTGTTAGTTTGTTCTCACATTGTTATAAAGAACTACCTGAGACTGGGTAATTTATGAAGAAGAGAGGTTTAATTGACTCATAGTTCTGCAGGCTTAACAGGAAGCGTGGATGGGAGGCCCCAGGAGACTTACAATCATGGCAGAAGGCAAAGGGGAAGCAAGCACGTCTTACCATGGCTAAGCAGGAGAGAAAGAGAGTGCAAAGGAGGGAACTCCACACATTTTTCAACCACCAGATCTCATGGGAACTCACTCATGAGATGTGATTCAGTCACCTCCCGCCAGGCCCCTCCTCCAACACGTGGGGATTACAATTCAAGATGAGATTTGAGTGGTGGGGACACAGAGCCAAACCATATCAACTAGTAAAGTGAGACTCTGTGGAGAAGACGAGGATCATGAATATGCCCTTATCCTCTCCCCTGAGCACTTGGCCCCACATCTTGCACCCAGGTGGCCTCATCAATAGCTGCTCTTTGAAGGCCAGTGTAGCCCAGCAGAAATGGCATATGCTTTGGCAAACTCTGACTTAAATATTGACTCTGCCATTTCCTAGTTCTGGCTTCAGCTAATTCATTTCAGCTCTTTGAGCTTCAGTTTTCCCCTCTGCAAAATGGGACTGATCCTAGTGTCTACCTAGTAAAGTGGATATGGGAGGGTTAAAAAGCAGGAGAACCAGCTGCACACAGTACTCATTAAACTGGTTGTATCATGGATACGTTCATTCATGCATATTTACTGAGCATATATGTATTTCGTGTATATTTCATCCAAATCTGTTGAACACCTACTATGTACTATCACTGTCCAAGATGGTGTGAGTATAGCTATGCAAGTGATCAGTGGTGCCTGCTCAGATGGTGTTGGCATTCTGAAGTGGAAGCCTGAATAAGGACAATAAATAAATACAAACACATACACACAGAATTTTTAAAATAAAAGATTACTCTAGACAGTGATAAAAGGAAGAAGAATTTTCAAAAATGGCACATCATAGAATGACTTGGGAATGGGGGGATGATATTAGATAGAGCAGGTGGTCAGGGAAGACCTGTGCACAGCAATGGTAGTTGGGCTGAGAAGAAGCAAACCAGAGAGCAGAAGAAATGGTGTCCTGGGCAAAAGAAACGGCAAGTAACAAGGCCATGAACCTTGAAGATTGGTGCTTTGAATTACTGATGACAATGAAGTCCATGTCTGATAGAATCTTTATTTTATTTTATTTCATTATTTATTATTATTATTATTGAGATGGAGTCTTGCTCTGTTGCCCAGGCTGAAGTGCAGTGGCGCAATTTTGATTCACTGCAACCTCCGACTCCCAGATTTAACCGATTCTCCTGCCTCAGCCTCCTGTATAGCTGGGATTACAGGTGTGCACCACCACGCCTGGCTAATTTTTGTATTTTGAGAAGAGACGGGGTTTCATCATGTTGGCCAGGCTGGTCTCAAACTCCAGTTATCCTCCTGCCTTGGCCTCCCAAAGTGTTGGGATTATAGGCATGAGCCACTCCCTCTGGCCAGAATCTTTTTATTTGTAGAATGCTGTTGATAAAACCAGTGGATTCCTCTTTCAATATGGCAGTCATTCACTAATTTTGCTGACCAAATATTTCTGCTTCTCTGAAATTCCTGACCCCCTGATGCTTGAGAGCTGCATACGATTAGTTTCACACAATGAGTTGAGAGTGTAAGGGATGTGTCACCTCTGGGTAAGAGTATTGGAGGACCAATGTGACTCTCTGCTGAGTGCTCTTGCTCTAGAATGGAGACTGATTACTTAAGATGCTGGCTAATCCACTCTCCTTGGTATCTGAGTAGAGTTGCCCTGCTGACTCAAGATTGGCATGTAGAGTGAGTGAAAACAGTGAGTGACAATAACCTCTAGATGTTTAAAGTCACAGAAATTCTGGGATTGTTTGTTACTGCGACAGAATCTAACCTAAACTGACTGAAACACTTGGTTTTAGTGAGTACAACCTTACACCTTCTCACCATAGTCCTTCCACACCTTGTTGGGCTTAGGTCACAATTGAGAACAAACCATCATCTCAACCCAAGCTACTGGTGGCATAGGCAGGTTCCCACACCTCCTCCAGACAGAGATGGTGAGAATCCAGAGGAATTGTGTGGGCAGTGCAAGTTCAAATGAAATAAGAGACTTCCCAGGAGATGCAGCTGCCTGCCTTCACCCCCATCAGCCTGGCATCCCTCACCAGGGGCATGGGCTCTGCTATTCCTCCTATACACTCACACTCCCTCCCCCACTCCATGAATCCTTTAAATACTCCCTAAGTGGTCTTATACAATCCCATTGTTGCCAACAAGCCTGAGTGCTCCAGCCAGCATGCCTGATCCCAGGTCTGCACAAGGCACTTCTAGGGCATGCATTACTCATCTCTGGGATGGGAATAAATTACAAGTGCATCTGGTGTTGGGAACAAAATGCCTGAGCCAACACAGAGTGGCTCTTTCATCCTTTTAAACCAGGAGTCTACACACCAAATGCTCTTAGGAGTCAGGCACCAAACCAAAATGAGTGAAGTGGGCCAGGTGGAGCCAGTGGCAAAGTTGAGAGTGCACGCTTCTTCTGAAAGGCAACCCCTGCTTGGCACCAATGGGTTCATGTTGCCAGATCTCCCAATTCTGTGTAGAGAAGCCAGACATCTATATTTACACAGAATATTTAGTCATTAAGTATTGGCAACTAATTAAAGAATATTTAAACACTGTGGTTTTCATTGGTGCTATTTACTGAGTAATTCCAGAACTGCCCCTGCCAAGGAGCAAGATAGAATCACACTTTCCCTGTCCCCTTGAAGTTAAGCATGACCACGGGACTTGCTTTGGTCAGTAAGATGTCAGCAGAAGTGACAGTCATCACTTTCAGGTGGAAACTATAAAAACCATTGCACCGTCCACCCAGACTCTTCCCATTGCCTTATTCACTGTGGAAACACATAGAGAGATAAGGCCTCCAGCTAGGATCTTGAGTTATTTTCTAAACAATATAACCCCACTGACTTCACCAGCAGGAACACAATGAACATGTAGTGTGAGCAGTAAATAAATGTTTTCTATTTATGCTTCTAAAATTCAGGAGCTGTTTGTTACTGCAGCATAATCTAACTCATCATGACTGACAAAAACGCTACACACAAAACAAGTCTAAGGCCAGATTCTCCCATTTGCAATCTCAAATGAATTGTTTTTCTCCTCTTTTTCTCTTTCCTGGTTTTTCTACCATTTTCTTCTTTCATCATTCCTATTTATTCTGCTCATTCAACAAACATTTTCCAGGACATAGAATATGTCTACGTGTTGGGTTCTGGATGTGCAGCAGGGAGCAAGACAGACTCGTTCCTGCCTCTCTATCACTTTCAATTCACAGGAAAGATAAACATCACTACATAAGACTAGGAAGCATGGGGGCGAATATTGTTGTGAATACAGATTAGTCTTTTTTTTTTTTTTTTTTTTTTTTTTTTTTGAGACGGAGTCTCGCTCTGTCGCTCGGGATGGAGTGCAGTGGCCGGACCTCAGCTCACTGCAAGCTCCGGCTCTCGGGTTTACGCCATTCTCCTGCCTCAGCCTCCCGAGTAGCTGGGACTACAGGCGCCCGCCACCTCGCCCGGCTAGTTTTTTGTATTTTTTAGTAGAGACGGGGTTTCACAGTGTTAGCCAGGATGGTCTCGATCTCCTGACCTCGTGATCCGCCCGTCTCGGCCTCCCAAAGTGCTGGGATTACAGGCTTGAGCCACTGCGCCCGGCCCAGATTAGTCTTTTTTAAAAACAATTACTGTTTTGTATATTTGAGATTTGTAGTATGTTATTGGGGGATTCACATACATAGTAAAATGATCACAGTAGTCAAGCAGATTTGCATATCTACCATCTCACATAGTTACATTTTTGTGATGAGAGCATCTAAAATCTACTTACTGAACAGAAATCATGAACAGAATATAATTTTAGTAACTTTGTCCTCATGCTGTACATTGGATTTCTAGACTTATTCATTCTACTTGCCTACTATTTTGAATCTTTTGACCTACATCTCCCTCTTTCCTCCTGACCCCACCCCAGTAACCATTGTTTCATTCTTTCTCTGTATTTGAGCTCTTTCTTTTATATCGCACAATAAGTGAGATCACATAATATTTTCTTTCTCTGCTTGGCTTATTTCACTTAACATAATTTTCTCCAGTTTCATCCATGTTGTGGCAAATGGCAGGATCTCCTTTCTTTTAAAGGCTGAATAGTATTTCATTGGCTATAAATGTTTATCACATTTCCTTTATCCATTTGTTCATTGATGGGCATGTATGTTTTTTCCATATCTTGGCTATTGTAAATAATTCTGCAATGAACATGGGAGTGCAGATATCTTTACAAGGTGGTGATTTCATTTCTTTTGGGTATACGCCCAGAAGAGGGTTTTCTGGGTATATGATAGTTCTATTGAATTTCTTGAGGAACTTCCATACTGTTTTCCATAATGGCACTATCAATCTACACTCCCACTGACAATGTGCTGGGTTCCTTTTTCTCAACGCTATCACCAACACTTGTTATCTCTTGTCTCTAAAGCTATCCTTACAAGTGTAAAGAGGTCATATCTCACAGTGGTTTTCCTTTGTATTTCTCTTATGATTCGTGATGTCAAGCACTTTTTCATATACTTGTTGGCCATGTTTATGTCTCCTTTGGAGAAATGTCTGTTTAGGTCCTCTGTCAACTTTTTAATTGGGTTATTTGTTTTTCCGCTGTTGAGTTGTAAGCTTTCTTTTTAATTTTTGAATATTTATTCTTTATCAAACATGTGCCTTGCAAATATTTTTCCCAGTTGCCTTTTTTTTTTTTTTTTTTTTTTTTGACTTGTTCTGTTTGTGGTGCACAAGACTTTTAGTTTGATGTAGTCCCACTTGGTTATTTTTGCTTTTGTAGACTTAACTTTTGTTGTGATATTCAAAAAATCATTGCTAAGACCAATGTTGAGGAATTTTTGCCTATTTTCTCTTCTAGTTAGTTTTATGGGTTCTGGTCTTATATTTAGGTCAGACCTAAACATTTCGGTCAGGCCCCAGAGTCTCCAGCAATCTCCAGCCTGCCCTAATGTCTAAATCCTTTTATGAGTCCAGGAGCCTCCAATCCACAGTGTCACACTTACTCTCAGACCCCAGAAAAAGGTGCTTGCGTATCGTTTTGCATAGTATGGTTTTTACTATGAGCAGATTTCTCTTAGAATCCGGCCAACTTGGTTCCATTCCCTGCCTACTGGCAGTGTGACCTTAGACCTTAATTTTCTGTTGAGTGAGCAAAACACATCTTCAGTCTTGCAAGGTAATAGATGAGGATTAAGTATAGCATAGCAAACTTTCTGCAGAATATCTGGCCTACAGTGGGTGCTTAATGAATGGCAGTTTTCTTAAGGGGACAGATATGGGCAAGATGAAGCAGAGGTGCAATTAGAGTCATTTTTAGTCAGAAGTTGGGACTCAATGGAGAAGAATGGGTTTAAACCTGTGGGTGCAGATGCTCAGCTGCCTGGGTTCAAATCCTGGCTGGCTCCACCCCTCACTCTAGTTATGTGACAGTGAGCAAAACACTGTACTTCTCTGAGCCTCAGTTTCCTCATCTGTAAAACAGGAATGTTACCAATAATATTAAATATTTGACACCTAGGGTTGCTGTCCCAGGTGTCAGGCAAATAATAAAGGTAAAGCATGGGACTGAACCTTTATGTTTTTATTATTGTAAAGTCTGACAGCACCCCTGATTTCCAGTCTAGTTTGAAACCGGCCAGACTGGCACTGGACAAAGTCAGCTACTGCAGAAGAAGCGTTCTCCAGCCTGGCCCTCCTCCAGAATGCACCTTTTGAAACCAGCAGTTTAAATGTCCGACAAGGCCTCATTGTTTTCATCTCAGCAAGGAACACGTGTTCCTTCCGTGCATGTGCACTTACCTTTGAAATGGTTAGCGGTTGGGTCTCACACTCAGCCTTTTCCGTCTCTGAGACTGGATAGTGGGGCTGCCCTGGAAATCTGATCCCCACACCGTCCCCTTCCCAAACCCTTGATTCTAATCATGTTGTTTCTCAGACTTGGGTTCACCTATAAATCATTTTTAATGACAGTTTGAGAAGAAAGAAGTCGCAAAGCAAATCTTACATGACGTTCTCACCACCAGCGGCATTTAATATCCTAAATCAAATGCTTTATGGCATTGCATCGCGGGTGTTGTGTGAAATAAAGGAAAGCTATTTTTTTTTTTTTTTTTTTTTTTTGCCTTTGTGCACCTTTTACGTGCTTGGGGTCACTCATGTCAGGGAATTCCTGGCTGTTATGCTTGAGGGGGTGGTCATCTTATGGGGAGTTAGGATGCTCAGAGGGTGCACCAGGATTCTTGGGGGACTTTTACACAATGAGGCGGCCTGTGCAGCAGTATCCAGAGCTGGTAATATGAGAAAGTTATGAGAATATAAGCCAGGCCTGATCTGGGGTTCCTCGGCATTCACCTGAGGGGCCCGTTCCCTTCCAGGGAAGTTGATACAGTGAAAATCAAACCAAACCGACAGCAAATAAAAACAGGCTCTACCTCTCCCCCCATCCAAACCTGAGCCAGACTTGGGAATAAATGTGAATAAGCATGGCCATGCTGAACTTCTGTGCTCCTATTCCCTTCCATCCGACACATATTTTCTGAGCATCTTGCAATATGCGTACAACATGCCTGGCTGTGAGCTTAGCGGGATTCTTGAAGTCAGAGTATGTCTTTGCAGTACCCTCGTCCCCACCTGCACTTTCCTTTCCCATTTCTATCTCAGGGCAACTCAATGCAATTCTTCTCAGTGCAATTTAATCTAACTCAATCATCAGAGCCAGACTAGCTCCTGGTGGAAGAGCAGCTCCTAGGATGCTTGTCTCAGGCTACGGTTTTCAATGAGTCAAAGACCCAGGAATGTGCAAAACAGGAGCATGGTGAGATCAGGGTCCACTATATACACCTAGAACATGGACTGGCCTATGGTAGACACTCAGTAAGTGGTTAGTGTAAGCTTTTTTTTTTTTTTTTTTTTTTTTTTTTTTTTGACAGAGTCTGGCTCTATTGCCCAGTCTGGGCTGCAGTAGTGCATTCTCGGCTTGCTGCAACCTCCACCTCCCAGGTTCAAGCAATTCTCCTGCCTCAGCTTCCCAAGTAGCTGGGATTACTGGTGTATGCCACCACACCCGGCTAATTTTCGTATTTTTAGTAGAGACAGGGTTTTTCCATGTTGACCAGGCTGGTCTTGAACTCCTAACCTCAAGTGATCCGCCCATCTCTGCCTCCCAAAGTGCTGGGATTACAGGGGTGAGCCATTGCGTCTGGCCAGGACAAGCTTTTGCATGAAGCTAGTCACCACCTTTCACTGTCCTTCATACGCTTCAGGAAGAGGATGTGGAATAACAGCTCATCACACTCATCATATTCACCATAGTCATTTCTATTAGCAAGAGATATTGTTGATGTTCCATAACAAGAAATCAGAAAGACTTAAGTTCCTTTCCTGTCTTTGATTTCCTAGGAATGTGGTACCTCTTCTTGACTTACAAGCACTCTCAATGGGCTAGGAGGAAGGTGACTTAAGTACTGGTAACAGGCTATACTCTGCCCTCCTGTTCAGAGGCTGGCTCATGCAAGAGGGATTGCAATCATAAAAGCAACATTAACTTCTGCCACATGCAGACCCTGAGCTCAGACCTGTGCATGCCTCCACTGAATTAGACCTCCTCACACCCTGGAAGAATGAAGCTTGGAATAACACCCACATCAGAGAGGGGCTGGGAGCAAAAAATTTGGTGATAGGGGCTGAATGCTTAGCACCATTCAGTCTGGTGTATACTAAATGCTCGATAAATGTCAGCTTCAGTGGATAGTTACCACCCTCAGTTTACAAGTGAGGAAATTGAGGCTCAAAGAAGAGGAGAGAGGAAAGTAGCTATAAATTGAGGCTGGGGAAGTAATGAATATTCAGAAGACATGAACTTCCCAGTCATGATTAGGAGTTTATCCTAATGTTGGAAAAAGGTAACTTTGAGTAAGTTATTTCACCTCTCTGAGATTCAACTCCTCCTCCTCCTCTTAATAGTAATACGTACTATATATGATTATCGCTTCATACTTTAAAAACCTTTAAATGTTTGCTATTTCATAAGGTTCTACTTAATAAAAATAACATCCTCATAGTGTTCACATGAGGATTAAAATATAGATAAAAGCTGGGAATAGCACCTGGAAATTTGGTAATTTCTGACTACACAGGAGTTCATTTAATTGTCATCTCCACAACTTTCATGGATAAAGGGAGAAGTCAGATATATTTATGTCAGTACTAGAAGCAAAGCTGCTAATGTATTTTTCAATCCTGTGTCATGGGGGCCCCATCCCCACCTCCAGGGCTTGGTGATATGGGATCAGCAATTTCCTCCATCCAGCCACACGGATCAATTATTCACCAGCTGCTCTTAACCCCCACTTTCTACCTCAGGGCAGAGCTCTCCAAACCCGACCACCCTCCTTTGAACCAGAACTCTGGAATTATTGTTGGGGGATCCCAATCGCTTTTCTTTTCTTCTTGTCCTGGGAAAGCTGGGGGATGGGGTAGAGGGCAGGTGTGCATTGTAGGTTAGGGCATAATGAGGGAGAGGGGGCGAGTTTCAGGAGGATGTATTAGCTAGACCTTAGCTTCCCTGAAGTTGGGCAGCCCTCAGAAACATAATCTTCATCTTAATCATCATTATCATTTTCATTCTTTTTTTTTTTTTTTTTTGAGACAGGGTCTTGCTCTGTCACCCAGGCTGGAGTGCAGTGGTGTGATCTTGGCCCACTGCAACCTCTGCCTCCAAGGTTCAAGTGATTCTCCTGCCTCAGCCTCCCGAGTAGCTGGGAATACAGGTGCTTACCATGACATCCGGCTAATTTTTTTATTTTTAGTAGATACAGAGTTTCACCGTGTTGGTAAGGCTGGTCTTGAACTCTTGATCTCAAGTGATCCACCCACCTCAACCTCTCAAAGTGCTGGGATTCCATCGTGCCCGGGCCATTTTCATTCTTTTTCATTCACTATTACTATTGCTTCTTTATCTCCACCTTCTCTTCCTCCTCCTTCTCCTTTTTCTTCTTCCCTTCCTCTCTCTCTTCCTTCCCTTCTCCCTTCTCCTTCCCCTTCTTGTCCTTCTTCTTCCCCTCCTTCCTCTCCTTTCCTCCTCTCTTCCTTCTTTTCCTCCTCCTCATCTTTCTCCTCTTCCTCTGCCTCCTCCACCCCATCCTTCTCCTCCTTGTCCTCCTCCAGTAGACAATAGTGCTATACTCCAGACTCCCTTCTATATTCTGTTGCTACCTTCCCTTACTGGGCTCCTATTCTACTTGGAATTTTAGGTCTCTCTTCTCTCTACCTCCATCATGATTCATAATTACTCCAAGTTTTAGAATTTTCCTGTTCCTGCTGTCTCCTCACCCCTGCCACCCATGCACCACAAAACCTACCTATTCTGGGTCCAGTGGGCTCAGTGGTATTTACTAGCTCAGAATAAATTGTGAACTAATTGCAGCCTTTCTTGAACTTCAAAACCTGGGACCAGGAGTGTCCAACTGTAGAGAAGATTGAACGTTTTTAGGGTTTTCAACAGGTGAGGGGATACATTGAAAACAGATCAAAATAGTACAGGAGAACTATCCACCCTCTTCAGTGGTGTTCCAATAAAACCAAACTAAGGAATATTTAAGAACTTAGGCCACTTTGGGGGTATCTGTCTTGTTCATCCCTTTACCACATTGCACCAGTCTACAGAAATAGGCTCCCTGAATACCTGTACCCAACATAGCCAGAGTTGATTAGATCAGAATTAGTAATTTCTAATGCCAATCAGAGTGCTTTTCAAAGGAATTTGGGATGGGCATTGCAGGAGTAAGTCGATGTTTCCATGAAGTTGGAACTATGCCATGTGGACTTGGAAATACTGGGGAATACTCCTGAGTATTTCCATTCACCACATGAGCAAGGAATGTGAAATGATGATAATGGGGGTGGTGGTAATAATGACAGTGATGATGGTGGTAGTGGTGGTAGTAGTGATGATGAGGGTGGTGATGATGGTGGTAGTGGTGGTGGTGATGATGATGGTGATGGGTGATAATGGTGATGATAGTGATGATGATGGTTATGGTGGTGATGATGCTGATGGTGGTGATGATGGTGATGGTGGTGATGATGCTGATGGTGGTGATGATGGTTATGGTGGTGATGATGGTGATGGTGGTGATGATGCTGATGGTGGTGATGATGGTTATGGTGGTGATGATGGTGATGGTGGTGATGATGCTGATGGTGGTGATGATGGTTATGGTGGTGATGATGGTTATGGTGGTGATGATGGTGATGGTGGTGATGATGCTGATGGTGATGATGATGGCTATGGTGGTGATGATGGTGATGGTGGTGACGATGCTGATGATGATGATGCTGATGGTGATGATGATGGTTATGGTGGTGATGATGGTGATGGTGGTGATGATGTTGATGGTGATGATGGTGATGGTGGTGATGATGCTGATGGTGGTGATGATGCTGATGGTGATGATGATGATCATGGTGGTGATGATGGTTATGGTGGTGATGATGGTTTTGGTGGTGATGATGGTTATGGTGATGATGGTGGTTATGGTGGTGATGATGCTGATGGTGATGATGGTGGTTATGGTGGTGATGATGCTGATGGTGATGATGAGGTTGTGGTGATGATGCTGATGGTGATGATGGTGGTTATGGTGGTGATGAGGCTGATGGTTATGATGATGGTTGTGGTGGTGATGATGGTTATGGTGGTGATGATGCTGATGATGATGATGCTGATGGTGATGATGATGGTTATGGTGGTGATGATGCTGATGATGATGATGCTGATGGTGATGATGATGGTTATGGTGGTGTTGATGGTGATAGGTGGTGATGATGCTGATGGTGATGATGATGGTTATGGTGGTGATGATGGTCATGGTGGTGATGATGGTTATGGTGGTGATGATGGTTATGGTGGTGATGATGCTGATGGTGGTGATGGTGATGATGCTGATGGTGATGACGGTGGTGATGGTAATGATGATTATGTAATGATGATTGTGGTGATGGTGATGATGATGGTTATTACAGTCATGATGGTGGTAATGGTAGTGGTGGTGATGATGATGATGATGGTAGTGGTGATAATGATAATGGTGATGAGAGTGAGGATAGCCAAGATTTACTGAGCACTTACTCCCTGTCAACCACTTGAGGGGCTTATATACATTATTCTTTAAAGTTCTATGAGGTAAGACAGCAAGAGAGTGAGAAATAGTGTTTTACCTTATAAGCGAGAAAAGTAAGTTTTCCTAAACACTCAGAATTCGGAACTGATGGAGCAAGGGAAGCCCTTCAGCCTAGAAAGAAGAAAGCAAGTGCAGGAGATGGAGAGATAATGCTTCACAGGGTCCCAGTTCTAGGCCTTTCTTTTCCCTACCTTAACACCTGCTCCTTGGTTCTATGAGACATCCCAGTCCTATTTTTCTCAAGCTTCAGTTGATTTCTATTACTTTTAACCAAATGAGCGTTAGCAAATAAAGGCACTGAACTTTCTGTAGAGAGGCAGTGATTCTTCCTAATAGAGTATGTGGTGACTTTTGAAAAGGTAACTTTGAACCAGAGCCAGAACTAAGACTAGACAAATGAGACACTTAGGGCACACAATTTAAGGAGGTGCTCATTCTCAGGGTCGTGTAAGTGAAGGGTTGGCATTTTCACAGGCCTGAATGTGAGTGCCTCCTTAAATTTTGCATGCCAGACTCCTTGCTTCCCTCACTCTAGGTTCAGCCCTCCTTTAAACAACTTCTTTTCCTTTTCTACCTAGAATTTCTCCAGCTATAAAGTGAAGAAATGGAATACAGGACCACAAAGAGTCATTTGGGATGTGATATTCTGACTCTGGCAAATAAATGACATACTTGCTGCAAACTCCACATCCTGTGTCTGTGGCAGACATCATTAATCAAATGCAGCCTCTTTTTCCTTAGCCTGAGCATGTTCTCAGAATCCATCTCCACCCAGAGCCACGAGGACCTGCAAATCAAATATTTAGATTTGGCAAATATGAGGAAACCTCTCCAAGAGCAGGAGCTGCTTTCTCAAATCTCTCTCCCCAGCACCTAAAAATGGTACTTGATCCAGATGAAGCTCTGCATATATTTTTTCATTAAACTAAAGCCTGGCCAAGAATGTGTATGGAGAGCTACTTGCCTTTGCTCGCATATATAGGGACTTACTGTTCATTTGAAAACACAAATGTGCTCTCTCTCTCTCTCTCTCTCTCTCTCTCTCACACACACACACGCACTTCCATGTGCAATGTATTATGGCCTACATGTAAACTAAGGCCGGATTAAGATATTTGGAGGCCCCAAACAATGAAAAGGTAATGATCTGTCCAATTCTTATAAACTTCAAAATAATCATTTAAAATCGAAATAATAAAAGTCCAGAAGTCCAAAAAGTTCTGCACTTTGTCATAATAACTACCATAATTTATAAATAATCAACTATCAAGGTCATTAAGTAAAAGGATGGGAGTTTAGTGTCTATGATTTGCTGGTACCCAAGTATGCCCTGAGATTGTGCGGGGAGGATAAAAGTAGCACTGTAAACAACCTCATATACACAAGTGTGGACATGTGCACATACCAGCATAGACTCACACACACTCATGTGTGCACAGACTCAAAACATTTACAATTACACACTTACATGAGCGCAAATATCCTAAACATACATGCACGTGAGTTGCCTTACATAGATCTACACACATGTATGCACTTGGCAAAGCACACAAACCTATAAATGCACACAATGGCATATACATTCTGCCCAAATGTATACACACACATACATGTATACAAGCTCACTCACACATCCATACAAAAATATGTGTGCATATGCATTTACTTGTACATAAGCATGCACATATGCACACTGGCCCAGCCTGAGACCTCACACATACCATGCCTCATGCCCATATTCACACATAGATAGACTATACACACGCTGTGATGGTTAATGTTGAGTGTCAACTTGATTGAAGGATGCAGTGTATTGTTCCTGGGTGTGTCTGTGAGAGTGTTGATGAAGAAAATTAACAGCTGAGTCGGTAGACTGGGAGAGGCAGACCTGCCCTCAATCTGGATGGGCACCGTCTAATCAGCTGCCAGCAGGGCTAGGATAAAAGCAGGCAGATGAACATGGAAGGACTAGACTGGATGAGTCTTCTGGCCTCCATCTTTCTCCTGTGCTGGATGCTTCCTGCCCTGGAACATCAGACTCCAAGTCCTTCAGCTTTTGGACTCTTGAACTTACACCAGTGGTTTGCCAGGGGCTCTCAGGCCTTCGGCCACAGACTGAAGGCTGCACTGTCGGCTTCCCTACTTTTGAGGTTTTGGGACTCAGACTGGCTCCCTGGCTCCTCAGCATGCAGACGGCCTGTTGTGGGACCTGACCTTGTGATCGTGTGAGTCAATTCTCCGAATAAACCCCTCTACATATATACATCTATCCTATTAGTTCTGTCTCATTAGAGGGGCCTGACTAGTACACATGCACATACACATACCACTCTCAAATGCCCTAATTCACACACACATACTCCCACGTGCCCACAGACATACAGGCACATGCAGACGCACATGCACACGCACACACACACGGTCTGCTAGCCTTCCAGCATAAGCCCCCAGGAAGGCTGCCCCTCTGCAGGCTTGTGCTGTCAGGGAGCCTGGTAAGAATCATCAGGGCAGCTCGACAGTGATAACAATTTCCAGAGCCAACAGAAGGAAGCCTAATCCACAGTGAAAAGCTGACAGGGCGGGCGCCTCTGCGTGTTTCCCGCCAGCTCCTGCTAACTCAGCCTAGCATGGGGTGGTGGCAGACTCTTTGTCCCCTCAAGCCATGTCATCTCCTCTCTAATGATGCCAGCATTTTGACAAAGCTGAGCAGCACAGCCGGTAGGTGTGAAGTTGGAAATTAATTTTCTTTTGGAAGGTCAAGTGCATGAATGAGCTTTTGGCTGGCTGGTATTGTTCTTACCTTTTTGCATGATGGAGAGAAAAAAAAAAAGAAATGAGAGAGGAACATTCTTTCCTGGAGCTGTTTTGTTCTTCCCTTCTCCTCCCTTCAGAAGTCTTGGCTCCTTTTCCAGAAACCCAGTAAACCCTGTAGGCAGACAGATGGGCTCAGATAAGGCCTGCCTGGGAGACCTTATTTCAGCCACCACATTTGGACAGTCTTACCAGGAGATCCACCTTGAGAAATAGGGTGCAAGTAAAGAAGAATAAAATATATAGTATTTCCGGAGTTTAAATAGATAAAAATTTAGAGAAACAGATGAGTTTCATCATATATGCCAATTCTGATTGATTAGTAATGGCTGCCCACAACTGTGCAGAAGACACTGTGGCCACTTCAATGGGCAGGAGGGTCATGATCAATCAGTGACGTCTACCTTGGATATCACCTAAGGCAGTTGTAGCGTACAGAAAGCTATTTTTTTTCCAAAAGACGTTCCTACAATTCAACATGTTGAACATAAATAGAAAATTCAGGAAATAGGTATATTTAAAACCTTAAAAATATTTAAAAACAGCCCATAAGGAAACTTAAGGAAGAAACTACATGTAAAGCAGGAATTGTAAACTCAAATGCCTTTAGGAGCCAAGAAGGTGACATGAATGATTAATGTAGCCCAGATGGGGCCTCTGCTGAACTCTCGAGTGTATTTCTCATTTAAAGAGGGGAGTTGCTACTTCGTGGAATTAATTTCTGCCATGAAAGAAGGGGGGCCAGATATTAACACACCCACAATTTTCGCTTCCAAGAGAAATCAGAAATATGGGTGATTTTTTCAAAGTAAAAATTTCTTGATTCTTACTGTTGCCAAAAATTCTTTCTTTATGTTTTCCAAATCACTCTGTAGGCTCCACAGTATCTTGGATTTGTCAAAAAACAGCCGGTTAGGGCCTGTCTTTTAGAGTAAACTGGGAGCAGTATAGGAGAAAGCTCTGGTGATAATGTTTGGTGTAATTTCACATCTGTTTTCCCCACCAGGCTTCATACTCACTGTGGGTAGAAAGCATACATGTGCGTGTGTGTGTGTGTGTGTGTGTGTGTGTGTGTGTGTCTGCACCAGCAACTGCATGCCTGGTACATACTCACATTCAATAAGTACATATTATATGAATATACGGGTGGACCAAATCTTACCCTAACCTATAAAGTCATATTGCGTGGCCCAAATCTTTCCAAGAATTTTTTTTAACATTACCTTCTCTTCTTTAACTCTTGGCGGTAAAGAGTATTTCCTCTTATTCTACCTTCAGTGATAAGAATCTGACCTGTCTAGATCCAAGCTCTCTACCTCTTACTACTGTGTGACTTTAGGCGATCACTGCACTTCTCTGAATCCCAGTCTCCTCACTTGTACAGCAAAGATCATCATAGCACTTACATCACAGGGCTGTCTGACAATTAAACTGAGTGAGCCTGTGTAGTTTGTTTTGTAAACCAGGATAATTTTAAGAGTGGATGGCAGCTCTGTAAAGAATTGCTCTGGGACATGGAGAATAACCTGGGATTTTCCCACGTACCCAAGAATGTCACCCTAAGCTGTAATAAATAAGCGGATCCATACAAAGCTCTGGGGACAGTGCCTGGCATTTAGGACTCAGCAGTGTTAGCTGACATCACCGAAGGACCCCCATCAAGCTTCTGTTCTACTTCCTTTTAGTCCTCTGCAACATGGAGTAATGAAAAGAGCTTAGTCTTCAAGGTTTTCAGTTCTGCCACCTCAGTTCAGCCAAAGCCTAGTTGAGCACCTATTTTGTGCCCTGCTCTATACTACAGCAGAGGTAGCAGCTGAGTCACGCATGGAACGCTGTTAATAATTTGGACAGGCAGCGTATGTCGAGGAAGAAATGGAGACTCTCTGGCAAAGCGAACAGCTTAAACAAAAGGATAGTGTTCAGTTGATGGTCTCTTAGGCATGATCCAGTTGGGACCAGATACTCAAAGGCTGCAGACATGAAAGGTTTGTGAGTCTAAAAATTCAAGCTCTAAAGATGGTGTGCCTGGGTTTTGGACACATTTCTTGTCTTTTACATCATCCATGAAAGACCTGCCAAGAGCGGGCTGTGCACCGAGACGCCACCATGAAAACAACTTATTTTCCTGGGAAGAATCTCAAAGACCAGTGACCCAATTACCAGATCATATTTTAAAAGGATGTTGTAAAGTTTCCTTGTTAAAAAAAGAGGAGGAGAGATAGTCACCACCACCACCACCACCCCACTTTTATTACTATTTATTATTACAGAGATCATGTACAGAAAAGGCAAACTTAAAAAAAAAACAAATCCTTCAAAGAAAATGAAGCCTTCTTTCTAATCTGGGAAAACTCAATGGGATTTAACTGAGATAAAATTCCAGTCTCCTGTCTCAGTGACCCTCCAGCAATTGCCCTGCAAATGTGACATTTGCTCATGTCCATCCTCCACATTCTGTTCATCTGTTCCTGTCTCCCAAACAGGAGGATGCTGATGGGACAGACACATAGCTTGCTTGTGATCAGAAACAGCTGGGTGCTCCTCAAACCCTGCACCTTCAGAATTGGATGCTACCAGGGCCTGTCTGACTTGCTTTGCTTTCTTCCAGCTTACAAGTTTCTCTTAAAGGTGCCCGCCCAGAATATGAATGCCTCTACCTGCATACCCAGAATCCGAGACAGGCGTTCTTGCAAATTGCATCTTTTCCAAGAATACTTCACTTGCCCCATTCTTAGATAATTCAGTCTCTCCTTTTCTTGCTGACAATTGTTGCTTGGATCACTGAAGAACTTATGCTATATCATGGTTCATTTCATTTGTTCTTTCACTGGGCAAGTATTTAATGAGCATACACTATATGACAGATAGTATTCTAGGCACTGAGGATACAGTGGTGAACAAGGCAGTGCCCCTGTCCTCATGGAGCAGACATTCTCAGGCTAGATGTACTTCCATCATTCATCTGCTTGATAACTTCTTTCTTATCCTTCAAGATACAATTCAAAGAACATGTCTACCCCCCATATCATCCTGTGATCACCTACCCCCCTTGGAAAAATTGACTCCATTCTGCTTAACCATTGCTTCTCTGGCCTCTTTTTGGCTTGCAACTTTCTGCCTTGTTAGATGTGCCCACCCAGTAGTACTCACAATAAATATGGGTTACTCACTATTGGGAGGGTGGGATCTGAGATCTAAGGGACTGGGCTTGAAGCCCACCTCTTCTACTTCTAACCGTGAACTTGAGTGATTGACTTAGCTTCTCTGGGCCTCCAATTGCTCATCTCTAAAATGAGAATGATAACCATGCCTACCACATAGGGTTTCTGTGAGTATTAAAGGAGATAATAATAAATAACCCATTTAGCACAATACCTGGGGTATAGGAAGAGCTCGAAAATATCTGCTATTATTAGTATTTTATTAACAAATGTTAATTGGGCACTGTGGCAGACATTACTATCACCAGTGCTAGCTTTCTTTTTTGTCCTAAGCAAATAGGAGAGACTACACTTCCCAGCCTCTTTGCATTTAGGAAAAGCTGAGTGACAGGATGTAACCACAGAAATATTAACAGAGTGACATATGTCACTACCAGGCTAAAGTAGTTAAAGTTTCCTGTGTATTTCATAGCCTGTCTTCTTCTGCTGCTTAAACCAATGACTCCACAGTAGATGAGCCAGGAGATCTGCTCTAGCTCTGTTGTTCTAAGGATGGATGGATTTGGTGGATGTTAGGGAAGTCAGTGCTTGAGTGTACCGAAGTACATTCCATAGCCAACTGTATGTGAGCCTAGTACTACATACAGCTGGAGGCTTGGGAAAACCAAGAGACTCATCCCCCAGCTCTGCAAGACCACAAACATAACTTGGTTTAGCTTGACCATGAAAAGCAAGCAGTCATTTTCCAGGTGATAGACATCAGAAAGGGGTTGAGAAACACAGTCTTCCTTTCCAAGAAAGAGAGAAGACCTGGAAGAAAATGTGCAGGTCAGCAGGGTACTATAGTTACTATGTTTTAGTCACTGTCTGTGCAACGGGGCTGTTTGCAAAGTTCTTTACAAACTTTATTTTATTCAATCCTCATAACCACCCTTAGGCATCAATGTTTGTTTTTCAGATGAGGGAACGGGCTCAGAGAGATGAAGTCAGATGGCCAGATGACTGATAAGTAGCAGAAGTGAGGTTCAAATCTAGGCTTGTCTGAAGTCCAAATCTCATCACCAGTTGTTTCTGTTCTGGACCAGCTCCCTAGAAGAGTAAGCGAAATGAATGGCCATTGGAGGCTTTGGGACCTTAAAACCCTCGATTCCAATCCTGACCCTGGCTAGCTGTGTGACCTTTGGGAGCTGGCTTCACTTCTGTGAGCCTCTATTTTTCAATCTGGCCACAAAGCTCTTCTGTTTTACTGTAAAGATGTTGTAAGAGACATATGGGAAGGTGTGTAGTGTGAGACATGGTATGTATTGACCACCACAGTAATGTGAATTCTCTTTTCTGCTCCCATCAAGAAAGGACGGGGTGAGACAACGTCCTTCACTCTCCCCTCACCTCCCCTGACCATAAAAAGCCTAGAAAACCTGGGAGAGCTCCTTTTGAAAGGCTGTCCTTTTTGGCCGCCAATTTTGAATTTCTCAGCTATCATTTGGAGCTTGAAGTTCTCACATCTGTGATGGATGAGCAGAGAATATAAACACGTAGTTAGTGTTTGAAACCACTGGTTAGAATTGGGAGGGAGGACAGGCCCAAGTCCAGGACTTTAAACAGAAAAATAATACATATTTCCATTAAAGTGAAAAAAAAAAATGGTGAGCAGAAAAGGAAGCTGTGCAAATCATTGAAAAGTTATTTGACCTGCTTGAAAACTTTAATTGCTGGTAATGAATGGCCAACCTATTTGGTGGTATTTTATTAACATTAATAGAATTTTACAGGATATTTCTCATACTGCTTTCCAAGAGTCTCAGAAATTCATCAAATATTAAAAGATAGTGCTCTGGGTTGTTCAGTTAAAGATGCCCTCCTGATGAGGTTTCCCGCAAGTTAGAGACCTGGAGAAAGGAGGAACCACAGGATTGATGTTCACCGTCAGCCTCGGCAGGTGAGATAAGAAAATCGTAATAATCATGAACGTTTATTGGGTGCTTACTCTATGCCAGGCACTAGGCTAAGCACTGTGTGTGTGTGTGTGTGTGTGTGTGTGTGTGTGTGTGTGTGTGTGTGTTTTATACACAGAATAATCCCATAAGGAAGGTACTCTTAGCATCCCTGTTCTACAGATGGGAAAACTGAGACTTAGATTTTGAAGGTAGTGAGAATGAAGAAGAAATGGAGAAACATGAGCCAGACTTTGGAAACAAGTAGATGAGAGTTTTTTTCCAGATCTGCTTCTTGTTACCTGTGTGGACTTGAACAAGTTACTAGGTTATTCTCTGCCTGAATTTTCCCTTTTTAAAAATTGGGTTTTTATCCTCATTTTACAGGTGATATATTGAGACCCAAGGTCACCAAGCTAATAAATGGTGAGGCCAGAACTCATTAAACGGTCTAGAATTTGGTCCAATTGCTTATTACTGCATGATGAGCAACCTCAGAACTTAGTGGTGTGAATCAACCATTTTATCTTGCGTATGATTTTGTAGGTTAATAACGTGAGAAAGACAGCTGGGAATTTTACCTACTGTCCACATGGGTTTAGCTGAAGATTCACTAACTTCATTAAGTCAGGGTTGGGGGATTCAATTCTCAGATGTTTTTTTCATTCACATGAGCTTCTTTTTCTCCAGATGGCATCTCAACCCCCAGAGTCCCTGCAGGGCCTCTTTATGTGGCTTGTGCTTCCTCACAGCATGGCAGTGTCAGGTAGTTGGACTCCTTATATGGTGTTTGGCTTGCACCAAAATGAGCGCCCCCAAAGACAAGAAGTGGAAGCATCATTTCCACCATAATCTATTGGTCAAAGCAATCACAGACCACCTTTCTCTCTTGATTCACTGGGAGGGGATCTGGATCACACTTCTCCATGGAGGGAATGTCAAAGAACTTACAGCTATCTTTAGACTGTCTCACTGTACATAGTAAGAATCCAATAAATGGTAGATCTTACTTAGAAAATAAATCTATGAAATGGATGCCGCTAATACCCACTCACCTATCCAAGGTGATTGGAAGCATTAATGAATGCAAAGTACAATGCTGGATAGTTGGTAAAAAGCAGATGCATAATGACAGTAAGCTTCCTCTCTTTAGTGACTACTGGGATTCTCTAGCCAGGGAGGTAGTGTTATCCCAAGTGTAGGATTGCCAGATACAACATAGTACCTCTAGTGACATTTGTGTTTCAGATAAACAGTAAATACTCTTTTAGCATAATTATGTCCCATGAGATATTTAAGACATTTTTCAACTAAAAATTATTCATTGTTGGTCTAAAATTTAAATTTAATTGGGCATCCTTTTCTTCTTTATTTATTTATTTGCTAAATCTGGTAATCCTACCTGTGTATAGATGGAAAAGCTGACACCAAGAATTCTAATTTTATTCTTTGGCCACAGAGCTAAGGAAGGCTGAATTTGAAATTTGAATTATATACCAGACTTGAAGCTCTCCTTCCTCCAGTCAAACCAGGAAAGAAGCAGAAGAGGAAGAAGATGGAAATCTAATGTCTTCCAAACCTTCCAACCATCTTGAGCCTATCAGTAAGAGTAGGCATCCAATATTCAACAAATTTATCTAGTCATGGAGCTCACTATAAAGTTACTTGGACTTGGAGAAGTGACTTAATGTTTCTATACCTCAGTTTTCTCATCTGTAAAATGGGGGAATAATAACAGCAATTAAACCCAGAGGGATATTGTGAGGAATAAATGAAGTAAAATTTTAATAGTTTCTGATCTGTGCTAATTGCCCAGGATAAAACACATAATCATCAAATTCTGCAATAACTGAACCAATGGAAGTATTAGGAAGTAGTAAGGGATGAAAGAGAGTGATAGTGAGGACATCTTTACAGAAGTTATAGCTAAGTAGGATTGTGATAGAGGGAAAGAAGTTTGCCAAACAAATCAGAAAGAAAAGCTTCTAGGTCAAGGGAATGGCACATTTAAGGGGTAAGAGAAACAAAGCAAAAAGTGAAAGAAGCTCCAAGTAGCTCAATGTTGCAGAGGTATGGAATGGAGTTTGAAGTTTTAGGGGCAGAGTGATGGGAAGGGAACCAAGAGACAGCCCCTCCAAGGCTTTGGATACCGGGGCCCTAAAACAACTCTCAGACAAGGATGGGCCCGATGAGTGTTGCATTTTGAAAGTCCAAACCATTGCACTGGGTAAGATGAGTGAGCAAGTTAAGATTAGAGATGGGGAGACTTTTACATTATTTCAGGCAGCAAGACTCAGATTCAAAGCAGTAGAAATAAGGACATATAGAAGAGAGGAGCTCAAAGAGAAATTTCAGGTATAAAGGGAAGGGAGAAACGCCAGATTTCCACTTCCAGCCAAAGCAGGAAATTTGACTTATGTAGTAAAACACTGAAAAAATACATTTAACACAAATATCTCTTTAATTCACAACTTGGGCATAAAAAGAATGCCGATAATTTGAGGAATTTCTGTATCCCTAAGGAGCATTGGAGTGGTCATTGCCAGTAATGACCCTCTAATTTTCCAGTGGAGGGCACTATGAGCTAATTCCAAAGGGAAGCAGGAGGAGGTAGGCAAGAAAGTAGTAGTCTGTAGTTGTCATACTAGTGGTTGCCAGTATAAGGCTAAAAAGAAAATCCTAATAATTTAACCACGTACCAACCTAATCTAATGAGAACTGCTATATATTGAGCCACTGGTGTGTGTCACACATTGAGTTAAAACTTTAATTGTATTCGATTATCTTATTCTCACAGCAATCCTATGAGGATTAGTCAGATCTCATTTTACAAATAAGAAAACCAAGGCTTTGGTGTATTGCCGAGTCACTTAGCTAGTAAGTGGTCGAGATCCAGGGATCTGTGAGCATGGGCTCTGTGCTCTTAAATACCATGCCAGAATTCAGTGTTTCTCAACCACCAATCCATCATCCTCATCTACACACCACCTACAGTATAATTGACTTAATACTATTTTTAATTAAGTAAATTTTGACTTACCATAAATAAGAATGTGATAAATATAGAGAAATCCATAAACATTAAAACGGAGGATACCCATTGAAATATGAACTGTATATGCAATACTATGTGTTGAGTCCAAAAAGTCATTTCTATGAGGTTCAAGGTCAGCAAATAGTCCATGGGAATAGCTGTCAGAATAGTGGTTGCCTTTGGGAGGCAGGAGTGGATGGACAGGCTGGAAAAACATGGAGAAACTTCATAGGGTAATGGCAATGATTTAAATCTTGATTGGGACGTTAGTTACTTGCACTTGCATGTAACATTTGTCAAAAGTCATTGAACTGTAAACTTAAGATCTATGCATTTCATAGCATGTAATTATACTTCAATAAAAGCCTCAAATTTAAACTTTTGATATTATCTTAAAATAAGATTCAACATAGACTCACATAGGTGTACTGACTCCATAAACCTTAGACAGGTGTGCCTTTTCTAAACATTTGTAATACATAAGGATTAATTATTTTGTATATAGCATGATTGGTCTGTGTTGCATTTTTGTGTAAATATTTTTTTAGATGTAAACATTTAAAATATGCCATACTTTCTGTTACAAGGGGCTCACTTTCACAGAAAAAATTCTAGACTCTCTCCCTTAGAAGTTGTGTAACCTTAAGTAAGTCATTCATCCTCTTTAGTTTCAGTTTCTCCATCCATATAATGTGTTGATGACAATGAATACATCTCAAAATGCAGTGGTGCCTACATACAAATGTAGGTGATAGTAAAAGCGCCTTTCAGACACACAGAAAATACAGAAACATAGTTAATATTCTAGCAAATAAAAGGCCTTCCTTAATGAAGAACAAGGTGTTTCCTAATTAACTGAAATATGTGACCATTCATTCATCCATTCAATGAATACTTGGGTGCCCATGATATGCCACACACCATTCTAGGTAGAGAATACACTGCAGCAAAAATAATAAAGCAGGTGACTTGATTACATATTGAAAATGCTGAGCACTCAGGCTGTACTCCATGAAGAGTGGTTATTATTATTATTACTAATCATGATTGGAAGCAAACAAATCCTCAAAGACAGTTAAAGGTGGCAGGGGGGATAGAGAGAGGTTGGTTAACCAATACAAAATTACAGTTAGCTGGGAGGAATAAGTTCTAGTGTTCCATGGCACTATAGGGTGATGATAACAATAATTTATTGTAGATTTTCAAATGGCTAGAAGAGAAAATTTTGAATGTTTCCAGCACAAAAAAATGATAAAAGTTTAGGTGATGGATATGCTAATTGCCCTGATTCTATCATTGCACATTATATACATAAATCAAACTATCACACTGCAGCTCATAAAAATGTACAATTGTTTTATGTCCATTTTATAAAAGACAGTTTTGCTTCCTTCTCCTTCACCCATAAGTCTTCAATATTTTCCTTTCCCTTACATCTGCAGTGCAAATATAGAGTTACAATATGAGCAACAGACCTTCTTTTGAGGCTCTCTGTAATCCTCTCCCTTCTTTACCCTCTATTTGGGAGACAATGGTATACTATATCTTTTTCATCATTTGGGGATGGTCAACGAGTTTTTGTATAGCTGTCAGGATGGGAAGAGCATTATCTCTACTAGGTTTAACACAGAGCAGGGAAAGTCAGCAGGACTCCACCCCAGTCATCACATCACCTGGTGGAAAGAGGAAGGAATGCTTACTATACAAACATGGAAGCACTCCTGTGTAGGGCAGGGAGGGTCACCAGGCCGCTTCCCCATCATCTCTATAGCACTTAGTGGGAAGATAAAAGGATGTGACATCTTTAATGGAGTTCACCTAGATTAAAGCAGGTACAGTCAAAAAGGTTCTGCCCTTTGTCTAGTCCTTCGACTAGAAGAATAGGGTTTTTTTGGTGGGGGACCATTACTTTTGTCTGCATCCATTGGTGTTTCTGGGCTGCAGGATATTCTAGTGCCCAAGTTTAGCCATACAGAAGGCTGAGGTTTCTAGCTAATCTACTTTCTTTTCTCTACCTTTCAGAGTCTTCTGATAGTGGCTTTATGTTTCTTTGTTAGAGATTCTAGTTGTATTTATCAGGAGAAATAGAATGGAACGGGCTTACACCATCTTCTTTCACTATATCCATTAGATAATTCCTTGTCTTGAGAAGCTGGACTTTTTGCAAGTGGCCGTGTTTTTTTAAAAAAGTGTCTCATGAAAATCAATGTGGAACAGAAAATTAAAGTGACAGTGACCAATCTGATTCCAAGGTTTGAGAAATCATAGTGTCCAATAGGTACCCATATCTCATTACTCTGTAAATCAGCTTATTTAAATATGATATAATATTTTTTCTTTCAATGTATGGTATTCTTTTTCAAACAGTGCTAAATTGCTAGGACATAAATGTTAAAAATTTTTGGAGTGAATGACTTCATAAACAGAATTGTTACGGACTTTATGAAAAAAAAAATACTAAGATACTAAAATCACCCTAAACTGAGAAACTCTAGGAACCTCTAGTCTAGAATAAAGACCTATTCAAACTCAGAAGCAAACAAATGAATTAACCCAGAGAAAACTTGGAAGGCAAGCAAAACTTACACTTCTCTGGAGTGTTGGGGCGAGGAGAGACATGCAAAACACAAAACAAAGCTGGTGTGCTGGTCCGTTAAAAAAAAAAAAATCCACTTTGAGCTTTGTTACTGCAAAGCTCTTTATCTGAGGAGCTCAAAGAGCTTTATTACAGGTAAATATCCTTGTCTCCAGCTGCTAATAGGAGAGGCCAGGCCCAGGGAGATTAGCGGAGAATGCCTATTTAAGGTCACATAACAGTCAGTGACAAAGTGGAGACTCACAGAGTGGTCTGTAATGGGATTTGTCTGCTGTCTATTGTGTCAGCCTAAGATGTTTGGTGTGTGAGGGCAAGACTCCAATGCCGGAGTCTGCAGGAGACAGGGCATCTTAGCATCGCAGAGTGCAACCACAGAAGGGAGTTGGAGGGCTATTGAGTATGTCCCCCTTATTTTTCCAGACCCCACACTGAGGGTCTGAGAGAGCAAGGGATTTTTCAACTTCATACAACCTATGTGTAGCACAACCAGAAGGAGAATCAAGGGCTCCTAACTTCCACCTATTTCTCTCTTTGAATTTTCCTGGTTCTCAAGTGATTTGTCTAGGGAAACCTATTAGGGAAATTCAATTTCTCTAAAGCTGGTTCAGTGGAACCTGAGTTGGATCAAAGCAGAACATTGGTAGGGATTTGGAAGGAATCAGAGAGGAGTGATAAAGGCAGACTTGGGGTCAGAATCTAGGCTCTGTAGATTAGTGTGGGACCCCAGGCAAGTCACCTCCCATCTCTGTGTCTCTGTAAGAAATGTCAGGGGCTCATTGCTCCCTAAAATGCTCCAGCCTTAGTAAAATCTACTTACTGATTGCAAGATATTTGGATCTCAGTTTCTCCTTCTGCACAATGGGGTATTCATAGTGCCCATCTCAAGGAGTCCACAGAGAACTTTCATATGAGGTGCTTATCATAGAGCTTCATGCCTGGAATTACTTTTACCAGTGTTAGCTATTTTCATAGCCACAAGAACAGTCTGCTCATACCATCCAACTTGAAATATTTGGGATGGATCTACCCAATCTTCCATACTTGATCATTCTTCTATAATTTTTTTTCTAAATCCGCACCCTTGTTCAAGCTTTTGATCCAACTAAGATGGCCAGATAAAATATAGGACACCCAGATAAATTTGAGTTTCAGATAAATAATAAGCAAACGTGTTTAGTATAAATGGAGTCCCAATATAACATGAGATACACTGATACTTACAATTTAATGACCATTTATTTGTATTTAAGTTTACCTAGTGTCTTTCATTTTTAGTTATGAAAGCTGGAAACCATAGCAGTGAGCCAGTCTTGGGTCTTAAATTGTGGTTCTGGAAAAATGCTTGCCTTATGTTCCATGTTCCATCTGAAGAGTCAAGACAGGCAGGATTTAATCTGTGGCTATGATTTTCTTCATGTAATGGGAATGGGACTAGCAATGCCTTCTCAAAGCTCAGTCACACTATGCTTTGTTTTCCCAAATTTTAGCTGTCCAATGCATTGGAATAAGGAAAGGAAATAAATTTGTATTGTAAATAATTGTTTTAGTTTATAGTATGATGTTCAAACCCTAGTTCCAGAAACTTCTAGCAAGAGAAACCAAACACAGAACCTCAGAGATGTGCTGCCAGAACTACCTAAAAATGGTAAGGACATCCAGATTCATGCTGATAAGAGAGATGAAGAGAAGATCTGTAGATGTTTAAATTCTGAAGGACGAAGCTAAGTTGCTAGATCTGGAAGGTGTCCTGATTTGGAAATTAAGAACGATGAAATCTTTCAGTAACAATGTATTGTTCTGTCACATGGAATAATAATAGCTGCAGACTTCATTCTTATTGCCCTCCCAACTTCTCTAATTAACCTTTAAAAAAGAGGTATGTAGGCTGGTGGTTAAAATTACTGGTTTCTGGTTTGAGAACATGGTAGACACGTGATAACCTTTAGCTTCTGTTATACCCAGCTTAATCACTCATAGGGAATTTTCTAGGAGTGCCACAAAGTCTAATGGTTTCTTGCATTGTGGGGTTCCTTGAACAAAGTGATGTAAATTCATGGAAAAATCACTTACTCCTTATCCAAGTCCATCTCTCTCTACTGCCCTGCAAACTCTCATTTTAGAGAAAATGAAGCTGGGAATCTGAGAGAAGCTCCAGGATGCCTGAAGTCAGACAGTTTTATACCCATGATGCAGATGGGACAAGGATGAGGCAGAGAATTTAAGTGGCAGGAAAACCTCTTCTCTGAGCCTCAGTTTTCTCATCTTAGAGTGGGACTAACTCTACATGCTTTGCAGGATTGTTGTCAGCAATCAAATGAGATGCTACACATAAAGCTTAGTGCAGTGCTTAAATGATTTAACTAGCGACAATTAAAGTGTGTGTGTAAATAGATCAATATTATACCTAAGAGTCTTCTAAAAACTATGAAAGAATCTGTCAAAACAGCACAGATCAAAATTTTATTGTACCAGCTATTTCTTTATATCACTGCACTATTTATCTTTTTCTAGACAGATAGATAGTGGATAGATAGATAATGATGACATGGACATGATGGAAAGAGCGAGAAAAGCAGAGAGGATGGATAGAGAGAGAGAGATGGATAGATAAATAGATAATAATGACATGAATATGACAGAAAGAGAAAAACAGAGAGAGGTATGGATGTATGGATAGATAGATAGATATAACAGATATGAGAGATAGAAAGAGAAAGAGATGGGTGTATGATGATAGATACACACACATATATACACATATATACGTATATACGTATATATACATATACATATATGTGTATACACATATATACATATGTGATCTTGTCATTTGTTCCCTTGATACATTGAACAAACGTATTAAGTATGCTAAATCCATACATGTTCAGACAACATTGACTCCATTAAGTGCATTAAATAGATCAAATGAAATAAAACAGGCAGATGAACTGTGAGTTCCTTCCATTGGCCTCTCCTGTTCTTACCCTGCTACAGGGCTGCAGTTGGACTAAAATAGTTGTATTTACTGAGTCTAGGTGGTTCTTACCTCCTTCCCTCCCTTCCTACTGTCCATTCCATTCTTGCTTCTCCTAGCATCTCCTGTCTTGGCTAGAGGAGGCTGCTTTCTCAGCTTGACCCCTTGGGGCTTTCCAGAACCTTTTTACTTAAACATATATTGACCTAGGCCTTACTTCCTTGGGTGAATTATGCCACAGGCAGCAATCTCCAGGTCATAAATTAACCTGCAACCCCATGCAGCTGTCTGCTAACGATGTGGATGGTGAAACTGTGTCTTTGCGGAACTGGATGAACAAGGGCCCTCTAAATTTTGTAGGCTGACAGCTCCCTCTCTCCTCCTCACCTGGCTGGCTTTTCTAAGACTCTCTGTCTGGTATCATCTTTATCTTGCCTCCTGCATTCATGACAAAGATAAAAGGACTCCATCAGCTTCCAGGAAGCCAAGGAAAGAAAAGGAGCTTGATTTCATTACCTGACACATAGTAGGTATTCTGCACATATTTGTAAGTGATTGGTGCCTATAAAGAGGGCGGCATGGTGTCTGCTGTGATTGTTGCTATTATTCCCATTCATCGCAGCGCTCCTTAGAGCCAAGCCAGAGCCTTCTTCAGGCTGATTTCTCCAGGCTCTACAAGAGTGCCTGTCATATGAAAGGAGGAATGGAGAGATGCTAAGTGAATTCCAGGGATCAGAATTTCCTCCTTTATGGATCATTCTTCTTTCTTCACCAGCATTTTTGCTTTGTAACCTTCTGTCAATCTGCTTAGCTGGGCTGAGTTGGGGTCACGGGCTCAGATAAACATATTGACCCAATGTCTCTCTCCCCTTTCTTTTACACTTTGAATGAATTCCTTTATCTCCATCTTATCTCTTCCCTCCAGGAGGTCAACAGAGAATAGCTCTCTTATGAGTTTGAGATGATGAATTTGTAAAATATTAATTAGCACCATAAAAGAAATTTAGGGTTAGTCATTCACCAAGAAGCTATCCCTCTTGGTTCCATCTCCCTGAAATGTCAAGGATCTGGAAGACCCCCAACTCAAGACCCACAAAACTTCCCATCAAACAGAATGATAATGATATCAGAACTACACATTTACGGCATCTGTAATTAACAGAGCCCTCTCCTTTCTTTTAGCTTGGTTGTGCTTTCAGATTAAGTCTGTGCATTGGCAGGACAGGTGTTACGACAAACCCATTTGTCAGATGAAAAAACTGAGGCCTGTGTGCATAAAGTAGCTCTTCTCCTGAAGGTGTCTTTACTGGGACAGGATCCAAAGAAGCAGGAAATCATGTGCAAAAATGGTAATCACCAACAGAGCTATTACTACCAATGACACATATGCTAAATATATTACATCCATTAACTCATGTAATTCTCACAGCAACTGGATGAGATGTGGGCTAGAGCTATCTTCATTGTACAGATGAGAAATCAAGGGCCATAATGGCTGAGTAATTTGACTAAGGTAGGAAGAAACAGTGATAGCAAGGATGCCAACTCAGCTCTGTCTAACTCCAGAACAGCATGTGTAACTACTGTCCTGTTCTGAGTGGCAGTAGTTGTGCTTGGAAGCATCCTTAATCTGAATCCACGAACCCTTTGAGAAATCCAGGGATTGGCTTCAGAGGGCTTGTGAGCTCTTTGAAATTGCATTCACAGATTTCACTGTTTGTGTACAATTTAAAAAACAGAGAGAGTGTCCATAGCTATCAACAGATTATGATGGGGATCCATGACACTAAAATTAGGGACCAAAGGTTAGGCCCAGAATTAGAGCATGAGTAGTAAAAGCATCTGACAATCTCAGAACCATCCAGCTGTTTAAACTGTTTATACTCTGCCTCCAGATGCAGAGTTCTTTTCTTTTTGGTTCTTACTTCCTTAGCTATTTACTTTGGATAAAACTGAATAAGTGAAGGAACCATCTAAAGCTGTAAATATTATAGGAAGCAAGAAGCAGAGCAAGTGGGGCCAGCATTCCTGAGGCCTGGAAGAGCAGGAATGGCCCAGCTTGCCCAAGGATCAAAGGAAAGAGGCAAACCCTTCATCACCGGGTTTCCACATCAGCACCATTTAGGGCAGGAAGATGTCAAGGGGGAAGGCTTTCTTTGAAGTGTCAAGATAAGAACCATCTCCACCTCCCTTTAGTGTGAAAGTCATTCCTGTAGGAGCCAGGGGAGGGTGTGAGGCATTTGGCTGTCTGTACAAGGGCTGGAAGGAACTTATCAACTGAGGCAGACACCTTCGTGGCTCCAGGCTATGTCTGGACTCGGCCACAGATCTCCAGTGGACATAAAGCCTTAAAATACATGAAACGCTGAGCCACAGTACCATGGTACTCTGTCTTGGGTTGTGGGTAAACTGGCTTTAGAGTCGAATAGTGGAGTGGACAGGGCCTGCACTGAGATCAGCTGGGTACACCTTGTTCCTTCTGGCCGAGCAAGTTGAGGCAAGTTACTTAGCCTCTCTGAATCTCAGTTCCAATGGAAATTATAGTCATAGCCTCTGTATCTAGGGTTTATTTGAAAATCAAATGAGATTATGCACACTATTTCCTTTCCACAATATCTGTTGCACAAGATCATTTAAAAAAATTTAGTATCTGACTTAATATATTTGGTCTAACTGAGCTTTAGAATCAAAAAGTCAGATGATGTGACATTCTCTTCACAAATATTACTTTTATCCCATTTTAAGTGGTTTGAGTTGAAAGGTAAGATCCCACGTTTCTTCCTTTACCAACATAGGCATGATACAGTAACTGAGAGAAGATTGCTGGCATTTGAAAACTGGTTTTACCGCTTACTAACTGTACAGACATTGGGATGGAAAAGTTATTTAGTTTTTCTGTGCCCTTGTTTTCTCATCTGCAAAATGAGGGTGTTTTATAAACGTTGATTATCAGAATTAAGTAATTTATCCTAATAACAGTTAGAACAGTGCTTGGCACATAGTAAGTGCTTAATAAGTGTGAGTTTTAGTTTGTAAGCCTCTGCTACCAGTATCCATAGCTACCAATAACTATTTGTTAAAGAGAATTTATTGAGAAACTGGCATGTACCCAACATTAGATACCAGGATTTAGAGGCATCCATTGGCCTTGTCCCTAAAATGCTTACATTTTAATAGAAGGAATGATATATATTCATCCAGTTGCTCATTCAATCAAAAAATTCAAGGCTTAAATTAGGCTGGGCATTTATTCCCTCTATTATAGGATAGTTTGGATGTTTCAAGCTGTGGTGTTCGCGGGGATTCTTTTCTCTGCTGGCAACACCCTTGAACACCTGCACTACCTTTGCTTTTCAACATGCTAACATTTTTTAATCCTTTAGCTTAAATGCCACTTATTCCAGGAAGCCTTCTCTGATTTTGGATTAAGTTAGTTCTCCCTATCTTTTTTTTTTTTTTTTTTTTTTTTTTTTTTTTTGTTGAAACGCAGTCTTGCTGTGTAGCCCAGGCTGGAGTGCAGTGGCACGATTTCAGCTCACTGCAACTTCCGCCTCCTGGGTTCAAACGATTCTCCTGCCTCAGCCTCCCAAGCACCTCACCCAGCCTAGTTCTCCCTACCTTATGCCCCATACACCCTACTTCCTCTATCATGTTTGAATGATTGGATGAATGTCCAATTTCACCATTCTTTAAATTCATAAAGATAGGCCCCAAATATGCCTTTATTTTGCTACATCTCCAGCATCCAATGTGGTGCCTGGCACATACAGGTATTCAAAATATATTTGAGGGCCAGGCACGATGGCTCATGCCTGTAATCCCAGCACTTTGGGAGGCCGAGGCAGGCAGATCACAAGGTCAGGAGATCAAGACCATCCTCGCTAAGACGGAGAAACC
Source organism: Rhinopithecus roxellana (assembly GCF_007565055.1). Taxonomy (NCBI): domain Eukaryota; kingdom Metazoa; phylum Chordata; class Mammalia; order Primates; family Cercopithecidae; genus Rhinopithecus; species Rhinopithecus roxellana. The sequence continues at coordinate 90,605,304 of NC_044558.1, forward strand.
CCGTCTCCACTAAAAATACAAAAAATTGTCCAGGCATGGTGGCAGGCACCTGTAGTCCCAGCTACTCGGGACGCTGAGGCGGGAGAATGGTGTGAACTCGGGAGACGGAGCTTGCAGTGAGCCGAGATCATGCCACTGCAGTCCAGCCTGGGCAACAGAGCGAGACTCCGTCTCAAGAAAGAAAAAAAAAAAAGAGAGAGACAAAATATATTTGTGAATGGACAAATAAAAGGGAATTTCTGGGCGTAGATTTCCTCTGTTGGAAAGTGTTCTTAATTTTCCCAGGCCATCCCATTGGCAAGTGGTAATTCCACATTGCAAAGCTGAGCAGCAGTGAGTTCTGAAACTTTCAGAGCTCACAAGATCCTCCATGGCAGTCAGTCCAGGCTCGCTGTTTTTCAGATGAAGAAACTGAGTCCAGAGGTAAAGGGATGCATCCAATTCACCTAATGGGCAGAGCAGGGACTGCAACTCAGAACTTTTAACTCCTAGAATATTTTGCAAGATAAAAGGAGTGGAATTCCCTCACTAAAGTTGATAATTCCTTTAGCACAGAGATGGAGATGCCTGAGGCAGTTATTTGCAACAAAGTAGCTTTCTCATTAGAAGTAGGCACTGGGGTATAGTTAGAAAAGAAAATTAAAGAAAAATATGGGCTCAAGAAAACAAGGGCTCAATTCTTGTATAATCTCCGAATACCCACAATGTCTTCATTTCTAAGTGGGTGTGATGATGCTTTATTATGGGAATTTTGTATTTACCTGAAGCAATGCATGTGTGGCATAGTAAAGAATGTGAGGCTGGGTATGTGGTGGCTTGTGCCTGTAATCCCAGTGCTTTGGGAGGCCAAGGTAGGAGGATTGCTTCAGGCCAGAAGTTCAAGACCAGCCGGGGCAATATAGTGAGATTCTGTCTCTACAAAAAATAAAAAATTTCCCCGGCATTGTGGTGCAGGCCTATACTCAGAAGGGCAGGTCAGGAGGATTGCTTGAGCCTAGGAGTCCAAGGCTGCAACGAGCTATGATTGTACCATCACACTCCAGCCTGGGTGAGAGAGCAAGACCTTGTCTTTATGTCTCAAAAAAAAAAAAGGAATTTGGCCGGGCTTTGTGTCTGGTTTCTAAATGGGAAACTCTAAATCTTTGGAATTTCCTGAGTAATAGGAGTCTTTGTTACTCATGAGCCCCTCAGACCATACCTGAGTTTATGGTAAGAGATGGGGTGACTCAGGATGGGGGCTGGTCAACCAGAAACACTAACCGCACAGTTAGACATTTAAGGCTTGGAGCCAGACTAACCACTGGGAGGGGGTGGCTGATGAAGACCAAGTTTGACCATGTGGTCCACGATTCAATCCATCATTGCTATGCAATGTAACCCCAATAAAAAATCTAGACCCCAAAACTAATGGAGCTTCCTGATGACCAAAAACACTGATGTGTCAAGAGGGTGACGTACGCCAATTCCATGGGGAGAGGCATGGGAGCTCTGTGTTCGGGACCCTCCCAGACCTCATCTTTATGTGTCTCTCCTTTTGGCTAGTCCTGATTTTGTATCTTTTGTAATAAAACTGTAATTCTAAGTATAGTTCTTTCCTGTATTCTCTGAGTCATTCTAGCAGATTATCCAACCCCATTCAAGAGTCATGCACTCTTGAATTTTCAGCCAGTTGGTCAGAGCGTGAGTGGCCTGGACACCCTCAAGCTTGTGGCTAGCATCGGAAGTGAGTACGGTCTTACTGGGGAGTGTGTCCTTCACTTGTGGACTTGGTGCTAACACCAGGTGGTGGTTAGCATCAGAATTCATTGTGGAATAGCAGTGTGTGAGATGCTTATGGTGGACTGTGGCCACGTTGGTTTTGTCTTTAACACAGTTTCCTTATTTCCCTTCCTGTGGTGGTCTCAGAGCCCACCTTCTCTGCTGGCAACCCACTTCATGTGATTTGGCTGGGGTCAACAATCCCTTCACCCCTCCATCACACTAGTGGACACTTAACTGAAAGCAAATTGTTCAGACTTTCCCAGGACTTTTCTGTAGGAAAGATGGTGGCTTTCAGCTGGAGTATGTGAACTGTGGTTCTCCACTGGCCACCATGCCTGTCGTGTGGATGGAGTGTGCCTGAGAGTTGAAGAGAAAGACAGCCTAGTCAATCCATGAGTCTTGGATCAAATAATACTTCAGAAGAGTGTTATCCAGTTACATGAGACAATAAGTCACCATTATCTTTTTGTTGTTGTTGTTGTTGTTGTTGCTAAAAGTAATTTGAGTTGGGTTCAAAAGTAAGTTTACCATCAATGGTGGACTGGATAAAGAAAATGTGGTACATATACACCATGGAATACTATGCAGCTATAAAAAAGAATGAAGTCATGTCTTTTGCAGCAACATAGATGGAGCTGGAGGCCATAATCCTAAGCGAATTAATGTAGGAACAGAAAGCCAAATACTTCCTGTTCTCTCTTATAAGTGGAAGTTAAATATCAAGTACACATGAACACAAAGAAGGAAACAATAGGCACCAGGGCCTACTTGAGAATGGAGGGTGAGGATTGAAAAACTTCCTATCAGGTACTCTGCTCATTACCTAGGTGACAAGATTATCTGTACGCAAAACCCCTGTAACACACAGTTTACCCATATAACAAACCTGTACGTATAAGCCTTGGACCTAAAATGAAAGTAGGAAAGAAAAAATAAAGTTTAAAAGTAGGCTTAAAATCCCCAGATTTGCCTTTTAATTTGTAGCACACAACAACCCACACTACTCCCTTCAATGAATAATAATGCAAATGGCTACAGATTCTTTTACCTTTATTGAGGGAAGTGAGGTCTCATGCCTCTACACTGGAAGCTATCCTGGCCCTACTGATTTGTTTGAGCAATAGAATGTGGTAAAAGGGACGTTGACTTATGATACTTGATCAAAAGAAGCCTCGAGCTTCTTCTCAGACTTTTTGGAACACTCACTTTGAGGCAGGACACCACTATGTGTGAAGTCTGACCTCCCTGGAACTGCTATGCTAGAAAGACCACCCAGGGAACACTTGAGAGGACATGCCCACCTGTCCCTCAGCTGGCCTAGCCACTCCCCACCAAGGCAGCCCCCTCCATGGAGACTCCAGACAATATATGAAGCAAAAGGACAAGTCAGAATGCTGCAAAGGACGAGTCACTAAATACTGCTCAAAGAACAGGCCCACAGGCAGGCTTGCAGGCCCTGAGCTTTAGGGTGATTGGTTATACAACAATAGGTAAACGAAACAGATAATAATATAATAATAATGGCAAACCTTTCCACAATGGTTCTTCCTATGTGCCAGGTACTCAAAGGTACCATTTCATTGCTTCATCAAAGCAACCCAGAGAGCTGTGATTGTGCCACTGCACTGCAGCCTGGGTGGCAGAGCAAGACCCTGTTTCAAAAAAAAAAAAAAAAAAAAACAAAAAGCAACCTAAGGAGATACGTACTATTATTAATCACATTTTAGAGATGAGAAAACTGATGGTTAGAGAAACAAAATCACACACACAAGGTCACAAAACTTCGAAGTCACAGAACCAGAACTTCAGCTGCTTGGATTCCAAAGCCTAAACTCTTAACTGCCACATTCTACTGCCTCTTGATTGTGCTGTGACAGCCGCAGGTGTGACCCCTTCTGGAATTTAGCCAAATCCATGGAGCTTTTGTCTTAAACAGAGCCCTGGCAATAATCAGCACACCCCAAAGGAGAGAGTTGATTCACAATGCCGTGGACAAAGTTAAGAGGCGCTAGCAATGATGAAGAACCTTCCGGAGTATCAGAAACACACTACCTACCACCCTTATGCCTCAAGGCCATCAGAACCTGGTGAGAGCTGAAGCGCTAGGAGAGTGAAGACAAAAGATGTCACCTGCCTTCCTTAGAGAAAAGGAGCCACTGCAAACCTGCCACCTGGAGAGGAGAACGAACCCCAGCCTCTATCCTGCCTCTCTCCACTCTCCAGTGGGTGCTTTCCATTGGCCAAACCCAAATGGAAGCCAGCGAGAAGTGGAACCCACTGAAGTAACCCACGCTGGTCAGTTTCGTGGGCACAGGGCAGAATGGAGAAGGCCACAGAGTGAGTCTGGGCCAACAGCAATGCATTATTCACGTTGTCCCTCTTTCCCAGACTTGGTACAGGTGGAAATTAGACATCCCCAAAGTCAGATGAAAGTACATGAGATATATTGTCCTCCTGGGGTTTCTAGAGTAACTAAACCCTATATCCAACTCCATTGGTTTCTGTCACCTTTCCAGAACTCATTTCCAAAAGGAAATAACACCTGCCCCAAAACTCCACCTGCTGCATGCAGCCACCTCTCTGAATCTCCAGCTGGCAGAAGCTGACAGTAAGTCAGAGGAGCGTATTGATTTCTCAAGGGAAAGATGAGCGAAGTGAAGGCAGAACTCCTCCAGGCACTGGATGAAAACCCTTGTGCTGGAAGGTGAATGAGGCAAGCTAGGACTGGGAGGGGGAGGTGGGATAAAACCTTGCAGCCACAGCCTTTTCCAAGGAAAGGAAAAGATCTAAAGAATCTCTTCTACACTGAACACGGTCAACAGTTAGCTGAAGAACTTCTGAGCTTTGCATTTGACTTCATTATATGCTTTTTGATTTCCTGGACTAAGCAGACTGCTATTAATTAGTTTTTGTTCGGGTTAATCCAGCTTTTCTTTCATTCTCCTACTAAGAGTTTAAGTTTGAAATGTCACTAACAACCTGGATAATTTAGTGTCCAAACCCTCAACGGTCAGGGAATTAAAGCTAATGAATAATATGTTCAACCAATTTAATTCTAGAAGCAGTTTATTAACATATCAAAAGACTTTAAAATGTGCACCCTCTTTGACCCTAAAATTTCCTGTCTAGCAAATGTTTTTCTTTTCTAAAGAAATGATTATGAATGTGTACAGATATTCAATTAAAATGGTGCTCATTGAATTATTGTTTAGGTTTGCAAAGACTGGGAACAATCTAATATTTTAAAAAATAAAATAATAATAATAATAATGGTAATAATAACAGCCAAAATAATTATCATGTCAAATATTTAGTGTTTCCCATGTACCAAGCACTATTTTAAGCACTTTACTTAAATTATTTCATACCGAAAATAATCCTATGAGTTTGGTGCTGTTATTCTGCGCAATTTAGAGCTAACATAACTGAAGCACAGAAAGGTTATGCAACTTGCCCAAAGTTACACAGCTTGCACATGGAGCCATGCAGGTTCATGCATAACTTTTGCCAGGGCCAAGGCAAGGGAACAAATGAAAGTCTTCAGAGCATTTGAAAAGTCGTAAATCAAGCTAATTAACTGTCAAATAATATTTTTTCCATTGTCTTGTCTGAATAAATATGCTTTTGTAATGACTTGAGAGGCCAGGTCTGAATGTCGAATCCTTAGACTCTTTGAATCGCTCTACCCGGATGTGGAGGTGTGGCGAGAACCAGCCCACAGCCAACGACTGGCCTCTTTCTTTTCCCACCCCCAGTTTCATCCCACGTTGTCAGAAGACACATGCAGATGTGTGTGGACATGCCAACAAGCACATTCAAGCTTCACTGAGACCCTTCCACCTAAACAGTGGCCTCCTCGCCTCCCCTTAGGTCTGAGGGTGCATATCCTGGAAATGTCATTCATCCTCAGGGGGCCCACAGAAAAGCCAGGACCAGCCCTAGATGCAGATTTAGGGCTGCAAAAGTAGGAAATTATTGTGTCCCATGTATCTGGAATGTGGTTTAGAAGGGTGCATGGGTTCTTTAAAAAAGTGCATGTCCAGCCCGGCATAGTGGCTCAGGCCCGTAATCCCAGCACTTTGGGAGGCCAAGGTGGGCAGATCATGAGGTCGGAAGATCGAGACCATCCTGGCCAACATGGTGAAACCTTGTCTCTACTAAAACTACAAAAATTAGCTGGGCGTGGTGGCACGTGCTTATAATCCCAACTACTTGGGAGGCTGAGGCAGGAGAATCACTTGAACCCGGGAGGCGGAGGTGGCAGTGAGCCAAGATTACACCACCGCACTCCAGCCTGGGTGACAGAGTAGGACTCCGTAAAAAAAAAAAAAAAAAAAAAAAAAAGTGCATGCCCTCAGCCTGCAGACTTCTCACCCCATGGGAAGAGATGGGGCAGGAGGAGGGCCAGAGTGGCATACTGATATCTCAAGGGAAATCAGTAAACACTGGAGCATGGGTTGATCCAAAGCAGAGATTCCTTTTATCCAGGTCTAAGAATGGTGTTGAAATTGGCATTTGAACCCAAATGAAACCTTGTACTCACAGCCATTAGACCAGAGTGCCCCTCAAACTGAGATTTCCTTCACAAATTGAGGTACATCTATAAAATAGAATACTATTCCACCATTAAAGAGTGTATATATAACCATGGAAAGTTATTCTTAAAATCTTACAGGTGGTGGGAAAACCAGATATAAAATAGTGAATACACTGTGATACTTCTGTGGAAAAAATGATTGCTTGCTGCATATGTAGAAAAACAAACAAAAAAATACACAAAAATATTAACATGTATTAGTAATGGTCAGATTTGGGATAATTTTTATTTTTATTCGCATTCTTTATCTGTATTTTCTGGGTTTTTTAAATGAATGTGAATTGCTAATTATTAGAGCAGCACACAATATAAGTTGTATTTAATAAGAACAGTTCTTGCCCACCAGATTACAAAAGGCCATATTGGAACCTTTAGGAATTCTATAGACTGAAGGTTTGTGTCCACCTCTAGAATTCATATGTTGAAATCCTAACCCTCAAGGTGATGGTATGAGGAGGTGGGGCCTTTGTGGGTCATTAGGTCATGAAAGCAGAACCCTCATGAATGGGATTAGTGCTTTTATAAGGAGACCCCAGGGATCTCCCTTGCCCCTTCTGCTGTTTGAGGACAGGGTGAGAAGATGCCATATATGAGTCAAGAAGTGGGCCCTCACCAAACAGAGTTCATTGATGTCTTGATCTTGTACATTCTCACCTCCAGAACCATGAAAGATAAATGTCTATTGTCTACAAGTCACTCAGTCTAAGGGATTTTTGTGTGAGAAACCCAAATACACTAAGACAAGGAGATACCAAGATGAGAGAGATCAGTGTGCTGAAGCCGATTAAAAGCTGTCTGTTCATGTCATTTCCTCTTCCTGTGCACACAGGAAGTCTGTGTTTCTTAGCTTCCCTTGCAGTTAGGTGGGAGCCAATGGAAGGTGAGTGGAAGTGATATAAGCCATTTTCATACCTAGCCCCTAAAAAGATTTCCTGTGGCTCTCTCATTCTCTCTTTTCCTGGTATGATCTCAGAGATCCTGTGTTTCAGAAGTCATAGCTACGAAATGGTGAAGGAATGCCAAGTTTACATTATCACTGAATGAACAGAGTGACTAACCATCCTGGTTTGCCTGTTCAGAACTGAGGGAGTCCCTGGGTCTCAGGATTTTCAATGCTAAAACCAGGAAAACTAGGGCAATTTGGTTAACTAAATGAGCAAGAAATAAAATTTTATTCTCTTAAGTCTCAGAGATTTTTAGACTAGCCTGATACAGCAACAAAGCTTAGCCTCTCCAAACGATTACACAAAAAAGCTCAGGACCTAAAGGCTGAAAGTTACAGCCTAATGCTTAGTTGAGCACTCTATGTATCCTTGTGACCATTAACAGTTGACTTTAGCTCTCTGGGCAACCATTCTATGATCCATACAAAAGAGATGACAGTTAAACCTACCCCATGGTGTCACTGGCAGAATTAAATAAAATGTAGATTTTGTGAAAATTCTTCATAGCTATAAATCCCTGTGCAAATGTGAGTTGTTATCATTGTTAAGACATAAAATCAGAATCTCGTTAAAAAAACTTGCATATAGATAATTTAAAAGACAGACAATTGATACTAGAATGGTGATGTACATTAATTATTGGAAGTAGAGAAAAATGAGAGATTCATTCTGATGGGGAGGTAGGAAAATTCAGAGTTGGAGAAGCTTCTTAGAAGAGACAGCACTTTGGAAGTTTTAAGATCTAGGGCACCAAGTTTATTGCAGCACTATACGCAGCAGCCAAGATATGGAATCAACCTAACTGTCCAACAGTGGAATAATGGATAAAGGAAATATGGTGTACATACACAATGGAATACTATTCCGCCGTAAAAAAGAATGAAAGAATAAAATCCTGTCATTTGTGACAACATGAGTGAACCTGGATGACATCTTGTTAAGTGAAATAAGCCAGACACAGAAAGTCAAATACACATGATCTCACTCATATGTGGAATCTAAAAAAGTTGACCTCATAGAAGTAGTACACAGAACAAGGGCTACCTAAGACTGGGGAAAGTAGAGGGAAAGGGGATAGGGAGAAGTTGGTTAACCTATACAAAAGGAATAATAGGTGATAGGATGAATATGCTCTTTACCCGGATTTGATCATTACACGATGTATACATGTGTCATAACATCACACTGTATCCCATAAATATGCACAACTGTTATAGGTCAATTTTAAAAAAATAAAAATGAAAAGACACAGAGTAGGATTTAGAAGGAAAGGAATTGTTGGTGGAAGAGTCAAGTGCTTCCTGAAATTCAGTTGTGTGTTGACTAGGTATAATGTGGATCTGGATTAAATTCTGGAGATAAGTTGATGAATAAGGCATAGTTTCTGTTCCCAAGAGAAGAAGAAAAATATGTGGATGGATAGATGGATAATAGGAAGATGATATATAGACAGATGGATATTTAATGGAGCAGATTTTTTTCCCATGGTATTGGCCACTTAGCATCATTTGGAAAACTTTCTTCTATTTAGAGAATTTCCCACACATGAGCCCTATCTTGCCAAAACGCAAGTTAGATTCATTTTTCCAGTCTCTCTTCCAGCTATGTATTTAGCCTAGGCTCCATCATTCAGACACTCCCAACATAAAAATACGCTTGCATTGTATCTATCGTTTGGTAATGGTGGAGATTAAGGTGTCCAGATTTTAAGGTGAGCAATCTTTATATCTGGTTCCCAGTGTCACTGGTGAGAATTGCAATGTTCACATGAGCTGTGATGTTGGTACCAAGAAAGGAATGACAGTTTTTACTGGGGCAGCCATCATAGTGTGTGCTTTAGATATTATTCTCAGTTCCCTACACTATAAGCTTGACTCTACAGACCTCCTAGAAATTCTGTGAGTCACCCCATATCTTTTAACAAATATTTATTTGAATTAAACCAGCTAAATCGAGCTTTGTGGTTTTCAGCCAAGAATGCTAATTAGACCAATAGATAGAAGAGTAGATAGATAGATGATACATGGCTAGATGATAGATAGGTAGAAAATACATATATATATATATATATATATATATATATATATACACACACACATATATATATATATGAATAGGTAGATAATAGGTGATAGATGATAGATAGATAGATGATAGATAGATAGATAGATAGATAGATAGATAGATAGATAGATAGATAGATAGATAGATACATTTTGCACAAAATATAAAATAATCACCTGAAAGCACTGGAGAGTGACTGAGAGCAGGAAGATTCTAGAAAAGAGTTGATACTGGGAAGGAAAGAACTGCACTGAGTGAGCTTCCTATTTTCATTGCTTCTATTCTAGTCTGAGAGCAGGCACCGATCTGCACCAGTCCAGAAAGGGAAGAGCCAGAGAGGGAGTCCTCCAGATTGTGTATGTAAACTCTACTAAAATCTCTGGTTGACTCCTGAACCATACACACATGAGTGGACTCCAAGAAGCCTAGCAAAGGCTAAAAGAAGTGTACTGAGAATTGAGTTTCTGCCTACCAAAGGAGAGATAGTACTTGCACTCCAAATTCAACCAAGTTAAATGGTTACTGAAACCAAAGACCTGTCTATGTATGTATGTATGCACGTATGTATGCATGTGTGTATGTATGTATGCACGTATGTATCATCTATTATCTATGTTATCTATCTACCTACCTATCTATCTACCTACCTACCTATCAGCTTACCTAACTGACTACCTATATATCTATCCATCTGTTCTCTTCAAGGGAATTTAACAGACTTTGGAGTTTCTAGAACATGACACTCACCACATTCAGGATATAATCCAAAACCCCTCCAAAGACAAATGAGCAGTTTGACCTGAGAGAAGTCTTGAGTCGTTCATTTATTTCAAAAATATCTGTTGGGCATCTCCTATATGTCAAGCATGCTAGAAGCTTAGGATACAATCATGAACCCAGATTCATTCACTCCTTAACAGATGTTTGCCAAGCTCCTACTGCATGTCAGGTACTCTACTAAACTAGGAATATTGTGACTAAGTATCAAGGTAAGCACCTTACCCTCATGAAGCTTTTATTTTTGAAGGAAAGGCATTCATGAAGCACATACTTACCAATTCATTAATAATACTGATTGGGATCTGTATTATGAAGAAGTTCAGGAGATGGAATGATCCAGCAGACTGCTCTGCCAGGATCCCCAGGGAGCGTGGAAGACTTGTTCCATCTTGTTAGCGCTTGAACAGAGACAATTGTGCTAAACATATTTTGGTCTTTTACTCCTTAGTAGTTATCCAAAGGCCCTGGAGCTTTCACATTTGTGCCTTTCACACATTCCTTTGTATTAAGATTTTTTTTCTTAAAGAAGAAAAGCAAAGAAGCAGGAAATACATACACACACACACACACACACACACACACACAAACCTTTTTCTTCCGATAATTACATAACTGTGAGAAACCCTTCCAAGACATGCCATATAACTCTACCAAACTTATAAGCGTCTTGAAGCTTTGTTGGCAAGTAGGTCTATGCCAACAGTACATCAAATCCTTCATGGTTGAGTGTCCCTACAATTTAAATTCATATACAAATGTCTGGATCCCTGAAACCAACCCAACAGAAGCTTAGACATCAGCTCTCTCAAACAATTACAAATAGGAAATCCTCATTGGAAAAGTAGAGTCATTGTTGAGGAGGGAAATAGGGAATTATGGTGAGAGAGATCTGGGGGCAGGGGTGGGAAAAGAAGAGGTGTAAACTCCAGGCATGAAGATTGCTTAGGGGAGAGAGGGATTATTCAAAGGAAATTGCACCGGAAAATGTAACCTTGAGTAGGTGGCTGATGGTAAAATCAGTTTTTAGTGTGGGCAAGCCGCTAGACTCAAGAGGCAGAGGAAGTGTGAAAAAATGTACTCTGAGTCAGAGACTGCAAGTACCATGCCAGACCTCTTGGGTGGTAGACCAGGGGCATAAGGTATAAAAACTGGAAGAGAAACAGAAAAGAGGGTAGGGGAAGGGAGGGAAGCCCAGTTGGAAGGCAGGCCAAAGGAAATGCCTTTCTTCATGTAAAGGGAACAGCAGGCTGTTTGGGGGGAACCTGTCGACTTTGTCTTTCTCCACCGCACCTTCCTTAAATTGTAAGGATTACAAGAAGCTATCATAAAAACCAAAGAGGAAAATGTTTCACCAAAAGCAAAAAAATGATTGTACTTTGTGTACCCTTCCTCCCAACCCATTCAATGGAAGGAACAACAAGCTCAGAGATTTGCTCAGAGACTCTCTGGCTTTCAGACAACCAACACAGAAAGTGGAAGTGAGATTGCTGATCAAAGATAAAACTAGAGAGAGCTTACAGAAGATCAAAGAAAGTGAATACTAGAATTCCATGTGGAGATCCAGAAGCCACTGGGTATTGACCAAAAGTCTCTTCATAGTTTCAAATTCCTGAATCCACTGTCCCCTGCCCAGACCTCTGGCCCACCTGCTGAGATGTGTAAACAGCATGGGTTAGTGCTGCCAGCCATCATGTGTTCAGAATAGCGGAGTCTAGGTCCTTAGCCCCTGCCTCTGGGATTTAGGTCAGATTTGCCAGACACTGCGGCTTTTGGGTGAGGTGGAGGGCACTGGGAAATTAGATTACAAGCCTGTCCTACAGGGACTCCTGTCTAATTGGAAGGAGAGAACAATGAACATATAGAGATGCTGGGAGGAGAAGATTATTCTTTACCTTCCAACTTGACTCACACCTCAATAAATTTTTCTGCTGAGTGTGGAAAGAAAGGTAACAGATTTGTTTTTTGAAATCACCCTTTCAATAAGTTGAATAATAGCTAATAATAACAGCACCAGTAATACTTAACATAAAGGCACAGAGCAGTATTTACAGTACACTATCGTGCACATAAAAAGAGGGGAAAATAGTACATTTACATATTCTCTTGTATGAGCATAAAACATTTCTAGAATGATAAATAAGAAACTAACATAACTGATTATCTCAAGGAAGATGGGAACTGGGTGGTTAGAGGCCTAGGGGCCAGGTTGAGGATTTTGTTTTTGTTTTTCTTTTTCATATTTGTATCTTCCTTTCTGCCTTATGAACCACATGAATGTTTTGCCCATTCAAAAAAAAGTCTTTAAAGCAATTTTCAAGAATACAACACATTGTTATTAACTATAATCACTGTGTTGCACAATAGATCACCTCAACTTATTCATCTTGCTTAACACAAACTTTCTACCCTTTGACCAACAGCTCCCCATTCCCTTCCCAAACCCCAGCCTCTTAACCACCATTCTACTCTCTACTTCTAGGAGTTCAACTTTTTTAGATCTCACATGTCAGTGAGATCAGGCAGTATTTTTCTTTCTGAGACTGGCTTATTTCATTAACAAAATGTCTACCACGTTTATCTATGTCATTGCAAATGACAGGATTTCCTTCTTTTTTTTAAGTCTGAATGGTGCAAAAATAATTTTTTTCTTTATTTCTTCTAAAAAAAAAAAAACCCACATACACATGCAGAACGTGCAGGTTTGTTACACAGCTATACGTGTACCATGGTGGTTTGCTGCACCTATTGACCTGTCCTCTAGGTTCCCTTCCCTCATTCCCTATCCCCCAACAGGCCATGGTGTATGTTGTTCCCCTCTCTGTGACCATGTGTTCTCAATGTTCAACTCCAACTTGTGAATGAGAACATATGGTGTTTGGTTTTCTGTTCCTGTGTTAGTTTGCTGAGGATGATGGCTTCTAGCTTCATCCATGTCCCTGCAAAGAAGATGATCTCATTCCTTTTTATGGCTGCATAGTATTCCATGGTGTATATGTACCACAAAAAATAATTTTTTAAATGTGTTAATATTTACCACAGGTCTACTATGTGCCAGGCTTAGGGCCCAAAATTGAGATTTAGGGGTGAATAATACAAAATCACTGTAAATATCTGATAGGCTGGCAAGGGAGGCAGCAGGTGCACTATTAGCCATGCAGCACAGTGCAGGGAAGCAGTGTGCAGGGAGGCTCTTAGGGCAGAGTGGCTGACAGAGAAGTTGGCAGAGAGACGTTCAAGTTGAAAGAGTAGGAGTCAAGTCCTAGTTCATTCACTTCCTTCAGTTGTGAGCTTGAGTAAGTTATTAGGCCTCTCCAGACTCAGTTTTCTTGCATACAATGTGAGAATAATAACAGTGAGGAAGAAAAAGAAAAAGGAGAAAGAGGAGAAGGGGGAGGAAGAACAGAAGGAAGAAGAGAAGAAGAGGAGGAGAAAGAAGTAAAAGGGAAGACAATGGTGTGGATAATGATGATAGTAGTGATGGTAAAGATGACGATGGTAACAGTCTCAATAAATGGTTGTGGGGATTAAATGAGATAATGTGTGTAAAGTGCTCAGTACAGGATTTCACTCATGGTTACCAAATCATCCAAGATAATGATTAATAAGTTTAATAGTAGTAGTTATGGTAGTTGTCTCAATATCTTTGGGATGTTATAACACAATCACATCAACTGAATTGCTTATAAATAACAGAAATTTATTTCTTACAGTTCTGGAGGCTGGAAAGTCTAAGATCAAAGCACCAGCACATTCCATGTCTGGGGAGATCCTGCTTCTTCACACATGTCTGGATTCTCAGTGTAACCTCACACAGCAGAAGGGGCTGGGAAGCTCTCTGGGGCCCTTTTTATAAGGACACTAATCTCGTTCATGCGTCCTCCACCCTCATGACCTAATCACCTTCCAAAGGCCCCTCCTCGCCATATCATTCCACCGGAGATTAGAATTTCAACATATGAATTTTGGGGGTCATAGGCATTCAATCCATTGCAATCATGTTACTGAAGAAAGATTCAAAGAGCAATTAACTGATATGGAAGATTGTGGAAAACTTCAAGGGGATGAGGCATTTGGGCTGACTCTTTAGAGAGAAAATGATGGGCACAACATCAGCATCTGCAACAGGACATCAACAGACAGAACAGTTTGGGCAAAGGCTTTTAGCTAAGTGGGTGCATTTGGACTCTCTGTTGTGTTAGGTCCTTATAGTGAAGTTCTAAATCAGATGACAGGAGAAGCAGGGGAAGAGAGGGAGATTTCAACTGGAAATGCCAGATCCATGACACCTTAGAAGTTATGATATTTTCTTGCCTTTCTCTCTCTCCATCTTAACACCTGGGCACCATCTTTTCAAATCAAATCCTTCCACACTTTGGTGGAATATTTCATGTAAGCTCACTCACTCTGCAGAAAGCAGACATGGTGCTTTCTTGAGAACAAGAGGCATGTTATGTTTATTTTTTTTGTTCATAATAATAACAGGTGAGATAATCAACTATTTGTATTATTTGTAACATGATTGGTCAAGCTTTATGCTACTTTTATCAAATGCATCTTGACAGATAAAAGTCATATCATTAGGTCAGCTGAATTACCTTTGTTTTATTTTAGGGGTAGAGATAGCTCTGTGGCCAGTACTTGCTCCAAAATACTGGGCTACAATAAAAATTGAATATGGACTATATTATGTTGGGATAACATTTTAGTATTGGTGGTTATCACTCTGATAGTTACTAGATATTTTAGGAATGCAAGTCTAAAATATAAATTTCTTGTTATTCTTTCAAGCATTTAGATCAAGTTGATTGAAGAGTATCCTGAGATTCTAAAGTGTCCTCTTTATAAAGTGTTACCATTTGAAGTTACTGAATCTACTTAATCTACAGTATCCTGATATTGTGACGATTGAGGACCACACAATAAGATGTTGGATGAAGTTATACCAGATTCTAGATATCACAGATAATACCTGATTTTGTGTTTTTGTGTTCATTGCAACAGCCCCATTTTCACAATGCCTAATTTTATGTTTGATATATATTAACATTTTAAATGAGAGAAAATGTTTACAAACCATGGATATCCAAAATGTATTTTAAAAACCTCCTACAACTCAATAGCAAAAAACCACAAATAAACCAGTTTACAAAATGGGCAATGGAGCTGAATAGACATTTCTCCAAAGAGAGAGTTTTCAAAGTAATTTGTCAGCATGAGCAAGACAGATGTTCACAAAAGCATGGTTCTTAACTCTTTGTTTTCACCTATTGAAAAGCTGGAGGTGGGAATTGAAAATGAGATCACTTGGACTCTGGATGGGGAACATCACACACCGGGGCCTATTATGGGGAGGGGGGAGGGGGGAGGGATGGCATTGGGAGTTATACCTGATGTAAATGACGAGTTGATGAGTGCTGACGAGTTGATGGGTGCAGTACACCAACATGGCTCAAGTATACATACGTAACAAACCTGCACGTTGTGCACATGTACCCTAGAACTTAAAGCATAATAATAAAAAAAAAAAGCTGGCACTGTTCACACACACATACACACATATTTATGTATACATATATATCCATGTAAATATAAATGTGCCTGTGTACATACATTTAATATATATTTCAAAAAGTCTTCTTGGACATCAAATGACTCTTGCAAAACAACATGTTGATGAGTTAAGTGTAAATGAATCAGAAACATGTGTCTTGAATTCTCTTCAAAATACCCTAGGGTTTAAAATGAGGGGGGAAAGGTACTTGGAGGAAAAAAAAAACATTTTGGGTCTTGCTGAACCTAAATCATTTGGAAAATAGTTTAAGATGTTTGCTAAATCCAAAAAGCAGCTTTGCTCCTACCACATGGCCATGTCAAAGTGACTCTTCAGATGAGCTTAAGCCTAATTTTAATTTCTTGCACATGTGGTAAAAACATCTTGGAGGACTCTCCTAAGCCACTGTTCAAGGGAGTGCCCAGAATTTGGGGGATTTTTGTGCATCTCATTTGCTTAACAATGACCACAGGCCCAGCTTTCTCCCTTTTCTTGTTGCACAGGGCAGCGCCTTGTCTGATCTGTTTTGCCTAATGCCTGGGCCATTGGTATACCCCCAGGGGCCATCTTTTCCCTGCATGCTGAAAGCTTTGGGGACTGGCTCTGTAGACCCCACTCTTACTGGTTTCCGCTGAGAGGCTTGCTTATGCTTGAGAATATGCACATGAGCATTTGCAATATTGTTTCCAGGTCTTTGCAGAATTTCCTCCTTAATCTACTCCTAAGTAATCACTGCAGGATGCGCCTTATTAGTAGGCTGGGCAAATCCCCTGGAATTGGGGTCATTAGGCAGAGCTTCTAGTGCTCAAAATATCCCATGGTCCTTTGGGGTATCTCTCCAGCTGTGCAGATTCATCCAGACAGCCCAGAAGGGAGCTAGGAAAAGCTGAGGACAGTGGGTTTCCGTGGTAGTAGTATCATCCCCTAAAAGGAGTGTCAGAAGCTTGTATGGAGCATGCTTTAATTGTCCCAGTGATGCAGGGGTGGCACTACTAGCATTTTGCAGGCAAGGGCCAGGGATGCCAGATATCCTATAATTAAACAGGACAATCTCATACTGTGAAAACATTGCCCTGTATCCTGCAAGACTTTCATGTAGGTGAAAAAGCTGTTAATTATCTGAGCCCATAACCTAACCCTGTTTTGTTCATTAACACAAGTCCTTTTTCCCCAGTTGCAACGTATCCCAGATTTTCCACACATGACACACTACCATGTAACCCAAGGGTAAGTTGGACTTGACTGTGTTTAGGACAAGATGGAAAAATACATCACTCATGACAATGCCATTAATACAATTTGTGTTGCCAGCATAGCACACCCATATCCATTGGGTGCTGTATTCACAGCAGTTCTACATAAAGGTGCAACATGGGATGATTTGCTATGCCTCCTCTTTGCCTTGTTTCTCACTTGAACTGCAATTATGGGGGTGTGTGTGTGTGTGTGTGTGTATAAATTATAAGTATAGGCCTTATTATCTATGATTTTCATTTCAGCATAGTAAAGGGAGGTTACAAAACATGTGATACAAAAAGAGGCATTAATTCTGATATGAGACAGAACTCTTGTATGAAAGCCATTGGTGCCAAACAATGAAGTAACATGGAACCAAAAGTTAGTTAGCCTGGGTTCTAGTTGGTGTCTACCACTTATTGTGTGATCTTGAGCAAGTCTCATTGCTCTCCTGAGCCTCAGTTTTCTCATCTCAACCATGAGCACATCATACTTGAACACTGGGTCACAACTTCAATTCCTCAAATGTAAGGAGTGAAAAGGGCCGCATATTTGCCTATTAAGCCCAGAAAAATATTCTTCATTTGTATGGTGGGAGGTCCCCTCTACCAGTTTTCATAAAGAAGGCAACAATTAGAGGCAATGTTTTACTTTACCTCTTCTTATAGAAATATCATCACAGGTTAATTTCTTATGACTTTGAGACTACAAGTGCAATGATACATGACAATTGAGACTTAGCTTCAATGATAAAGACACAAGAAAGAGAAACAGAAACCATACAAAAGTATATCAACTCATCCCTATGGAAAAGGATAAACCATTTCTCAACTCCTACCAATATTTGCTAAATATATATGCTTTCATGCTCCCAGTTTTTTTTTTTTTTTTTTTTTTTTTTTCCTTTGAGACGGAGTCTCGCTCTGTCGCTCAGGCTGGAGTGCAGTGGCGCGATCTCGGCTCACTGAAAGCTCCGCCTCCCGGGTTCACACCATTCTCCTGCCTCAGCCTCCCGAGTAGCTGGGACTACAGGCGCCTGCCACTATGCCCGGCTAATTTTTTATATTTTTTAGTAGAAACGGGGTTTCACTGTATTAGCAGGAAGTCTGTAGGGTGAAGACGTGCACTGTTTTTTTTTTTTTCGGAGTCCTACTTTGTGGCCAGGCTGGAGTGCAGTGGTGCGATCTTGGCTCACTGCCACATCCGCCTCCCGGGTTCAAGTGATTCTCCTGCCTCAGCCTCCTAAGTAGCTGGGATTATAAGCGTGTGCCACCATGCCCAGCTAATTTTTGTAGTTTTAGTAGAGACAGTGTTTCACCATGTTAGACAGGATGGTCTCGATCTCCTGACCTCGTGATTTCCGCCCGCCTCGGCCTCCCAGAGTGCTGGGATTACAGGCGTGAGCCACTGCGCCCGGCCCCCAGATCTTTGAAATATGTAAGAGAAGGTGGAAATCTAAAGTTTTATGCAACATCTATGTTTAAAAATTGATTCATCTGAAAGAAAATTTAATAATGCATCTGCCTATAAAAGCCTAACATCTATGTGTTATAATTTGCCATGGACCTCTAGTTAGAGATCTTTAGAAGAAATAAATTCTAAGAATGCTTTTAGCTCTGGAAATCTAGTATTCTAAATCAGGAGTCAGCAAACTTTTTCTGTAAAGGAACAGATAGCAAATCGTTTAGATTTTGCAGGCCATGAGGTCTCTGTTGCAACTACTCAGCTCTATCCTGGTAGTGCAAAAGCAGCCACAGACAACGCTTACACATGGGTGTGCTACGTTCCAGTAAAACTATACTTACCAAAAAAAGGTGATGAACTGAATCTGGCCCTTCATGACCTTTGTTCTAAGTAGATCTCTCTCTACATCAGCCTGCAAACAACCATTAAAAGCAAATAGTGATTAATGAATGTTTGAAGTTCTTTAGAAAACAGTTCAAGATCTCACTTGATAACACATTTGGGTGATCTCTCTTTGTTGCACGTCCAAAAGAGCAATTGTGTCAGCACCATGGCTGTCCCTTTCCTTATTTACATGTAATTTTTTTAAAGGACCAGTTGTAACATTGAAAAGTCTATAAATGTGAAAAAATGATTTGTGGTGTATAGTCATAATTGACTAATGGGGATGTGGGAAAGCCTGTTTTGCGTTTAGATTTCTGATATCATCTTGTTACAGTGTCTAGAATATTCCCTTTGGTTAAAGCAATGCCAGAAAGCTTGTTGGGAAATGGTGAGAAATTCTGACCTTGCCAGATGCTCGGTTGCTGGATTAGTCAAAAGAGTCTGCGGAAGGAAGACTCGAAGGTGCACGATCAGCCTGGTATCCAGCCTGGGTATCAAGAGCAAGCCGCGCTCGGTTTCTCACCAGATGTGTGCCTGAGGCAAGTCATTTAACTTCTTAACTGTAAAATGAGGCATATGAGCTCATTGATTTCAAAAAGTCTACAATTGTGTAATTTCTAAAATCCCCCACCCAACCCACTGAGCCAAATGAGAATTCTAGAAAATGTTTTACAATGATAGGAGCTGATTGAACAAGCATGTATTGGATGGCTATCGCTTTTATCCTCTCGAATCCACTTTCCTTTCTTTGGGTAAAACCCCCCAGTGTTCCCTTTGAACTATCACCCTTCCCCTATTCTCAAGCCATATGGGAAATGTCAGCTGATTACTGCTTTTGGGGCTGAGAATGGGCACATGACACAGTTCTGACCAATTAGAGCATGCCATTTTTTTTTTGGCCAGTCACTGGCTCAGGAATGAACATGTGACTTGAATTCACCCAGTGAGAGTCACTTCTCAGAGGTCTGGGGGAATAATGAATAAAGTGACTTTCTTTGTCCAACCAAGACTGATAACCTAGAAAGGTATAAACCTGAAGCTTATATGCAGCCGTCTTGGCCAATTTCAGAGTGAAGATAACTAAGAGGAAATAGAGCTGATGGAAGGATAATTATAGGTTCTGACAATATGGTTTAAGTGCCTGAGTGCTGTCATGACTAAAGCTAATTCTATTTCTCCAATATTCTTCTTAAGTTTACATGAGAAATAAATTCCTTCAAAAAATGTTTACATGACTTTCAATAGGAATTTGTTTTTTTGTTGGCAATCAAAGAATAAGTGGCCAAATAGTAGGAATGTCAGTACAAACTGCTGTATATTTCCTCAGCCACCACCTTTAGCAGGGAAGAGATTTTAGGCGCCAGGAGACCTTGATTCTTGTCCCAGTTCTGCGGTGCTGACGATGTGACTCTGGGCAAATAGCTTACTCACCCTGTGCTTCAGCTGCTTTTTCTGTCAAATAGTAAAACCTGGTTAAGTTGATGAATGGCTCAGAGATGATGCCTTAATAATTTGGTTCTAAGAGACAGAAACCTACTCTAACTCAAGTAAGAAGACATTTATTTGGAAGGTCTAGGAAGCTTTCAAATCGCTCGAAGGAGGAAATGTATTTGAGCCTTACAAGGGCCTGGTATTCCCTTGATCTTTTCTTTTGGGTGTTCTGGGAGTCTCCTATCTACTTTTTTGTTGTTGTTTTTCTCAGTGTCTTCTATTTTCTTTTCTTTCTTTGTAGAGGAGTATTATTTGCCCTATTAAAAAATCTCCCTGGACTTGGCAGTGCTAGTCTCAGCATTAGGTGGTTGAAACCTTAGCAGTGCCCAGTCATTAACTCAGAATCTTCCATTCCAAATTCCCAGGGCAAAGAAATGGAATTGGCTTAGTCTGGGCCAAGAATCCAACATGTGGTCACAGAGGAAAGGTATGGCAGCCCCCTCTGGGACAGCAGACGGACAAATTCTCCAAGGGAAGAGCAGGTAAGAAAGAACCTCACACAATTCATTGCACATAGTAAGTGCTCAATAAACATTACTATTTATTCTTACTTTTTCTCCTTCTTCATTTTCCAACTCCTTTTTTTTTCTCCTCACCATACCCTTCCTCCTCCTTTTCTTCTTTCTCCTCCTCCTTCCCTTGCTCCTACTCCTTCTTCTTAATATTATCAATGGTATTTGTATTGCTATTAGCATAACTTTCATTTCTTAAAATATCTTCCTTAATTTTGAATGTGAAGAAATGAGAAAATAATTTGATTTCTAAGCACAAGTTTTAGAAAAGATCCTCTTTGATTCTTACTTCTATCTTTAAAATGAAGCTAATGATAACTGACCCCTCATGTTATGGAGCAGTTGGGAGAGCAGAACACAGTAATTCATTTCAAAGAGTTTTGTCAATGTGAGCATTGTCATTACTGAGAATGTCCCTCTCTGTGCCCCATCCTCTTGAAATTACTAATAACAATATAGTATTCAGTCTGTGTTTTTCTAGTACCTCTAAAAATAAGTGCCATCTTAAAGCTAAATAATTTCTCCAAAAAACAATGCAAATCTCCCTTTTTTTAACAAGAGATTTTTCTCCAGTGGATTTAATTGGGTCATGGTTCAGCGGATCCCAATAAGTGCCCTGGAAGACTTTGCTCTTGTCCCTTTGAAATGGCACAGTCTATAAAACCAAAACAGAGATGTGCTCCTTATTACACTATTATTTAATCTGGATTCTCTCCAGCCTGAGCCCTTCCAGGCAACAGCAGCTTCCAGTGGAGTGGGTGATGGGAGGCCGGCCTCAGAATAAACACCATGTGATTCCTGGAATTTGGAGGCTGTCTCTTTCCACTGCCCTTGCACTCTCTTCGTCGGCAGATCCTGGGTGCTGGGCGGCTTTATTACATCCTGGCGTGACCGAGGCAGCCACTTAGCTTGTCAACAGCCAGCAGCCAAGAGAGGAGTCTTCCATCAGTGCCTGACGCTTGGCCAAGTCCCCCATTGGCTGCAATGGGCCACATCCTTAGTGAGAACAGAACCTGAACAATTGGGCTTTTGTGCTGATGGTGACCTGGGTGCTGCCTGATCTGGATTAGACTGGCTGGAGCACAGGAGATGGGTGAAATTTGCTCATGTCCAGGACCCTTGTGCCAAGGGCTTTTTTTTTTTTAAGGAGGAAGTGTAGAGTCAGACAGACTGGGTTTGAGTGTTGTGTGACCTTGGAGCTGCCCTTACCAAGCCATTGTTTTCTTTTTCTGAAAAATGGACGTAATATCTACTTCTCAGATTTTTCTCTAGATTATGTACAGTAATGTATTTAAGCAACTGGTGAAAGCCTGGGACATATCACCAATTCAAAAATCAATAGCTATTATTCCTCCGAGTGAACTTGAGATTATAGGCAAGGCAGTAGATCCAACCCCTATTTTCTGTTTCAACACAGTTAAAGTTTTGAACTGCACACATTAAGTATGCATATGCCAAACAAATTTAGCCAAAAGGTGCTTTTAACAGTTTTTAAAATTTAGAAATATAACCTACAAATAGAAAATATGCATAATTTAATGATTGAATCAAGTGTGCATGCAACCATCACCTAGGTCAAGGAAAAAAAAAATAATGCCAGCACCCAGAAGCCTTCCATGTCACTTCCCAATTACATCTACCTACATTCAACCTATAGCTGACCTCTACTGCGACTTTTATGATAATTATCTTCTGGCTTTTCCTAATAAATTTTGCCACCTAGCTATGTACCAATTAACAATGTAGTGTACTGTTGCATAGATTTAAACTTCATAAAATGAATCATATGGTGTGTATTATTTCTGTCTTTTTTAATCATTGTGATGTTTGAAAGATTGATCAATGCTCTTACCTGTAGCTGTAGTTCATTCATTTTCATTGCTGGAGAATAGTCCACTATTCAGAACTGTATCTTTGAAACAGTTATAAAGCAGCCTGCTAACTCCTGTGTGGTGCAGAGCCTTCAAAGATGGTCACCATGCGTTCCTCCCCATCTGTACATGCGTACTGTCCCTCTGCAAGTGGTGGACTCTGCCCTCCTCTCCTTGACCCCAGGATGGCCTGGTGACTTGCTTTGGCCTATACAATGTGAGAAAATGACCCTCTAAGATTTCTGGGTCCAGGGCTTAATATGATTAGCAGTTTCTGCCTCTTTTAAGGCAGCATCATTTAAGAAATTCAGTGACCTCAAGCTCACCCTTCTGTGATATAAAGCCCAGGGTATCTATGAGAAAGGCCATGTGTAGAGAGAGAGCAATGCTCAAGTAGGCCCCAGCTGTTCCAGCTATCCCACCCATAGCACTGGTCATGAGAGTTTCTGCACACACTTTGGACATTCCAGCCTCAGCAGATACCATGTAGAACAGAAGAACTGCCCATCTGAGCCCAGCCCAGC
Organism: Rhinopithecus roxellana; assembly: GCF_007565055.1. NCBI lineage: Eukaryota > Metazoa > Chordata > Mammalia > Primates > Cercopithecidae > Rhinopithecus > Rhinopithecus roxellana. The sequence goes on from NC_044558.1 coordinate 90,628,483, forward strand.
TTGCAGAACTGTGAGAAATAATAAGTTGTCATTAATTTTTTTGATTGACAAAAGATAATTGTACATATTCATGGGGCACATAGCATATTTCTCATCTTTTTTTGATTGACAAATTTTCTTTTTCTGGAAAATGGACATAATACCTACTTCTCGGATTTTTCTCTAGATTATGTACAATAATGTATTAAAGCATCTGGTGAAAGCCTGGGACATCATCAATTCAAAAATCAATAGCTATTATTCCTCTGAGTGAACTTGAGATTATAGGCAGGGCAATAAATACAATCCCTCTTTTCTGTTTCAACAGAAAATTATCCGATAAATTTTCTGATCAAAATTTTTTTGATTGATAATAATTGTACATATTCATCCTCATCTCAAACATTTATAATTTATTTGAGTTGGGAACATTCAATATCCTCTTTTCTAGCTATTTGAAATTATCTAATATTGTTATTAACTATAGTCATCCTTAATGTGCTTTAGAGCATTAGAACTTCTTCTTCCTATCTAGCTGTGATTTTGTATCCTTTAACAAATCTCTCCAATATCCCTCCTTTCTTCCTACTTTTACCAGCCTCTAGTATCCTGTAGTCTACTTTTACTTCTATGAGATCAACTTTTTTAGCTTCCACATGTGAGTAAGAACACACAGTGTTTAATTTTTTTGTTCCTGGCTTGTTTCACTTAACATAACATCTTTCAGTTCCATCTGTGTTGCCTCAAATGATGATGATTTTATTATTTTTTATTGCTGAATAGTTAAATTGTCATTTTAAGCTCTTATATTTGGGGGTAGTTTGCAATGCAGTAAAAAGATAACTGAAAAAAAATAAGTCAGTTGGGCAAAATTATTTTCTTTCCCTTAGATCTTGCAGAGTTTTAGCAAGTTTTGCTTCTTTAATGAAATATCATTTACATCTTCATACATTATAAAATGCATCTCATGCTGCCTCTTTTTGTCACCAGCCTTCATCCTCACCTTTTAGCTATGTACTTGTATGTGTTTGTAAAAACAATACTGGGTTTACACTAGCAGATGCCCCCATGAAATAAAAAGAAAAAAAAAAGCTGTAACTAAATGCAAAGATTTGAGGTTATATTTTACGTGTGTGCATGTGTTTAATAGATGGATAGTGTAGTTCTCCACTAGAATTGCCATTTAACCCTGTTCCCACAAAAGCATCTTTTGAGATAAAAACACTAATTTATTTTAATTAGCATATGTTGGTTTCCTTTTGAAAAGAGGGGTGCCATCTTAACATTGACAATAGAAGGTGAGGAAAAAAAAAAAAGCTTAGGTCTTGCTGTCTGGAGCTCTGTGCTCCGGAATAGTTAACAGCCTTCCTCCCAGTTTACTGCCCTAGGGTGTGGGGGAATCAGAAATAGAAACAAGCCTTTCTGCATTTGCACAAATGTAATTGCTTCTAATGCTACTTAAGTTTCGAAGAAGCCTTAGCATTTTCACTTCAGTGGAGCTTTTAGGTTCATTTTTCCTTTCAAAGCCTGCATGTATCGAATGTTCTATAAAAGAATGAAGATAGAGGGAGAGAGGGAAAGGAGGCTATGGAAACTAACTGCTTTAAAAAATAATAAAAATATTATAACGTGGTTGATTAGCTCCCAATACAACGGACACTTTGGAAGATCAAGGTCTTTGCAAGGAAATGGCAGAGGCTGATTAAAGCAGACAGAACTCGGTTTCAATCTGGATCCACCACTTACCAGCAATTGATTTTGGGAGAACAACTGACGTTTTCTGAGCTTCAGTTTTCCTATCTGTAAATGGGACTAAGGAAAATCCCACTGGACTGGAGTGAAGAGTCAAAGACGTAATCTACCAATCTACCTAAGGGCAGAGTCCAATGTCTGGCACATAATAGATCCTCAATGAATTTTGACTCCCTGCCATATAGATAATTATAGGAGATAGTTATGGAAATATTTACAGTACATCTAGAGGACAGTGGATTAGGAAACCATTTCATCAAAGAAACCAGGAAGATTCCAGAGAGTACCTATAAATGATCACCCTCTGGATGGAGATATGTTGCATGTCTGCTGTGGCATCAATAGCACTGCCTGGGGCCTCAGGCACATTTGGATGGCATTGAGCAATCCTAGAAAAAAATTCCATTGTTTTTGTGGTTTGTTTTGACTTCTACCAGCTGGAGACAAAGGCCTGAGGGGAGGCAATGAGGTTTTAGGAACCTTAACCGAGAGAAGTTAAGCAGTAAGTCATTTATTTGGACAATAGATAGACCAACATAGACAGCATGTCTAGATTTTCTAAACATTAATTAAAACTCTCCAAAACCTAGCAAAGAAAGACACGCAGCTAAAGCTGTTATTTTCATACCCAAGATGCAGAAGGAAGGAGGAGTTTTTGAAGAACAACATTGCCTTAGCACTGAATTAGATGCTTTATATTTAATATCTCACCTAATCCCCCATAAGACCTTATTTTCTCCCACTTTTCAGATATAGAAACTGAAGCTAAAAACACTGAAACTTTCTGGACAACATCACTCAAGTAAAACATTTTCAGAGCTAAGATTTGAACCCAGGCCTAATTCTGAAACCCATGATTTTAACCCAAGGGTTGTCTTGCTTTACTGAGGTTAGTCAATGGGATCCTACTTACAGAGACGACAAATTGGAGAGGGGGTAGAAAGGAGTGAAGTACCTATTCTCTAAAAGTTTATGCTATGACTAGAATACCTAGGTCAAAGCTGTGCCAAAAGAAGGGGTGGATAGGGAGAGCTAGTGAAAGGGAGGAAGACTGAATTGGTATGACGTTGAGGACCCAAGAAGAACCGTTTCAGGTGAGGTCAAGACAAGGAAGCAAGTAGCAGATTAGAAATCCTAGAACTGAATAGAAATTCAAGGCTTGATGTTTAAGCAGAGTCAAAGAAAATTGTTCAGGATTACGAGCATGATCAATTAAAGGGACCCTCTGTCTTGATGTTATACATTGAGAGGCCAAATATGACCACAAAAAGGGCCAAATCAGAAATTAGGTGGTGGCCTCTGATTACTCCAAATGACAGACTCGTCCTGTTGAATGTCATGGTCCTGCTTTGAGATAGATGTCCAGTAAAGAAAGAGTGTAAGTCGGAATCCCAGGAAAAGAGGATCAGAAATGGATGGCTGTCTACTTGCAACAAGCTGGATGAGATTGGAGACTATGATTGTAAGTGAAGTGACTCAGGAATGGAAAACCAAACATCATATCTTCTCACAAGTGAGAACTAAGCTATGAGGATGCAAAGGCATAGAATGACACAATGGACTTTGGGGACTCAGGGGAAAGGTGGGAAGGGGGTGTGGGATAAAAGACTACAAATTGGGTGCAGTGTATACTGCTCAGGTGATGGGTGACCCAAAATCTCACAAATCACCACTAAAGAACTTACTCATGTAACCAAACACCACTGTTCCCCAATAACCTGTGGAAATAAAATTAAAAAAAATAAGTGGATGCCCATCTCCAGTTCCAATGGATTCTTTAGTAGGCATTTGTGCAACCTGAACTTTCCACTTCCCTCTTCTGGTTCTCTTTCTCCAGCTTTCTTGCTGTCCCCTTTAGACTCTTGAAGTAGTACATTCAGGTGAAAATGAATATATATGACATTAAACTCAATCTCTTTGCTGCACAAAAATTTTTCAAAGGCTCATTATACCCATTCCCAAAAATGCCTGAACTCCTTGAAGTGAATTTCAAAGCTCAATACAACCTGATGCAGCCGGCAACTTACCTCTTTATCTATCCCTTTACACTTCCCAATATATCCATTATTTCCCATTTTCAGAATTCCTGAGGTCTCTTCGTCATTCAACAGACTCATCCACACTGGATTTTTGTCGAAGTATTTTGCATGTATTTGCAGTATCTCTGATACAGGTGTTGAGATCTTTAGGCTCACTGAAATTTACATGTTATTTCACCTGTCTGTCCTACCCCTGGCAAAGGCCTTGATAGTGAGGAGAAGCCTGCAAGTTACTGAATACACTAGAAATGAAGAAATATGTGAACAAGGGACTCCTGGAATAATGAAGTACTTTGGAATTAACACCAAAATGGGCTCAAAATGAGTACCAAGAACTGATTGACAGTTAGACTTCCAGAACTCTGTCTTCACATCCAAAGTGGTATCTTATCAGCTCATTTCTTGGTTTAGTTTACTTAAATTAAGAAAAATGTTTGTTGATAGTCATTGCATGCCAGGTTTCTTCTTCCAAGTATTGGAGATATAAAAATGATTAACACACAGTCTTTAACTTGAAAAATCTATAGTTTAGTAAGACAGTTTAATGTGTAATACAAATTTAAATTTAAATTTATATTCACTACTATTTATTAACCACTTATTGTATACTTGAGGTTTCATAAGCACTATACCTTTCTATTTTCAAAACTTTGTGAGACTTTTGGTTCCAGCCATCGTGGAGTAACTAATACCAGACACACCCTCTCTCATAAACAAATATATGAAGCAACTGTTTTCAGACATTGGACAGCAGACAGCACAGAGTTGGGATCTTTGAGAGAAGAGAACACAGGAGACTGGCTCCACCTTCACCCCAACTTTTTACCTGCAGCACAGAGAAGTGGAGTCACAATGGACAGCAGCTGTGTATAAGAAGTAGAGATTGGAGTTTGGAGCTGCAGATGTAGCTGGAATTAATGGGACCCAACAGCAGAAAGGAGAAGATGCTCTGAAAAGAAACAGCAGAAATTTGCATGGGGATCCCCTTCAGTTTTGGTCAAATACTCAACTGTGCATGTGTAAGGTAGGGCTCTGAAACTTAGCCTGAACAGCCACTGACCGGGGCAAAAGAAGTGGGAGGTGCTGTGAGAGATCTCAGAGGTTATGGGTGGCTAGGAGACAATCGAGTTCTCACAAGGAAGAGGGAAGACAGTGTGTTGAATAACCCAGACATCATTTGACACCCTCAGAAAGTTATTGCTTTAGGAGTAGAACTAGTCTAGCCTAAGAGGAAGGGCTACTTCTCACCTATCACAATAAAGCCTGAAGAGACCACTAAGATCAGCCTCAGCATCTATTAAATTAACTGCCTGCAAAAGAAAACTAAATTCTCTTTAACAGAAGCACAAAATAATTCAGATTTTTAGCAAAATAGACTCAGCAGTTTCCAAAATGCAATAAAGAAATTACTAGACACACAAAAGACAGGAGGTGTGATCTTTAACCAAGATGAAAAAGACAATAGAAATATGATCAGGGCACATAGATGTTGAAATTAGTACATAAGATTTATTTTATTTATTTATTTTTTTTTTTTTGAGGTGGAGTCTGGCTCTGTCTCCCAGGCTGGAGTGCAGTGGCACCATCTCAGCTCACTGCAAGCTCCGCCTCCCAAGTTCACGCCATTTTCCTGCCTCAGCCTCCCAAGTAGCTGGGACTACAGGTGCCCACCACCACGCCTGGCTAATTTTTTGTATTTTTAGTAGAGACAGGGTTTCACTGTGTTAGCCAGGATGGTCTTGATCTCTTGACCTCGTGATCCACCCGCCTCGGCCTCCCAAGTTGCTGGGATTACAGGTGTGAGCTACCGCGCCCGGCAAGTACATAAGATTTTAAAACATCTATTATAAATATGTTCAAGGACAGAACAAAAAGATAAAAAATAATGAGTGAAGAGATGAGGAATTTCAACAGAAGAATGGAAACGATTAAAAAGAATCAAAAGGAAATGACAAGAACTGAAAAATACAGTATCTACAGTTTAAACAGATTTCACCAACTGGGTTTGATATCTGGACACTGCAAAAGAAAAGATTACAGAACTTGAAGATGGATCAATACCAACTATTCAAACTAAAGCGCACAAAAAGAAAAAAATTGAAAAAAAATTGACAGATTCTCAGAGACTAAAGACAATATCACAGTCTAAATATATGTGCTTGACATACTAAAAGAAGGAAACAAAGAAATTTAGGTAGAAACAATATTTGAAGAAATATTCTTCAGATATTCTAAATTTGATTAAAAATATTAATTCACTTGTCTAAGAAGCTCAACAAACCCAAAGAAAGAGGAACACACAGACACACACACACACACAGCTAGTTACATGATAGTTAAATTGTTGAAAACCAAAAATAAGGAAAAGGACACATTACATACAGGGAACTGTGTTAGAATTAAGAGTTAACTTAAAATGCCATATCCATTGAAAATATTCTTCAAAAATTAAGACAAAGATAAAACAAAAGTAAAAATAACAAAATAATTACTCACCAGCCGTTCCATCTATCAGAATTGCTAAAGGAAGTTCTTTAGACAGAAAATTAGATCTACACAAAAAGATGAAGAATGCCAGTAATGGTAAATATATGAATAAATAGAAATGGCTTTTAACATTTTTTCTTAATTTCTTTAAAAGACAGTTGTTTCCAGCAAACATAATAACAATATGTTGTGGAATTATAAAAGTAAGATAAATGCTAACAATGGCACAAAGGACATGAGAAGTAAATACAAGTGTACTGTTACAAGGTTCTTACATTAGATGAGAAGCAGTGTGTTAAAATTAATTCTGGGTGATAAGTCAGATAGTAATTCTGATTATAAACTAAGGGTGCATATTATCATTCTCAAGACAAGCACTAAAAATACAATACAGAAAATTAAAATGGTATACCAAATATAGTAAGAAAGAAGACAGGAAGGGAATGGGGAAAAGAATGAGAAAAACAGCTAGGATAAATAGAAAACAAATAGCAAGATGGTAGACTTAAACCCAGGCATATTAATAATTATAATGAATAATATGAACTAAGCACTGAAATTGTAAGACAGAGATTGCTGGACCAAATGTAAAAGCAAGACCCAACTATATTGCATTTACAAGAGATGGACCATAAATGTAAGGGCAAAGATAGGTTGAAAGATGGAAAAGATATACAAGTACTAACCACAGAAAAGCTAAGGCAGCTATGTTAATATCAGATGAGGTAGAATTCAAAACATGGAGTGTTATTAGAGAGGAATAGGAGCATACTATAGTGATAAAAGGGTCAAAAACATCAATTCATTAAGACAACATCATAATTCTAAATATCTATTGTGGTTGAGTCTCCCAAGGTAGCTACCATCACTTCCTTTCTTCCTGATATGTGGATATTATGTCACAGGTCAAGACACGGGGTCTATTTCTTCTTCCCTTGAATCTGAGCTGTCCTGTGACAGACTTTGACGAAGACTTTCTCTTCTTGGTTCCAATTCTTGCAAAACAGCCCTTGCCATGAATTTAAGTCCTGCCAGCTAACTTTTAACTCCTCTCCTTGTTCCTCCACCCTAAGGGCATTACTATCTTACTGCTGTTGCTAATCTCTCTGTTGCCCCACAATTAAGTGTCTTCTATCCTCTTCCATCACCTGGGTAATCCATTCTTTATAGTAAATTCCCTTTGTGTGAAAGATACAGAATGATTTCTATTTTCCTGGTAGGACACTGACTGATACAGGGAGCTAATGAAGCTTGTTAAATCCATTTGCCTTATGGGAAAGGTTGGGCTCAGCACTGCCCTGAACTGGTTCTTTTCTGTTCTACTCTGGTAGGCTGGGCTCAGACCTCTTTGGCATCCACAAGAACTTGTGGTCCAGCAAAATGTCGGCCAACTTTGATCTACCATTAAAAAAAAGACTTTTTACAAATGGAAAACCTTTTCCCTCTGTATGATTTAAACAGAGTAATCAATGTTTAAATAATAAATGCCCTCATTTTGGGAAGTCTGTCCACTTCTGGCTGCTCTCCTGGACTTGTCTGAGTCAAACTCAGTTGCCTTGGGTCTCTCCTTTACCCCCTCCCCAGGCCTGAGAGTAAGTGCAGAAGTTACAGTTGTCAGGCGAGACACCTATGGTCAAGTCTGGATCTAGCAGGTCCTCGGACTTCTCTGAGACTTGGAGGCACAACCCAGTTTTCTCCAAACTCTCATTCCCTAAGTTTTCTCATCAGGCTAAAATAAAAAGAGACTTCATATAAAGGATCCTAAGTAAAAACTTGCAAAGATCCACTGTGAATTTTGAACACGGAATTCTAGAGGAATGTGACAGCAAGATTTATAAACAACCAGACCTAGAATTGTCCTTAGAGATTGTTCTGGTTTGAATATCCCTTCCAAAACTCATGTGGAAACTTAACCCCCAATGTGACAGTATTGAGAGGCGAGGCCTTTAACGGATAATTGGATCATGAAGCCTCCTCATGGATTAATGGGTTAAAGAATTAATGGATTATCAAGAGAGAGGAGCTGGTAGCTTTATTAGCAGAGGAAGAAAGACTTGAGATAGCACAAAAGCATGCTTAGCCCCCTCACCATGTGATTCCTAGAGCTGCCTCAGGACCCTGCAGAGAGTCCCCCACAGCAAGAAGGCTCTCACCAGATCCAGCCCCTCAACCTTAAACTTCTCAGTCTCCTTAACTATGAGATACAAAATATTTTTCTTTATAAATCACCCAATTTCAGGCATTCTGTTATAAGTAACAGAAAAGGGACTGATACAGAGATCATCTGGTACCCGAAGAGGGAATATGGGGTTTGACTGACAGACCTAGCTTCAGATTCAGCCCTCTCCCTTCCTGGGTACATGACTCTATCAGAGTCCCAGCAGGAAATGGATGGATAGCTCAGACTTAGCTCAAGAGAGGTTAATGCAGGGACTTCTACAGAGTGTGCACATGGTTAAGAGAACCCATAAGAGATGGTGACATACCCAGGAGATGACAACAGTGGACAACCATCACCAACACAAAATCTGATGGGAGAAGGGGAGGGGACAGCATTAGTAGACCGACCAGAGCTGGAATGATGGAGGAACACAGCAGGAGCTGTGGCTATGGAGAAATATAGTCACTGCCAAACTGCAATAAGGTGGACAGGGACCATGGAGAAAAAACACCTGGCTTCTCTCTCTTCCTGGCCTCCGATGTCCTGCAAGTGTCCCCCATTGGTCAAACGCAACCAGAAATAAGAGAGCAGATGAGTCCATTGATGCCGTCCCAATAGGTCAGCCTCCTGTGGCTCACAGCAGGGTTTAGAGATGAGTAAAGAATGGCTCGGCCGGGCGCGGTGGCTCAAGCCTGTAATCCCAGCACTTTGGGAGGCCGAGACGGGCGGATCACGAGGTCAGGAGATCGAGACCATCCTGGCTAACATGGTGAAACCCCCGTCTCTACTAAAAATACAAAAAACTAGCCGGGTGACGAGGCGGGCGCCTGTAGGCCCAGCTACTCGGGAGGCTGAGGCAGGAGAATGGCGTGAACCCGGGAGGCGGAGCTTGCAGTGAGCTGAGATCCGGCCACTGCACTCCAGCCTGGGCGGCAGAGCGAGACTCCGTCTCAAAAAAAAAAAAAAAAAAAAAAAAAAGAATGGCTCAAGTTAGAAAGATTGGGTGAGGGAAATGGAAGATTACCAGCACAGCAATCCTATGAGCTTCAGTGCCTTCATCTGTAGGAAGTGAATGATAATATCATTTTGACATGGCTGTCATGGAGATAAAATTAAGTAATACATGAAGGGTTCCCAAATATGGCCGTGTTTCAGACTCCATTAGGGAGCTTTATAAAGATCTAGAATATTTACTCCATTTACACCTACAAAATCAGATGTCCTGTGGTGGTGCTTATAAATGCAATAGATTTTTAAAGCTTGCATCCACTCTAATGACCTAGTTTGAGGAATTGTTGACGAATTACAGTTGTCCCTCTATATCTATGGGGGATTGGTTCCAGAACCTCTCTCAGCGAAATCTGAGGATTCTCAATCCCTGATATAAAATGGTCATAGTATTTACATATAACCTATGCACATCCTCTTGTATACTTTAAATCATCTCTAGACTACTTATGTCTAAAATAATGTAAATGCAATGTAAATAGTTGTTATACTATATTGTTAAGGGAATAATGATAAAGAGAAAAAAGTCTGTACATGTTCAATACAGATGCAATATTTTTCATGTATTTTCTCTCTAGGGGTTGTTGAATCCATATATGCAGAACTCATGGATATGGAAGGCTTACTGTTACTAACTAAAACTCAGATTTTGAAGCCAGACAGTTATAAGCTTGAGTCCTGCTGCTGCCACTTTGTTTGAGACTGAGTCTCGCTCTGTCACCCAAGCTGGAGTGCAGTGACACAATCTTGGCACACCGCAACCTCTGTCTCCCAGTTCAAGCCATTCTCCTGCCTCAGCCTCCTGAGTAGCTGGGATTACAGGTGTGCACCACCACGCCCAGCTAATTTTTGTATTTTTAGTAGAGACGGGGTTTCACCATGTTGGTCAGGGTGGTCTCGAACTCCTGACCTCGTGATCTGCCCACCTCAGCCTCCCAAAGTGCTGGGATTACAGGCATGAGCCACCGTGCCCAGCCCACTTCTTAACCTTGAGCAAGTGACTTCTAAACTAGACTCAGTTTCCTCCTTTGTAAAATGGGGATGATCATGAGAATATATTAAGTGATTATGAACATTCATTGGTGACTATTAACACATGTACAGTGTCTCTCACACAGCAGCCCTCAAAAAATGGTAGCTTTTTTGACCATGAAAAGTGAGGAAAGATCAAGACGTTGCCTGATTGCAGCTTTTACTTTGAGGAAAATGGAAGTAATTAGAGGGTTTTAAGAAGGGGAATGAAGCAATTTAATTGTTTTACACAGAATTTCTCTGTATTTAGCACAAACTGTATCTGGCCAGGGGCAAAAACAGTGAGACTATGAGGAGGCATTTCAGTAACTCAGGCAAGAAATAATAGTAGCTTTGAGATCTATGTGTGTATATCCATCATACATAATGCCCATTTTAACAATATATCTAATTATACATTTTACTTGCAAATAACCTCCTTGCCCATTGAAACGATGGCAGCTTGCTATTTGAGCTGGCTTTGTTCTTGAGATTCTCGGGGGATTTGGGAAATATCAAAAGCAAATTCTAGTCAACTTGGTAAGACTCATGGTTCTAACACCTTTCCTGCTCTAGGTTGGAGCCTTGCTGAAGAAGAAGCTTTAAGCTGTATTCCTTTCATTGAAAAGGATTTTCTTTCCATTCTCTCTCTCCCTCTGTCAACTTCTGTTGGTTGTAAGCTCATTCTAGACTCTTCTTTTTCTTTTTTTTTTTTTTGCTGTAACTGGCTGTACCCTAATTCTATGCCACATGCATTTCTACTCTACTGAGCAGCAGTGAGATGAAGGAAGGACTTTGAATACTTTTAAGATCTATGTATATCTTATGCTTAAAGTTGCACCTTGTTCATATTATAAATCTGATACATGTTCCTTTCACATGATATGGTGAAAGAACATAGACTATTCCTTAAACCCCCATGTGGTAAGTGATTTATATACATAGCCTTATATTTTCACAATAATCATCATTGAGCTATTGCCTTCTCCATCTTCAGATGAAAAAAAAAGTTCAAAGCATTATTAACTTGCATACATTCTTGATCAGTGTGCAAATGGCTAAGTAGCAGTATTTGAATCGAAATCTCTTTTGACTGAGAAATTCCCATTCTTGACCTCTGTGGTACACAATCCTCTCCTCTGCAAAAATAAAAATAAAAATAAAAAAAGGAAGAAGAACATCATCTATATGATCTATTGAAAACCTACTGTATACCAGGTGCTTTATGATTGTGTTTGCTTATAATAACAAACCTGAGAAGTTGATATTTATTCCATTCAATTGTAGAACTGAATAATAATATAAAAAGGAATCATCCATTTAGTGATTTCCCCATATCAGGCAGAATGCTAAGCATAATACACTCTCATTTAAATTTTTTAAATAGAGCAAACTGAAAACCAATCTTATGCCTACCAACGAATGTGTTTTTATAATAACTATTTTTTCAGACAGAGGATCATATACTCCATAGCACATTAACCTCTCATTTTCTCACTCACAAATGCATCATAAGCATCTTTCCATGTCATGGAGCTTTTGTAGCATCAGTTTATAATCATTGAACAGTCCGTTTTCTGAAGGTATCATAATTGATTCAATAATTCCTCATTGTTAGACATTTGGCTTTTTCAATTTTTACCATTGCAAATATCATTGCAATGAACACCTTACAGTTAAAGTTTTGAGTTCTCCTGTGATCTCCCTAAAAAAATTACTTGCAATGGATTTGCTGCATTGAAGCCTTTTCAAATGATTGATCCCTTTGGTAGATAAATTCTCAACAGTATTCTGATTTAATGGCAGTTTTTGTTGTCATTTATTTTTTCAAACCACGCCCCCAAACTGAACATGTTAATTTGTTAAAAACAAAGACATAAAAATTGCTAATTTGCTAGGTGAAACATGATAAGTCATTGCTATGTTGCTTTTATCTTACTACTGGTAAAATTTACTATTTCATCATGTATCTGTTGTCAGTTTGAGATCTGTGATTCTCTATCTAGACTGGTGTCCTAACATAAGTAATGCAGTGTTAGGGTAGATGTTAGGCCTAGCAAGGCTCATCAATTTAATACGAGCAGCAGGACGTAGCAAATTGAACTTTTTCCCTTTGTAAAATTGCACCCTTTCAAATTGTTTATGTGGTCTTCATTCAGTGACCAAGCTGTAGACCTGGCTGGTGTCTTGTTAACCGTTCCTTAGTCAGGGGAGACACTGTTTCTGGAGAGACCCTTACCAAGTTAGCAGATGATGTGACCATCAGCCTCATACATGTGTAAGATGGGCAATAATTATTGCCTGAAATGCTCCTCCTGCAATTGACAGAAGGCTGCAATGCTAATTCCTTGAGGGCAGCAACTAAGTCTTGTGCATCTTAGTGTCCCAAAGGAGATAATCAGTCATTTGGCTACAAAATAAATAGATGATGAGTACCACCCAGGAGAAGGAAAAAATAAGCAGAGATTTTTTAACTGAGAGGAAGAAATACTGGTCGAATGTGCTCAGGCAAAAATGGGAAGTTACTGGAAGGAAATAAGTGTTCTCACAGAATGCAAAGACAGAAAAAGCTAACCATGGTTGAGAAGAAATGAAATCCTCAGAAGCAAAGCAGTTTCTCTCATATTCTCTTTCTCTCTTAACCTGATTGCTTCTCATTTGCTTTATTCTCCCCTCTGTGGAAGAACTTTCTCGGCATCTCTACACAAGCACAAAACATGCCTGCCCCAGCTTCCAGCAAGGTCTCAGTTCAATGCCAATAGTGGCAGACTAGTGACTCTAAGTTCGCACTTCAAATTCCCAGAAGATAAAAACCTGATTAACCCAGGTCAGTTCAGTTCTGACACTTGGTCCAAACTCTCTTAAAGTAAAGAAAGGTTATTACCTGTACTGCTGATTGCCTTTAAGGGTAGGTTGGTTTGTTTGCTTATAATGTTTTTATTCACAGCCTATCTCAACTAGATTGCAAGTGCTAAAAGGACAGGGACATTTGTTGGTTTACTGCTGTATCCCCAGCATCTAGCACAGTTCCTGGTGCTACATAACAGGCGCTGCATAAGTCCTTGCTGAATGAACGAAGAGAATTAAACTCTGGAAGACAAGCTCTGGGTTTGATGCATTTTATTGTCTGACCTGGGGGAGGTGTAATGGCCTTAAGAAAAGTATGTGTTGCCTATGGAAAATAAACTCCCAAATCTCCATCACTCAGAATCCCACACAGCCCAAATCTGCATGTGGTGAAGAGGATGCTGTAGCAGAAGCCACTATGTGCTCACCAAACCCATTTTCCTGTTGTCCTCAGCTCATAGTTTTACTGCATTTCCCAGCCTCTCTTGCAATCAGGCAGGGCCATGTGACTGAGGTCAGCCAATGAAAAGCAAGAAGATGCACTGGGGTTCCTTCTGGCTCTGCCCCCATGAAAAACTCCTTTATGAGCCTACACACACTTTCCCTCGTCTATGAATCTGGAATCAAAAAATTCCCAGGCTCTGGGGAGGGAAGAGAAAAAAGAAGGAAGAAAGAAGGGAAAGGAGGAAGGAAAGGAGGGAGGAAGGAAGAAAAAGTGGGAGGGAGGAGTCATGGTCTCCAAGTTATTATTCACTAAAAATGTCATCTAGGAGAGCCACCCAACCAAGTTTGATTGTTGCTTCAGCAAGCTATAAACTGTTATGGTGCTAAACCATTATTGTTGGTGCTGTTTGTTACAGCAGCTATTGTTACTCAATCTGAATAACACAGACATCTTGAATAAAATCAGTCTGGGCTGGGAAGTTGGGCTCCTGCTAGAGTGTTTGGAATAATTTGGATAATTTCTCACTTTTTTAAACTTTTATTTTGGGTTCAAGGGTACATGTGTTATATAGGTTCATTCATGTCACAGGGGTTCGGTGTACTGATTATTTTGTCCCCATTGTACTAAATTTAGCGCCCAATCGTTACTTTTATGATTCTCTCCCTCCTTACCCCCTCCACCCTCAAGTAGACATCAGTGTCTGTTGTTTCCTCTTTGTGTCTATTAATTCTCATCATTTAGCTCCCACTTATAAGTGAGAACATGGAGTATTTGGTTTTCTGTTCCTACATTAGTTTGCTAAGGATTAATGACATCCATGTTCCCGCAACAGACATGATCTTGTTCTTTTCACTATTGATAACTATTATAAAGATGCTTTTTGGAATTTCACCATTTGTAGTTTTCACTTCAGTCATTGAGAGGAAGGCAGGGCAGGACTCATGAGGTCCATTTTATAATGTGGGGAATGAGTCTCTGTTGGTGTTTGAGTAGTCTGTCCAAGACTTTTAGCTAGTCAGGGGCACCTGAACCTCATGTCTTGTAGTCTGATGGTCTTTCTACACCATAATGATGTGCTGAATCCAAGGCATAATGATGTGTGATATTCCATCTGCACAGAGATCATCACATAAATCACTGTACACGAGAACTTCTCAACTGTGACATCATTGACATTTTGGGATGGACATTTTCACAGGCGGATGTCCTGTGCATTGTAGGATATTTCACAGCTTCTCCAGTCTCTACCTACTTACTAACTGCCAGTAAGCACCTCCACCTCAGTGTTGACAACCAAAAATGTCTTCAGACATCGCCAAATCTCCCCTGGAAGGCCATGTCACCCACAGGTGAAAACCACTGCTGGAGAAATTACTTCATCTTCATAAAAGTTTTGCTTTTATGTTTCCCCTGAAACTAAAATATGGACTAGAAAACAGCTATTCTTCCTAAGCGAGATGAATGCTGTAGAAAGTGAAATAAAATTGAGAGAAAACATGTTACTTTCGTGTGTTCAGTTCACATATGGAGATCATCTTTAGGAATGGTGTGAATCTCACACCACAATGGTTCCTTCTTTATTTGTCTGTGATGGAACTTAATTCCTATTTGGAGCTTCAATTTCACTGGGTCACAAAGGCTTCATCTCTGTTAAGTGAGGCCAGTCACACCCAACTGTGGTTTCTTCATCTATCTAGAGCTCCTCACCTCCACACTTCTTCAGGGCTGGGGTCTAGATCTAGAGGCCTAGCTGTAGGGTGCATTAGCTCCTCTGCCACTGTCTTTCATCCATCCCAGCACAGGCTGAGCTGTTCTTGGTGCCTGTCATGTCTTCTTAGTCGGTGCGTAAGGATCACTTGAGCATCAGCCCTTTATCAGGGCTTATCAGGACCTCCCATTTCCTACAGTGACCCCCATGCAACCTCTACTTTATGTGTTTATTGTCTCTGACGATAGCTTCCTCTCCTCTTCCACTCCCTCACTGTGCCTTTTTCAGGTAAACTGTGAGAGCCTTGCCATGTATCTGGGTTCCACTGAGGAAGGGAGGCAGGCTGGCACTGGAGAGAGGCAAGTGGGGTGACTATTGAAGGAGCCTCTTGCCCTCAGATATCGATCCTCAGTGTGTGATCTTGAGATCGATCCTCACTGTGTGCCTTGTTAGGAATGAGGTGCCTAGAAAAAAGGACCAACCACCCCAGAGCTGAAACCATACAACTCTTAAAGGAAAGTGATATTGTTTGGCTGTGTCCTCACCCAAATCTCATCTTGAATTGTAGTTCCCATAACCCCCATGTGTTATGGGAGGGAACCAGTGGGAGGTGATTTAATCATGGGGGCAGTTACTCCCATCTGCTGTTCTTGTGATAGTGAGTGAGTTCTCACGAGATCTGATCGTTTTATAAGGGGTTTTCCCGACTTTTGCTCAGTACTTCTTCCTGCCACCATGTGAAGAAGGATGTGTTTTCTTCCCCTTCTGCCATGATTGTAAGTTTTCTGAGGCCTCCTCAGTCATGCTGAACTGTGAGTCAGTTAAACCTCTTTCCTTTATAAATTGCCCAGTCTCCAATATGTCTTTATTAGCAGCATGAGAATAGACTAATGCACAAAGCATAGGAGTTAATAATCATAACCTCGGATTTGGCAGTGGCTTCTAAGATAAGACATCAAAAGCATGAGTTAGAAAGAAAAATAAATAAAGTAGACTTCCTCAAAATAAAAAAAAAAAAAATCTTTTCTGCATCCAAGGACATCAAGAAAGTAAAACAATAACCTACAAAATGGGGAAAAATATTTGCACAAAGTATTCCTGATAACTGTTTGATATCTGGATTATATAAAGAACTCCTAAAGCTTATTTAAAAAAACAAAGACAAACAACTCAATTATAAAATGGGATAAGAACCTAAATAGATATATCTTGAAGAAAAAGATACAAACACTTTCAATAAAATGCTCAATATCATTAGTTATTAGGGAAATTCAAACAAAAACACAATGGGATATCACTTCGCACCTACTAAGATGACTGTATTTATTTTTAAAGATGGAAAATAAGTGTTGGTGAGAATGTGGAGAAATTGAAACCCTTGTAAATTGCTGGTAGAAATTCAAAATGGTGCATCCACTATAGAAAACAGCTTGGAAGTTTCTCAAAAGGCTAAATATAAAATTACCGTATAACCCAGCAATTCCACTCCTAGGTATATACTCAAAAGAACTGAAAATAGGGCCTTAGATATCTGCACACATACGGTCATGACAGTGTTACTCACAATTGCCAAAAGGTGGGGACAGCCTAAATGTTCATCAGAAAATGAACAGATTAAAAAAAGTGTGGTATACAACCTATACCTAAACCACTTTCATACTGGCCTACTAATGTATGGACTTCAGAGTAAGGTGGCCTATATCGATTTTTCCAGGTTGTTCTTTTCGTTTGTCATTTTTTCTCCCTTCTTCCCCGCTATTTTCTCTTCACAGGACATGAGACTTCCCAACCTGCTAAAATGAGCTTCTGGGACCTACCCATCTAGGAATAAAGCATCCTAGCCACGAGGGATCAGATGAAGCCTGAGACCAGAGACTCATTTTCTTGTAAACTGCTTTCTCCAAAAGATTTTAAAAAAGAAAAGGGGGGGGGAGTGAAAGGAAAATATCTCCGGCCCCCAAAGTAAGGAAAACTCAAGCCAGGAACTGCTGAGGGCAAACCTGCCTTCCATTCTATTCAAAGTCACTCCTCTGCTCAGAGATAGATGCATATCTGATTTGCCTCCTTTGGAAAGGCTAATCAGAAACTCAAAAGAATGTAACCCTTTATGTATCACCTATCTGTGACCTGGAAGCTCCTGTCCCACTTTGCGTCTTCCTGCCTTTACTTCCAGTTGTCCTGCCTTTCCAGACCGAACCAATGTACTTATTGATTGATGTCTCATGTCTTCCTAAAAGTATAAAACCAAGCTATGCCCCGACCACCTTGGGCACATGTCATAAGGACTTCCTGAGACTGTGTCACGGGTGGGTCCTCAACCTTGACAAAATAAACTTCCTAAATTAACTGAAAAAATAAAAATAAAAGTGTGGTATAGCCATGCAATAGAATATAATTTAGCTATGAAAAGGAATACAATTCTGATATATGCTACAACATGGGTGAACTTGGAAAACGTTACGTTAAATAAAATAAGCCAGACACCAAAGGACAAATATTGTATGATTCCAGTTATTTGAAATATCCAGAATAGGCAAATTTATAGAGGCACAAAGTAGATTAGAAGTTACCAGAGGCCGAGGGATGGGGGGAATGGGAGTTATGACTTCATATTTACACAATTTCTGTTTAGGGTGATGAAGATTTGAAAATAAAGGTGATGGTTGCTGTATTAGTTTGTTCTCCTGTTGCTAATAAAGACATATCCGAGACTGGGTAATTTATAAAGGAAAGAGGTTTAATTAACTTACAGTTCAGAACAGCTTGGGAAGCCTCAGGAAGCTTACAGTCATGTCAGAAAGGAAAGCAAACACGTCCTTCTTCACATGATGGCAGGAAGGAGAAGGATGAGAGTGAAGGGCGGGGAAGCCCCTTTCAAAAGCATCAGATCTAATGAGAACTCAGTCACTATCACTAGACTAGCATGAGGGTAACTGCCCTGATGATTCAATTACCTCCCATGGGGCTCTTCCCATGAGACACAGGGATTATGGGAACTACAATTCAAGATGAGATTTGGTTAGGGACACAGCCAAACCATATCAGTTGCACACATCATTAATATAATTAATGTCACTTAAAATGGTGAAAATGACTAATTTTATGTTATGCTTATTTTACCACAATAAAGAAATAGTTTTTTAAAAAAAATAGTGAGGTGACTAGGCTATAAAATTGAAAGAAGAAATCATTTTCAGAGGCATGAAAGTGGAGGTTTGGAGAATGAAAGCCTCCTTCAACTTTCACCCTAGCTGTTTCATTTCCTTACTTTAGTCCTGGCTCTGAAGGGAGGCACAGGATCTCCTATATCACAGTTCTCTAAACCCTGCTACAGATTTGATTTCCATCCAACAAGGACAGGGCAGACCCAAGGTCCATGTCAGGGACTCAAGCCATTGTCCAATGCTCTTGCTTCTGCTTCCACACTTACATTCTCCAGGAAGACACTTTCTCCTTTGGCAAAAGAGGAAAGTGGGCTTCCATAGCCACTCATTCTTCCAGTCTTCTGTTTATGGCAATGATATTATGTCTGGAGTATTACAGGGCTTAGATTATTTTGAGCTAAAAAAAATCTGTTAAAACATAGATAACATATAATTTAATATAATATATTCAACATAAATTTTAAGGGTACAATTGAGAAGGCTTAGATTTTTGAAACCCAGAAGCCTGGATTTCTATAAAGCAAAAGGTCTGAATTCAAAAGCTATTGTTCAGTATTTGTAAAATGCTCCTGGAACTGTGACTATTGCTGATTGGATGGGAGAGGCATGAGCAAGGAGAATGGGGAATGTAAAAGAGAGCATTGGCCCACTGTTCATGTCTATCCAATAGAGGATTGGCCCACTGCTCACTTCTATCCAATAGGGGATTGGCCCACTGCTCACTTCTATCCAATGGGACATTGACCCCCTGTTCATTCATATCCAGTGGGACATTGGTCCACTGTCCCCTCATTTCCAATGGGACATTGGCCCACTGCCACAATTTTAAAAAGCTGTACAAAATTTATTCCACCATGTATTTAGCTATGAGAGGAAAGCATAATAATGATGATTGAGAATAAAAAGCTCTTTGTAGCTTACAATGCACTTTCCTTCTAAATTCTAAGCTCTCTGAGGGCAAGAATGAACTTTGTCTTGCTAGTTACCATCTCTCCAGTGCCTGTGAGAGGCCTGAGACACACAGGGGCCCAATAAATGCATTCATGTATCTCTTAACAATAGGGATACCTTCTGAGAAACGTGTTGTTAGGTGACTTTGTCGGGTGAACCTCATAGAGTGTATTTATACAAACCTAGATGGTACAGCCTACTACACACCTAGGCTATGTGTGGTATAGCCCATTGCTCCTAGGCTGCAAACCTGTCCAGCATGCTACTGTACTGAATAATGTAGGCAATAGTAGCACAATAGTAAGGGTTTGTGTATCTAAGCACAGCTAAACATGGAAAAGGTACAGTAAAAATACAGGATTATAATTTTGTGGGACTGCTGTCATATATGTGGTCCATGATTGACTTAATAATAATCATGCTGCACATGACTATAATTGTTTAGTGAACAAACAAGTACATAGACTTTTGTTTGAGTCCCAGAATGTCCCTGATTCATAAGAAGAGCTAGTTTTATTACCTCTGTTTTATAGATACAGCAACTGAGGCTCAAAGACCTAAAGTAACAAAACTGGGGAGAAAGGGAATCAGGATTTGAGCCCACAACACAGCAACATGTACTTTGAAACTGTGAAATCACTTGCCAACACCACATAATAGGGGTGATATTGAGATTGATTATCTTTCTAGAGAAGTTGTCTGAACAAATACATTGTGTATTATTATGAATTAGGATATCAACACTAAGGGCAGACATTATTGAGTTCTTACAGTACGCTAGACCCTATGTTAAGGGAATTATATAATTAGCTTTCATTAATCCTCAGAATAACCGTGGGAGAGGCACACATGGTTCCAGTTTAAGGATGAAGAAAGCAAGTGTCAAAAAGTTGAAATAATTTACTTAGTCTCTCAGCTCCCACAGAGCAATGCTGGGATTTGAACCCAATAGTTCTGTGTGACTCCCAAGTTTATGACACTTAACGTGACAATAGACTTTGATGGGCCTCTATCTAGGCTATGTATGTACCAACCTGGGGAAGCCACCTAATCCTGCAGTCCATGGGAATCATTGGCAACTGACTTTGGAAAAAGAAGCATGGGCCTCTTTAGTGGCAAAAGTTCATGACATTTAGGTTCAGTCAACCTGCCAAACAGTGTCTGGGGGAAGAGGGAGAGGGGAGTCAATCATCTTGACATTCTGTCATCTTCTGGTGTCTACAGAATGCCACACACCCCGAGTTAGAAAGCACTGTGGTCTTGTTCTTCAAATGTTTGAGACTGTGCTGCCCATTCTCTGTGTGTCAGAGCTCCTGCCTGACAAACAGTGGGACTAATATTATTTTCATTAATAATAACAGCACTACCCTTTCCTTTGTGCACATTTGATGTTCTGGGCTTTGTGCAGAGGGGTTTTTTCTTAATTTAAGTTTTGGAATAAACATGCAGGACATGCATGTTTGTTACATAGGTAAACATGTGCCATGGTGGTTTGCTGCACCTATCAACCCATCACCTAGGTATTAAGCCCAACATGCATTAGCTGTTTACCCCAACCCCCACCGACAGGCCCCAGTGTGTGCTGTTTTCCTCCTGGGGTCCATCCATGTGTTTTCATTGTTCAGCTCCCACTTACTAGTGAGAACATGCAGTGTTTGGTTTTCTGTTCCTGTATTAGTTTGCTGAGGATAATGGCTTCCAGCTCCATCCATGTCCCTGCAAAGGACATAATCTCATTTCTTTTTGTGGCTGTGTAGTATTCAATAGTGTATATGTGTCACATTTTCTCTATCCAGTCTATCATTGACGGGCATTTGGGTTGATTCCACATTTTTGCTATTGTGAATATTGCTGCAATTAACATATACATGCATGTATCTTATAATAGAATGATTTATATTTCTTTGGTTATATACCCAGTAATGGGATTGCTGGGTCAAATAGTATTTCTGGTTCTAGATCCTTGAGGCCACACTGTTGTCCACAATGGTTGAACTAATTTACATTCCCACAAACAGTGTAAAAGCGTTCTTATTTCTCCACAGCCTTGCCAGCATCTGTTGTTTCTTGACTTTAATAATTGCCATTCCAACAGCGTGAGATGGTATCTCATTGTGGTTTTAATTTGCAGTTCTCTAATGATCAGTGACGTTGAGCTTTTTAAAGTATGTTTGTTGGCTGCATAAAGGTGTTTTTTTGAGAAGTGTCTGTTCATATCCTTTGCCCACTTTTTGATGGAGTTGTGTGTTCTTTTCTCATAAATTTGTTTTAATTCCCTATAAATTGTGCAGAGGGTTTTAAACGCATTATCTTACTCTGTAAAGTTCTATTAGTAACTCTATTTTCCATAAGAGAGCGTTAGTAAGGCTCACCAGTGGGTGAGAAACAAGACCAAGGACACTCACATAGTATGTGACTATAGTGGGTTGAATAGTGGTCTCAAAAAGATATATTCACTAGAAATGGAATATGATCTTATTTAGAAATAGGGTCTTTGCAAGTATGACTAATTTAAAAATCTTGGGATGGGATGGTCTTGGATTTAGGGGGAACTCTAAATCCTATGACAGGTGTCCTTATAAAGAAAAGGCAGAAGGAGATTGGAGACACAGACACACAGGGGGAAGGCCATGTGAAGACAGAGGCAGGTTCTAGAGTGATGTGTCTCCAGGCCAGGGCAGGCTAAGGATTGCTGGCTACTGTCAGCAGCTGGGAGAGAGGCATGGAATGGATTCTCCTTCAAGGACTCCAGAAGGCACCAACCCTACCAATAACTTGAATTCAAACTTCTGATCTCCAGAACCGTGAAAGGACTTTGGTCGTTTTAATCCATCCAAATTTGGCAATCTCTTATGGCTATGTAGGACACTAATACAGTGGCTGAGATAGAATTTGGATGCAAGTGACATCAGTAACCTCTAAGTCACACATTCAAAACCAGCTTTTTACTTCTTAATGCATTTGCTTAATTTCTTCATGTTCGTAAATTCAATGACTCAGAGTATTTTAGTTTTCAAAAAAAATACACATATGCATACACACATGCACACATAGGAAGACATACATATGGATACTTCACCGAGGTTAAATGATCAAGAAGCTTTCTCATCTATTTTCCTTATGCGATTACTAACTCTAAAGAACATACCAAAAATTAAAAAAAAAAAAAAATTCCAAATTGCCACTGCAAGTCTGATCAAGCAGTCT
Source organism: Rhinopithecus roxellana (assembly GCF_007565055.1). Taxonomy (NCBI): domain Eukaryota; kingdom Metazoa; phylum Chordata; class Mammalia; order Primates; family Cercopithecidae; genus Rhinopithecus; species Rhinopithecus roxellana. The sequence continues at coordinate 90,651,242 of NC_044558.1, forward strand.
GTGGGAAAAATAAGCAAACAAGCAAACAAAAACTTCAGTCTTGAAATGCGAAACCAGAGACTTGGATCTTTTTTAACATTGAGAATGTTATTTTGTTAACATGAAGCCTTTTATCTCTGGATTCCAGACAACTTTAAAGAGGGAGGGAGTAAGTGTCGTTCTGGTTTTCATTTGATGTGGCCACCATGGGGGATTGGAGACATGGAAGGAACTATTAAGTTTAAAACATTTGCTCTCCTTTTCCAGAGTCAGTAAAACCCAGAAATAGTCCAGACTTATAACCATCTGCATTAGTATCTTCTCAGAATTCACCATACCCAAACTGATAGTATCAAGGATGAAGTTGCCTACCCGCTTCATAGACCATCTGGAGAACTCAGATGTATCCTTCAAGTTCCAGTCTTTATGAGATGCTCTCCTTGCTTTTGTCAACTCCATGCTCTCTCACAAAGCAGTGTTGACTATCCATGCCTGTGCACACACTATGGTTTGTATGCACCTCAAATACACCATCCATGATACTTTATGCTATTTGGTTGTGTACAGATCTCTCCCTTTAGAAGAAGGGTTTTTTTTTTTGTTTTTTTGTTTTTTGTTTTTGTTTGTTTTTTGTTTTTGAGACAGAGTCTTGCTCTGTCGCCCAGGCTGGTGTGCAGTGGCGCAATCTCCGCTCACTGAAAGCTCTGCCTCCCAGGTTCACGCCATTCTCCTGCCTCAGCCTCCTGAGTAGCTGGGACTGCAGGCGCCCGCCACCATGCCTGGCTAATTTTTTTGTATTTTTAGTACAGACGGGGTTTCACCGTGTTAGCCAGGATGGTCTCCATCTCCTGACCTTGTGATCTGCCTGCCTCAGCCTCCCGAAGTGCTGGGATTACAGACTTGAGCCACCGCACCCGGCAGAAGAAGGGTTTTTATCCCAAGAACTTACAGAAAGTCAATGAAAGGGTTTCAAGGGAAGCTGCCAATCCCTTGAAACTACCTGAAAAATTATATGAAAATGTGCAACTTGGGGAATAGAAACTCCTTAGGCTTTCATGAGTTCCCAAAGAACTTCAAGGCTCAAACATGTTTACAATCCCCTGCACTAAAGATGAAATTCTTCAAGGTTTTGTATCTCTATTGCCCTGTATAGCACCTGGGCCAGTGACATGAAAAGTGCTTATTGCTGGATAAAACTTTGATGGAAATTTAGTTAGAGAGATTCTAAGTTGCTCTGATTTTATGTTTGAACCACTGGAGCTATAAGTGAAGAATTATAAAAAGTTCCAAATCTGTGCAAAATTATAAGTAACTTTAGGCTGACTCACAGCTTGTTCTTCTCTTAAACAAAAAAGGTCAGGTGTCTATTCTACCAAGAAGCTCAACACTTAAAATAGCTACCACGCCATTTTCTAGCTGTCCCAACAATTCAGCACCTGAGAATTTATCCTACAGATCTATCAGCATGAATGTACAAAAATACATGTATATGGATGTAATAGCAAAAAGAATGGACTCAACTGAATGTCTATCAATAGGAGCTATAATCCTTTAGAACAAGGCCATCAAAATACTTATAAAGGGCCAAGTGGTAAATATTTTAGGCTTTTTGGAACATGTAGCTCCTGTCTTCAGCAACTGCAACTACTCAACATTGCCATTATAGTGTCAAAGCAGTCACAATGTGTAAATGCATGCACATGGCTCTGTTCCAGTAAAACTTTACTTACAAAAATAGGCAAGTGGCAGAATTTAGCTAGTGAGTGGTAGTTTGTTGACCTCTGCCTTAGAATACTATAGAGCTATTAAAAAAAAAGACTTGTGAAAATGTCCACAATTTTTTTAATTTGCAGAATAATATAACCTGCACACGCATGGTGCTTCTTATATGACTTACTTTAAGTACTGTGTTATTTTACCCTCACATACAACCCTATACGTGTAGGCACTCTTATTATTCCCATTTTACAGATAAGGAAACTGACACTTAGAGTTCAGAACCAGTTTCTGACCACAGACTGTGGACTGGCAGAGCCCTGATTTGAAGCAAAGTCAAAACCATAGTGCCAGATGGGAACTCAGTCATGAATAAAGTCCCAGGTTTGCATGATTTCTTTTTTTTTTTTTTTTGAGATGGAGTCTCACATTGTCACCCAGGCTGGAGTGCAATGGCATGATCCTGGCTCACTGCAACCTCTGCCTCCTGGGTTCAAGTGATTCTCATGCCTTAGCCTCGTGGCTGGGATTACAGGCACCTGCCACCACACCTGGCTAATTTTTGTATTTTTAGTAGAGATGGGGTTTCAGCATGTTGGCCAGGCTGGTCGCGAACTCCCGACCTCAAGTGATTCGCCCACCTCGGCCTCTCAAAGTGCTAGGATTACAGGCATGAGTCACTACGTCTGGGCCTTTGCATGACTTTTAATATCTTTGCCTTAATAGTCATCCTCATCACACTCACAGGTACCTTTCATTAGGTGCTTACCAGAGTCCAAGCCCTGTGCTAAGAACATCATGAGCATGATCTCCTTGAACCCTTACCATAAGATGGATGCTATCACTGACCCTCTTTTACAGATAAACATAACAAGGTGTTGGTGAGGATGATCTGGGGACCCAGGCTGTGGGAGTGGCCAAGAGGCGTGAAGAAACAGCAGCAAAGAGTAGTGGTTGCAGACTGGGCTAGAGTCACCTCTGAGTGTTAATCCCAGCTCTGCCTCTTCCCAGCTACAAGACCCTGGGCAAGTCCTATAACCACTTCACCTCTCCTCACCTTGGTTTTCTTATAAAATGTGAATAAATCCTCTCTCCCAGAATCCTGAGGGTTAGATGAGACTTACTGGCAAACATGATATGTGGTATTATAGCAAGGACTCCAAAGATGTTAGCAATTAAATAAGGATGCGGGGGGAGGGTGCTTGAGGAGCCACCAGAAGTCAGAAAATACTCTATACCAATGGCTGGTAAACTGCAGATCATAGACCACATTTGGCCCATCACTTGTTTCTGTAAATAAATTTTTATTCGAATACAGCCATGCCCATTTGGTTACATATTGTCTATGGCTGTTTTCATTCTGCAATGTCAAATTGGAGTAGTTGTAACAGAGACACATAAAAGAATAAGTTGTAGCAGAGACAAAAAAAAAAAAAAGACTAAAATATTGACTACTGGCCTCTTCCAGAAAAGGTTTTCTCCCCAGTCTTGATTCTTGATGAGATATAGAAATCAGAGCAATAGGACATCATTTGACTTTGTGTGGAGGACTATAACACCACCCATCAATATTCAGGATTCCATCTGACAGAATATTAAACTTTTCTATCCCATTGAATTTTGGCATGGCCATGAGACTGGCTTTAGCCAATGATATGTGAGAAAAAGTGACATATTTACTACTGGGCAGAAGATTTCAGAGCCATTGTGTTTTACCACATTCTCATTGACTTCTGGTACAGTGACTGCTCTGCCAGCCTGGAACCGAGCACGAGGATGACAATCACACTTGGCTGACTCTTGATGGATATATTGGTTACGCCTCTAAGCTTTTGGGAGTTGTTTGTTACTGTAACACTTCACTCATCCTGACTGATACATGCTGAGCAGCCCTGAGATTGTTCTTTTATCAAGAGGTTAATGTTAACAGAAACTGGAGCAGCCTAAAGAACCCAACTGTCTTTGAGGGCTTATAGGTCTGGGCTTCCTATCCTCATTGAGCTGTGAAATGGTTGGCCCTCTGAGTGTCCCTTTAAAGCACAGGATGTTAAAAGATCTGTCTCAAGGTAAAAAAAAAAAAAAAAAAGTGAGGACTTTGGCTCCTCCATTCCTGCCAGAGGTTGTCAGCTTTGAAAGTAGCTTGGCACAGAAAGGATTTGGAGTCCAACAGACATTGCTTTATACCCTTAATGACCCATTCATCATTTTTGTCAATGCACATTTATTGATTACCTACTATGTGCCTACTACTTAGCACCTGTACATGGTGCTAAGAATACAGTTGGGAGAGAGACAGACACTAAAACTGGGGGGATGTGTAATAGGTAAACCAACAGAAATATTAATGTGATAATTTCGTGTCAGAATTAATACTACAAGGACAACAAAAAGTTTAATGTGACATTGTGCAATAGTTTGGGGACAACATTCAACAGGGTGGTCAGAGCAAAGCTAAGGGAATGAGAAGGAGCCTTTCCTGTGAAGATCTGGGGGAAAAGCATTCCAGGTCGAGGGAACAGCAAGTGCAAGGGCCCTGAGGCAAGAACAAGATTTGTATCTAGTCTAGAAAGAAATACTGCCCGTGTAGCTGGAATATAATAAAAGCTCACATTTGCTGAGTGCTTCACACATGCCATGCACTGGATGAATACTTAACATATACTCTCTTATTTAATTAGCACAACAACCCTATCAAACAGGTACTAATATCCCCATTTTATGAGTAGAAAAACGGAGACACAGAGATATTTAATGGCCTGTCTAAAGATCAAAAAGTTAGCAAGTGGCAGGACTAGGATTTGAACCTAAGCAACCTCTCTCCAGAGCCCATACTCTTAATTACCGCACGTACTGCTTTGCATGGAGAACAACCAGTTCTGTCAACTTGGGCAGGTGGCTTAGATTCTCAGAGCCTCAGTTTCCACTCTAGTGAAACTAAGGCAAAAGACAGCTGCTGTGACTGTTAACATTAGTCAAGTCGCTGTTTTATAATGGGAACACAATTGAAGTTAGTTCTCATCTCTTCAACTGTTTCAATGAGCCATTCTTCATCGAAACTAAAAGGGCATATAAAGAAAATCATGTTTAAAGAGTTTTCATTCTGATATTTTCTCTGAGGGTACAGACATCTATTCAGACACAATTAAGTATTTTTTTAACACATAGTGTGGTGAGATAGTAATGTCTGCTATCTTATGTGTGATTAATGAAATCCGCTAATATAAACAGTGAGAGGACAGGCACTCGGATTCTCCCAATGGCTACTAATTAAGGAGGTGCTGCTCATTTTCAGGATGAAAAGGGAACTGCTCTGTCTTAGCTGTCTGTAATAATTTATCAAGAAGTGAAATTTTAAGGACATGACCCAGAAAGAACATGAGAATTTAAAAATCTCTCTTTCCCTTCTAATAATAATATTAAAAATCATAGCAATAGTACTATAATGTACTAGATGCTTCTGTGTACCAGGTACAAATTAAGTACTCTGCAGGCATATCCCTGTTTAATCCACTCAACAGCCCTCTCTGGTAAATACCTATGCTGTGTTCAATCTTCAGATAAGGTAACTAGTGCTATAGCAAACAAGGGGTGGAGTAAGAAAGCGACACTAAGCATGACCTAGTTAAAGAAGCAAGTCTGAGATTTGGAGAAAGGAACATCTGTGGAATTGTCCACATTTTGTGACATCTGTATATGGGGCACTATGGGAGTAAGGGTGGCAGGGAAACCTAAAAACACACATGTTCGCAGATACATGTGCAGACACACAAACACATACTACGTGGTCGAGAAAGAGTTGACTCACATTTAATAAAGTGTAAAATCCTTAAACCTGTATTAATTTTGATTATAAGTTATCACTAGTTATAGACGACAGCAACCCAGAGAAATATAGCACACACACTCTTGCATGTTGGGGTCTCATTTTGCACACCGATAAAGAAAAGGTGTACAAACCCAGGAGTGGTTTCCCAAAGCCTGATGCACGCTGTCAGTTATTCACTCATCCCATCACACGCACAGTGCTCATCGGAATGGAGAGTGAGGGTGAGCCTGGGGATTATACGGGAAGTAAAAGTCACAGGAATGGATGATTGATTAGGTGGGACAAGCGTGGAACGAGATGAAGTTGAACAAGACTCCAAGATTCTTCCAGTGTGATTGAGTGGAAGGCCGAGCATGCCACGGATGCACTGGGGAACAGAAGTGTAACAGCAGGTTAGGGGGAAGGTGTTAAGCTCTGTTTTGGACAGTCCAAGCTTGAGGTGCCTGGGGGACATCCAGGAGCAGATGTGAGGAGACACACGTGGGTGTTTATGGGTCTGAGGCTTAAGCAAGAGACAAGTTAAAAGCCGAGGAGTGAACTAAGGGTGAACCCTGGGACATACTCGTGCTGAAGAAGTAAATTGAGGAAGAGGAGTGAGTGGAAAAGTCTGAGAAGAAACATAAAGGTCCGGTTAGGCATGGTGGCTCACACCTGTAAATCCCAGCACTTTGGGAGGCCGAGGGGCAGATCACCTGAGGTCGGGAGTTCGAGACCAGCCTGACCAACATGGAGAAACCCCGTCTCTACTAAAAATACAAAATTAGCCGGGCATGGTGGCACGTGCCTGTAATCCCAGCTACTCAGGAGGCTAAGGCAGGAGAATCGCTTGAACCAGGGAGGCAGAGGTTGTGGTCAGCTGAGATTGTGCCGTTGCACTCCAGCCTGGGCAACAAGAGCAAAACTCCATCTCAAAAAAAAAAAAAAAAGGTCGAATTCAACTGTTTCATAGAATGATATAGTTATTAAGAAGGTGAAGAGGGCTGTGGATGGGATCAGACATAACCAGGAAGGGGAGGGATAAAAGGAGAAAGGCAAATGTGTGAAGGAAGACAAGGAAGTGGCTACAAAGGAGGGTGACACATATGAGACCTCAGGGTCCTTGTAGTTAATTATGGTGGCCAAAGTCACATCCGGTAATCTAGACTAAAAACCTCCTTCAGTTGCCTTTAAAGATGGCTCCGTGTTTTGCAAAGAACAAGGACCTTGGCGTAGGCAGCCCTGAATTTAAATCTAGGCTGTGCGACTTCCTAGCCGAGTGATGTTGGGCAAACATCTTCAATTCTCTGAGTTTCAATATTATTATTCAGTAGCCCATGAAATGGGACTAATAATGTTTTACTCAGAGAGTCATTTTAAAAATACATCTTGGTAGGGATAGTTTCTTTTTTTTTTTTTTTGAGACGAAGTCTTGCTCTGTCGCCCAGGCTGGAGTGCAGTGGCGCCATCTCGGCTCACTGCAAGCTCCGCCTCCCGGGTTCACGCAGTTCTCCTTTCTCAGCCTCCTGAGTAGCTGGGACTACAGGCGCCGCCACCACGCCCGGCTAATTTTTTGTATTTTTAGTAGAGACGGGTTTTCACTCTGTTAACCAGGATGGTCGCGATTTCCTGACCTCGTCATCTGCCCGCCTCGGCCTCCCAAAGTGCTGGGATTACAGGCGTGAGCCACCGCGCCCGGCATGTAGTGATACATTTTCAGTACAGGTATAGATTATTCATTTTATCCTCACCTCATTGTGTATGTTTATATGAGTGTGGGTGGGGTGTGTGTGTGTGTGTGTGTGTGTGTGTGTGATTATGAATGATCAAAAAACTAAGACGAAGGGACTTTACGGACTCCAGTCATTAAAATTTCAGAAGAATCACTTTCAGACAGAGCTGGGTTCGTGGGTTCAGATGAGACCAAGTCTTTTCCTTGTTCTGTACTCCAGCCCAGCTTCCCCTTGAGTAGGCTCCATTCTGAGGGTGATGTTGAAGTGGCTGCTTCCAGCTTTCAGCAGACTTTTTTTAAAAACCCTTATTGAAGCATGAATGACATAATAAAAAGCAGTGTACATGTTAAATATACACAGTTTGGGGTAAGTATACACCCAGGAAATCCTCACCACCATCAAGTCAGCTGACTTCCTAGCTTTTAGCAACAACCACCTCATAGCACATAACCCCTCTCTCAAAGGCTCAAAGAAAAATCTCAGTGTTGAGTCTCTGTTGACTCCAATTGGTCAGACTTGAGACACAGGCTTATTCAGAACCAATCACTGGCCAGCAACACTCTGATTGGCTGGGCCTGAGTGGGTCACATGACATCCCTGGAACCCAACCTTCCAAGGACTGGGAAGGTACAAATCAACATTTTGTTAACAAAAGACTGGATATTGGACATTTACAAAGGTCAACTCGTGTGTGTGTGTGTGTGTGTGTGTGTGTGTGCATGTACAAATTTTCCTAGTTTATTACTTCATAGACATGTTTGGGTTTATTTCCACCTCAATCATTCTCATGGTCATTCATGAATATAAGAAAGTTGCACCAAGTACCTGGTCCATGCAGTTCTCTCTGGGGCAGGCACTGCAACTTGGTGTCACCCAGGATCCTTAGCTTCACTCTCTCCCTGGGAACTTAAGAAGAATGCCTTCTGTCTCTGCTGAGTCAGCGGGTTGACAAAGACCTCTGACACCCTCCTGGCCTTTCCCGGAACCTTAAGAAGGAAGAGGAGAGAGCCTCAGAGGGCAGGTTTAAAATTAGAAGGGAGTGCAACACTGCCTGTGGTTCTTGAACGTCAGCCATTCAGGAGGAATGGGAGATAAGGTGGTCAAGAGACAGGAAGCATTTATTTAAGATTCCTATCACACTGGGAAGCTGGAGAGGGAGTTTAGTTCAGGGGAAGAACAGGATGTTGCCAGGATCTGGGGCAGGGCCAAGGGCAGGGGGGCATGGAGGGAACAGATATTGAAAAGAGGGAGCTAATCAGCCAGGGTTTAAGGAGAGAAGGTTTGGAGAAGTCCCAAGCAGGAAGTCAGCCAGGAAAGAGGCCCCTAGGGAGTTCAGGTCTCTTCAGTCACAGAAGGGAGATGGATCTTCTCTTGGAAGACCTTGGATCTCTTCGGTGAAGCCGATGTGTTTCTGGGTGGTCTCCTTGGAAGGGGACTTCATTTAACTCTTGTGTGAGCTCTTGGTTTGGTGTTCTCCCTGATGGCTTTCTGCCGGTCTCCCAGCTCAGAGGCCACCACACTGACGTTCTCTGAAGGGCACCACCCTGAAGTTCTGCCTTGACATTGAAGGCTACAGAAAGTTAAAGGCCACATTGGTTGCAGACTCTGTGGTCGATTTCCATCCCACATGCGTGTGGGGGCATAGTGGTGAGTACAAGCATGTCCCTTTTTTCCCCTTAGGGAAAACACATAGTTTCTCCAGTCTTCAAAAAAGACCCCTTAGCAAAACGCAAACTTATTGAAGAAAATCTATGAAAAGGTCATTTGCAAAATGGAAAAATACAAGTGACCAACATACACCAAAGAAAAAACTATAATCATAATTCAAATAACTCACAACTGCATTACTGTGGCAAGCCAAGTATTGCCATAAACCTTGGACATACATTAATTCATGTTAATCCTTTTTGACAACCCTAAGAAGCATTTTCTTCATTTCATAATACAGTCCAATAAACCAAGACATGCAGGGGTTAAGTCCCTTGTCTAAGATCACAGCTCCCAAGTGGCAGAGTTGGAAGGAAAGAGGATTGTATTAACGGCCCAATGGGTAAAAGCCTGAGTTTGCCGCTGACAAAACTGGCTTTGGGAAAGTGACTTGACCTCTCTGAGCCTTAGCTTACCCAGTACAGAAAGTGAGTATGAGATAGGACCCACATCACAGAGTTGCAGAAAAGTTTTAGCAAGATAGCATATGGTTAGCACAGTGCATTCGTATTGAAAAAAAGTGCAATAGACAGTCGACTTTTGTTATTCTTGATTTAGAGGTTCTACTATAGCAGCACTCCCTGTCTACATCTGACAGGGGTTATAAAAAGTCCACTCCTGACAACAGAGGCCAGAAGCCTCAAAGAGCAGGGCTGAGATGTATCCCACCCTCACCCTCCTCTCCTGGCCTCTTCTGCAGACACAGCTAAGACCTCCAAGGGCACCTCCCACTCACCCACTAACCAACCCTCTGGGGAAGCATCTGGACCACAGGGGATGATCAATGACAGAGTATTTGCTCAGCTCCACACCCACGGTCCATCTGGAGAGACACCCTTGGATTCAAGACTAAAGGCTTCCAGGAAAAGTGGCGAGGCTCAAGGTCATCGGTCAGTCCGTAACTGACCACCTTGCCTCTGGGGACAGTCTGGAGCTCTCAAATGGGGCATCTGCCTTTCTTATTCCCAGGGGGAGTGTCTGCTCCCTTTTGCTTTTTAAAGAAGCAGTCACACATTATTATTATTACTACTGTGATTTTTGCTACCATTGATTGAATGCGCCCTTGTTCAGGGCCCTACACTAAATGCTTTACACGAATTTCCTCATTTTATCCTCACTATAACTCAAAGTGCTGGGGATTATTTTTAGCCCTATTTTACAGCCTGTTCAGTTTGTTCTCAGTCGCCTCTAAGCTTCCTCTGCTGAAATGATCCTCTACCATCCATTTTTCAACTGACCTGTTTTTTCAAGTAGGCAAGTTAGCTCTTCCAGGAAGCCTTCACTAACCATGGGCTAGGCTGGGTGCCTTGTCATGGTGCCCTCATCTTCCTCCATCTTCACAGCACATTGTATGCCTGTATTTACCCAACAATCTGAAATATTTGCTTACTGCTGGTCTACTTCATGAGATTATAAGGTCTAAGAAAGAAGGGACTGTGCTTGTCTTATATTCTGTCTACCTAGTATAATCGCACATAGTGGTTTCTCCATGAAATATTTGTGGATGGGTCAGTCTGATGAGACCACAATCAGATAAGTGGATTCAATTCTAGATACTCTTGTTTATTAAGAGAAAGAGGTGCACGTCACTTCAGGAGGTCTCTCCTGGAGAAACTCTTATATTTTTGCACAAGGAGACATATACAAGTATGTCCATTACAGAATAACTTATGATAGAAGAAATTGGAATCAACTGAGATGTCCATCAACAGGGGACTGGATACGTGCAGTGTTACACATGCACATGTTTTAAGATTGCAATCAAAGTAGACAAACCAGAGTTATATGTGTCAACAGGGAGATTTCTGAGAATATGGAGAGAAAATTCTGTTTGCGAAGTGATTCATATCCCATCCATGAAATTCAAAACACCCAAGAGGACCTCTATATTTTTAAGGGTTCATGTATAAGTATGTAAAATTTTATTAAAATGAGAGTATATGCTCTGAGTTCATAATAGTATATTGTGTTTGTGTGGATAGCCTGGATGAGAGCATAGAATTGGAACCAGGAGTATGCATTGAGGGGAGTTTAAGTTTACTGTGATGTTTCAATGGTATTTAAAAGCTGTGCCTTTATGTATTCATTGAGTAATCTTGAAAGGTGTAAATATAAAAGAGAGACAGTTACAAAATATGCTTACATGTTCATAATGGTTTATTACGGATGGTAGAAATATGGGTGGGTCTTGTTTTCTTTTTTTTTTTTTTGAATTTTTTTTTTTTAATATTTTAAGTTCTGAGGTACATGTGCAGAACGTGCAGGTTTGTTACATAGGTATACATGTGCCATGGTGGTTTGCTGCACCCATCAACCTGTCATCCTCATTAGGTGTTTCTCCTAATGCTATCCCTCCCCTAGCCCCCCATACCCCGACAGGCCCCAGTGTGTGATATTCCCTTTCCTGTGTCCATGTGCTCTCATTGTTCAACTGCCACTCATGAGTGAGAACATGTGGTGTTTGGTTTTCTGTTCTTCTGTTAGTTTGCTCAGAATGATGGTTTCCAGATTCATACATGTCCCCACAAAGGACATGACTCATCCTTTTTTATGGCTGCATAGTATTCCATGGTGTATATGTGCCACATTTTCTGTATCCAGTCTATCACTGATGGACATTTGGGTTGGTTCCAAGTCTTTGCTATTGTGAACAGTGCCAATATAAACATACGTGTGCATGTGTCTTTATAGTAGAATGATTTATAATACTTTGGGTATATACCCAGTAATGGGATTGCTGGGTCAAATGGTATTTCTAGTTCTAGATCCTTGAGGAATCACTACACTGTCTTTCACAATGTTTGAACTAATTTGCATTCCCACCAACAGTATAAAAGCGTTTCTATTTCTCCACATCCACTCCAGCATGTGTTGTTTCCTGACTTTTTAATGATCACCATTCTAACTGGTGTGAGATGGCATCGCATCATGGTTTTGATTTGCATTTCCCTAATGACCAGTGATGATGAGTTTTTCTTCATATGTTTGTTGGCTGCATAAATGTCTTCTTTTGAGAAGTGTCTGTTCATATCCTTTGCCCACATTTTGATGGGGTTGTTTGGTTTTTTCTTATAAATTTGTTTAAGTTCTTTGTAGATTCTGGATATTGGCCCCATCTATATGGATAGATTGCAAAAATTTTCTCCCATTCTGTAGGTTGCCTGTTCACTCTGATGATAGTTTATTTTGCTGTGCAGAAGTTCTTTAGTTTAATTAGATCCCATTTGTCAATTTTGGCTTTTGTTGCCATTGCTTTTGGTGTTTTAGTCATGAAGTCTTTGCCCGTGCCTATGACCTGAATGGTATTGCCCAGGTTTTCTTCTAGGATTTTTAAGGTTTTACGTCTTACATTTAAGTCTTTAATCTATCTTGAGTTAATTTTTGTATAAGGTGTAAGGAAGGTGTCCAGTGTCAGTTTTCTGCATATGGCCAGCCAGTTTTCCCAACATCATTTATTAAATAGGGAATCCTTTCCCCATTGCTTGTTATTTTCAGGTTTGTCAACGATCAGATGGTTGTAGATGTGTGGTGTTATTTCTGAGGCCTGTGTTCTGTTTCCTTGGTCTACATATCTGTTTTGGTACCAGTCCCATGCTGTTTTGGTTACTGTAGCCTTGTAATATAGTTTGAGGTTAGGTAGCATGATGCCTCCAGCTTTGTTCTTTTTGCTTAGGATTTTCTTAGCTATAGGGGCTCTTTTTTTGGTTCCACATGAAAATTAAAGTAGTTTTTCTAATTCTGTGAAGAAAATCAATGGTAGTTTGACGGGATAGCACTGGATCTATAAATTACTTTGGGCAGTATGGTCATTTTCACAATATTGATTCTTCCTATCCATGAGCATGGAATGTTTTTCCATTTGTTTGTGTCCTCTCTCATTTCCTTGAGCAGTGGTTTGTAGTTCTCCTTGAAGAGGTCCTTCACATCACTTGTAAATTGTATTCCAAAGTATTTTATTCTCTTTGTAACAATTGTGAATGGGAGTTCACTCATGATTTGGCTCTCTGTTTGTCTATTATTGGTGTATAGGAATGCTTGTGATTTTTGCACATTGATTTTGTATCCTGAGACTTTGCTGAAGTTGCTTATCAGCTTAAGGAGATTTTGGGCTGAGACGATGGGGTTTCTAAATATACAATCATATCATCCTCACATAGAGACAATTTGACTTCCTTGCTTCCTATTTAAACACGCTTTATTTCTTTCGCTTGCCTGATTGCTCTGGCCAGAACTTCCAATACTATGTTGAATAGGAGTGGTGAGAGAGGGCATCCTTGACCTGTGCCAGTTTTCAAAGGGAATGCTCTCAGTTTTTGCCCATTCAGTATGATATTGGCTGTGGGTTTGTCATAAATAGCTCTTATCATTTTAAGATACGTTCCTTTCTTTTTTTGTTTTTAAAGAATCTCGCTCTGTCGCCTAGGCTGGAGTGCAGAGGCATGATCTTGGCTTACTGCAGCCTCCACCTCCCATGTTCAAGCAATTCTCCTGCCTCAGCCTCCTCAGTAGCTGGGACTACAGGCACATACCACCATGCCCGGCTAATTTTTTTTATTTTTAGTAGAGATGGGGTTTCCCCATGTTAGCCAGGATGGTCTCGATCTCTTGACCTTGTGATCCACCTGCTTCGGTCTCCCAAAGTGCTGGAATTACAGGCATGAGCCACCACACCTGACCTTTTTTGAATGTTTTAATCTCAGAGAGAGTAGGAGGGACATAGAGAGGGAGGAAATGGGGAAGAAGGAAGGAAGGAAGGAAAAAAGAAAGGAAAGAAAGAAGGAAGGGAGGAAGGCAGGCAAGGAGGAAGGAAGGAAGGAAGGAAGGAAGGAAGGAAGGAAGGAAGGAAGGAAGGAAGGAAGGAAGGAAGACGGAAGGAAGGAAAGGAGGGAGGGAGGGAAGGAAAGAAAATGAAAGGAAAGTAAAAAGGAAAAGGAAGGGAAGGGAAGGAGAGAGAAATAAGAGCTTGTATAATGTAGAGAATTTGGGAAGTAAGGAACTGGGAAACTAAGGCAGATTAGTAATAGTTATAGAAACAGATTTTTGGTTCAGGAAAGATTCAAACCCCACCTTCACATATTTTCTGGGAGAGAAAAATAGAGAAAATTAAAGACGCTAAAGATACAGCAGATTTCAGCACAATATAATAGGAAGAAATTCTCATGAAAGACTTTCAGATAAATGTTAACTACCTAAACATACAGTAACTTATCTTCCTTTAAAATATCATTTAATGCTAAAAATAAATTTGGAGCCTTCTCTCCCTGCTTCCTCAGAAGTATGTATTGTCAATTTGTTAATTACCTTTTAGAACTTTTCAAACATCTTTGCACCCACATCTTTACCATAGAAAATACATAGTTTAGTTTTTTGTTGCTCTAAGCGTGAGTAGTGTTACAATACTGTACTAAATTTTCAGCAGCGTGCTCTTTTTATTAATTATTGTTTTTCTGAGATTTCTCCATAGGGATACATTATAGACTTAGTATGTTCTTTTTTATGACTATATAATGTTCCATTGAATATTTTACATTTTATGCATTCACTCCTTTGTTGGGAGATATACAGGTTGGTTCAGATTTTTTTGCTAATACAGTGTAGCTGTGAAACCCTCTTTACACTCTTCCTCCCACATCTCTGTAAGGGTGTACTTGCTGGACAGTAGGAAGAGTGTGTTTTCAATTTTAATACATTCTGTCAATTTGCCCAAAGGAGTGCTAGATAATGATGAGATATCTGGGACTATACTAAGCCACCTTGCAGGATTAAGTTCCTCATCTCTGCAAGTGTCCAAGCATTGACTGGACAGCTCTTGGCATGACTGTTGTGAAGGGTTTGCTGGCCCTAAGTAACCATCAAGGTCTCAGCCAACAGAATAATGCTATGATCTCTCATCTCCCTGAAGCGGGACCTCCACTTGATACAACTCACGCCAAGATCCCCAGCTGCAGTGCTGAGGAAAAGTCATCTTTTCTGCAAATTTGGAAGAGCTATCAGGGACATGTTTGTCAAACCACATGTTTCTTGTTCCTATTGTGTTATATTTTATTCTAGTTGAGGATATCATAGCTAAATCCCTCATGTTTTGTTGGAGATTGGAATGAGTAGGCTTGGGTCCAAATCCTAAATCTGTACCAAGTAACTCTATGATCTTGGGCATGTTTTTTGACTTCCCCATGCATCAGGGGTTTTTGTCCATAGAATGGGAAAATCCATACCCCTATCTCATTCTTGTTTTGATGATTCCATTGGTTGGTGGATGAAATGTGCCTAACAAGTAAGCCCATCCTTTAAGTGTTCTTACTAATGGCTGCTGAGTTTATTACCCTGAGTGGTTGGGGGTTGCAGCATGCTTGTCACCACATAAACTGACTGTCTTTGACATGCAGAGGTTGGGAGAAGTTTTTGCCCTTGGACAGGAAGGAGATTCAAGGCTTAACCAATCCAAGGCACCCATTGCAGTGGCCAGCAAAACCCTTTGTTCAGCATTTTATCTTTTTCAAAGCATGTCTATTATCTCATCTGTTCATCAAAGGCCCCTGCAAGGAAGTCCAGCAGAAGATAGGCCCAAGGAGAGATGACTCAGGAATCTGAAAGTCAAGGCCAGAAGCTTCTCTGACAAGCAGCTAGCTCACTGGACTGAGTTTATCCGCTGATCTTGGCCTGGGAGGAGGGTTAGGCTGTCCAGGCCAGGCCTGAAATACACACAGAGAGACTTCCTTTTCCCTGACCGTGGACTGCACTCTTAAGCCCAGCCAGATGGGCTGCAGATGTGAGCTCTGGGCTGCAAGGGAGGCTGGGAGAATGGACAAGACTCATACCCTTGAATGGGATTGTAAGTCCCAATCCAGGTCCCACAGTACCATAGGAGCATCATGCTGGGATCTTGTGGCTCTCTCTGAGTTCAAATGTACAGAGTTTTGGACTCAGGAAGGTGGTGTTGGAGATATTGTCATGCTTCTGCAATGCTGGTAGCTATGTCAAAGAACATCTCCAGTAACAGCCATCTCATCTTGCAGCCTTCAGGTCAGCTTGGAAAGAAGCAACAGCCTTGTGTCATTCCTGTAGCTACAGCAAGCCCTGGAAAGCTATGAGGTTGCTGAATGCCTTCTTCCAGCAGATTTCAGGTCTTCCCTTGCCTTATTCTTCTTCGGCCTATTCCAAAGTTCAAGATCCCTTCCCTCAATGCTATGGCTTAAGCATAGCCATTGTTGACTTTTATCTCAAGGGACCAATTGCCACTGTCAACTCATTCAGAGTGGAACTGTTTGGAGTTCTGCTTTGGAAATCATAATTCCCTGTCTCCAAGAGAGGTCTCAGAAACTTTGCTTCTGGACATGGTTGAGGAAAGGTTCCTGACTCAGCCAGACCTGGGTTTTGCCATCCATGGCTGTGTGACTTTGGAAAAATCATCTCACCTCTCTGATCTCAGGATTCTCATTAGTGGAAAGTGGGGAATCATCCCTATCTCGCAGGGCCATTGGGAGGATGAAAGAAAACTCGTTCAAATGCCTGTTATAGTGCCTGGCATGGAGTCCACGCTTCTTTAGGGGTTGCTACTGTTGCTCTGGTTACTATTATTGTCATTGTTGGCAGGGTACTGCAGAGTAGCAGCCTCTCTTCCTTCCTCAGCCAGATAGTCATATAGTCAGATGGACCTGCATTCTACTCTCAGCATCCCCTTACTAGCTGTGTGGCCTCAGAAGATCTACTTAGCTTCTCTGAGCCTGCCTCAGTTTCCTTACATGTAAAGAGAAGTTTAGACAGTTTAATCCACTTCTCTAAAATCACATATCCACTAAGGAATTTCAGCTTAAACCTGTTAAGTTCAAGGCACTGAATTGCTTAATTATTACACGTGAATATTTTGATCATATTTATTAATATTTCCCTTCACTATTTTTCTGAAACTGACCTGGAAGGAGGACTATCTGAATATGATCTCTTCTTCAGATTCCAAAGTCCTGCCTCAAAGTCCAGGTCCAGCCCAGCAGACCATCACTTTCCTCTGCAAAATAAATAAATAAGTAACTAAATGAATGCAAGCAAGCAAGCAGCCTAAAATAAACCATAGGAGAGTGATTTGGGGATTCTCTGGAAATATTCACAAAGGGAGGATTCGAAGAAGGCAAATGGGATTTGCCCAACTCCCGAAAGGACCTTGATAAAATCTGCACATCAAAGGAAGCCCAAGGCTTCAAAAGGCAGGCTCTGGGTTCTGCCCTTTCCGCCTCCGGGCATGGCTAACTGGTTCACCTGCCGTCAAAGCCAGAAGTTGCAGAGCAGGGAGCTAGGGGTTTCGTGGCAGGCACCTCACAGTGGTCAAGAGTGTGTCTCTGGAGGCCGACACAGCTGACTGGGCTTTTCCAACCTTTCATTCCTCAGCTCTGGGATCTTCACCTGGGCTCCAAACATCCAATAGCTCTGTGGATGGAATTCAGGACACTCATGAACCTGAACAGAAAGAAAATCCATCTTTGTTGACTAGCCTCAAACTGAGATTAAGTATTTCTTTCCATTAATTCTGAATATAGGCAAAATATATGTAGCAGGCCTGGGAGTCTCTGTGACTTTGTCAACAATAAAAATCACTGATATTGGCATATCACATCACGTGTCACAGAGAACTTGCTATCCTTTATCCTCATGACACCTCTGCCATCGTGGTTGTTATTAGATCTGCTGCTGGGACTTCATATTTCACAAGTTGAAAAAGAAGCACAAATATCACTGTATTACAGTTTCTTTCCTATTTAATAACTGTACTTCAATGTGGTTGATTTCTTTAGTAATCTTATTTATCTATCTTATTTTAAGGATTTTAAAACACTATTCTGAGAAGGGGTCCTGAGGCTTCAGTAGACTGCCAAAAGTCTATGGTGTGTACACACATGCACACGCATGCACACACAATATCAGAACCCCTGTAGAACAGCCGATAAACTCTTTCAGCCTCAGTTTTGTTATCAGTGAAATGGTTCTAAGAATCCTTTCAGTGCATTTGTGAACAGCACCTGTACCCACGTATGTGAAAGTGCCTGGCACATAAGAAATACTCAGTAAATGCTAACTTTCCTCTTTCTTCTTGACGGTCACATGCATACAACCAGAGGTAGTGTATTTACCACCTGCCTTCCGTAGCCTCCCTTGAAGGGCTGGTTGCTACACACTGGCTCATATTTATTCCCCTGAATAAAATGCCCCTCCCACACCGCCACGACACACGTCCAGTAAGAGGGAGCTTGACAAGATCACAAATATTTGAACAATCCTTGGGGTAACATGGAGCAATGACCCCAAAGTACGTGCTGCACCAGCTGAAAGTTTATCCTAGAATGACAAACGTGACAACTCACAAAGTGAGGAGGGAAAGGGCCAGATAAGATAAAGAGCACCTACAGAGCCTAAGGCACACCTTGTGCAGAGAAAGAAATTCAGCGCTGAGTGGCATCAGGGGAGTAAGAACACCAAGTGAAATAGTCTATTTTCTAGAAAGTTCCCAGCATCTGGGGTATAGTACAGACAGTTCATGTAAATGCAGCTTTGTAGCTAGTTGTGACCCTGGGTAAGATGCTGACCTTCCCGTGTGGCTAGGAAAAATCAGATAGATCGCTGTAAAGCACTGATGTGCTCTTTGAACAGAGTAAGCCTTCAGCAAATGATGCTATTATTGTTCTTATTATTAACACTATTATGTTGATATATAAAGTTGCTAATATCCCAGACTCAGTGTCAGAGAGTCCACTTCACCAATTAAAACTATATACCCTTGGGCCACTTTAAGTTTTTGTGCGTGGGTCTCTTCATCGTGACATGGAATAGCATTCGTGTCTTGTAGGGTGGTTGTGGGAATTAATTGAGACAATATACAAACTGGACTTAGGCTGGAGCCTGACACAGAACAAACACAGATTAAGAGTTAGCTGTAAATATCATTATTATCGTCATCATAAATCATTACAGACTGGACGTAGAGAAATGGAGTCCTCAGATAGAAACAAATGAAAAAGATAATTTCTTGGTGTGATAGAGATCTGGACCAAGGATAGGCAAACCATCCTCCACCTGATTTTGTAAATAAAGTTTTATTGGAACACAGCCATGCCCATTCATTTATGCGTTGTCTGTGGCTGCCTTCACACACAGCAGCAGAGCTGGGTAGTTGCAACAGGGACTTTATGGACCACAAAGCTGAAATATTTACTATTTGGTCCTTCAGGAAAAGTTTGTCTCCTCATGTGGAGAAGTGGTGGTGTCTTGACAAGATGCCCCATGGGGATGCTAATGAGACATTTGACATAAGCTAATTATTATTTTTCTGTGTTGGTGTATTATACAGCTGAGAAGAATAACATCCTTTCTTCTATCCATGTGTATATCCATCTACTCATCTATTTATATTCAAAAAATATTCAGACACTGCCCTAGGTGTTAGGGATGGAGAAATGAGCTAAGTTTATCTGGGCAGTTGACAAGTGAATGGGTAATTTGCAATTCAGTGTGGCAGATGTTGGAAATCAACCAGGGCTAATCCACCCCATGGTTTGTGTGAATTAGAAAAAGGTGAAAAAAGTACTCCCTTGGAGCAGTCAAGACTTGGTGAATCAATGGATCTCAGCCCTCATTGGCCACTTTGGCCAGACCATTTGCACAGTGCCCAAACAGCACAACTTTATATGGCAGTCCTGAGAGCAGTCACTACAGTGTGCAAGTGGGATTGAGAAGGGCAAAGTCACATTAGGGAGGAATCCAGGGTACAGGTCTCAAGTGAGGCTTCGTGAAGTAGGAAATGAGAGCTGAGTCTTGAGAGGGGAATAGAGGATGAGGGAGATAAGTGGGATGGGGCAGGCGACAAGGAAGGCATTCTCAGGTGAAGAAAAGTACTTTAGTAGACAGTGGGGCCAGGATGAAGGTGGGAAGGGCCTGGTGGGTACTTACCCTGCAGAGAGCTGTGTGGTTACAGCATGAATTGCTGCAGGGATAATTTCAGACCCCATCAACTCAACTCCCCTCTGTTTTATATTCTGATCATAACTCAAATCTGCTCACTTCTCTCCAATGCTACCATCACCTTCTGTACAAGACCATCAAGAACTCCCACCCTGATAGCTGCCAAAGTCATCTCGATGGTCCCACCAACACCTCCCTGGCTGTACAGCCAGAGGGATCATTCTGAAGTCAATCTGATAATGATTCTCCCCTGCTCTAGCACCTGCCACGGCTCCTCTGTGCTCACAGATCAAATCCACACTGCTTAATGTGCAATCCAAGAGTGTTTCTGGTTCAATCTCTGCTTCTTCCATTTTTATACTGCTGTAAAGAACTGCCTGAGGCCAGATGCGGTGGCTCACATCTGTAATTCCCACACTTTGGGAGGCCGAGGTGGGTGTATCATGAGGTCAAGAGATTGAGACTATCTTGGCCAACGTAGTGAAACTCTGCTAAAAATACAAAAAAATTAGCTGGGCATGGTGGTGCATGCCTGTGGTCCCAGCTACTAGGGAGGCTGAGGCAGAAGAATCACTTGAACCCAGGGAAGGCGGAGGTTGCAGTGAGACAAGATCGCACCACTGCACTCTGGCCTGGCGACAGAGGGAGACTCCGTCTAAAAAAAAAAAAAAAAGAACTGCCAGAGACTGGGTAATTCATAAAGGAAAGAGGTTTAATTGACTCATAGTTCAGCATGGCTGGGGAGGCCTCAGGAAACTTACAATCATGGCTGAAGGTGAAGGGGAAGAAGCCACCTTCTTCACAAGGCAGCAGGAAGGAGAAGTGCTGAGCAAAGAGGGAAGAGCCCCTTATAAAACCATCAGATCTCATGAGAACTCACTCACTATCCAAGAATAGCATGGGGGAACCACCCCCGTGATCCAATTGCCTCCCACCATGTCCCTCCTGCAACGTGTGGGGATTACAGTTCAGATGACAACATGAGATGAGATTTGGGTGGGGACGCAGCCAAACCATGTCACCTTTCCCCAAAAATGCTTCCCCAGAGATTCTTTTTCTTTATATTTTCGTAAGTTAGAATTCTTGTTTCTCTCCTTTTGTACAAATCAGCCAAGTAAACAGTTTTATATATATATATATATATATATATTTATATATATTTTATATATATATTTTTTATATATATTTTATATATATATCCTCAAGTAAACACTATATAGATACTTCTTTCAACATGTAAGCATTATATATATATATATATATATATAAAGTTTATGTGTATGGTGTTTGCATATACAAAAGTATAGATATAGGCACAGAAATAGATGTAGATATAGATATAGACTGCACGCCACCTTGGTTCAGGGAAGGTCACCTAGAAACCTCGTCGCTGATCTCCCAGCTTCTATCTTTGCCCTTCTCCAAAAAGCAACCAGAGGGATTTTATTATAACCTAAGTCAGACCATGTCACTCTTCTGGTCAAAACTTTCCCACACTGTCTCACTCGGAGTAGAAGCTAAAATCCCTTCAATAGTCCACATAGCCCTTCAAAATCTGGCCTACATTATTTCTCCAACTTCATCTCTCACCGGCTTCTCGCTCATTTCACACCACTCCACTTTTAATAGCCTTCGTGCAATTCCTCAAACATTCCAGTCACACTTCCACCTCGGCATCTTTGCACTGGCTGTTCCCGCTTCCTGGAAGACCCTTCCCACAGATCTCTGTGTGACATTCTCTCTCTCTCTCTCTCGTTTCTCATCCCCCCTCAAGACTTTACTCAAATGTTACCCTCTCATAGATATTTTCTCTTATAACCATATTTAAAATGGCAAACCATTCCCAAATTTTTAACTCCTTTTTTTTTAAGATGGAGTCTCACCCTGTCACCAGGCTGGAACACAGTGGTGTGATCTCAGCTTCCTGCAACTTCTGCCTCCTGGGTTCAAGCAATTCCCCTGCCTCAGCCTGCTGAGTAGCTGCGATTACAGGCACCCACCACCACGCCTGGCTAATTTTTTGTATTTTAGTAGAGATGGGGTTTCACCATGTTGGCCAGGATGGTCTTGATCTCCTGACCTCATGATTTGCCTGCCTTGGCCTCCCAAAGTGCTGGGATTAAAGTGTGAGCCACCATGCCCAGCGTTTTTTTGTTTTTTTTTTTTTTTTTTTTTTGAGATGGAGTCTCACTCTGTCACCCAGGCTAGAGTGTAGTGGCACGTTCTTGGCTCACTGCAACCTCTGCCTCCAGGGTTCAGGTGATTTTCCTGCCTCAGTCCCACTGAGTGGCTGGGACTACAAGCGTGTGCGACCACATCCAGCTAATTTTTTGTATTTTTAGTACAGACAGAGTTTCATCATGTTGGCCAGGCTGGTCTCCAACTCCTGGCCTCAAGTGACCCACCCACCTCAGCCTTCCAAAGTGCTGGGATTAGAGGCCTGAGCCACCATGCCCAGCCTCTTTTGTTTCTTTGTTGCATATGTTACCACACCATATAATTAATTATTATTCTTTGAAAATCTGTTTCTATTGCCTTGAAAGTTCCATGACAGCAAGAATTTATGTCTATTTTGTTTACTGTAATATCCACAGCAACTAGATTAAACCATGGCACATAATAGATGCTCAGTTAATACTTGGGAATTGAATGAATCCCTTACTTTATTGCAGTCAGTATACCTTTATTAGTGCATTTATAGATCCCTTTGATGTATTTGTTAGCCATGTCACACTACGAGTATACACTTATGCTTTAGTTGCCTCAAACCTTACAGTTTTTGTTTGTTGATCTGTTTTACTTACCATTGTAGTGATTTAGGACAAAGTTCTGCGCTCCCAGAAGCCAGCAGTGCAGAGAGAGTTAACTTTAAGCCTGAACACCCCACTGGGTGTCCCAGAGACCCTCCTCTTGCCCTGACTTGTTGACTGGCCACCTTTTTTGGGTTTGCTGTAGTTTGTTTACCTTGGACTGTGCTTTCTCCCTGCGGTTTGCTGCCCTGGGCCTCTGGTTTGAAGTCAGCCGCCCAATGACCTCGACACCATCACCTCGCCTCCAGCCACGGGCCATGCTCCACACGCCACCGACACTTTGGCCAGGGGGAGGGGAGAAATGGCTTAATCATTGCAGGTCAACACCCAGCCTGGATCTGCCTGATGGACAACAGTATTGATAGTCTAGCTGACCCTTGTTCGACAAGCTGACATTCCCCATATTTCACAGGCCGACGCTGGACGTGCATCAAAGAGACTGTCAGGTCACCAAACAGCTAATTAAAGCAATAAAGAGTCAGGAAGGCTAAATGGCCCCTTTCTCCCTCGGGAGCCTAAGGTCCCTTGTAGGAACCTGCATGTTTCCTTCTTCCCTGGAAGTACAGTTCAAGATTGAGAGGATATTGGGGAATGTCCCAGCAAGCCCTCGGATCAGAAAAAAGATGAAGGTAAGTTCCAGATACTAGGTTCCTATCCCGCTCTTGACCCAGCCCCATCTCCACCATTATTTCCATTTTTAGGAGTTCAATATGAGTGTGCAAACTAGAGTCCCCAAAGCTCATTCCTCTAGGAGGAGTGTTTGAATAGAAAGCACCTGGATTCTGGTGGCGTTGATCATTACCAGGTCTACATGTCCGAGGAGTGGGATTGAAGGTGTTCACAGGGCCTGCTCACCCTGGCCACCTTGGCAGTAGAAAGAGTAACAAATTTGTAGCCAGACACCCTGGGCATGAACTCCAGCTCTGTCACATGCTAGCTGGATGGCCTTGGCTTGGTTCCTTAGCCACTCAGCCTTGGTTTCATCATCTCTAAAAGGCAGATGAGAATAAGGTCAATATTAGAGAATTGTTGCAAAGATTAAACCAGTGATTCTTAACCCCGGCCCTATATGAAAATCATTTTAAGTGTTCTGGAACACAGCTTTGTCCAGGCTCCCTAAGGCCGGTGGATTCAGAATCTCTGGGGCTTGGTCTTGGGTGTCTTCTATGTTTAAAAAGTCTCTTTGGATGAGTCTTACATGCAGACAGGGCTAAAAATCACCAGATTGAATGATATAAAATGATCACTGAGCTCACACCAGGACTGGCACATAGTAGGGGCTTTGTGAAGACTGATCCTCTTCCCCCCGGCACCTTCTGTCTCTAAACTTCACTTGGACTTGCTTTAAGGGGAGCAGGTGAGAGGTGACATTAAGCAGCTGTCCCCAAATGTTGCTTTTATCTTGAGGACTTCTACTGCTCAGTTATGAATAGGATCCAGTTTCTCTTTCTTCCCCGAAGACTGTTGCACCCAGGTGTTTTCTATAATGCTGTGTCATCATCTCTCAGGACCTTTGTTGACATATCCCCAAGAAGCTTCTGGCATTGAGTCTGATATATGGCATCAATTGCCTCCAATTCCTGGTTCAGCTGTCACAACGTCACTACAGCCCTGCTGAGGGAACCTGAATCACACCTGTATGTATTAAGTGGCCAACCTGAGACAAATCTATATTGGACCAGAATGGAAAACATGCAGTGACACATCTGCAAACAAGTGTTGCACAGACAGTTCACCACCAAGAAAGGTGTTGACTTCCTATTTTATGTATCTCATTTCAGAGAATTTTTAAAAGAGTGAAAATGAAAATGTATTGAGGTGCTAGCACAATGATATTATAGTGATTCATCCAGGCCCTATGCACATGACCTTCTCTGTAGACTTGGGTGGG
This sequence comes from Rhinopithecus roxellana, assembly GCF_007565055.1. NCBI lineage: Eukaryota > Metazoa > Chordata > Mammalia > Primates > Cercopithecidae > Rhinopithecus > Rhinopithecus roxellana. Next base: position 90,675,827 of record NC_044558.1, read on the forward strand.
ACATTTTGCCTCTCTGTACCTCAGTTTCTTCATCTGTAAAATGGACATATTGATATATCTCCCACGTAGTGTTGTTGTGAGGACCAAATGATATACTGCACATGAAGTACTTAAAATAAGGTCTGCCACCATATACACCATGGAATACTATGCAGCTATAAAAAAGAATGAGTTCATATCCTTTGCAGGGACATGGGTGAAGCTGGAAGCCATCATCCTCGGCAAACTAACACACGAACAGAAAACCAAACACCTCATGCATATTCTCACTCATAAGTGGGAGTCGAACAATGAGATCACATGGACACAGAGAAGGGAACATCACACTCTGGGGCAGTTCAGGGGGTAGGAGGCAAGGGGAAGGAGAGCATTAGAACAAATACCTAATGCATGAGGTGCTTAAAATATAGATGATGGGTTGATAGGTGCAGCAAACCACCATGGCACATGTATACCTATGTAACAAACCTGCACGTTCAGCACATGTATCCCAGAACTTAAAGTAAAATAAAAATAAATAAATAAATAAGACCTGCTACATAGTTAGATTTCCATAAAGGAAGAGATGATTATTGCTATTATTCAACACATTTCTATTGGATGCCTCCTACAGGCCCGTCAACATAGAGAACTAAGAGGTACAAAGAGGAAGAAGACAGAGACCCCAGATTTGCCAACTTTATGTTCTTGTTGAGGAGAGAGATACATAGAGAGAGAGAGTATTGTGACAGATCAGCCAGTATTTACTATGGGCCTCCTGTGTGCTCGTACTGGCCTAAGATCTTGAGACACATCAGTGAATGAAACAGACAAATTTCCTTGCCCTGCAGGTGGTTATATTCTATCAGGGAGAGACTCCTTAAGGAAATTCATTAATAACTCATTAATGATTTCCTTAACGAATCCTTAAGGAGGATATGTTAGAAGGCGATGCCAAGTGGTTATATTTTAGCAGGGAGACAGAGATTCTCAAGAAAACTAAGGAAAAAAAAATATATGTTAGAAGGTGATAAGGGCTCTGGGGAAAGAATGGTGGGAACGTTTAAAGGATTCTCTGGCATCAAAGGGAAAGGGCACTGTTCGTTCCTGGGAGGAGAAATCGGCATCCTACCCACATCTGCAGAGACGGCCATGCAGAGAGGGCCTGCGTGAATCGCTGTAATATCATCGTGCTAGGACTTCAGTAAGTTTCATTTTCACTCGATGCATTTAAGATGGCACCATCTCCTGCATTGCAGAAATCAAAGGTTGGTTGTCGCTGGCTGCCAAGCTCATTCTCAGACTTCTTGACTCCGGGATGGGTCAGGAATCATTCATTCGATTGCATAGATGGAAAAGCTGATAAAACAGGCAAACTGTGATTTCATCCAAGATTTCCTGGGAATTTGTAAACGGATTTAGAAACATCAAATAGATTAAGGACCCGAGCTTTAAATTTGAAACAGGCCTGGGTTACAGCCCCTGCTCCATCATTTACTTTAGGAAAATCATTTCCCCTGTGAGTCTCAGCTTCCTCATCTGTAAAATGGGAATAATAGTATCTGATGGTTAGTGTGAGGACCCAGTGAGCTCACGTTTGTGAGGCATTCAGCACAGTGTCCTGAATATGGTGACACTCCAGAAATCATAGTGGAATTTATTTTGCACTCATTGATGATTTCAAACTTCTGACAAACGTACGTTAGAATGTGTATATGTGTGGGTATATATACATGGAATGCCATCCAAAAGTGAATATATATTACATATGTGTGTGTAAATGTGTATTGCATAATATGCATATGTGTATGTATGTTGTATACATATATGTGTATGTGCACATGCATGTACATGCCGAGTTTCACCCAAAGGTGATTATGACAACGTATGCATGTGTGTATATGCACCTTGCATGCATATGTATGTATGTATTTTGTATGTATATGTTTATGTATGTGCCTATGAATGGGGTAGCTATGCATATATACTCATGCAAAGGTAATTTTTAATATATGCAAATTATGTGCATATATGATCATGTGTATGTACATGTATATGTGTATTTACACGTATATATACTATATATATGTGGTATGCGTGTGTGTGTATGGTGTATATGTGTTTGTGCATGTGTGTGTGTGTGTGCGCACGCGCATGCATCTACACACACACACACACACAGACACACACACACACACACAGTCCTTTCTCGAGCTGTTTTTCTCTCCAGGAGCAATGAAGACAAGAACTCCTCACAGCCTGTTTGATTCTCAACTTTCCTGTCCCCAGCAGATACTGGGTATATATTCGCAGATGTGGCAGCCTGCCTGGCTGAACCCCAGAGGTCTAGCATGTCTGAAATAAGGCAAAACCCTGCCAAGGCAGGAGACAGAATGGTTAATAACTTCAGTGGAGAACCTTGAGATAAAATGGGTTAAAGTGTTTGATTTTTGCAGCTCTGTAAGGTTACATTCAGCTTCCAGTCCTTGTTTCTCTCCCCTACTCTCTCACCCTCTTTTTCTGCCTCCCGATGAAAAATATGCTCCGGCTTAATAGAATTACTCTCAGAGCCATCAATGCAAACGCTGTTTCAGGGCAATCTCATTCGAACAAATGTATTTTTATTTGAACAGTGTTACTTGAAAAATTAAATCGCTGTATCTGTTCCCTTTTCCCTCCCTCCCCCCAGTCATCCATACGGCCCTCACAATGGGGAGGAGAGGCGAGCAGAGCAGAGCTGAACTGTTTTTAAATGAATTTGATCTGATTTAATGATTCCTCTCTGCATTAATTAACAGTGAAACCAGCCAATATGTTGTGTCATTCATAGATGTATCCACCGGCATCCGTTTTATTTTTGGAGTTGACTGAATGTATCTCTCTTCATACTTATTGTCTTTGAAAAGTTCAGAGCTAGATTAGAGGAGGCCTGGCGGAGATGTGGGGACTGGACATGTCCACATGAGTGCAGGTGTGTGTGGGTTTGGGAACATCTGTGGTCCATTGAAATAGGGGCAGCTACCCAGAGGTTGGTACCAAAGAGATCTAGGTTTGAATCTCAACTCAAGTGCCCAATAACTATGTGATTTGGGGCAAGTCCTGCCACTGCTTTCTGCCTCATTTTCTCCCTCTGTGGGTTGGGGATAATAATTGTGACCACTTCCCAGAGAGCTCGTGAGGGTAGAATGACTACAGGTGCCTGCAGGGGATTGGAGATCAAAGATGGCATCATCTCCTGGATTGCAGAAATCAAAGGTTGGTTTCCAAGGCAGCAAGAAAGCACTAGGACATCAGGGAAAAACTCCCCCCGGCCAGCCTGTTCAGGAGGCTTTGCACCTCGATTGTGTTATGGAGACGGGGCCAGCTTCATAGCCTGTAACCTGCACAGTCACCCAGAGCCTGCACACCAAGGGGCTTCTCCTTTGGTCTGATGCTCTCCTGTCACTGTCTTAAAATACTTAATAATCATATCTTTTTGTTGCATGTGAAGTCTGACAGGACAACAAGCAGAGGAAATGTGTCATGGGCATCTCCTCCACCATTTTGTGTCCTGCATCTGCATTTAACATGTGCAATATCTGAACCTAGTTTTCTAGAACAAGGGACCCACATTTTCATTTGGCACCAGGTCCTACAAATGATGCAACTGGTCCTGTACAAAGAGACTGTCCTTGAGTGATCATCTGTTTTAAAAAAGCAGTGCTAATATTTTTTAAAATGATTCTAAAGAAGGTGGAAAAATTGCTGAGCACCTGCTCTGTATTATCACACTTGGTATCACATATCTCATATATTTACGACTTTAAAATTTTCTAAAATAGGTATTTTGTTTTCATTTTTTTATAGATGAGAGGAACTGAGGCTTGAAAGAATTAAGTAATGTGTTTAGGATCCCATAGCTAAGAAAAGATGACTCCAGACGAAACCTTGTCTGTCCATGAGGCCTTTTTCTTTTTTTATTCCTTCTCTCCAGTCCTATTTCCTCTTTCCTTATTCCCTCCCTCTCTCTTCCCCTTCCTTCATACATAGAGGTCTTCAGTGAGTGCTGGTTGATCTAAAGGGAAGTGAAATGAACTCACTGTAATTTTAATGATTGATCAGTTAGTATCTTCAGCAGGCATCTACACTTCCCGGAGTTGGGGTCTAAGCTAAGCTCAGACACCATATGCCAGTCAATAATTATGAAAAAACTGTGTTTGATGAGTGGGAAACTGCTGAATTTAATGTCAAATATTCCCTAACCATTCAAGCCACCAAAGAAAGCATATGGTTGTGTTGAATGACAGTTCGTTTTTTCTGGTTTCAAATGAGGCATCGCTGTCACTTAGCATCGTTTAAAAGATAAATTGAAATGATTTTCCTGAAAGTGTACACAGAAAAATAACAGGTTTGCTGTTTAATCTTTCTGATCCCTAGGACAATGCCACCTCTCTCTATAAATTTTATTGAAACCAAAACCCTCTACAAATCCCTTAAAGCAATAACAGCTCTGTTTTCCCCACAGAAAGGTTTGGTCAGAACAATCTTCAGGAGACTGCACTCAGAAGACACGAAAAGAACAGGTCCAGGTACAGAATTTGAAGTTATGAAGTCTAGTAGTAACCTGTGTTTAGCATCTACTAAGATGACAGGCCCTTTAAAGATTTTACCTCATGGACGGGCCCAGTAGCTCAAACCTGTAATCCCCACACTTTGGGAGGCCGAGGCAGGCAGATCAGTTAAGCTCAGGAGTTCAAGAACCACATGGCCAATATGACAAAACCCTGTCTGTACTAAAAATACAAAAATTAGCTGGGCACGGTGATGCACATTTGTAATCACAGCTACTCAGGAGGTTGAGGCAGGAGAATCTCTTGAACCCGAGAGGCAGACGTTTCAGTGAGCCAAGATCACGCCACTGCACTCCAGCCTGGGCTACAAAGCAAGACGCTGTCAAAAAAAAAAAAAAAAAAAAGAAAAAGACTTTGTCTCCCTTAGTTCCAAGAACAGCCATAGGTAAATACTGTTAATATCCTCATTTAATTGATAAGGAGGTAGAAAATCAGAGTCAATAATCTGCCCATACAACTAGAAAGGGGAGACATGAAACTTCACAGCCAGATATCTTGAACCCCAGAACCAAGATTCTTAACCAGGACTCACTCTGAATTTACTCTTTGAAGGAAGCAAAGGATGGCTGTCCCAGAGGAAGAGGTAAATGATGGCATTCTCATTCCCCTGGGGGCTGACCTTTTCTAACCAGCTAATTATTTTAATGGCAGGAGCAATTCTTATTCACTAAAATATCTGCTCTGGTCTGATGTGTTTCTTGATCTGTTTCCTTTCCCCTCCATTGCTTTCTGTGCCAACCCACCCTGCTCCTGCCTCCATTGTCTGGAAGACTTGGGTAAATATGCCCCCTTCAGTGTATCTTTTGGCAAGTTCTGAGTATAACAAGAATCAAGTTGATCTGGAGCCCAACAGACTTGGATTGGAATTTTAGCAGCCTTCTTACTAATGCTGAGCTCTTGAGCAATTTATATCATGTCTCTGCACCTCAATTTCCTCATCTGCAAACAGGGATGACATAGTTGTAGTGGATACTGTAATATGCTACCCAGCCTCTCCCTTTGGGAGTGAGGGACCTGTTCTCTCACCTCATAGGGGCGCTGCCACCTGCTACTCCTCGGCTGTCAGTCTTCTTTGGAAATTGCCATAGCTGCAAAGAGAGCTACCTCATCCAAGTATCCCCCATCTTCCCAGGACAGCTGCATCCCTTACCCTAACTGGGGGAAACCCTGAAGTTTATCTGGCTTTAGAGCTCCCCGTGGGGTTGACTGAGGCCCTTGTTCAGGCTGTAAACCTGGCTTCTCCCTTTTCCCACTCCTGCTTCCTTTCTGTTACTTCCCCTGCTACTGATTTTGCATGTCTTCCTCAAACCTCCTGCATGTTCATCTTCATCTGAGAGAGGAGAATCTGACTCTTGACAAAATCCCTTAAACTAAATCCTAATTCACTGTTAGCTGTTATTTTATGATTTATTTGGGGGAAAATATACTCAATTGCCTTTGATGTGCTGGGCGCAGTACTAGGCACCAATGGTAAAAGTTAAGACTTAACAAACTTGAAAGTTCTTGAAAGGGTGATTTGGAGGAGGAAAAGTATAGTGATGATGTCTTTAGGGAGATCTACATTAACAGACTCCACATGTAGGATTCATTGAATCTGAGTTCCCTTCCCTTGTATCCACCCACTTTGTTTAGGAAGAGGAATGTGCAGACTCTGACAAGGGGTAGGGATTGACTTGCCCAGGGACACAGAGGAATGGGTGTTTGCTGTGCCTAAAAAGAGAGCCAGATCTTCTCATTCACAGGCCTGTTCTCCTTGAGTGTGGTCCCCAGCCTCCATCTGGATGTTCCAGGGAAACTCCTCCCATGTCTTAGTAGGGATGGCTGTGCCAAAAATGATGCTTCAACACAGGTCCCAGTATTCTGGCAGCCAATGATGGGTGACTAAGAATAGATTTTGCCAAGTGCAAGGCGTCCTCTTTCTTCATCACCACCATCACCATCATCATCAGTGATTGATGATGATGAGTTCATCGTCACTTTAAGATATTGTCCCCCATAGTCCTCCCAATAATCTATGACATTGTGAAGAAAACAGATGCTCGAAGCAGCTAGGCAAGGGAAATCACACAGCTATTTGCCATTACTTTTAATGGCAAAAACCACAGTTACTTTTGCACCAACCTGATAAAAAAGAAGAGTGCTAGGATTCAACCCCAGGTTGGCTGGCTGCAGAGCACCTCTCTTAACCATTGAGCTATCTGACTCTCTTTGTGTGCCAATTCTTTAAGTATCATATGCTCATTCCACACATATTTCTGGAGCACTTTTTTTTTTTTTTTTTTAGCAATGGCATCTCACTCTGTCACCCAAGATGGGGTGCGGTGGGGTGATCATAGCTCACTGCAGCCTCAAACTCCTGCACTCAAGCAACACCCCCATCTGAGCCTCCTTCCTGAGTAGCTGGGCACAAGCCACCTCACTCATCTCTTCTCTCCATTTTTTAATTTTTTTATTTTTAGCCAAATAGAAGTATGTCCAATCAGAGACCTGCAGAATAAGCCTTTTTGGAAAAACACTAAGAGGTATACGGGGCAGGGGCCATGTTTTTTGTTTTTTTTTTGTTTGCTTGTTTTGTTTTTGGGGGGGGGACAGAATCTCGCTTTGTTGCCCAGGTTGGAGTGCAATGGCGCAATCTCGGCTCACTGCAAGCTCTGCCTCCCGGGTTCACGCCATTCTCCTGCCTCAGCCTCCCGAGTAGCTGGGATTACAGGCGCCTGTGACCACACCTGGCTAATTTTTTGTATTTTTAGTAGAGATGGGGTTTCACCGTGTTAGCCAGGATGGTCTCGATCTCCTGACCTCATGATCCGCCCTCCTCGGCCTCCCAAAGTGCTGGGATTACAGGTATGAGCCACTGCGCCCAGCCCAGGACCATGTTTTATGCTCACTCTGTAATGATGAAAATGAGAGCAAACACTTTGCTTGTGTTTAACGTTTCCTAGACACCATTGCAAGTCCTTGGCCAATCAATGTGTAACTCACAAAATTCTTACAACTGCCAACAGGTGAAGAAAGGTCACACAGCTTGCGAGTGTCAGAGCTGGGATCTCAACCCAGGCGCAGCTGGGATCCATAGCCCGTGCTCTTGAGGACTAGGCTTTAGTCCAGGGCTTACAAACTACAGCGCATAGGCAAAATCTCACTGTTGACTGCTTTTTAGATAAAGTTTTATTAGAACACAACCATGCCTGATTATGTATCTATTGTCTACGGCTGCTTTGGGGCTACACTGGCAGAGTTGAGTATCGGCAACAGAGATCTTATGGGCCACAGAGCCCAAAAGATTTATCTGCTGACCCATTACTGAACACATTTGGCACCCCTACTCTCCAGCCTCTCTTAGGGCTTCACATGCAGATCTCTCAGACTTCACAGCATAATTTAACAAGGTGGATATTATTATTTCATAAAGAAACAGAGACCAAAGGGAAGTTAAATAGTAGGTGCAAATTTAGCAGCCAAGGAAACGGCAAAGCAAGGACTTATTCACAAGCCAGCTGATTCCAAAATGCATGCCAGTAACCCCTGGGCTTTACCAGTGTGCAAGGAAACACGTGGACAGCTGAACAGTTAGCTCTCCGAGGGGAGAAGTCTTGTCAGTCTGCAAGGCTGGTGTTATTGAAACAGTGAAATAAGCCTCCATGCCCCCCTCATACTTCCCCACTGGACCTAGTGGCCACTTAATACAAACTGCCCCTTCCCTCCCACAGCAGGTTCCCCCATCTCTGGCAGTTAGAGTGTCACCGGGACAGAGAAAGCCATCCATCTTCGGGGGAAGTGATCGCTCCCAGCAGGGTGCTGCCTCCCCAGCCGCTGAACCAACAGGACCCTGACAGGCATGATGCATTCTCCATGGGTCACCATCACTGTCCAGGGTTGGGCTCCTGTGTAGGAAGTTCTGGAATCCAGAGGAGTGGAGATGAGGGGAGACACCAGGCAGCTATTTGTAAATGAGCAGCACAAGGGCTGACTCTGTATAGCCACCTGGAGAGGGCAATAGGATGGAGAGAGAGCAGCCTGACCAAGTGGAGTCTTTCTAATAACAATAACAACAAAAACAAGCATAATAATCAATAACAACAATAACAATAGCAAACTCAGAGCCCTTATTGTGAGCCAGGCTCAGGCCTCAGGGTTGTGCATATGTTGACACTTACAGTATATAACAATCCTACGAAGTAGAATGATTATTCCCCCCATTTTACAGAGATGCAGTTCAGTACTTTGTCCAAGGTCACAGAGATAGTTGCTTACTACCTTCTGCAAATCAGAATGCGAGCCCAGGCAGTCTGTCTCTGAACTGCCACCCTTGCCGCCCCTTCCAAGGCTCCTGTTGAGAATGCAAAGTACAATAGGTAGAATTCTGCATGCCCTAACTTCACATCACAACTGCATTTCTTCTCTGTCATTTCTGGAAGGGTTCTACTGCTTGCAAAAATTTGACCAGAAGATCAAGCACAGAACAAAGGTTACTACGTGTGTTGGTTTTATCATTCATTCTGCAAATATTTACTCAGCACCTACAATGTGCCAAGCACCATGCTGCATTTAGTGGAGCAATACGAGGGGGAAAAACAAGCAAGTTTCAGGCTTAAAAGGCTTAAAATCTATGGTGCAAACAGACATCAATGCTCAAGGTATGGTTGTAAATTTGCAAGAGGGAGAAGAGGCAGTACTCCAGGCACATGCAATAGCAGGAGCCCAGAAAGGTTCTTGCAGAAGGGAGACTGACATCAAGATCTGAAGACGGTGGAGGAGTCAACTTGGGAAGGGGAAAGCAACCCAGGCAGAAGGAACAGCATGGAACAAAGGCCTGGTGTCTGAGGCCTAATGCAAGCATTCAAGGAACTGAAAGGCACTCAGTGCAGCTGGAGAACTGAGGGTGCAGAAGCCCAAAGCACACTTTGAGGGAAGAGGAGTAGGTAGGACCCCCGGGACTTTGTAGGTTCTCGGAAGCATCTGGGCCTTTGTCCTAAAAACAACTGGGAGCCACTGGAGAATTTTTTTAAGCTGGCTGTTCACAGACTCAGAATAGCAGATCCCATTGGCTGGGAAGAGAAAATTTGGTTTGGGTTTCACCATCCTGCACTAGGCAGTCACCATTCACTGCCACATCCACCAAGGACATTCAGGACAGGAATCTAGAGAAGGACCAAGGAAACAGGAGACAGGCAGTGAGGAGAGGGTAAGGCCTGGGCTCTGGCAACAGGTGAGAGGCAGAGAGGGATACATAAGCAAAGAGAGCACTGTGCACTCTGTCCCAGTCATTTCACCACAGTGATGCAGCAAAAAGAAAATTTGGGGGCTCCCCCACTCCCTACCACCAACCCCCTCACAATAGAGTCATGCAAACTCTTCTTGCCCTTATCCCAGCCTACTGCCCCCACTCTTTGGGAACTGAGCTGGAGTGGGGGGTTGCCTTCAGGGTGGAAGCAAGTCTGGCCATGTTTTCTGGGTGCTAGCTCAAGCCTAGAGGGGAGAAGTGTGGTAAGAAGGTGAAGAGTAGTCCAGACAAACTCAGGGTGGAGGACTAGATGAAGCCTCATTCCCTAAAACAAGCTGGGAGCTTTCAACTACTATCCTCAAACCCCCATTCTGCTTGTCATATGCTCCTGTGCAGGCCGGACAGAAGTTGGATTTCTGCATAGGAGATGGCCCCAGCCTCCCACTGCAACCCTGATCCTGGGTTGGAGCAGCCTGGGGCTGGGGCTGCTCTTTCATGAGCCCTCACTACCAAATGCAGCAACCTTCCCCCCAAGCATCCTCCTACCTCCTGTCTCCATCCACTCCTACCACATCCATCTTCCCATGAAGATGGTCTTTTCCTTCCTAAGACCCAGTAGTATTCTTCATTCATACATTAAGAGTCTGAGGCACAGAGAGATTGTATGACTTAACTAAGATCACCTGGTGAACAAAATGGAATGGAAACAAAAGGGAAAGGGGCCTTTAAAATAAAAATCAACTGTAGCACTTTCTACTTTCTTGGGGAGTGGTAATGTTTGACGATTTGTCTCTTGGGATAAGTAATATATATTATCAATTAATAATAAGTGTTCTAGTTACTACTGCTATATAATAAACCACTACAAGACTTAGTGGCATAAGAAACCATTTTATTTGTGCTTAGTCATTCTGTGGGTCAGGAATTTGGACAGGGCACAATGGGAACAGCTTATCTCTGCCCCACAACATCTGGGGACTCAGCTGGAAGATTTGATAGCTGGGGATGACCCAATGGCTAGGAGCTGGAATCATCTGGAGGTGTCATCACTCACATGCCAGGCAATTGATGCAGGCTGTTGGCTGTGACATCAACTGGGATGTTAGCCAGAACATCTACACGAGGCTCAAGCTTTTCCACGTGTTCTGTTAGTGTGTGCTGGTTGGGCTTCCTCACAGTATGGCGACTGGGCTCCAAGAATGAGCCATTAAGAGAACAAGGAGGGAGTGCATGGCCTTTATGAACTAGCCTCAGCAGTCACATAGCATCACTTTTTCTAGTCTATTAGTAAAGGCAATCACAAAGGTCCCACCAAGTTCAAGGAGACATAGTTCTCACACTCAATGGGAGGAGCATCAAGGTTACACTATGAGACAAACATATGGGATGGGAGATGTTGTGACCATCTTTGGGAAATGCAAATTGTCTAACAATCATAGCTAACACTGATGTATTGTGTTCGATGCACCAATCACTCTTCTAACCACATTATGTGAAACTATCCTATCAGGTGGGTACCATTATTATCTGCACTTTGCAGATCAGTAAACTGAGGTAAAGAGATGGTTCTTTTGTTTGGGATGCAGTGGAATGTGGAATAGCCCTTTAGTGGAGAAAGAAGAGGTTGTCATGTGGGGGATGGATGGTGGAAATGGGGCTGACAGAAACAAATTGTTCTACAGCAATTGTTCCCAAAGTGCGGCCCCCAGACTGGCACCATCAGCATCACCCCGGACATTGTTAGAAATGCAGATCCTCAGGTCCAACCCCAGACCTGCTGAGTCAAGAACTCCAGGTTTGGGACCAGGTACTCTGTGTTTTCACAAGCCCTCTAGGTGATTCTGATTCTGATGCATGTTCAGGTTTGAAAAACCCCTGCTCTGTATGATACATGAATGGGCTTTTAGCTTCTGCAGGCAAATCAGAGAAGGGAGGTAAGATCTCAAGGATAGATTGAAGTGGTAAGAAGGGAGAAGGGTCTGGAAAGAATGGGATTTGAGGATATAAGTGGAGGCAAGAGAAAATAGAAAGACAGAGTTAGTGAGAAATTTCCTGGAGCGGCATGTGATTGATAAATGTTTAGAAACAAGCATGCTGAATATTGAACTTGAAGTTGTTTCTTGTTTCAGGCAACAATGAGCCTGTAACAGTAAAATCCTGTAAGTATAGGACATATATATACACACACACTTTATGTACACACACACGCACACACCTTCTTCTTATACCCTGGTATAGTTCTATGTGGTTCCTGCAAAGCACTTGCTTAGATCCAAACCCTTTTATATTGTAAGTCACAGGCATCCAAATCAAACTACACTAATTTTAAAAGATGTTTTATTGTTGCATGTGACAGCTAAGTGTAGGGATGGCACTACCCACAGACTTTGGAGACTTAAAGGACAGCTCTCCCTCCCTGCCCAAATCTTGGTTCTGCTGCCGTCTTGTATGTTGATTCATTCTTTTTTTTTTTCTCCTGAAAAACGGTTGTTCTCCATGTGGCTGGAGGTAAAGAGGGAATGTCTGCAGACAGACAGCTCCCTACTAACATCCTTTCCATTTCCTTCCTCTCATATACATTTACAGGAAGGGACTCCAATTGGCTCTGTCTGGGTCATGTGTTCACCTTTGAACCAGTCACAGCAGCCAGAATAAGGGACTGTGATTGGCCAGCATGGGTCACATGTCCACCCTTGAGACCATGGCTGCAGCTAGGTATTATTAACAGATCCAGCTAACCACATGGTATGGAGAAGGAGAAATTTCCTCAAAGAAAGTGGGATGTCTAGGCTCAAAAGCAGGGGAAAGATGTTGAATAACAAAAAAGAATGCACATCCATGTCAGCAGCGATCACATATCTGTTTGAGTGATCATTTACTTATTTAACCTTTGTTTCTCCAACTTAAGATCCCGTGGGGAAAGGGACTATTATTGTGGGCTATAGTGCTGTACCCCTAATGCTTAACTCAGTGCCTGGCACTGGTAGGTGCTCAATAAAACCCTCAGATATTGAAATAGGTTCTGGACTTTTTTGCCATGTGTCTTATAAAAAGCTTGAGACTTTAACAAAAGGAATTTGAAGGAAAAGAGCTGGAGAAATTAGGAGCATCCTGCCTTGAGACATTTAAGGGAGAGAGAGGAGGGAGTTGGTTCTTGAGGTTCTCCCTCTCATGGTCTCATTGATACAGATGGAGCAGGGACTATTAGTCCCATTTTACAGATGAGGAAATGGGCTCAGAGAAGCCCCTCAGCTGGTAAGTGGAAGAGTCATCACTGAAGCCTAGATTTCACTCCAAAAAATTTAGAGCAAATTATGAACCTCCTAGAAGAGAGTTGGAGCTCCCTGCCTCCCACAACTGCCATGCAGACTCCTGAACCTGGCCTTCCCACCCCTGCCAGTTCCTCTCTCACTGAGCAAGCTGCTAGCTTCACCATATAAGTTGGATTCCGTAGTGCTTTGGAGTGTAGGAGGAAGCAGTGGTTGGGGAAATGCCATTAGAAATGAAAAGCACATTATTCTCCATGTTCTTCCCCACTCCCAACCTATTTCCCAGTGGGCCTGCTGATGCTGAACCAAACAGCTACCCTGCAAGTTAATGAATCATAACAGCAGAGAGAGGAGGAAGTGACTCCAGTCAGCACTCTCCATCCAGAAGGCATTCCGCCTTGAATAATGGTCTGGTGTAAGAAGGGGAAGGAATCAGTATTCCCATTTGACAGATGTGAACACTGAGAAAAACAGAGTGAATTTTGGCAAGTGTAACTCGGTGGCTTTGAATCATCAAGGTCCAATCCTTTAGCTGGGCTCCAGGGAAAGGGTGAAAAATTCACCCAGAGACCTCTTGGAGAAAGTAAGACAATATTTGATATTAGCATTCTAGCTCATTCATATACTTTCCCCCTGAGTCCATTTCGTATCCCTTTGAGGTAAGTTTTATTATCGAGCCCATTTTATAGATAACAAAACTGAAGCTCAGAGAAAATAAGTAACAAGCTAAGGTCTTGCACCCAGTGACCGGTTTCTAATCCTTTAGGTGCAATACCATTGCTAATTCCACCAAGAAAATCCTCACCTGTTTGTGTAGGGCTCATGCCAATCCTAGCTTAACATGGTAGAAAAAGCATTGAGGGCCTTTCTGAGGACCTACTATGTAGCAGCCACTATGCTAGGCCCTGAAGATACAACCCTATGACCCATGGAGTTTACAGTTGAATGGGAAACACAGCTAGAAAATTATATATGTGATATCTGCTGACATGAATGTCTTCTCTTTGTCATTGCTGCATGTCTCTCCCCACTTTTTGAGCACAAATCACCCACTTTTGGGAGGAACTGTCTCTTCTCCATGTCCCTTACTCCATGAGTAATTCTACTCGTTACATCTGGTTCCTGACACCTGCACCCCACTAAAGCCCAAGGGCTAGACATGTGACCTATATTGGCCAATAATCGTGTTTCATCCCTTTGGCTACAGTGATTGATTGGGTCATGAATGGGCATATGATCCAAACAGAGCCAACTGGAGTTCTTTCCTTGAAATTTACATCAAGAAACTGGGAGAGGAGAAAGGGTAAGGATGTAGTTATGGGACTATCTGTAGACACATCTCCAATCCCAGCCACACACAGAAGACCCATTTTCAGAAGAAGAAAATGAGGTCTTATACAAGAGAGCAAGAAAACCAACATGTGGATGAAAGGGAGAGAAAAAGAGATGCATCAAGTCCTGGAAATCCAAGGGTGAGTGTCCCAAGCAGGAGAATCAGAGGGGGGCTACAGCGACTATCCCAACTTAGCCTCAAAAGTCATAGACCATAACTTCTACCAAATTCTATTTGTTAGAAGTGAGTCACTAAGCCTGGTACATAGTCAAGAAGAGAGGATTTCAATGCCATTTTTTATGAGAAGTATACCAAGGGATTTGCAGATATGTTTTATAATTTTATAACCACTGCATCTCCTGTTTCCCCTTACTCAGCCTGGGACCATGTTCTTATATTCTTTCCAAGGCTAGAACCCACAGCAACTGCAAGTTCCTCTTGAATATCTTTTAGTAAGATGATACTGCCTAATTCTGAAGAGGAGAGAGAGAGAACAGGAGCAGGAGACGAGGTCCCTATAACCCTTTCTAGCTATTTCCAAGAGAGGAAATGAAAAGAAGCTAGTAATCACGCTTCCCATTAGTAAGAAACTTTATAACTCTCATTATCTTTCGTATCCAAACAGCCTTGTGGATTGGACAAGGTAATACTGTCCACATGTTACAGAGGAGATACTGAGGCTCAGAAACAGAGAAGGAAATTGCTTGTGATGGCAGATACTCAATGCAGTCTGGATTCTACTTCTCAGCTCCCTAATTTTCTCGGGGTCCATCCTCTTATTTCTAAGTCATGCTTCTTCATCCTATGGACTACGCACGTCTCAGATCATATAGGAGAAGCTGGTCCCGCCGGTGAGGTTTACACCCATCTTAACTGCTCCATAAAACCTCATGAGACTTCCTCGAATCCAGAGAAGTTAAGTCCTGACACTTTAACAGCTCGTTCACGATACACAAACCAGATGGACCCGAGCCTTGAATCCATTTCGCACCATCAGGCAGCAATCACGTTATAGGCTCTGCACGCTGGCTAGGCACAGAACCCTGCTCTTTGTTCTGTCCACAGACACCCTGAGGCAGGGGTGTGGGATACCTATTTCCTGTCTTGCATCTGTTTATAAATGTGCCACCAAAGAAGAGAGGCTGTTGGTCGTTCCCTCTGGATTTAAAACACACTCTCAGCTCCTCATGAACTGAGACAGGTAGGATTTTAGCAAACTGGCATCTTCTGAAGAAAGTAACTGAGAGATGAGATTTCTTTAGTGACAACCTTCATGTTGTAAAAGATAGAAGTGTAGCTTTTGGCTTTTCCGCTTCTAGGAGTGGAAAGGAGCGGTTAGATCACAGACTCCAGGTGCACCAAAACTTTGCACCCTGATGGGTCCAAACTCCAACTCTGCTATTCATGTTTGATTTGGAGCAAACTCCTGATACTCTGACATTCTCTTTATTCATCTGTAAGATGAGTATAATGATACATTATTGCATAAAGTTGTTAGATGTAGACTAATGGTGAGCACCACGTAACTGGCACACAATATGTGCTCAGTTTGTGGTAGCAATTGAAGATCTAAGAGCTCGGCAAGGCAACACAGGAAAAAGTACTGGCCTTATGAGGAATTCCATCCAAGAAGTACACAACTGAGCGCTTCCCAAAAGGTGATCCAAGGGACACTGGACTCAGATGTGAAGGAAAACACACACAAAAGAGGGTCTTTCTTCAATTCAGTTTGGGAAAATTTGAAAGAGACAAAAATAAATAGGGTCTTGTTTTGTTTGTGCTGCAGTTCTTCTCGGGGCCTTTATCATGCTAATATATCCTGTGGATTTTCCAGGTGGTCAGGCGAAAGGATATATAAGGGTGTGTGTGTAGAATGGGGAAGAGGTGAGCTTCCAACATATTTGATCACAGCCGATAATAGAAAGATAGATGATAGGTAGGTAGGTAGGCAGATAGATAATGGGATGGGTGGGTGGATGCATGGATGAATGGACGAGTGAGTGAACAGGCAAATAGATGATAGGTAGACACATAGATGGATAGATACATACATACATACAAACACACATACATGCATAGACATGTTTCCCCGTCCCAACCTCCGTTGACATATTACAGGTTCCTTGTATTTTACAGAACACAATTTTTAAAAAGTCATGTAGAAGATGTTGAGAGGTCCCTAAAAGTGGTGAGTTGGGTTCAAGTAAAGGGAGTCATCTTGGACTGGAGAGGGACTTCCCTTTTGTTTTGGCAGAAAGAAGAGGGGAAATTTTGAAATTTTAGTTATGGTTCATAGTAGGATTGGAGTAGAAAAGGAGGAAGTTGAGCTGAGAGGTCATGGTTTCCATGTTCTCCCTGAAGTGGGCTGCAAGATGACCTCTTAGAGCAAACCAAAGGGTAAGAAGGATCTTGGAGCAGAGGGAGGTGATGGGGGATTACACCTCAGCAGAGCAGGGGTGGGAGGTGACCACAAGGGGCAACCTTTTGAGTGTATAGAGGAAATCATCATCAATTTTTACCGATGAGTAACCTTACATTTTAGTGCTCTAAAAGGTTATTTTGAGGCTTGTCATGGTGGGTCACGCCTGTAATCCCAGCACTTTGGGAGGCAGAGGTGGGCGGATCACCTGAGGTCGGGAGTTTGAGACCAGCTGGACCAGCATGGTGAAACCCCATCTCTACTAAAAACACAAAATTAGCCAGGTATGGTGGTGCATGCCTATAATCCCAGCTACTCGGGATGCTGAAACAGGAGAATCGCTTGAACCCGGGAGGCAGAGGTTGTAGTGAGCCAAGATCGTGCCATCGCACTCCAGCCTGGGTGACAGAGCAAGACTCTGTCTAAAAAAAAAAAAAAAAAAAAAAAAAAAAAAAAAAAAAAAAAAAATTGAAAGAACTTTACAGAATTAAGGAGCTCATATTTTCCAAAACAATTACTTTTTTGGATAAAATGTATAAAGAGAAGTGCATTGCCTTTCCTATCACAGATACCAAGGTCAGTTGGAAGAATCAGGAATATCTGCCCCCCAGTAACAGGCGTTACTTTAAAAAGATATGTATATACTAGGCTGAATAAAGACCCCAGAAATAAACAGGTCCTAATCCCTGGAGCCAGCGCATATGTGACTTTATGTGCCAAAAGGGTCTTTGCATACATGATTAAATTAAGGAGCTCGAGATGGGGGGATTATCCTGGATTAGCTTGGTGAGCCCTAAATGCAATCAAGAGTGTCCTTAAAGAGAGAAACAGGAGGCCGGGCACGGTGGCTCAAGCCTGTAATCCCAGCACTTTGGGAGGCCGAGATGGGTGGATCACAAGGTCAGGAGATCGAGACCATCCTGGCTAACACCGTGAAACCCCGTCTCTACTAAAAAAATACAAAAAACTAGCCAGGCGAGGTGGCGGGCGCCTGTAGTCCCAGCTACTCGGGAGGCTGAGGCAGGAGAATGGCGTAAACCCGGGAGGCGGAGCTTGCAGTGAGCTGAGATCTGGCCACTGCACTCCAGCCTGGGCGATAGAGCGAGACTCCGTCTCAAAAAAAAAAAAAAAAAAAAAGAGAGAGAAGCAGGAGAGAAATGTGACTATAGGAGAGGAGAAGGTGATATGATGCAGAAACAGAGACTGGAGTGACACAGTCCCGAGCCAGGAATGCCACAGCCACTAGAAACTGGAAGAGGCAAAGGGCTGATTTTTTGCTGAATCAGGATCCAGCCCTACCAATACCTTGATTTTAGTCCCATATGATTCATTTTGGACTTCTGGGCTCCAGAACCCTGGAACATAAATTTTTATTGTTTTAAGTCACTAAGTATGCAGCAATTTGTTACAGCAGCAAAAGGAAACTAATACAATAGGTATGTATATATGTATGGATGTGTGTGTATGAGTGTGTGTGTGGGTGAGAGAGACAGAGAGAGAGGGAGAGAGAGAAAGGGAGAGAGAGCATGTGTGTGTGTATTTCCCATGCCACATTATTATTACTGAGTCTTGCTGTCACCCAGGCTGGAGTGCAATGGCGCGATCTCAGCTCACTGCAACCTCTGCCTCCCGGGTCCAAGCGATTCTCTTGCCTCAGCCTGCCAAGTAGCTGGGATTACAGGCATGTGCCACCACACCTGGCTAATTTTTGTATTTTTAGTAGAGATGGGGTTTTGCCATGTTGGCCAGGCTGGTAGCAAACTCCTGGCCTCAAGGGATCTGCCTCTCTAGGCCTCACAAAATGGTAAGATTACAGGTGTAAGCCACCACATCTGGCTCCCACAACCACCTTATAATAGAGACTGTTAATATCACCTCCACTGTGCAGGTGGGGACATTAAGATGAAGAGATTTTAGATATCTGGCTTTAGGCTGCACAGGGAGAAAAGCGTGAAGCCAGGCCTCAGATGTGAGGAGTCTATGCTCTTAACTGCACTATGCTTCCCTGGATGGGGTTATGAGTGTTGAGAAGGCAGGAAAAGGAGGGACAGTCAAGAACATAAAATGGATAAGATGGTAATAAGAAGGAATGGGGTCTGGGCATAGAGTGACTCATGCCTGTAATCTCACCACTTTGGTAAACCAAGGTGGGAGGATCGCCTGAGGCCAGAAGTTTGAGCCCAGGCTGGGCAGCATAGTGAGATCCTGTATCCACACACAAAAATTGAAAAATTATCCAGGTGTGGTGGTGCATGCCTGTAGTCCCAGCTACTCAGGAGGCTGAGGCTGGAGGATCTCTTGAGTCCAGGCATTCCAGCCTGGACAACAGTGTGAGACCCTGTGTCTAAGGAAAAAAACAAAGGAATGAAAGAATGAATTACAGGATTATTTACAATTGGTAGGATGAATGGGACATTGGGAGCAGCCTAAATATTCCAGAATTGAGGATGGGTTAAGCGCCACTAGCAACAATATCGTGAGCACTTGGGGGCTGCATTCAAGTTCAACTCTTGTCTGCCAGCTGTGAATGACTTCACCTCTGAGAAAGTGCTGTAGTAATAGCAACCATCTTGTATTTTGAATTGTTAGGATTAAATGAGAGCGACATGAAAAGGGTCTAGCTCAGTGTCTGACAGTACCCACTCAATAAAAAGCTATCATATTAGTTTTATTAGTACCACATACTACCACATAGCCACCAACAATCATGTTGGCTTTTTAATATTAAAACAGAGGCATGAGACAGCAAGTAGTAAAAGGTTAAAAGATTAGAAACTAGTCAATTATCCATATCAATGCAGAGAAAGAAAGTTCTTTCACTAAGAGAAAGAATTGTTTTTCTGAGATGTAAAATTATGATTTTTTTCTTTTGTCCTATTTTTCAAATTGTGGTAATAGACACATAACGTTAAATTTACTATCTTAACTATGTCAAGCATACAGTTCAATAGTGTTAAGTATATTTATATTGTGTCTTTTGTCCATTTTATTTATTTTTTACATTTTCTACAATAAACACAAATTGTTTTAGTTAACAAGTTAACAGCAAAACATTTTAATATAGTTTTTATGCAGAAGAATTAGCTAATAAAAGGAATACAAAGAAAATATAGCATAGGGCAGTGCATGGAGGCTCACGCCTATAATCCCAAACTTTGGGAGGCTGAGATGGGAGGATCATTTGAGCCCAGGAGTTCAAGACCTGCCTGGGCAACATACTGAGACCCCATCTCTACAAAATAAATTTTTTTAATTAGCCAGACATTGTGGTGCAGACCTGTAGTCCCAGCTACTTAAGGGGCTGAGGTGGGATGATTTCTTGAGCCCACGAGGTCGAGGTTGCAGTGAGTTATGATAGTGCCACTGCACTTCAGCCTGGGTGACAGAGTGAGACCTTGTCTCAAAAAGGAATAAAAGATAAAAGACAGAAAATAAAAGAAAGCATAGGGTGGAAGAAAATCTTTCCAACGTGTAAGATAGTCTGAAGGACATACTGTGGAATACTACACAGCCACAACTAGAACGAGGTCATGTCCTTTGCAGGGGCCTGGGTAGAGCTGGAGGCCATTCTCCTTAGCAAATGAATGCAGGAACAGAAAACCAAATACCACATTTTCTCACTTACAAGGGAAGCTAAGGCAGGGCAATGTGGCATTGTGGCTCACACCTGTAATCCCAACACTTTGGGAGGCCGAGGCGGGCAGATGGACTGAGCTCAGGAGTTCACCACCAGCCTGGGCAACATGGTGAAACCACAACTCCACTAAAATACAAAAAATTAGCCAGGCGTGGTGGCACACACCTGTAGTCCCAACTACTCGGGAGGCTGAGGCAGGAAAATTGCTTGAACCTGGGAGGCAGAAGTTGCAGTGAGCTGAGACTGCACAACTGCACTCCAGCCTGGGCAACAGAGTGAGACTCCATCTCAAAAATAAAATAAAATAAAATAAATAAAATAAAATAAATAGGAGCTAAATGATGAGCATACATGGACACATACAGGAGAACAACACACACTGGGGCCTGTTGGAGGGTAGAGTGTGGGAGGAAGGAGAGGATCAGGAAAAAAAAAATAAGTAGTAGACATAATATCTGGATGATGAAATAATCTGTACAACAAACATGCATGACACCAGTTTATCTATGTAACAGACTTGCACATATACCCCTGAACTTAAAAGCTGAAAGAAAAAAAATAGAACAATAGCCAAAATTTGTGATAAGGTTTAACAAATAAAAAGACAAAAAGCTGGCCAGGTGCGGTAGCTCACGCCTGTAATCTCAGCACTTTGGGAGGCCAAGGCGAGCGCATCATGAGGTCAGGAGAACGAGACCATCCTGGCCAACACGGTGAAACCCCGTCTCTACTAAAAAAAAAAAAAAAAAAAATTAGCCAGGCTTGGTGGCGGGCCCCTGTAGTCCCAGCTACTCTGGAAGCTGAGGCAGGAGAATGGCGTGAACCCAGGAGGTGGAGGTTGCAGGGAGCCAAGATTGTGCCACTGCACTCCAGCCTGGGCGACAGAACGAGACTCTGACAAAAAAAAAAAAAAAAAAAAAAAAAAGACAAAAAGCTGGTAGAAATAACTGGGTAAAAGATATGAGTAGTCAGTAAAGATATAAAGTAACGCTCAACCACATTAGAAATAAGAGGTGCATACACATGGGATAAGCCGTAGGCAGACATTTTAAGGTGCTATAACCGTTGTTGGTGAAGGTCCAATCATTTTCCCTACACCCTCAGTAACAGTAGGAATAAGCTCTTTATCTCATTCTAAAGAGCAGTTACATTCTACCTGACAGCACTGAAAATCCTTTCTGCTCTGGTAGTTTCATTTCTAGAACTCTCTTCTAAAGAAATGTCATTATATATACAGCGACCTAAGTACTAGAGGTGTATTGCAGCATTTTTGCATTCACAAAAGTTGGAAAGCAATCTTTAAGTAAATCAATGGAGAAATGGTTAAATGAATTATGGCATACCGGTATTATGAAATATGAAGTAACTGTCTAAAAAATGAAAATGAAATATATGTACTGACATGGAAAGATGCCCATGATATTAACAGAAGAAAATGGAAATATCAGAATAATGCGTGTAGTATGTACCCATCTATGCTTAAACATAAGAATTGTACGAGGATCACTGTGTATATGTGTTTGTGTGAATATGCATTCAGAAAAAAAGTCCATTAAGATTGACACAAAAATCTTAACAGTAGTTATCTATAGAAAGTGCCATGGGATTTATTTATAGAAAAAATACATAAATAAAAGAAGTAAAAGCATGAAGCCTGTTGTCAAAGGGGGGTTTTATCATCGCTGAGCATTTGCAAATGACCTTGGAGGCAGATGCAGCTGATGCGTGGTCTCCCTAAAGGGGTCAGGAATCCATGCTGGGAGGCTGAGCTAGATTCCCCCAGACCAATAACTATCTATCTTGATCACAAAATCAGGAAGTTACTTCCACCACCTCTCTCAATAACTCATTCCAGGGCTTAATAACCTTTCCTTGCAGGAAGTTCTTCCTCTCATCACAGCTAAGTCCTTCCTGCTGCCCTGTCAGCCCTAATGAATGTGTCTCCCTTCCATCCCTTCACTCTTGGGAATCAAGGGCTAAGAGTGAGGGGCAGGGCAGGGGCTACTTCGATTTTCTGCAGTTTGTCACTTCCGTCCCGTATTGTGGCAATGCCTCTGAGACGTTGGCATGGAAGTGGCCATAACTACCTATTACAGACAGAGGTTGCTGAGGCTTCTCTCTGCGGCAAAACTCCAGCCCAAGGGGTCCCCAAGGACCCCCAGTCTGCCCATCCCCACTGCTGGACGCTGTGCTCTACACAAACGCTGCCTCCCTGGCCTCTTTCCTGTCATATTTTATGCATCCTGATGGTCACTCAGGCCAAGATTTACAGAATTCATATCCTTTCGAGATGAAGGAAAATGGGAAACTCAAGATTTACTATCCCCCCAGGAAACGCTAGGAAAAGGTAGACCCAGGCGCTTAGAGGGGTGTATAGAAGTGAGTTGGGGAGACAGACAAGCATTTATTTGGTCATGGCCTCAGCAAAGTGGTGCCAGGCGTCTGCTTCCCTGAACAGCAAGCACGTTTCTTCTAGAGAATTCCTTCCTCTCCCAGTCTTCACTAGAGTGTGTGGTGCAGGACCAGTAACTACAGATGGCAAATACCCAATAAGGTGTCTGCATAAACTTGGGATTCCCAGAAGGGGATAAACCAGTACATCAGTACTTCCCATCCACAGCAAAGATGTTCAGACTTTTTTCAGCACGGTAGTGGAATGCATACACTTGGAAATCAGTAAAGTTCTCAGTAGAGGTTTGTGACTTAGTAGCAGAAGTATTTGTGGAAGTTATTTTAACCTTGTTGGGTCTAAAAGTAGGATTGATAACAGCACTTTCTTGGTAGAAATTATGTGTGTATTTAAGCAAAAGCATTTAAAGGACTTTGAGCCAGACCATCCAGGTTTAATTCACAGTTGTGTGAATTAAACTCAACAGTTGTGCAATCTTAGGTAAGTCACTTAACTTTTCCATACCTCGGTTTTCACACCTAGAGAATGGGAATGATTATAGAAATAGTACCAACCTTATAGAGCTAACATGAGTTCATATATGTTAGTTGCTTGGAGCATTGTCTGAAACACAGTAAATATCATATGACTGTATATTAACGAGTATGTGTAGAAGATACATCTGGGTGTGTTAAATTGTGTCCGACAATTCCAAGACAACATTAAACTTTGGGGATTAGGCGAACATGGCTTAGTGGGTTAAAAGCTGACTTGTTATTGATGGTGCACACGTGCATAAAAATTAATCATGACTCATAACATGTGTGTGCTTTGCTGTGTATACATCAGACATCCATAAAAATAAAAACATTATTATTTTATTTGTATATTTATTTATTTATCTGAGACAGGGTCTTGCTCTGTTTCCCAGGCTGGAGTGCAGCGGTATGACCTGGGCTCATGGCAGCCTCAACCTCCCAGGCTCAAGCAATCCTCCCACTTCAGCCTCCCAAGTCGCTGGGATTACAGGCTAATTGTTTTATTTATTTATTTATTTATTTATTTATTTGGTAGAGACGGGATTTCGCCATGTTGCCCAGGCTGGTCTCAAACTCCTGGGCTCAAACGATCCTCTCACCTCAGCCTCCTAAAGTGCTGAGATTACAGTCATAAGCCACTGCACATGGTTTAAAAACATAGGAATTTTAAAATAAAAATATGAAAAGTGCAGACTCTATAGTCAGGTTGCTTAGGTAGACATCTGTGATCCACCACTGACCAGCTATATCACTATGGGCAATTTACATAGCATTTCTGCCTCTTTTTCTGCAGCTGTGAAATAGAAATGATATCAGTACCTAACTCAAAGGGTTCGTAGGGTTTAAATGAGATAAAACATGGAAAGCTCTGAAAAGATTGTCTAGCAAATACTATACAATATTAGAATTTTATTGGTCCAATGAGTGGTTTGGAGTGAGAGTCTTAGATTTGCAAGTGGCTATGTCTCTTCCTAGTGGTGTGGCCCTGAGACAGTCACATCTCCCTTCTTCGCTTCATATTTCTGCTTTACCACATGCAATAATAAGGCCTAATTTGCAGAGTTGTTACAAGGGTTAGGAAGAACATATGTAAAATTGCATTGATATGCATCCAGTCCATGGCAACTGATCACCATCAGCATCATCTTCATCACCATCATCATCATCATCATCATCTATAACAACATCATCTTTAACATCTATTACAACATCAATGTCCTCATCATTATCTACAACAATATCAGTATGATCATCACCACCACTGGTCAGGAGGAAGCAAGTCCAAATTCAAAATAAGAACGCACTTCATCAAGATGGGAAGAGATGCAGATGTGGAAGACTGAGGATGCAAAACCAGAGCGAGAGGTGGATTGAAGGACCTCCTGCCCTAGGCTGTGGCCTTATCCCACTCAGTCCACCATCCCTTCTTTGTATTTCAATCAAAAAAGACCCCAATGTTGAAAACTGAGAGGAACAAGTGATTTGAACAGCCCTTGAAATAGAGTATGATATGCCCCATCCCCTTTTTCCTCTCTAGGAATCCACCAAACCCACTCCCCTACTCAGCAGTGGGGCTGCCTTCTCCAGCTGGGGAATTCAAGATTCTCAGGTGCCTCTGCTTGGTAACTCCATCACACACACCTCCTGGACTGAGAACCAACTGAGTTTGCAAGATACCTCAGTGAAGTCTGAGGAGATTAGATCTGTAGGTTGCCCTGAGACAATAATAATCATTGCTATTTGTATGAGTCCACTTTGTGTTGCTATAAAGGAACACCTGAAACTGGGTAATTTATAAAGAAAAGGGGTTGATTTGGCTTGTGGTTCTGCAGGCTGTACAGTGTGGCACCAGCATCTGCTCAGGAACTTTTTAATCATGGAAGAAGGCAAAGGAGAAGCAGATATGTCACATGGTGAGAGAATGAACGAAAGAGAAGGGTGCAAGACAGAGGAGGAGGTGCCAGGCTCCTTTAATCAAATGGCTCTCACACATGAACCGATAGACCCCACTCATTACTGCAAGCACCAAGCCATTCATGGGAGATCCGGCCCCATGACCCTAACACTTCCCACCAGGCCCCACCTCCAGCACTGGGGATCCTATTTCAACATGAGATTTGGAGGGGACAAACATCCAGGCTATATCAGTATTATTATCTAGTGCTAAGAACAGTGCCTGGTGTGCAGTAGGAGCTCTGTAAATTTGTTAAATAAATAAATAAATGGTTTCAGCCTATATTTATTGAGTGCTTATTATGTGCAAGACAATAAGCTCAGCGTCTTACACATGTGATTTTAAGTAAGCCACACAACCAGCCCATGAGTAGCCTTCTATCACTATCCCCATTTTACAAATAAAAAAATCCAGGCACAGAGAGGTGAAATCATGTACCCACAGTCACACAGCTAGAGAGTAGCAGAACTAGCCTTCAACCCAAGTTGAGACTGGTTCCCAAGCTGGTACCCTTTCATCTTGTTTCACTGCTACTTCATAAGTTCATGTGCCGTCTACCTGCCACCCCCACCCCTCTGAGCTCTGTACTCACCCAAGTGTCTTGAACCTGACTAGGCTTTCAATAACTGCCTCTTGAATGAATGAACAAATGTCACAGACCATCTGCTGAAGTCTCCCTGGGAAAATACATCTTTTTAAACTTTCTAACGAGTTGAGGCTTCTTTCCTCCCCAGTTCCCTTGAGCCTCTTAAAACTTCGGGAGGATGCAGCAGTCCTCAGCATAGGAGCCAACAATCAATGAGAGATTAACATCCATAACTTATAAAACACTATGATTGTTTTTCCTCTTCAGCTCAGAGCCCCTGGATCTGCAATGTTTTCTCGAAGTGACCCCAAGACAAAGGCACTTTGTGGTCCTGGTCCCCACGGGTGCACCTGAAAAAGAGCAGGGTGTCACTTGCCCCCTCACAAGGTTATGTGAGGCCAAGCTGAGAAAGTTGGTAAGTAGAGCAAGCTTGGTATCAGAAAGCGCACAGTTCAAATCCCAACTCTGTCCTGTATCTGCCTTCTGACCTTGAGCAAGAGAACCTTTTAGAGTCTCAGTTGCTGCATCTCGAGAAGGAGAATGTTAAGATGTTAATATGTATAATGTGAATAACACTTACTTTATAGGCTATTGTGACGTACTTGGGTTGCTGTTAGAAATATACTATGTGTTAAATAAATGGAAACTATTCCCACTCTCTTTGTTTTGTTCTAAGATGTCATGGATTTAAAAATTACTTTTGTTTTATGGCGGAAAATAAGAAACTTGGCTGCCTTAACTGTGCACAGTGACTGTAAGACTCATCTTGGTTTCAGAAACGAGAATATGAAAAGCAGTGTATCTTAGCATTAAAGATATAGGACATGAATATTATTGCAATGAATGTGAATACACTTTGTCAACCATAAAAACAAACAAACAAACAAACAAAAGAAAACACTGAATAAACAAGGAAGGCAAAGAAAGCAACTAAAATAAGAAGGTGGGCTTTATTATGCCCTTTGATGGGTCATAAAATCAAGACTGAGAGAAGTCAATCACCTACTGTAGGTCACACAGCAAGTGATTCTCAGCTTTAGTTTTTTCTTTTCTTTTCTTTTCCTTCACTTGATTTGATTTTACTTTGCGTTTTCTTTTCTTGTTTTTTTGTTGTTGGTGGTGGTGGTTTTTTTTTTTTTTTTGAGACAGAATTTCGCTCTGTTGCCCAGGCTGGAGTGAGTGCAGTGACTCTATCTCGGCTCACTGCAAGCTCTGCCTCCCAGGTTCATGCCATTTTCCTGCCTCAGCCTCCCCAGTAGCTGAGACTACAGGCGCTCACCACCACGCCCAGCTAATTTTTTGAATTTTTAGTAGAGACGTGGTTTCACTGTGTTAGCCAGGATGGTCTCGATCTCCTCACCTCGTGATCCGCCCACCTCCACTTCCCAAAGTGCTGGGATTACAGGCCTGAGCCACTGCGTCCAGCCTACTTTGCATATTATTTTCTAACAGTTTATGCATCCGGGTCTTGGCTAAATCCCCTGCTCTAGAGAAACTGATATCACACCCTGTATTATTACCTGGTCCGCAGTTGGTAGATTGGTCCATTTTTTTGTGTGTGCTGCCAATGCTACACAATTGCAAGAGCCTCCCTGAAGAACTTTGTCAAAAGAGATTTTTGAATTCATACCTGAGGGCAGTGGAAAAGGCTATTGTTATCAACTTAGTAATGTCTGTCGTGGGTGCTGAATGGGAGAGTGGTATTGAGCATGCCATGAATTTTCTGCATCTGAAGCAATCCTCTGAGAGCTAAAGAGAGGCCTCGCTCACAAGAGCTGGAAAGGCCACTGGAGATCACCTGGTCCAAGCTTTTCACTGTACATGAGGGGATAGAGACCTGTAGAGGATGAGCATCTCGAGGAAATGCAGAGAGAGGGCCTAGAATCAGCCGAGCACACTTTCTCCCGCAAAGAGTGTCACCAACCACAGGTGTTGGTCCAAGGAGAGTTGCCTATTGGCAAAAGACCTTTACAAAGGCCACTCTGGAGGGTCCATTCAGGTCCCTGCTTTCTGACTTGGTCGAGCAGGTCCCTCTGACCTGCCAGGGCCACAAGGAGGTTCCCTTAGGGGCTGTCAAGGCATTTCACCCCTGGCACAGGCTCCCAGAGGCATTTGCTGCCTCTCAACTCCCACCTTCCAGGGTTTGAATGTGTTTACTCTGCTCACAAAGTGGCTTCCTGTTTCGAAGAGGAATGAGTTTTTTAAAGGGTTATAAATGTGATTCAAAAGGCTTTTTGGACATCAAATGGCTCATAAAAAATGAAACGTTTCAATGATTTCAGCATAAATGAATGAAAAACACATGGTGTATGCCTCCTACTCTTTTGTTGCAACAAAAGGTTCTGGTAAACGAAAAATAGAAGTGGCAAATGATTTGGACCTCAATGTACCTGAGACTTGCGTTTCCAGTGCCCAGACTGGAGCTTCTATTGCCGGCCAGGGAATAGGGAATATCTGAACAGAAAGGTTGTTTCATATGGAACAAGCTAAACCATAAGGGAAAATATTTCCACAGAGTTTATTTATTTTTTTATTTTTATTTTTTTGAGATGGTGGCTCTGTTGCCCAGGCTGGAGTGCAGTGGCACAATCATGGTTCACTGCAATCTCTGCTTCACAAGTTCCAGCGATTCTTCTGCCTCAGCCTCTCAAATAGCTGGGATTACAGGCATCTGCTACCACACCCGGCTAATTTTTGTATTTTTAGGAGAGACAGGGTTTTACCATGTTGGCCAGGCTGGTCTCGAACTCCTGTCCTCAAGTGACCTGCCTGTCCCAGCTCCTGTGATACATAGTGGTGGGATCACAGTCATGAGCCTCTGTGTCCAGCTGGTTTTTCAAAGCCGATTTTAAACTGTCTTGCTGACCTTACTTATATCACCATGTACTCTTCCAAAGCAGAGATTCTCACCCTCGGCACTATGGAATTTGAGGCTGGATGATTGTGGTGGGGGCTGTCCTGTGCATTGTAGGATGTCAAGCAGCATCCCTGGCCTCCACCCACTAGATGCCAGTAGTGCTTTCCCCCAAGCTGTGACAACCAAAATGCCAAATGTTCCCTAGGGGACAAAACTGCCCACCTCCCATTGAGAACCTCTGTTCTAGAGTCAGAATTCATTATTGTAGAGTGTTCTAGAGCCAGTAATGTGGGGATGAAAGTGAGGGTAGATGAATGGGTGACCTCAGGGAAAGTCAACAAAATTAAACTCTAATAGGAAAATTAAAATAATTAAGGGTCTGCATTTCTATAGAAGTTATATGCAAACCATTATTTGCAGTAGTCTATCCTTTACATGAAAGTAATGTTGAAGGGTCACTTAGCTAATGCACACAAACATCTGAAACACAGCCAAGAGCCTGAAGTTGACTAAACTTCTAATCAGCTTGATGAACTACTTATAGCAAAAGCAACACATTATTGTGTGTGTGTGTGTGTGTGGTCAGGTGGGAGCTAATGTGACCACCATCCTGGTTAGCCTAAAATTCTGATTTTAGTACTGAAAGTCCTGCATCCCAGGAAACAATGTGGATGCCAGTAAACAGGAACAGCTGGTCATCCTAGTGGGAGAACAAAAGAGCTTTTAGAGAAGCCCATTACATACTGCTGTAAAGATGGATGTTAACACAGAAAAAAGATAATGAACTCCAAAAGTCACTCACAAACACACATAAATCTGAAGTATATAGGGTCATTTGGTGTAAGAGAAGTAGCCTTTCTGTCTCTGAACTTGTAAGCACCCTCGAGTTTGTTTCAGCACCACACAGTAACTGAGGTAGAGAAGGACCCCTAAGCATACAATAAATATTAGTTCTTTGGGGGTGAATGTCAGTGAAAATGATGAAGCAGGTAATTCCAAGGACCGTCTCCCCACAGCAGCTTTGAAAGATCAAGCAAAAATTGGCAGAATCAACATTTTCAGAACTCTGGGAAATAGTCAAAGGTTTATAACAATTAACCAAATGCTAAATTTTGTAAAAGCAACTTTAAAATGGTTGGAAAGCTTTGTGATTGTTTCCTTGCCCTGCCCCACCCTCTTTCTCTGCTTGGTGGTGGTCCTGAAAATGACAGCTGCCTTCCAAGGTAGGGACCATGGTTCTGGTTTTAAGGGATGCAGAGTAGACCTTATTGTCAAAGAATTATGTTTGTCTGTTTTAACTTGTCTGGGGCCTACCTGAAGGAATGTCCAGGGTGCTTGTCTTTATTATGCCCAAATTAGAACTGGGCAGAAAAGTAGCTACTCAGAGGACATTTCTTCAAAACATTATAAAGCAAATGAATAATTTACTGTTGTCTAGGACGAAAGATACATTCGAGGCAAACAGTAAATGTGTAAGAAGTCTGAGAGGACAAGCTAAGGAGAGAGTTTCCTTGGGAAATTACGGTATTCAAAAGCCATCACATATACTTGGGAATTTAGACCATGTACATTCCGTTAGGATACACGATCAGAAAAGATCATAAGCTGTTACTTTATGGTCTTCATCAGTTTGTAATTCTGGCTAATATTTAGGCTTAGAACAAACGGGAAGTGAAAGCTAAGGCTAATTTGTAAATGGCCTGGCTACACATTAAAAGTATGTTCCAATACAGAGCCAATCTGAACAGACGGGGATAATTTGTGAACTTTTCTTTTCTTTCTTTTTTCCTTCTTTCTTTCTTCTTTGAGGGAAGGAGTTCTTAAGGCTTAAGGAAATTTCTTTCAAAATACTAGCCAAATACAAGTTGAAGAAAGAGACTTCAGAGGAAACACATGACAAAGACTACAGAATGTGCACAAATAATTTAGAAAAGGCACTAAACAAATCAACAGCTACAATCCACAGCAAGCAACAAAAACAAATTCTGAGGAGAGGGAAGAATCT
This sequence comes from Rhinopithecus roxellana, assembly GCF_007565055.1. Lineage (NCBI taxonomy): Eukaryota > Metazoa > Chordata > Mammalia > Primates > Cercopithecidae > Rhinopithecus > Rhinopithecus roxellana. Next base: position 90,706,628 of record NC_044558.1, read on the forward strand.
GATGCCCAGAATCATTACATTTTAATATTCAAAATGTCCAGTTTTCAACAACAACAAAATGATTAAGCATGCAGGAAAAAAGAAAGTATGGACCATGAATAGGAGAAAGTCACAGAAACTGCCCCTGAGGAACCACAGACATTGTACTTCAGTTTATGTCAAACTAGACAAAAACTTTAAACCAACTATCTTAAATATAAACAGATTTTTTTTAAGACATGGAAAAAGAGCCAAAGGATACCAAGAAAAGGATGTCTCAACAAATAAAGAATGTTGGTAAAGAGAAAATAGAAAGCGGAACCACGGAGAAATTCTAGAGTTTAAAAGTAAAATAAATAAAATGAAAATTGTGTGACAAGATTTCAATAGCAGATTTGAGCAGGCAGAAGAAAGAATCAATTAACTTGAAAATAAGTCAATTGACGTTATCCAGTCTGAGTTGCAGGAAGTAAAAAGGGATATAGAAGGATGAACAAAGCCAGGGAGACCGGTGGAACACCTTAAAATGTCATACGTGCAGTGGGAGTCCTAAAGGAGAGGGAAGAAAGAAAGACGAACAAAGGATATTTGAATAATAATGGCTAAATGCTTCCCAAATTTGATAAAAAGACAAGGGTTTACACAAGACAAGGGTTTCATTGAGAGAAACCCAATGAACAATAAGGATATATGATAAGGAATCCACGACCTATTGTAATCAAACGTTCAAAAGACAAAGACAAAGAGAGAAGACAAATAACTACCAGAGATTCTCAAATAACGGAAACACCCAGTTTGTCATTAGAAACCAAGGAGGCCATAAGACAAGACGGCATATTTAAAGTGCTGAAAAAAAGGGCGAGGTGGGAAAGATTGTTAGCCAATAATTTTATATCCAGCTAACTAGCCCTCAACAATAAGCAAAAAGTTAAGACATTTTGAGATAAACAAAAGCTGAGGAAGTTTTTCATTAGTAGATGTGTCCTACGAATCTGCTGAAGAGAGTATTTCAGGTTAAAATGAAGACACTAGACAGTAACTCAAAGTCATACAAAAGAGATTTTAAAATCTAGTAACAGTAACTACATAGTTAAATACAAAATCCAGTATATATTTTTTTTTGATTTGTAACTCCTGTTTTTTCTCATTTCTACAGATTTTTTTTAAGTAAACAAATAAAGCAATAAGTATAAATCTGTATTGATGGCACACAATGTATTAAGACAATGCATTGTGACAATAATGACATAGGAGAAGTGCTGTATAGAAACAGTTTTTGTATGGTATTAAAGCTAAATTGATATTAATTAAAACTAAATTTTTATAAATTTAGGATGTTAATGTAATGCTCCTAGTAAATACTAAGAAAATATCTTTAAAAATACAGAAAAGAAAATGAGAGGGAATCAAAATTGTTCACTGCAAAACATTAATTAAACCTTAAGAAGGCAATAAGGAGGAACTTAGGAACAAAAAAGGTGTAAACTGTACAAAAATATATATATAACAATGATAGAAGTAAGTTTTTCCTTATCAGTAATTACTTTAAATGTAATGGATTAAAATCTTCAGTCAAAAGACAGACATTGGCAAACTGATTTTTTTTTAAATGACTCCACTATATATTGTCTACAACAGACTCACTTTATATCTAAATATGCAAATAGACTGAGAGTGAAACGTTGGAAAAAAGATATTCCATGTAAGTGGTAACCAAAAGAGAGTTGGGGTGGCTATTCTAATATCAGATGAAAGAGTCAAAAATTCCTACAAGAGATAAAGGTCATTATACGTGAAGGAATGGAAATTTTTATATGCTGTTGGTGGGACTGTAAATCAGTACAGCCTTTGTGGAAAAGTATGAAGGTTCCTCAAAAACTTAAAAATAGGACCATCGTATGATCCAGCGATCCCACTACTGAGTATTTATCTAAAGGATATGAAATCAGTCTGTCAAAGAGATATCTACACTCCCCTGTTTATTATAGCACTGTTCCAAAAAGCGGAATGATTCCATCGAAGTGCCATCAATGTGTGAATGGATACGGAAAACGTGCTGTATGTACACACAATGTAATATTATTCAGCTGTTTTTAAAAAAACTGAAACTCTGTCATTTATGGCAACATGGATGCATCTAGAGGACATTATGTTAAGTGAAATAAGCCAGAAACAAAAAGACAAATTCCTCCATGATCTCACTCACTTGAAGAATTTTAAAAATCTGATCCCATAGAAGTACAGAATAGAATAGTGGTTACCAGAGTCTGGGGAGGGTAGGGCTGAGGAGAGATTAGTCAGCAGACACAAAATTACAGATAGGTAGGGAAATAAGTTCTGGTGGTCTACTGCACAGTAGGGTAACTATAGTTAACAATATTGTATGGTATTGTATATTTCAAAATAACTAGAAGAGAGGATTTTGAATGTTCTCACCTAAAGGAAATGATAAATATTTGAGGTGATGAATAAATTAATTACCCATTGTAATATATACATAAACAGTATACATACCATATATGTACATATGTACCAATGTATATATGTACCAAAACATCACATTGTACTCCTTAAATGTGTACAAGCATTATGTGTAAATTAAAATTAAAATACAACTTAAAATTAACTCTGTCACTAAAAAATAGATTTATTGGATTAAGACCACTTCAAATTTATTGTATATATTTGGAGAAACAAATAGTCAGGCTCACCTGTGAATATTACTAATGATATTGCTAGTGATATCTGGTTAAAAGTAACAAGAAAAAGAGAGACAGAGAGAAAGAGAGAGAGAGAATATTGAATTAAGTGTTTAAACTTATAGGAACAAGAGACCCACAGTTAGTGTAGAAGACTATCACATCTAAAGAAAATATCCCCAAAAGCTAAATATAAAATGATACCTTTCAAGAGTAAAGAAAGAGAGCAAAGAGGAAATGTGACACCCCTTCCCCACCATCCCCCAGGGAGACAGGCTGGGCCAAGAGAACAGACTTATCTACTCTCAGAAGCAGGCCCCCACCCCCAAAGAAAAGAAGGTCATTATATATTGAGAATAGAGTAAATTCATCAAGAAGATATAACAATTGTAAATATATATACACCAAATAACAAAGGCCCCAAAATATATAAGGAAAACAGTGAAAGAATTGAGAGAGAAATAGACCATTTTACAGTAATAGTTGGACACTTCAATATCCCACTTCTGATAATGGATAGAACCTTCAACAGAAGATCAGTAAGAAATGGATGATTTAACACCATAAATCAAATATACCTAACAGACATATATAGAACATTCCACTTAACAGGATCAGGAGTACCAATGGAACAATCTCTAGGTTAGACCATCTATTGGGCCACACAGAATTCTCAATAAATTTAAAACTTCTGAAATCATACAAAGCATCTTCTCTGACCACAATGACTTGAAACTAGAAATCAATAACAGAAGAAAAACTGGAAAATTCACAAATATGTGAAAATTAAACAACACACACAAAGAATAAATCCCAAGAAAATTGTAAAATATTTTGAAACAAATGAAAACAAAAGCATAAAATACCAAAACTTATGGGATACAGTGAAAGTAGTGCTTAGAGAGAATTTTATAGCTATAAACACCTTCTTTAAAAAAAATCTCTAATTAGGCTGAGCTCAGTGACTCACACCTGTAATCCTAGCAGTTTGGGAGGTCAAGGCGAGCGGATCACTTGAGGTCAGGAGTTTGAGATCATCCTGGCCAACATGGCAAAACTCCTCCTCTACTAAAAACACACAAATTAGCTGTCTGTAGTCCCAGCTACTTGGGAGGCTGAGGCAGGAGAATTGCTTGAACCCGGGAGGCGGAGGTTGCAGTGAGCAGAGATCACACCACTGCACTCCAGTCTGAGCAACAGAGTGAGAATCTGTCTAAAAAACAAAACAAACAAAAAACCCTCTAATTAATAACCAAACTTTACATCTTAAGGAACTAGATAAATAAGAACAAACTTTACTAAAAACTGGATGAAGAAGAGGAATAATGGCAAGAAGAAAACAAAAGAAGAGATAAACAAAAGAGACTAGGAAAACAATGAAGAGAATTAACAAAACCAAAAGTTGGTTCTTTGGAAAGATTTACAACATTGACAAGCCTTTAGCTATACTGCCCACCCCCCCCCCAAAAAAAACTAAAAGATGCAAATAACTAAAATCAGAATAAAAGTGTAGACATTACTATCCACCTTACAGAAATAAAAAGGCTCATAGAGAATACTATGAACAATATGCCAACAAATAGTACGCCAACAAATTACATAACCTACATGAAGTATGATAATCCCTAGAAACATACAAATTACCAAAACTGACTGAAGAGGAAATAGAAAATCTGAACAAACCTGTAACACAACAAGAAAAGAGATTAAATTAGTTAAAAAAAAGATTATGTCTTCACCTGTGAATTCTGCCAAATGCTTAAAGAAGAGTTAACACCAATTCTTTTGAATCTTTTCCAAAAATAAGAAGAGAATGAAATACATCCTGATTTATTCTATGAATGTAATAGGCCCTGATATCAAAGCTAGACAAAGATGTCATTACACACCAATTAATGCAGATGCAAAAATGCATAACAAAATACCAGCAGACAAAATTCAACAGTTTATTAAAAAGTTTATGCACCATGACCAAATGGAATTTACCCCAGGAATCCAAGGATGGTTCAACATAAGAAAGTTAACCAAATGTAATGCAGCATTTTAATAGAACAAAGAAAAAGCACATAAGCATCTCAATCAAGCCAGAAAAAGCATTTGACAAAATCCAATACCCTTTGATAATTTTAAAAAATACTCACAAAATTAGGAAAGGAAGGAAATTTTCTTAAATTGAGAAAGAACACTTATGAAAACCCCACAGTTACCATCATAGAGAATTATGAAAGACTGAAAACTTTCTTCCTAAAATCAAGAATAAGGCAAGGGTTCCCACTTTCATCACTGCCATTTAATGTTGCATGAGAAATTTTAGCCAGAGCAATTAAGCAATAAAATAAGTAAATAATTTGAATAGACGTTTCTCTGAGTAAGATATACAAATGGCCAATAAACACATGAAAAGATACTCAATATCATTACTCGTTAGGGAAATGCAAATAAAAAAACACAACGAGATACCACTTCACCCCCACTAGGATAGATATAATTTTTTTAAAAGGAGAATAACAAGTGTTGATGAGCATTACATTGTTGATAGGAGTGTACAATGATGCAGTCATTATGGAAAACAGTTTTGCATTTCTCAAAATGTTAAACATAGAATTAACATACAGTCCAGCAATTCTACTCATAGGTATATTCCAAGAAGAATTGAAAACAGGTACTGAAATGAAGTATTGTACAGATTATCGTATCATAACAGCACTATTTATATTAGCCAAAAGGTGGAAGCAAGCGAAAGTTAATTTTATGTTACGTAAATTTTATGCCTCTGGGTAAGTGTGTGTGTGTGTGTGTGTATGCATATTGATGTGCATGTGTGTTTCAGAAAAAAATTTTAAAAGGTTAAGTCTTGTTGCACATTTTCTTTTTCTAAAGACAGGAAATATTAAAACTTGTTAAACTTGGTAAGAATGTTTTTCAGGCAAAATGGCTCAAATTTGGAAATGATAATATTAATTTGGATGCCAAAGAAGGCAAATCGTAGTTATTTGGAAAGTTCCCCTCAGTGTGGAACCAGTAAGAAACTAGGACAATTGTCAACAAATTATTTTTGTTTTTCAATCTTCAGTTTGATCTCTAGGAAACTAAAATGCCCAGTTATCCAGAAACAGCTGATAATTTTCTAAATGGCATCTGGTGGTGGGATAGACAGACTAAGCTAAGGTCAAGGACTCCATGGGTTGTGATGTAAAGTGGTTATTTCAGCATAAATCTCCAGGTGGAACAACTTGTTTTCTCACCAACAATCTCCTTTGCTTTTAAATCACAATACTAGTAATAGTAATAGCATCAAGCATAGCAAACTTGTATTAACTGTTTTCAGACACTGAGATAAGAAACATTGCATATATTGCATAACTGAGCACTCTCAAAGACTTGAAATTATGCCCGTTTCACTGATGGAGAAACTGCTCTCAGAGAGGCAGTTTTAAACCAAGTTTTAATCTCTACATTCTAAAGAGAAAATCGAATTTACCACCAAGCATTACAAATGAATATAATGAGTTTCTCCCACGAACTCTGCAAAAATACAAGCAATTGCACTGCAATCTGACAATCCACTCACCCCTGCTTTTCTGATATTGTTGAAGGCAAAAACATCTTTTGTCCTGGAGGTTCACCATTCAATACAGTAGCTTTTAGCCATCTGTGGCTACTTACATTTAAAATAATTAAAATCCAAAAATAAAAATTCACTTCTTCAGTTTCACTACCCACATTTCAAGTGCTCAACGTCAAATATGACTAATGTCTATCGTATCGGTCAGCTTAGCTATAGGACATCTTCATCGTGACAAAAAGTTTTAGTGGACAGCGTTGTACAGAAACGCTATGCCACCAAATTTCTGATGCTAGATTGACAATCTTGTGGCTCTTCTCTTCTGATTACCTTCCCACATTTTGGCAAACAATGTGTGTGAACATGCAAGTGTGTCTGCATATCATGCTTCAAAGAGCTGAACTAACAAACTGAGCTTGTCCATAGCAGCTCTGAGCAGGCATGGCACAAATACTCCTGGCCCTGAGTTGATTTATCTTGATGTTTGGTTGAATTCCTCACATTTTGGTTCTCTTTGGTAACCTTTTCACCCCGTTCTTTTTTAAGGTGGCTGGCTGTTATAATTCATCATGAACGCATCTCACTCCAGGCCTGGCTCCCCTGACAGAAGGAACAGCCGGTCTTCAAAAGGTCAAAGGCAATTTTCTCCTTTCGTCTTTCTCAGTTTCCAGCATAGATTTGTCACTCTGAGAAAGCATGAATTCTGGATTTGATGTACTTTAATTGATTTCACCCTCAACAAGTCAGACTGTCCATCAGCTCTCTCCTTGGGCTTCCCTGAACTTTGCTTAAGGCTAAGGTTTTCATCTGTCTCTGGAACCAAGCTGTCACCAAGCAATTTACTCCCCTTACCAACTCTTCAGGACCCATCTCGTTTTCATTCCTGTAACTCTCCAGAGAAAGAGGAAGAGATATGCAGGAGAGATGGTAGAAAGGAAAATTAAGGCAGAAAAAAAGAATGGATCATGGATGGAAAATCCTTTTCCTTTATTGCGTTTTTGGGTGAATTTGTCAGACTGTTTTCTACAAATTGTTAATGGGGTGAGATCAGGGAGAAAAATGGGTGGGTGGATGAATGAATGGATGGATGCTTTGATAAACTGATGGGTGGGTGTACAAATAGACACACAGATAAATGTATAAATAAATGAAAGAATACCAGGCACAATCACGAATAACTTGATTCATTAACAGATCTTAAAGTTTTTTATAGATTACTCTGCATATGCCAGAAACAGTTTTAGGTGCTGGAAGGATGAGAAAACATATGAAGTCCCTGTCACCAAAGAGCTCACACTCCAAAAAGAAAGGAGGGCATGCAACAATAAGAAATTGCAGGATAGATTATATTAAGGACATTTAAAATATTGTGAGAACAAAGGGGGAAGAGTGAGTCTCGGAGACACCTCATGGAAACCCAGTAAATAGTGAGTTTTAAATGAATAAATTAATGTATGTCAAAGTATTTTCTGGGAGGGGAAACCCAAGTTGCTTATTCAAGACTATTCCTAGGTCAAATTATAAAGCACAATATGTGGGTGCCCCTGAGTTCTCTCTGTTTTCCCCTTACCCATGTGAACAGCATAGGCTCATGTAAATTTGTATCTTCCTTCATGAAGAAACATTTAGGAATAAAGGGGCCAGGCATGATGGTGCCCACTTTTAGCTCCAGTTGATTGGGAGGATGAGGCAGGAAGATCGCTTGAGCCCAGGAGTTGGAGGCTATAATGAGCTCTAATTGCGCCACTGAACTCCAGCCTGGGTGTCAAAGCGAGACCTTGTCTCTGAAAAAATAAAAAATAAAAATAAAAGGAGTAAGGGATTAATTAGATATATTACATCTCCCAGGCATTTGTGTATTTTGAGAAGGTTTCCTGGACTAAGATTCCTCATAGTAAATAACTTAGTCATATATTCAATTTAGCTTTCGATTTTATCTCCAGGAAACTAAAACACCCAGTTATCTAGAAATAGCTGATAAGTTTCTAAATGATATGAGGTGGTGGGATTGAAAAACCAAGCCAACGTCAAGGACTCCGTGGGTTGTGATGTAAAGTGGTTGTTTCGGCATAAATCTCCAGGTGGGCCACCTTGTTTTCTCACCAACAAAGCCTGGTATGTAATTGTTGGTTTGTGTCATGATGGAAAGAATGTCCACCACCTTCCTTCTGAAGCCTGGAGAAGACATTGGTAAAACCTGGGTGCTGTCCGTGGTTCTAAGGGCGTTCCGGCATGTTATGGATTTCTAGTATGAAGAACACAAAGAACACCCAGTATGATAATAATCTCTTGTACGAAGTTCTTCTAAAGGAGCAATTTTAGATTGGCTACCAAAAGTTCCATAAGGGATAATGACTTTGAGTGTGAAGATAACCTTACTAAAGAGAAACGTTAAGACTTTAATCCTGAGTTCAAATCCTACCTTGGTCACTTCTCTGAGCTTAGTTTTCTCTTCTATCAAATTCTACTTTATATAATTATTGAAGGAATTGCCTGAAATAACGAGAGGAAGTAGAGGATAATAGTAAGGCTGGGCGACAATGCACGTCCATTCTGATTGCCACACTTTGTGACCTTTCTCCTTCTGTGTGTCGGTTTCGTCAATAATAAAATGTGGTTGGGATAATAGTAGTACATATTTCACAGAGTTATTATGTGAGAATGAAACAACTTAGCTTATGTGGAGTAACTTAGAATAATGCTTAGGACATAATAAGAACTCATTAAATACTTGTTGTTTGCTGTTATTAGATCATTTCCACATCATGGGTTATCACGAGTCTGGACCCTTTGTTAAGAAAATCCGGCTTTATCAACAATATTTATTCTTTCAGTTATTCTTTCATTCATTCATCCAATTCAGAAAATAGGTACCAAAGATTCACTCTCTTTCTAATCTTCCCAACTACCAACTACAGAGTCAAACATTTATATGGCAGGATTCCTCAACAAACACTCAAACTGGATTAAAAACTGAATGTTGTTATTTAAGGTTAAAGTTATTTAAGAACCCTTCCAACTTTATTTTTATAAATTGAATTGAACTGAATTGAGTGTGCTAACTCCATTGGTGCAGCATCTTTGAGCTCCCTTTGGTTCTGCTGATATTTTTGTTCTTGAATTATTCTAACGGATCCCATTTTTAGTGAGATTTTGAGAATGTTAAAATGAAACAGCACATAAAGTATAATTTCAGTTTCTTCCATCTGGGCCAGAAACACAACAGGTGTGTGGCAGTTTTATTCAGAGAAGGCAGCAATAAATACATGCATGAACAATGTGAAATTATTTTAGCTTCTATATCTGTTTTTGTTTGTTATTAATTTTAAGATATCAGAAGCAGAAGAGCAGTAGGGGTGAATAACTCACCAAAATTCCAAGTTGGCTTTTAAAAAGTTTGTGAGGGGGTACTAAATAGTAATGTACCCTAAGCTCTCCTTTATTGACTTCTTTATTTCCTGGGCCTCCAATTCAGGGATTAATCCATCCAATTTATTTGCTTTAGCCTCAGAAAGCAGTCCCACTTTCCACAAGGACAAAGGCTTAGAGCTGCTAGAATGAATGGCTCTGGTTAATTGATGTATCCAAAGTCTGTCTGTACAACAGCCACTCCATCTGTCTGCCTTTGCTTAAAAAGGCGCCTTCCTTAACTCACGCTTTTTGTATTTTTCCATGAACTAGTTCTACATTTTGGGAGAAGGAGCCTGGTTGAACATTTCCATCTTCTTTCCTGTTTTAAAAAGAAAAAGAAAAACAATCATCCTGATCTGTCGATTTGAATAGAAGTGTACTTTAACAAGATCCTAGGAGCTTATTTTCTGCCCCATAGCAAGGTACTCATTGTGTAAGTTCCTGCACTTGTGGATTCTGTGAGGTGCTGACATGAAGTCACAGTCTAGAAACCGGTGGCAGTTTTTTAAATGTGTCTTAATATTGGCTGCCTAGATACTTTTTAAAGCAGATTTATGCTGCATTTTAAAAATCCATTATGCTACATTATGAGCTTATTGTCCATCCAGATAAAATCGATCAATTTTAGACTTCCAAAATCTGCATGTATAATTGTCCCATGCAATCAAAATTGTTTATGTGTGTAGTATTTTGAGACATTTATAAAATTATAATCGGAATTATTTATATATGCCACAATATATTTCATTATGTTGAATGCCCAATTTATATCACCATTCATTGTCATTTTTTTCTCTATTTCATAATCTTGGCTGGTGACTTTACTTTTCTCTATAGAAGATACTTCTCAGACCACTCAAAATTAGTGCCTTTGACAGATTATTTTAAAGTAGCACATCTTATGTGGTATGTTCATAAACAGTAGAGTTTGTTCATTATTTTAAAAATTTGGCATTAAAAAAGAGACTAAAGAAAAAAATTAAAGTCAACCTTAATTGCGTCTCTTAGAGATAACCACTGTTATTTTTGTCAATTTTATTTTAATTTCTGTCAAAATTATTTTGGTCTGTATGTGTGTATATGTTGCATGTATATGTTGTTTGTGTGTGTGTGTTTAGGTGTTGAATGCCCGCCAGTTAAGATCATATTACCTTTGCAGTTTTATATCCAGCATTTTTCTCACTCAACTTTATGTCATGTGCAATTTATTCTTTTAAGTATTTTTCCAAAACACAAAACTTTTAATAACTACAAAGTATTCCAGCCTATAAATGAGATGTAATTAAGTTAATCATTGCTAATTTTTGACACACAGGTATTTTGCAATTGTTTGCTGGTGTGAATAAAGCTATGACAGACATCTGTATGCTCTAAATCACTTTGCTGATTGAGTTCTTATATATAAGTTCTAGAAAAAGAATTTAAGACTTTGATACCCATGTTGTCAAATTCCTGCAGCATCTCTATAATAAAAATTATCTTCTACTCTCTAGTTGATTGAATTATTAGCTTAGATTTTAACTGTGTTCCTCTATCTATGCCCCTTGCCATCTAACTTTGCAGTTAAGTGTACACACTAAGTGCACTTCCTCATCCATTGACTTTCACATCCATGTGAAATAAGTCACATGAAATAAGCCATGTGACTTATTTCAGCCAATGGGATGGTAACAGATGTGACATAAACAAGGACTTGAAATGTGCTTGCACCATAAGGCTTGTCTTCTTCTACCTCCACAATCTTTATGAGAAGTGCATGTCCTAGATAGATCATTGGTCCCAAAAGGACTGTAGATGCACAGAGCAGAGCTAGCCAACTGGATTGAGGACATAAAACTTGATGCAAAAGCTATTCAGTTAAGCCCAGCCTAGATCAACCCACTTCCAGGCAATCTGCAGATACATATGAGCAAGCCCAGCTGAGATCAGTAGAGCTGCCCCTAAGGAATTCACAGATATGGGAGAAATAAATGTTTATTGTTATATGGCACTGGGATTTGGTGATGGTTACACAGCAATAACTAACAGATATACCCTTAGTAATTTAATGAGAAATTTCATCTTTCATTTAATAACAAACAAATGATGGCAATACAACATAGTGGTTAATAAAAGAGTCTCGGGAGCTATCTGGACCAAAGCTTGAATGACCTTAGGCATATTGCTTAATCTCTGTGAACCTCAGTTTTATGGTCTGTTAAATGGGAAGAATATCAGTACCTACTTTCTAGAAATGTCATTAAGATTAAACCAGTTAACGTCAGTTAACTGATATCAGTTAATATTAATAAAGTGTTTGGTACAATGCCTATGTCCAAAATAAATGTCAATAAATGATTTGTGTTGTTTTCCATTAAGGAATATAGACCTCTTCAGATCAGAGGTCAATATTAAATTAGAGTTAATTACTTCTAGAATCTTAGGCTAAAACAGTGCCTGGTAAATAATAGGCATTCAATTAATATTTGTTGATTAGTGATTGTCTTTGCTATTGTTCTTCTACTTAATAAAATGAATTGGAAACAGGGGTGGGTAACACCCCATTGTTTGCTAGATGTAGAGTTTCTTCTTTTGCTGAATTACTTTCACAATGATAATAATCTACCTGAGTTTACTCCATCAGTGACAATTTTCTTGAAATAAATAAATAGGCATGTTATGTGTGCACTGCATGATGGAAAGATCTAGCATTCATACTCCATAGTATCGTAATTCCCCATCGTCATTCTTAGTATCCAACAATCCTCTACACTCCACCACGACCAGTCACTGGATAGGGTCGTAGGGTGATTGTAGACGGGATGTGGACTAAAAACAAGTGTTATGCTGAGCATTAAAGATATTCAACAAACTCAACACACATTTCTATAAAAGTTCTACTAGATGCTGCTTAAAACAAGAGGGACAGGGCTATGATTGAAGGTTGCACAGGCCATGTCTGCCTAATCTATAAGGACTAAAATTTTTTAGTGATCTTACTGTAGGAAAAAAAAGTCAACAGGCTTCTATTGAGCTTTCTGCTTTGCAGATAAATTGTTTAAACAAAAACTCCTATCCAAGATTAGCACGGTGCCTGGAAAGTTAGAAGCACTCAATAAATGCTAGCTATTCTTTTCATTGAAAAATATGGTTAATATTGATAGGACTGGTGATTGTAAGTTAATTGCAGTTCCCTACTTGTGGCTGTAATCAAAGCAGAAGCCCTGCTTTTTAAAAACCAATCTGGGGTACAAGCACTCCAAAACAAAATACTAGGATATTTTAATTTATATTTGTTACTCCAAGCATCTATGCATCAATTGCTTATGGAACACTTACCATGAACTAGATACTGCATTGGGTACCGAGACTACTACAAGGAGGGAAGTATTCTCAAACCAAGATCCCTTCCCTCACGCAGCTGGCGTTCAAGTCAGAGAAGCAGATGGGAAACAAATGAGAAAACACGAATAATAAATATATGCATTTGTCGTGCAGGCTGGAGTGCAGTGGCACAATCTCGGCTCACTGCGACCTCCGCCTCCTGGGTTCAAGTGATTCTCCTACCTCAGCCTCCCAAGTCTCTGGTACTACAGGCATGCACCACCACTCCTAGCTAATTTTTGTATTTTTAGTAGAGACAGGGTTTCACCATGTTGACCAGGCTGGTCTCAAGCTCCTGACCTCAAGTGATCCACCCATCTCGGACTCCTGAAGTGCTGGGATTACAGGCATGAGCCATCACTCTCAGCACAAGAAAATAAATGATTAGGTACTGATAATTTTCAGGAATAAAATAAAAAGAAGGATGTAGTTCACAGTGATAAGATGATAAGATAATGAGATTGAGTGGTCAGGAAAAACCCATGTTCTCTTAGAACTATAGTTCTCTATGTTTATTGGGTCTCCATTATTTTTAAAAATCTGATGGATTCTATGGACTCTCTCTCCGGAAGGAAAAGAAAAACAAAACAAAACAAACAAACAAACAAACAAAATATACACAGGCACACAGGGCTCACAGGCATTGCTTATATTTTCTTGAATCTCTGCTTTAGACACTCATCTAAGTCCTATCTTTGGCCATGACATCCTGGTAGCAAAAGCAGAAGTAAGAAATATTCACTTCCGTATTGTCTTAGAACAAATTGTCAAAACATACCACTTCTCTGACTTGGAAAAAATAATTGTCTGAACTCTCAATAGCTGGTGTCTGCATCTTTTGACATAGAGGCACTATGCCATATCATCTCTGGCAGAGGTAGCTTGCTATGTACCAGAATTCTTGCTCCCTCTATGATAGTTTAAAGTTGGGATTGGGAAGCCACTCTCCACACAAGGACTACATTTCCCAGCCTATTCCCATTTCCTTCTTAGTGGTACAGCGATGGGACTAATTCTTGCCAATGAAATGTGAGCAGACGCCGTGTATGACACTTTCAGACCAAATCTTTTAAGAAGCCTTCATCTTGCTATGGTTTCACTTCATGCCAGCTGAATGCCAGTGATTATCAGAATCAAGGGAAAGGTGAAACCACACGATAGAGGAAATCTGGATTCTGAAATCACTACATGAAGGAAAACTACTCACCAACTAGAAACGTTCACATATTTTACGTGAGCGACAGGTAAACTGAAATGGTGTTAAGTCACCAACATTTGGAATTACCCCTAAATGATATTTCCTGAAGTGTGATCCCTGAAACAGCAGCATCAACATCACCAGGGAGCTTGTAAGAAATGCAAATTCTCAGGACCCACTCCAAAAGAACAAAGTCAGAAACTCTGGAGGGGAGGGAGGGACCAGAAATCTGTGTTCTAATTGGCTCTCCAGGTGACTGGAAACCACTGCTCTAAATACATAATACAGTGTCTATGAATGGGGGTTATAAAATCTGATTTCCTTGGTTCAGATCTTGGCCCGACCACTTATGAGCTATGTGATCTTGGGCATGCTACTTAACTTCTAATGTCTCAGCATGTTGCTAGGTATGGATACCTAAGGGTAGATCACAATAGTATCTAACTCCCAGGCTTTGACATGAGCATTAAAGGAGATCATCCATGTGGAGGGCTTACAACAGTGTCTGATGCACAGTAAGTGCTTAGAAAACTTTAACTGTAGTGTTTATCAAACTGACAGCCAAGTCTCAACCCCAAAGTTTGCATTAAATGGACTTTTCATTTACCCCCTCTGCTTAATGCTATTCCCAAGCATGCTTGAACCGTGGACACATCTGTCCTGGCAGGCATTCATTCCATCAGAAAATGATTATGGAGGTCCTTCCATGTGCCAGACATCATGCTAGGATCCAGACCTGCAAGGGAAAACAAGGCAGATTGGATCCCTGCCTGGTGATAGGCCTCTGACCTGGCCAACCTCACTGTGGCCAGACAAGCAAGGCCAGTGAACAAACAGGTGGCTGAAGATGGCTGAACTGGACTCTGAGGGAGCAAGACCAACACATTTTTTTCATTGTGCAAACTTATGGCTGATTTTCTTTTTTCACCCATGCAAGAAGATGCCCTTGCTTTTTCCAACAGTGCCCTGTGTGCAGACTAATCTTTGAATCTATGTTCTCTAAGCTGCTTTAAAATATGATGCTCAGTGGTTAATCCAAAGGCTGTAGAAAGAGCCCTGATGCCAGGTGTAAGCATATTTTTAAAGAAGAGGGGATACTTTCAAAACTAGCACCGGGGGCCAGCCAATTAAATTCCTCAACGAAAAATGCATGGACAAATGGAAGGCTGGATGCCTCCACTTTGATTCTTACTCAACTCTGATTGGTCACAGGTTTGACAGTTTTGTTTCATTGACCAAATGATACCTGTCACCCCCTCATGAGGACTTGCACCTGCCCTTAAATGAACCAAAGCAGCCAGCTCCCCTCAGCCCCTTTGAACGCTCCTTATCAGCTTTAATTCTTAAAGCCCTAGAATTTGTCAGCTTAGATTCCCCACAATTCGATGGGCAAAGGGGTGTATGCTCCAAGCAGCCTGCCAACTTCACCATCACAGCTGCAACTCTCCACAGACACTCTGCTGTGGAAATGCAAAGAATTTTACAAAAGAGTCACCCTAACCTCACATAGTCTGTGAACTCCAGTCCCTCCTGTTCTTTCCTGTTCTTTCACAGGAGATCCAATTTCTCTCCGACTCAATCTTTGTCAGGGCACAAGGTCAACTGGCTGGCTTCTTATACTCCTATGGTCCCAGAGGTATAGAGTGGGCAAGACACGAAAAAAATTAAACAAAATCTATGCCCATAGCAGACATCAATAATCAATTACAGGACTTTTATACCTTGCCTAGATCCATCATCCAAATTTGTGAGTGCTCCAGACAACCATCAGTAATTAATCTTGGTGGTCATTTAGACCTATTTGCCATTACAATGTAGACCAGCCCTTATACAGAAAATAAAACAATAAAAATAAGAAAGGAGAACGACTTATCCATCTTCAAACAGCATGTGTGAGTCAAAATTTAGATTAGAATTCAAGTGTTCCTAACTTCTAGTCTTGTGCCCTTCCTTATGCCAAGAGTCCATCAGGCCCCTTGAAATATCTGGAGATCCACTCCACCTCTCCAGGTTAAACAGTCCTAAATAAATGACCCATGAAATGTCCTTGGGTTCAACTTTCATCTCCCACCAGTGTGCAAGATAAATGGTGTATGAGTCAGCTATTGTAGTAATGCTGCATAACAAACCATCCCACAAATACAGTGACTAATAGCTACAAGCATTTATTCTCACATTCATGGGTCTGCAATCAACTGTGGCTCAGCTGATGTGGGCTTGACTTGGCTCCATGACTCCACATGTGCTGCACGTGTGTTTATTCTGGAGTCCTGGACAAAAGGGCAGTGACTACCTGAGTCATGCCTTTATCATCATGGATTAAGAAAGCTCAAAACCTGAACCAAAACATGCAAGCATGTTTAAGGACTCATGCATACATCATGCCCTCTAACATTGCATTGACCAAAGCAAGTCATATGACCAAGCCCAAACTTAGCAGCATGCAGAAAATCTCTGCCCACATTAGGAGAGGGAGGGAGTGGATATTTGCTAAACAATAATATATATTTTTTAAAACATGGCTTTTAAAATTATCAAGAAATCTTTCAGGGAGGGCTTCAGAGGACTTTTTTCACAGTGAGATTATACCAGGCACTAACTAGAGAAAGTTAATAAGCTGCTGAGCACCAGACTTAATCTCTGAGAAAATTAAATCATGTATTGTGTTAATATTGGCTCTCTGGTTTTATTGCTGATTCCCTTGCTTTAAGGGAAGCCTGACATGAAAATCTCACTCCATGTAAGACAGATTATGAATATTTTAATGGCCAGAAAGTGAACTCCTCAAGAGTCACCTTTATGTCTTCCTTAATGTTACTTTACCACTCCTGGTGTTTTGAAAATGTATGGGTGTTCTGAAAGGATGTGTTGAATAAATGATAAAATCATGGTGGTTAAGAGTATGGGTTTGGGAGAAAGAGTAAGCCAGATTCAAAGCTAAAGCCATCACTTATTGGCTGAGTATAATTGGTCATTTGTCTAACCTTTCTAATCCTGTTTCCCCCTCTGTGAGTTGGGGGTAGCCATATCTATCTTGCTGGGTACCTATTAAGTAACATAATGTAAGCAAAATGCCTGGTCCACTCTAGGCTGTCAATATATGCTAGCTCATATTTTCATTCATTCTTTATTAAAACTATCTTAAGTCACTGAGTTCCTCTGATGCAGTAGCCAATAGTGTCACTAATCTAATATTTCTAATTCTTTTCTTTTCAGGTACCTAGGAGAATTGTATTTCTCGTCCTCTTTTGAGGATGTGCATACCCATGTACTTTGCTTTGGCCACTGAAATATGAACAGAAGGGACCTGTGTCACTTTGGAACAGAAACTTTAAGAGCCACGATCCATGATTTCCATGTTCATTTCCCACTGCTATGGTGACTATGAAAACATTTGTCAAGATGTACTCTGTATCAGCCTGGATCTCTGAGAGACTTCATGGAGCAGAAATCCTCCAGCCTACATGCATAGTGTATGTAGCATGAGAAAGAAATAAACTCGTGTTAAACCACTGAGATTTGGAGGGTGGTTCTTACTGCAGCATAACTCAGCCACTGTGCCTGATATACTTGGTATTATTAAATACAGTCTACTTACAGAATATTATGGATTATATTTTCAGAAAGATTTATGTTGCAAATAAACCAGCTATACCTGCCAGTATACCAGTACTTCCCCATATCTACAGAGTAGACCTCTTAAGTCACAGAAGTTCAAGATTTAGAAAGAAATAAAGAACACTCTGATTTATACAACTAAAGCCTCAGGAAGAGAAGGGGTGGAGTTGGTCTCACAGACAACTGAGTCTAGGAACTGAAATCCTATTCTCTTTTTTCCTTTACTTCTTCACTCTGCTTCTCTCTGCATGCTGCCTTCTTGTGTCTTCCTGAACTCTGACTTCCTCCAGGCAATGAGAAAGTGGCCATAGGTGCTCTGGGCTCATGCACCATTAGCTTCAAGATCCTAGGACCATGTTTCCCAAAGTGTGTCTCAAAGACCATCTTGGATGTGAATTACACGTGCATATATTCCAGCTCCCCTCCAACTTTACCATACTGATTCAGAATTTTTAGTGGTTTGGCCTGGGAATTTGTATCTCACCATGTTTATCAAGTGATCCATAACCAAAGTTGCATACCTAATCTAGTAAAGGACCATCAAAAGTCTGGCAGAAGTGGTGGAGTGACAACATGGGCAGCCCCACTAGGCTTACAGGGTTACAGGGTTAGGGTGAAGGAGACACAGAGTCCCCAAAGTTGGGAGTCAGGAGAAGGGATGCATGAAGCGTACACACAACCATGGAAAGAAATTGTGAGCCCAGACAGCGCTCCAGTCCAGTTCTTCTATAATTGGGAAAATACTCTGAAACCTAGTCTACCTGAAGACATAAAGCAGAAAAAAAAAATCTTCCTCTCCTTTAAAGCCATTAGCAAGTTTCAACTTCTAAAAAGTGGACCGGGCACGGTGGCTCACACCTGTAATTCCAGCACTTTGGGAGGCTGAGGTGTGTGGATCACCTGAGGTCAGGAATTTGAGACCAGCTTGGCCAACATGGCAAAACCCCATCTCTACTAAAAATACAAAAATTAGCCGGGCATGGTGGCACGCCTATAATACCAGCTACTCGAGAGGCTGAGGCAGGAGAATCACTGGAACCCAGGAGGCAGGGGTTGCAGTGAGCCGAGATTGCACTGCTGCACTCCAGCATGGGTGACAGAGGGAGACTCTGTCTCAAAAACAAACAAAAAAAGTGCATTATGAGGAGGACTTATTAGCTCTTGAGCACCTATTCCACGCTAAGTACCCCTTGACACTCTGCAGAGAATGCCAGTGTTTGGCTAACACAGCACCCATTCTCTACCTCTCCTCTTTCCCATGCCTGCAATTCTAGAGGGCGCAATGTCAAATTCCTCCTTTATCAGCTTCTCTTGCAACCATAAGTTATCAAGAATTGTGATGATGTGACCTGAACAACATCATGGTCAATGACACGTCAGTGAAAGTTACTGAGCGCTTCCAGGAAAGACTTTATTTTCCTAAAAAAAAAAAAAATCTGACTTTTCTCCCATCCTTTACCTTGAAGGTGAACATGATTTCTGGAGGTGAAGCAGGCACTTTACAACCATGAGGTAAAGGCTAGGAGTATCTTAGAGACGTTCCTCTGATATTGTTCTGCCATAAACCCATCCCAGCAGGTGTTGACCTCCAGATTCCTTAGTGTATGAGATAATTAAATGTCTTTATGGCGTTAGTCACTGTCAAATTTCCTTTTTCTTGCAAATGAATGAATTCCCATCAGATGCATTTCCTGATTTATTCCTCATAATAATATAGGCATTATCATTCTCACTTTTTAAGTAAGGAAACTGAGGTTAGTCAGAGAAGCAAGTCATTTCTTTAAGATCACAAATCAAAGAAGCAGTGGGACTAGAATTCCAAACCAGATCTGGGTGACTCAAGGGCTCTTTATAAGAAGCCTGCCTACCTGGATGGCTACACATTTTCTTTTCTGTTTTTCTTGTCCTGCCTCTTAAAACTACCACGTAATTATATATATATATATATATTTATATTTTTTTGAGATGGAATCTCACTCTGTCCCCCAGGCTGTAGTGCAGTGGTGTGATCTCAGCTCACTGTACGCTCTGCCTCCCAGGTTCATGCTATTCTCCTGCCTCAGCCTCCCGAGGAGCTGGGACTATAGGCTCCCGCCACCTCGCCCGGTTAATTTTGTATATTTTTTTTAGTAGAGATGGGGTTTCACCGTGTTAGCCAGGATGGTCTCGATTTCCTGACCTCATGATCCGCCCGCCGCAGCCTCCCAAAGTGCTGGGATCACAGGTGTGAGCCACCGCGCCCAGCTGTGATTATATTTTTTATGTAATTAATAACACACCAGGAGAACAACAAGTACAGTGCCTGAGACACAGAAGATAATCCAACCATGTTCAAATAAGTGTTCATTATTTGAGGTTTATTAAGTAAAGGTAGGAGACTTAAATCAAAGACTGAGGACAAGGAAGGGTGGATTCAATATTTTGAATCATTTATTCATGAAGTGACGAATCCTCGCCCCTTCTACTAGTATACTTAGCTGTTGCTATGTAACATACAACCCCAAAACTTAGTGACTTAAAGTGATAACCATGTATTATTAAAAGTAATTGCAAAAACCTCAACTGCTTTTGCACCAACCTAATAATGTCTCCTGAGTCTAGGAGATGGCTGGATGGTTGTGTTTATCTTGGCTGAGCTCAGTTGATTTAGGCAGGGCTTATTTTTGTGCCTATGGTCAGCTGGGCAAGTTAGCTGGGGATTTAGAATGGCCTTGGTTGAGACATGAGTTTCTCATATGCTTTGCTTAGGCTGGTCCCTGTTAGTTCATGAATGGATGGCAGGGATTCAAGAGTGAGCAGAGTAAGCAGAAATCTGTTAGTGCTTTTGAAGCCCTGGTTTGTATCACACCTGCCAAGGGCCAAGCAAGTTACATGGCCAAACTCAGAATCAAGGCATGGGGTAAAAAACTTTGCCCTGGGTGGGTGTGGTGGCTCACGACTGTAATCCCAGCACTTTGGGAGGCCAAGGTGGGCGGATCACCTTAGATCAGGAGTTCAAGACCAACCTGGTCAACATGGTGAAACCCTGTCTCTACTAAAAACACAAAAATTAACCGGGCGTGGTAGCGGGTGCCTGTAATCCCAGTTACTCAGAGACTGAGGCAGAAGAATTGCTTGAACTCGGGAGGTGGAGGTTGCAGTGAGCCGAGATCATGCCACTATACTCCAACTTTGGCAACAGAATGAGATTCTATCTCAATTTAAAAAAAAAAAAAAAAGTCTTTTCTCTAAATGGGAGAAGTGTTGGGGACATCACAGCAATAAATCTCCCATAAATCTCATGATGGATAAGTAAGAAGTAGCTATGTCTATGACCTAGGCCTGAATGACTGCTGGTCTTCCTTGGAGAGGTGAAACAGCTGAGCATGAATGTGAGGAGCTATTCCCTAAGCAGCCCAGTAGGGTAGGAGAAAGAAGGGTTGTGCCTTAGAAGACCTGAATTTTGAGTCCTGGTTCTGTCATACACTTTCTCTACGTGACCTTAAGGAGAGAGACCACTTCCCTTTTCTCCCTTAAGGAGAGAGACCACTTCCCTTTTCTCGTTTGGAGTTTCTCTACCTAGAAAACAATAGAGACAAACTTTCAGAGGCCAACAACTAGAGGCCCACAGGCTAGATCTAGCCTATGCATTTGTTTTGTTTGGCTTGCCCAGTATTCTAGTTTTAACTGAGCCAACATTTAAAAGTTACAATGTTTCAGATAGAAATCTGAATTTCGGCTGGGCGCGGTGGCTCAA
Source organism: Rhinopithecus roxellana (assembly GCF_007565055.1). NCBI lineage: Eukaryota > Metazoa > Chordata > Mammalia > Primates > Cercopithecidae > Rhinopithecus > Rhinopithecus roxellana. The sequence continues at coordinate 90,728,197 of NC_044558.1, forward strand.
GCCTGTAATCCCAGCACTTTGGGAGGCTGAGGCGGGCGGATCACGAGGTCAGGAGATCGAGACCATCCTGGCTAACACGGTGAAACCCCCGTCTCTACTAAAAAAATACAAAAAACTAGCCGGGCGAGGTGGCGGGCACCTGTAGTCCGAGCTACTCGGGAGGCTGAGGCAGGAGAATGGCGTAAACCCGGGAGGCGGAGTTTGCAGTGAGCTGAGATCTGGCCACTGCACTCCAGCCTGGGTGACAGAGCGAGACTCCTTCTCAAAAAAAAAAAAAAAAAAAAAAAAAAAAGAAATCTGAATTTCTGCTGATATGGTTTGGATTTGTGTCCCTACCCAAATCTCATATCACATTGTAATCCCCAGTGTTGGAGAAGAGGCCTGGTGGGAAGCGATTGGATCATGGGGGTGGATTTCCCCCTTGCGGTTCTCATGATAGTGAGTGAGTTCTCACAAGATCTGGTTGTTTAAAAGTGTGTAGCACCTACCCCTTTGCTCTCTCTTTCTCCTGCTCTGGCCATGTGAAGACATGCCTGCTTCCCTCTTAACCTTCTGCCATGATTGTAAGTTTCCTGAGACCTCCCAGCCATGGTTCCTGTACAGTCTGTGGAATTGTGACCCAGTTAAACCTCTTTTCTTTATAAATTACCCAGTTTCAGGTATTTCATTAGAGCTGTGTAAGAACAAAACAATACACTGACTTTGCTCAAAAATCCTGAAGGATTCAGCAAAGTTGGGTCAACATTCCACTACAGCAACAATGGATGCAGCTGAGCTGTGGATCCTTATCTGGGGTATGCATTGCTCTCCACTACCTGACCTGCTACAATCTCACTTAGTCCATATTGTCTCCTAAACACTAAGATTTTTCTTACACTTGACTGAACTCACTCATTTAAATTCACCTTTTGTCACTATAGACATTTGAATTGGGTTTCCTGGACCAAACAGTGTGATAGCTGGACTCTTGAGTCCACGGCATTGATTTTTTGGTGCTCGATTTCACAGGTCAATACAGAAATTCTCCCATCAGTGCTCCCTGATTTTAGGCCAGTGGATCTTAACCCTATGGGAACTCAAATCCTTTTGAAATTCTGATGACATCTATGGGCAGAAAAGTGCTCATATAAGCACACACATGTTTGAACACATACACACACACACATACACAATATCACATAGTGCTTTGTCTGCCAAGCTCCATTATTATAGAAGACGCAATTTGTCTGTCCTGCAATCTATGGTGAACCTCAAGTTCTCCATCAAAGTATTCCCACCATAGTCCTGTCTAGACAATTTTCAGATCTATTTAGGACTAATAGATCTAGACAATTTTCAGATCTATTTAGGACTCCAGAAAAGCATCTTCCCCCAACAAATTTCTTATAGTCAGAGGTCACCGTCTGTTCCCGGTTCCCTCCCCATTTCCCATTCACTCTTCCAAAGAACAGAGAGGAAAACAAGCAAGTTATAGCCAAGTGACCCACGCTGAGAAAAGAGCAGAAGTCAGCAGGGCCCTGACCTTCCTGTGTAGGTAACAAATTGGATACCATGTTTGCACCAAGCCCTGGAGGGAGGGAAGGAAGGGGGGAAGTAGGGAGGAGGAGGGCAGTGTGGGATGGAGGTGGGGTTACAGGGTCAGCAGACTTGGCTTTATGCATCCACATAGCAACTCCATCCACCTCTTCCCAGGAAGCAGCCACTGCTGCAGGGCATGCAGAGGGTAGCAGCTGGAGGTCAGCAGAGGCCAATGCATGCACACACAAGGGTGTGTTTGTGTGCTTGAGTGTGTGTCCATTCCCAGCCAAGGGCAGGGAAAGCTACTGAGTTGAATTCTTTTACGAGATCTCCAAGGACTTTCTGACCCAATCCCCACTTATTAAACATATAATTACTTTCTTTTTTTCTTTCCCCCACATTGCCAGAAGACAGTGTAGTTTGGCCTTTAGGTGCATAGTTTCGGGAGCTAAACTCCCTGAGTTCAAGTCCCACCTGGACCACTTAATAGCTGTGTGAATTTGGAGGGTAACTTAACCCCTAGTTGCCTCAGTTTCTCATTTCAAAAGAAAGGGAGATAGTAACAATGCCTTCCTCAAATATTTGTGATACCTTAGTAAGTTAATATGCATAAAATGCTAATAAGCACAAACTATAATTATTCATTCAGCAGACACATATAGAGGAGCCTATATATGATGTATTAATTTTCTTGAACGTCTACTCTGTGCAAAGCAATGTTCATTTTATGTAAATTATATTAATCTTCCCCCAGAACCCTGGCACAACAGATGCATTTAATTCCCATTTTACAGATGAGGAAACTGAGGTTCAGGGAAGTTGGGTCCCTTGCCCAGGTTTATCCCACTAATGAATGATGGAAACAGCCAGGTCCATCGCATCGCAAAGCCCCGACTCCTAGTCAATTCACTGTGATCTCCAATTTGCTTTTGTATTCAAAACACCCAGGTCAACGTCTGACCTATTAAGTGAATGAACCAATGGTTGGTTCTGCCATTCTCCCTTTCTTTGCTCTTTCCTCTTTAATCTTTGTCCAGAGGCAGCCCTGAAGAAGTCATGCACTTCTTGGATATGCACATCTCTTTTCTCTTTCCTGCTCCTTGATACTCTTCCATCAGTCTTCATCTTCCCCACTCAACTGCTGTCCATCTCTCCTACCAGTTCCTCCTCCTTGGAAGTAAGGCCCCAAATATTTCCCTGGCGCTGGAGGAAACTCATTCTTTCTGGTTTAATTCGCCCCGTCTGGCCTTAATTGCTTTGCCCTGTTGTGAGAGGAGACCTCCCATGGTGACGGCCCTGAGGATGGGTTGGGGGGTGGGAGGCTAGAGGAGGAAATCAGGGTGAGCTGTTGAGTGGAGAGTGGATTAGTCCAAGACCAATGGGGCAACGGAAGTTGGGGATCTAGGAGCCTGTGGCTCCAGACCCACCCTTGGCTGTGACGTTTACGACTGAACTTGGGCAGGAGCATGTGTCTGGGGGCTGTGCCGGCCTCCCTGGCCCCTACCTTGAGTGTTTGGTCCTGCAGCTCATTAAGCAGTGACACTTAGCACATCATCAAACTGCTTTACAGGCACAGCCCACACAGCTCCTGGCCTCTGGAGTCTGCAGGTAGCGGGGGGACGCTGACCTCCCAGCAACTGGAGCTGGGACTGGATGGACACACAAGGGGATCAAAAGACCTCATGGGAAAAACAAACCAAGAACTGGATTAGGGCACCAGGACCCCTGACCTTTCACCCCCAGAAATGATACAAGACTAAGGTGCATCGGAAACAGGGGTTCTGGGTGCGGTGTCATGGAAAAAACATGGCATTTGATGTCCTGTGAACAAGGCTCAAATCCTGGATTTGTCACTTCCCAGCAACTGTGAAACACAAGCAAGGTTTTTACCTTCTCTGACCCTCTGTTTCCTCAATAAGGCCAATAGAGGGCTGTTGCTAGACATACTGGGATGAGACATATCACATGCTTAACCCAGAGCAGGCAATAAATGGTGATTATTTGAATTACCTACTCCTACTTTCCCACTTTCTGAAGACTGAAGAGATCAATGGGATCAGGCTGACAACCATTTGTTTTACCCCTATCCTCCCTCCCACCTCCGTGCCCCTTTTTTGGTGTGTGAGTTCTGCGCTTGGAGCTCTGAAAGTAAACATTGCCTTTTAATGTCAGAAAAAAATCACAATAAGAAAAGCAACAATAAAAATAAAGTAGCTTCGAGTTAACAAGTGTCTACTATGAGCCAGGTGCATTCTCATCCCAGATAGATAGATAGATAGATAGATAGATAGATAGATAGATAGATAGATAGATACATACATACATACATACATAGAATCCCATTATGTTTTCACAACTCTGTGAAGCATCTACAATAATTATTTCCATTTTACAGAGGAGGAAACTGAGGCTCAGAAGGACTAAGTCATTTGTCTCATGTCTCATGAGTAAAGCTATGATGTAAACTCAAATTTTTGATTCTGAGTTTTTATTCTTTCCAACGTTGGATAGCCCTTTAAAAGGGGTGGGAGGGAAGAACAGCATGTTGGACACCCCTGGCAGATCAGGGGGTGTTTCTGGTCCACGTCCCCTGTCCTGGGTTCTTGGAGGTCCATTTGCAGACACCCTAATTTCCAATCATCCTTCAGAAGCCTCAAATATATTCCTAAATCTCCTTGAAACAGCCCTGGCCATGCAGAGCCTGCTTTCATGGTTGATGTGCAATGATGACGCAGGGTTAATAATTCATTACGTCATGGTGCCATTTTGCATTTTATGGATATTCGGTAACACAGGCAACGACAACCTCACAAGTTCCTGAGCCTCACTTTCTCTGGGGGTGCAGGCTCAGGATGAGGGACCCCTGAATCTGGGCATGAGATAAAAAGCCTATGCCTGACTCTCATGAATGTGTGGAGAAGAGGCTCTGGGACTTTGGGATAGTGGCCCCTCCCTCCCTCCCTCCCGCTTCTGTGCCCCCTTTTTGGTGTGTAAGTAAGTTCCGGGCTTGAAGCTCTGAGAGTAAACAATCCTCTTGGCCTGCCTGAAAGGTGAGTGTATTTTGTAGAGATGCTGTATTCATTTACCGGTCTGCCATAACAAATTACCACAAATTGGGTGGCTTAAACAACAGAAATATGTTGTCTCACCAGTCTGGAGTCTAGAAGTCCGAGATCGAGGTGTCACTAGGGCTGGTTCCTTCTGAGGCTGTGAGAGAAGATCTGTTCCATGCCTCCCCTCTAGCTTCTGGTCATTTGCTGGCAATCTTTTGCATTCCTTAGCTTATATTAAGTTGGTGCAAAAGTAATGAAAATAATCGTGATGTTTGCCATTACTTTCAAAAGAAAAACTGTGATAACTTCTGCACCAACCTAATAGAAGTATTGCCCCAATCTCTGCCTTCATCTTGCCATGATGTTGTCCTGTGTGTGTGTCCATCTCAAAATTTCTCCTTCTTATAATCACACGGGTCACACTGGATTCAGGCCCTCCCTCATGATCTCATTTTAACTGGATTCCCAAATAAGGTCACATTCCGAGGTGCTGGAGGATTAGGACGCTGACCTAGGAATTTTTCAGGGACACAATTCCATCCATAATAGTTCAGAAAGAGAAACAGGACTCACTCTTTGGTCAGTCTGATGAAGTCCATGCACCCAGTTCCTCAAGTAAGTTCACAGGAACATGTGCATTTAAAAATGTTATATGATTTTTAAAAGTTCATGGACTTTCTGAAATACGAGGTCTAGGACCACCAGGTTAGACCTCTGGTAAGTTGCCAAGATACAAATATGTCATGAAGTCCATGACAGCAAGGTGGGGAATGTGGTGAGCTAGGTAAGGTCTGGAAAGTAAGATGGTAAGTTCAGTTTGGAACATATTGAGTTGAAAGTGCAACATTAATATGTTGCATGGTACCAGTACATATCCAGTTCCAAACTGTCAGCTTGGAAGGGAGTATAGGACTTAATATTGAGTCCTTTATTCTTTGTTTCTCTCCTCCTTTGTCTCTCAAAGGCTTCTCATATAGCCAATACATGCTAGGCTCTGTGCAATATATGCTGGGCATGTTAAAAACAGTGAGAGCATATGTATCCTCAAGGAACTCACAGACTAATGTGAGAGTCAGCAGTGGGGAAGGATGGAGAGACCCCTGTTACATATCACGACAGGCATTGTAACAGAAGACAGTGGACCAGAGATGATGTGTTTTACGGTGTGAATGTGTGCTGGACAGTGATTTAGGGAGGATTCTCTGCAGGAAAAAATAAGTGAAAAGTCAATGCTGCAGAGAAGTGAGGAGGATATTGGTCTTCCTATTTCTAGCAACAGTTCTACCCTATTTTTGGTCTACATGATTCTGGTCAAACTAACTGCACCTTGAAGTCAGAAGATGATATGTAGTCCAAGGCTGGTCAATCAGAGCGTCAGATTCTCCCAAGACTAGTGATTGGTGCAGGGATGAAAAAGCGTTCCAAATCAGACCAAATGGAGCAGGTGAAACTGAATTCTGGCACTTTTGTGTGACCTTTTGGCAACAGAAACTCTCCCCTTTTCTATGAATGCAAATGAGAGACTCTGAGGCTGGAACTACCTAGGATCTCGCCAGCAAAAGGAGACAGCCTGTCTGGGAACAGATAAAACCAAAGGAAGGCAGAGTAGGTGGATGGACCACCCTGTGTGAGACCTGGAAATAGAAAACAAGCTAGTCCCTGGGTTTTTAAGTTATGTGAACATATGCATGTAGGTAAATTTATATAGGTATATAGGAGTATGTGTATATATTACAGTGTGTGTGTGTGTGTGTGTGTGTGTGTGTGTATTTATATACATATGCACTTACCTACCTGTATGGAGATCTGTAACTTTATGGTAGGTAATACACACACACGAATCTCTATATGTGCACACACACACACACACACGTATGCACCTAGGGTAAATAAGTGCATATGTACCAAGGAGGGGTAGGTACTAGTTGCCTTAACTGGTTGAAAGTTCAAGTTTAGACTAACTTCAGGCACAGTTGGATCCAAGTACTAAAGAAGCATTTGCAGGCCTTGGTCTGTAGTGCTTTATCGCTGGTTCTTCTTTCCTCAACTTTGGCTCTACTCTTAGGCAGGACTGCCCTTATGATGGTGCATCAACTGCCTGTAGTTCCCAGTCTACATCCAATTCAGCAACCCCGGTGACAACAGAATATTTCCCCACCTCAAACAATTTTAGTAGAAGTTATCTTAATATTCATATGTATATATACAGGTAGGTAAATGCATATGTATATTAACACAACTTTAATCAAATTTTCTGCCACTTGTTATCAAAACAGTTCTTACCAATGTGACAGTTTCATCCAAAAGGGCCACATCTGAGTTAGAGCATAGAGGTCCCTGTGGAAGGGCATCTGTGCCAAAGAAAAAGCTGAGTAAGGAATGGGAGCATTATTTAGGTTGATCATATATAGACAGAAGAACCAAACTAGTCAAAGGATAACATTTGAAATGATGCTTGCACAAATGTGCCATGAAACATGGAAAGATCCTTGAAGAAGGTAGAATGGGGTTCACCTTCAACCAAATGATTCCAGAGCTGAAGGTAGTGTTGCAGTGTCCTTGTACAGCTGAAGACTTGTGGAGCACAGACAGGTTAAGTTAATTGTTAAATGCCTTACTATTAACTAACCAATAAGAACAAATCCCAGGTCTTCTACTGGAATTGTTTGAGGTGTGGCAGTATTCTGTTTTCACTAGAGTTGCTGAATTGGATATAAGCTGGGAGCTCCTGGCAGTCAACACACCATCACAAGGGCAGCCCTTCCTGAGAACAGAGCCAAAGCCTAGGAAAGAAGAACCAATGACAAAGTGTTACGGACCAAGTCCTGCTATTGCTTCTTTAGCCCCTGGATCCAGCTATGCCTGAAGCCAGCCCAAACTTGAACTTTCAACCAGTTAAGGCAATTAATACCTACCTCTCCTTGCTACATGCTGTGATTGATCTACTGTCTCTTTGGCAGTCAGTTTACATGCTGAAAGTCCTTTAGGAACTCTGTAGCTGTACCAATGCCTGTAATTTTGTCTGAGGGTCCCTTCTGCAGCCCCTGGACATAGAAATATTCTTGTCATCATGTAAAAGAAAAGCCAGACGCAACAGAGACTTAAAAAGCTAAGCATAGAAAGACACATATTGCATGTTCCCATTCATATGTGGGAGCCAAAACAGTGGAAACTCATGGAGGTAGAGCATAGAATGACAGATACCAGAGGCTGGGAAGGGTGTGTCCATAGGGGTAAGGGATAAAGAGAGGTTGGTTAATGAGAACAAACACATACTTAGATAGAAAGAATAAGTGCTAATGTTTGATAGCAGAGTAAGGTGACTGTAGTTAACAACAGCATATTGTATATTTCAAAAAAGCTATAAAAGAGGGCTTGAAATGTTCTCAGTGCATAGAAATGATAAATACACAAGGTGATGATGGATGCCCTAAATACCCTGACCTGATCATGACACAATCATGCATGTAACAAAATATCACAAGTACCACATAAATGTACACAAACACTATGTAACAGTTAAAAAACAAAAAAGACAGCAACAGCCCTTAACTAATTATTGCAGGAATTGAATAAATAACTTCCCCAGTTCTCTTGGCCCTCAACTGAGATAACTCGCTGTCAGCCAGCAATTCCCAGGGAGTAATGCTCCAGTTGCCCTCACTACGACTGGCTTGATAATGATGCCCTTTCTTGACTTTCTTCTCTTTCCTGCCTCATTTTCCACTCCTTTGCCATGATCTCCTGGGATCAGCTCCCACAGAAATTACACTTACCTCCTTGTCTCAGGCTCTGCTTCGTGGGGAATCCGAAATAAAACTCATATACCATTTTTGTCTGTCTTAGGTCAGTGAAAATTGTGTTTCTACGTCTTACAGCCAACAGAGAACCAACTAATGTACCAGATTATGAGAGAAATGTCCACAAGCACTGGAAGTTACTAGCACCGTGCTCCATTGATGGAGATGTCAACATCCTTATCATAAAGAAATTTCTCCATCCCAGGGAGAAGCAGAGCAGTCACCTTCGATCCTCAATACTTAGCACAAGTGCCACAGTCTTCCCTGAGGAAGAGGGCTTGGGGCATTAACAGAGAAAACAGAGGTGCCTGGATCATTCCACTGAGTGTCTCCCCATCCCATGAAGTGCAGAAACCCTGGATCTTCTAAACGGTCCCAAGTTCTTTTCTCATAAATGTTGCAGGCTCCCTGCTCCATATATTGCCGTTAATAAATTATACCCCACCTCTCTTTTAAGGCTCTTTTGTTATAACTCAGGCTCCCAGTTCCATTAACTCTCCATTACTTGAACACTTCATTATGACATTTTTTTTTGCAAGCTGAGAGCATGGCTCCTGACACCCTCAGCCAGGCAGGAGGCAGAGATCAAAATGGGCCATTAAGTTCCTGTGGCCAATGCACAATTTTTTTTCCAGAGTCTATTTTCTGCTGCTTTTAAAATAATGGACTCAAATGTTTCTCTTCTCTAGCAAACTCATCAGTAGCATGCCAAGGACAGAGCCCGAGACAGAAAGGTTAGAGTGGCCTGAAATGCAACTGTTTCCTCATGTTCTTAATTTTTCCCTAGCAGGGAGGAAGGTTTAATCCTACTTAAGGCAAAGCTGTTCTTTTGGGTTATTGGCTGAAATTCACAATGCTGGCCATTGTGAATCATGTTTTAAAGCCCTAAGCAGTGGTCACAAATGTATGATCCTGAGATGTTGATGAGGGAATACAGCCCTTGGAAGTCTGGGAAAGATAACTCTTCAAGTGTCTTCCAAAGCCCAAGCGCTCAATGCTATGCTTTCAATATGCCATCTTCTATTCTCGTTTCTGATGGCTTCCTCTGGGAATATAAGCTAAACAATGGGGAGTAAAGCAATTTGCAAAATATAAAAGGAAAGACAACATAGGCACATGACATTTATACGTGCTTCATACATAAAATGCACATTCAATAGATATGCATCTACATAGCCAGCATATGTGGCTGTGGACTTCATATGCATGATATCATTTCATCCTCCCATGAACCCAGGAAATTAAGAATTAATATTATATTCATTTCCCAGAAGAAGAGACAAAGTCACAGAGAGGATAAATTACGCACCCAAGCCCACACAGGTGTTAAGTATTACCGTCTGGTTGTGGCTTTGAGCAGTCTACTCCAAGAACACATGTTTGTAAAAATATTGCTCAGCTGTGGCTGGGTGCGGTGGCTCATGCCTGTAATCCCAGCAATTTGGGAGGCCGAGGCAGGCGGATCACCAGGTCAGGAGATTGAGACCATCCCGGCTAACACAGTGAAACCCCGTCGCTATTAAAAACACAAAAAATTAGCCGGATATGGTGGCGGGCACCTGTAGTCCCAGCTACTCTGGAGGCTGAGGCAGGAGAATGGCGTGAACCCAGGAGGCAGAACTTGCAGTGAGCCAAGATCGTGCCACTGCACTCCAACCTGGGCAACAGAGTGAGATTCCGTCTAAAAAAAAAAAAAAAAAAGCTCAGCTCCCTCTTAAATTTTCAATTAAACTGAAACACACATGGGCACATGGACATGTTCACTACACTCATCATGCACATACCCAAATATCATACACCCATGCCAACAGGAGAGTGGGTACACTTCACCTTCAGCTTGGCTGCAATGCTGTCAACCTAATAACATAAAAATCAGTCCTTTTATTTGGACAAGGCCTGACTGTTTACAAAGCACTTTCACATACATTAACTCATCAGCATTGAATTTGCTGACAGGGCCAAGACAAGAAATGGACAAGGGAAGCGTAATACATCATTGACCAAAATAATAATTTGGCCCTTTAGATACAGATTTTCATCCAAGGATGAATTACACCTTTTAGGCACATACAGGGGAGATCAATAGTCACAGAATCTTCATGCCATAAGGGATCTTAGAAATGACTGTCTTAGTCGGCCTGAGCTGCCACAACAAAGTACCATAGACTAGGTGATTTAAACAACACGAATTTTCCTGATGTATACGTAACTGTTTGGACGAAGGGAGGCAAGATGGCGCAGTTCCGAGTTCTTCACCCTCAACTTTCCCGTGCCCAGGAAAGACACGGGTCGACTGCGCAGGCGCAACCCGACCTCCAACGGAGAAAAACCGGAACCCGCCTAGCCAAGCCTACCGCCCCGCCCCCAGCCCGCCTATGTCCCGCCCACTGCCTGCCCACTCCTGGGCCCAGGACATAAAAGCCGCTGGGGGGGGGGGGGGGGCGATGCGAACTTCCTTGGCCACTGCTCGTTGGCGGACCTAGGAACCTCGCCCAAGAACGCCAGAGCGACTTCGTCAGCCTCCACCACCGGAGACCGGTGAAGCTCGCCCCTCCTTCACATTGGCAAGTTAATAAAGTTTTTTTGCCTTGCCTACTTGCCTTTTCTCTGGCATTTGCTCTGGGGGTCGCATTAAAGCAAATCAGTAACCAGATGAATAAATAAAGGAAGCAAAACAACAACAACCACAATACAAACTTGTATCTCATAATACCGGAATCAGGATTTCCAAAATCATGGTGCTAACATGGTTAGGTTCAGGGAAGGGCCTCATGAATAGTTGACTTCTTGCTGTATCTTCACATGATGGAGGGAGAGTTCTGGTCCCTTTCTCTTCTTATAAGGGTACTGTATTAGCCTGTTTTCGTGCCCAAGATTGAGCAATTTACAAAAGAAGGAGGTTTAATGGACTCACAATTTCACGTGGCTGGAGAGGCCTCACAATCATGGTGGAAAGTGACAGGCATGTCTTACATGGTGGCAGACAAAAGAAGAGAATGAGAGCTAAGTGAAAGGGGTTTCCCCTTATAAAACCATCAGATCTCGTGAGACTTATTCACTACCATGAGAACAGTACAGGGGAACTGCTCCCATGATTCAATAATCTCCAACTGAGTACCCCCCATAACATACAGGAATTATGGGAGCTACAATTCAAGATGAGATTTGGGTGGAAACACAGCCAAACCATATCAGATGCTAATCTTATCATGGTACTTTCACCTCCCTTACCTCTTTTAAACTTAATTACCTCCCAGAGGCCCCACCTCCAAAACCATCCCACTGGGGATGAGGGTTTCCACATATTTGTTTTGTCAGAGACACAAACATGTAGTTCATAACAATGAACTAGCCCAGGCTCTTGACTTTCCAAGCAGAGAAATGGAAACCCGGCAGGAGGCAAGACTCTCTGAAAATCTTGAAGTCACATTAAGGGCAGAGTTGGCTGTGTGAATGAGGTATTCTTCATTTAGCCAGGAGGCCCACAGTAGATGACTGCAGTCTTTGCTATCGGACAATTAAAATTCAGGCGATGGCTCTGTATAACTGTAAACAAGTTTCTTTTGTCTCTAGTTCTCAAGTTCTTTATCTATAAAATGAAAAAGTTGGATGTTCTAAAGTATTATTCATGAAAGACTAGTTTCACGGGAAGTAGATAAGCATCTTGTCTAGAAGTGTCTCATCATCAAAGATATTTGGAAAAGCTGCCTCGTTCACAGTGCAAGAAGTTTCCCAGCTGCAGGACTTGTCAGTGCCTTTGACATACTGAAGTCATTTTTTGTTTCTAAGGTGATGACATGGAGAATTTTCCAAATTTGCATAACCAACATGGAATCTGCATCTTACATACTATCTTGAAGGATTAAAGTAGTGCAGAATCCATTTGAAAAAATGTGGCTGAGATGAATTTTGAAGCCTCATCTAGCTCTAATATTTTATAATTTTGAATGTTTTATTCCTTCACTTTTCCTTCATTTTACTGACATACCATATGTTTCCTAGGACTACTATTACAAGGAATCACCAACTAGGTAGCTTAAAAAAAAAAAGACAAAAACAGAAATATAGTGTCTCACAGTTCTGGAGGCTCAAAGTCTGAAGTCAGTATCACCGCCCTATGAAACCTCTGAAACTCATAGAGGAGATCTGTTCAGTGCCTCTCTCTTAGCTGCTGGTGGTAGCCCTCAAGTGCCTTGGAATTCCTTGGTTTATAGGAATTCCTATAACTCCTATTTCTGCCTCTATCATCACATGATGTTTTCTTTGGTATCTCTGTCTCTCTGTCACTTCTCCTTTTCTTGTGAAGACACCAGTCATCTTTGATGAAGGGCCCACCCTACTCCGTGTGATCTCATTATAACTAATTACATCTACAATGGCCCCATTTCCAAATAAGATTATATTCTGAAGTCCCAGAGATTGAGACTCCAATGTATCCTTTTGAGAGACACAATGCAACCCATAACCTATTCAAGCCATACATGAATGGAGGTATGAGAAGAGATTTCTCAGCTTCAAAGAAATGAGGAGCAAAAAATTATACAACTGGCTGTACTGGCCACTTTGTAATCAATCAACTAACAAGTAGTTGGATTTTTGCATGGTCAACTTAATTGATCATTAAAGTCAACAGATATAATTATACTTCCAACTATTTTCCTTTTACATGCCCCCCAAATTCCTTAAACACACACACACACACACACACACACGCACACATGCAGCATTTTCTCCTAGCTTTCTTGAAAACAGGATCAAACAAGCTAAACTGGCAGATTGAATGGTAGGGTTCAGCTATTTTGATGGCCAGAAGTACCAAGTGTACTTGGTTCATTTTGGTGGTGTTGTAATGCTGGTCACCAGACTTCGAGGCAAGCCACATCTATATACAGGCCAAACTGACATATCTTTGTCTAGCTATTGTGGGATGTCTTTGGTCAAATTAGTGGTTGCTTTTGGTGCCTTTAATCATCTTGCTTCTGATCTCAATATTGCTCAAGCAACTGACCAGCTTGGTTCATTCACACAAAGACTCAGTTAAAAATAAGTCAACCACACAATCTGTGTGGTATCGTGTAGGCAAAAGAAAATAACAAAACCCTGAATTTTACATGTGGCTTCTTTTTTTCTCTCTTTTTTCCCTGTCTCAACCAGTCATGTAGACACAACTGCAGAAAGATTGCCATGCTCAAAGGAGAAGGGGTGGGGAGATGACAAGAATAAAACGTATACATCATTTCCATTGGAGTATTCATGAGATCTTGAAGTTTTACCCCAGCAAGGAAAAGCTTGGCACCTTATTGATTAATCTCCTAGTACATTCAAATCAGAATATGCTGAGAGCTATGTATGCCGTCCAAAACTCCAGGTCAGGGTGGTGGGGAATGGAGGTGGGGGAAAGAGGAATTAAACCAGATTGAAATCAGTTTCTCTCCCAGGCTGGGGAACTCTAGGATTCCTCAAACCTCAAAAATGGAATTGCTGTTCTCTTAAGTCCCAAGGTGGCTTGATTCCAAGCCCCTGCAGCCAAAGCCTAAAACGTGGCTTTACTTTGGAGAATTCAAATGTGGCTTTGCTTTCAAGAATTTGGCCCCAGCACGATGGGGATCTGGTGAAACACTTGGAAAAATCAAAACCTGAGAGCTCTCAGCAGCCTATGGATCCCACTAAAGCCCATGGCAAACTGGCCTCTGAGACGGGCTCTCCTTCCTGATGGAGCTGTCTGCCTAGTTGCCCAGATGCCTCACCTTCGGGAGAGAAGCTGTGCTCATGTTTTGGAATGCTCAGAGCCTCTTTGGGCCCCCTCCTTTTCCCCACTGCAACCTTAAGGCTCATTGATGAGGCCACAGCTGTTTATGTGCTTAACTTTTCTTGGGATTTTTTACTTAAGTTAACTTGGGATTTTTTTTTCCCGAGGCCTCTGTTTCTTGCTTAGCTCGATGAGGTGTGCTAACTTCTCCAGACCTCTCCATATCTCTGCAAACACGTGCCATGTACCTATGTGGTAATCCAGAACACCAAGGAAATTAGAACCCTCAATGAAAAACAAGGGGCATGTAGGTTTGCTAAAAATAAAGTAAAATTAAAAATTCCAAAGATGACTTTGAAAAACAGCTGCAAGTTTCCTGATCAAAACATAGCCTTCTGGGGTTATTTCCAGGCCAGGCTGACTGCCAAAGGCTGTGATGAATTCTAGGCTCCATATGGTGTGTCCCATATAACGGAGATTTGGCACCAGTGAATTCCAGTCTCTAACCTGCGGTTCCAAGGCCTGCCCTCCTGGAGATGGGGGTTTACAAGGATTGAGTTCCATGACCATCTGAGACTGGAGGTCTTTCTTCAGTTCTAAAGGAGGGTTTCCACACAGACCTCTTACTTCTACTGTGGTCAAGTGACAAGGCCCTGGGTTTTGGAGTTCCAAATTCATGGGATCAAATCTTTGCCGTTTTACTTACTGGCAATGCATGTTCAGACAACAGATTTAACCTCTCCGAATTTCAGTTGCTGCATCTGTAAAAGGAAAATTATCAAGCCTATCCTGTGTGGCTGAGTGAACTTATGGAGAAGCTAATGAAAGTACCTGGTACTACATCTGATATACACTAGATGCTCACGATCTGGCGCCCAGTCTTATTATTATACCCCTTCCATTGTTCCCCACTAAAACATGGAGCCAACAGTCAGTGTAGGGCATTCTAGGCCAGGTACTGAAGTCTCTAGAAGTCAAAAACAGTATCTGGGAAATAAAGGTTTCATTCCAGAAATGTTTCTTGAGCACTCCCCTTGTGCCAAGCTGTCCCAAAGGAGTTCAATGTGTAACAAAGGAAATGTGTGCATGCGTATTACTATCCGCTGATGTATTTTTCTCTTCTCTCTCTTATTCTGCTACATCAATTTTTGCCATTAAGTCAAAGTGACAGAGTGATTGCCTTAGAGAATGGAAAGGTGGTTTCCACCTAGAAGAAAGAGCTCGTAGAGTAACAGCGAAAGAGGGTATGATATAAGGGGAGTTACTCATAGGCAGGTAGGAAAAGAACAAAGCACATTCCGAGTTAGGCAGTCAGGGAAGGAAGAGTCTCTGGTCAACCCCCAGCAGGACTCTGCATCCCATAACAAGAGTCAGTGGAGGTAGAATCATCTATATAGGTTTGGAAAATCTAACTACATCTGGACGGTGTTCCCATGTCTCTGGGATGGAGGCTGTACCTTGCTGAGAGGTACCTGGGAGCATGGCTTGAGAGGGGGCCTTCAGTTCCCCAGGGTTTGTGGTAGCATCTAAGTTCCCATGTATCCCAGTGGGAAGTGTTAAGAGGCCAGAAACACAGTGTTTTCTGGGATCACAATGTGGGAGACCTTCCAACCCTGGCCAACATCGGGGGTCAACAATGGCATGGCAGCACGGCATCTGGTGGGTAGGCAAAGCCAGCCTCCCATGGCAGAGCACAGTGAAGACTCAGTGGAGGGTCATCCTATTCAACACCCAGAAGCCTCCCAGGAGATGAAGCAGAGAGCAGAGACACCTTGAGAAAGGAGACACAGCCCTTACCAGGAGTTTCAATTGACTGAATATTTATTAAAGAGACAGTTACCTCTAATCGGCAAATTTAATTTTTTATGCCATTAATGGAAATGGACACTCCAGAGCAAAATTACATATAAAAACTGAAGAAAGCTATGTTGTGTTTCTTAAATTCTTCAGGATACATCTGAATCATAGCATATAAAATGTAACCCTCCTGCACATGAGTGCATCACAGTATGCTGCCAGGTGAGTAAACAGAAGGCGAAGAGGGAGGGGCTTTTAACCCAGGCTTGGGAAACTGGCTATAAGAAAAGCTTCTCGAGGGAGATGAGCCCCAAGTGAATTTGAAGTACCTGAGGGGTGGGAAGAATCAAGGTCAGGCAGAGAGTGAGGAGTAAATCTGAGGCAAGGAGGACAACATGGACCAAGACGGGAAGCAGAAATATGTGCGAAGCAGACAGATTCTCTGCAATTTGAAAGTGATGGAATGCCAAGTGCAATTTTTTCAATATTAATGAGTCCCCTACTGTGTGTTGGGTGCATAGTAGGGGGATCCAGAGGATGCAAGAGTGTGGTAGAGAAGGAGTCTCAGCTGGGATCTCAGGAGATGTCATGACCTTAGGATGTGGAAAAGGAAAACTGTGCTGTCCAAAGTCACTTCAGACCCCCGAAGTGTGGCAAAAATGCGCAGTGAAGCACCTTACGTGTCCATGTTAAATGTTTGGGTGCAGCCTAGGTGGGCATCAGGATAGGGGAAGGGGTGGAGGAGTTAATTAAGTCACTTCTGTCTCCCAAATCTATCCCCTCTAACTCCTGGGCTGACAGAGATCACCTACAAAAACCAAGGCAATGGTTCCTTTCTCTGTGACATTCTCATCTTCCTTGCATGGGACCCATTCCTAGCAAGGCTTAGGTGTCTTCCAGACTCTGTCACAGTGAGTCCCAGGGCGTTCTGATGCTCATGGCCAACTCCATGCAGGCACAACAGAGAGCAGGCTAGGGTCTGAACCTCATTTTCTCTCCTGCCAGCTCCTTAAGGGAGAGCATCTAATACTCCTTTAAGGCACTATCACCCATCTAGAGATGGGCATGAAAGACAAGGTAGCATAGCTTAGCGTATACAATGCAGGAGGCAATAAAACATTATGAATGGAACATCGTCACTGGCCACTTACTATAGTATTTTCAACTTAACAGTTTGCATATGACTAAAAACAATCATAAAATTATTTTACATTATTTTCACAAGCCAAGAAGTGCTTTGAATTCATTTTTGATTTTTTTATTTCAATTGCCTGCTCCTCCTATGCCAGCCCCAGCCCAGGAATAGGAGGAGTCAGGGTGAGGTGACATCCAGGCATGAAACTGAGACTAGTATGAAGGGTTATAGAACCTGACAGGTCTGGGAACTCATCTTGGGTATGCCACTTTGTAGCTGTGTGACTTTGGGAAAATCACCGGAGCTCTCTATAAAATGAAGATTGCAGTACCTAATTCCTAAGGATATTGTGAAGAATAAATGCATGATAGCTTAGCATCAAGCCTGGCACATAGTTGGTGATAATGATCATCAACAACTGTGGCAGTTCTTTAAAATAGCCACACATTTTTATGACCCTTCTCCTATCAAGAGGTGGTGTCTGTATCCTCCCCACTCAGCTCTGGGTGGGTTTGTGACTTCTTTTACCAAAAGAGTATGGTGGAAGTGATGCTGTCTGACTTCCATGGCTAACTCATAAAAGGCCATGCAACTTCTGCCTTGTTCACTAGAACACTGGAGCGCTGGTTCCTGGAGAGAGTATGGTTACTTTGAGGCCACCATGCTGTGGGGAAGCCCAAGTCACAATGAGGAGTCAGATGTAAATTCTCTGATCCAATATCTGAGCTAAGTACAGCCATCAGTCATTAAGTGAAGGAACCTCCAGATGTTTCCAGCCACCAGCCTTTAAGAATCTTCCCAGATGAAACTTGGCCATCATAGAGCAGAGACAAAACAACCCTGCTGTCCTAATCTATAATCCTGATCCACAGCACCCATGAGCAAAATGGAATAGTTGTTGTTTTGGGGCACTAAGCTTGGACTGGTTTATTAAGCAACATTAGATAACTGGAATACCAATCTTCATCATTATTGTCATAGATTTTTATTCAAGGTACCATTTGGGAGAGATCTTTATTTGATGTATTCTTAAATAAAGTATATATACTGCAATACAGTATCAAATCTGAAAATAAGCATTCTCCAGCAAATATCAAGTGTGTTTTGTTAACCAATATTCATATGTTTGCAGAGCCTGCAAACAACTGATGAGCTGGTAAGCATTGGCATGGCAGCTGCCAACATGTTCTTGCAGGAATTTTTGCAATTTAGTAGTATAATAACAGATTTTACAGGTATCCATGGCATATAATTATGACCCATATTACATGTCACCAGCTTATTGCTTGACTTTACTTCTCTATTAACAAAAAAACAGTGCTGTCGGTTTTACATTAATTGCAATGAGAATTAATGGGTACTTCTAGGCCATTTTATCTGCAAAAGAACATTTTAGGTTTGATTTTGTTTGTTATTGTTATTCAGGAATGAGACTATCGAGACACATTGAAGACTACCTTCCCTACCGTACTGTAAGTTTTTTTTCTTTTTTCTTTTTTTTTTTTAGTCTGGCTCTGTTGCCCAAGCTGGAGTACAATGGCATGATCTCGGCTCACTGCAACCTCCGCCTCCTGGGTTGAAGCGATTCTCCTGCCTCAGCCTCCCATAGCTGGAACTACAGGTGTGCGCCACCATGCTCAGCTAATTTTTGTATTTTTAGTGGAGATGGGGTTTCACTGTTTTGGCCAGGATGGTTTCCATCTCTTGACCTTATGATCTGCCTGTGTTAGACTCCCAAAGTGCTGGGATTACAGGCGTGAAACACCGCATCCAGCCTGTAGGTTCTCTTAAGGCAGGAATTAAGTATTATCTTCCTTCTCCCGTTCCAGGACCTAATACAGTGTTTCATATATAGTAGGTATAAAAGGGTATGGTAGCCATGAAGACGTGACACTCAGGTCTCCTTTCAAGAAATAACTTGCCATTCAGCTGCAAGGAGTCAGTGTAGTTAGTGGACAGCCCTCAGCTGCAGTACCTTTGAGATCTACTTCAGCTTTTAAATCAAAGCCACATCTTCCCTTGGGAGCCCCCAGCCAAACACTGAGCATCGGAGAAGTACCAGAGCCTGGCCAGTTCTGCCCAGTGCAGGACTCCTCTAACGGGAAATCTCAGCTCTGGAGGAGCTCCTCATTAAGTTAGTTGAGACTTTGTTGGATCTTCATTGTGATCTGAGGCTCTTTTTACCTACTCCTGTTTCCTCTGCCTTTATCTTTCACAGGCATTACCCCCTAAGACATGTCTTGCATTTCTCACTCCATTTTAGCATCTGCTTCCCATAAGACTCAATGGACACAGGGAGGTGCTCATCAATTCAACCTGATTACATAAGAAAATATCTTTTTGAGAAGATAAAGCTTTGGTTGATGCTATAGACTGAATGCTTGTGTTCCCCCAACCCCCCAAAAAATTCCTATGTTGAAACTGAATCCCTGATGTGATGCTATTTGAAAAGAGGGCCTTGAGAGGTGATTAGGTCATAAGGGTGGAGCCCTTATGAATGAGATTAGTGCCCCTCTCAGTTGTGCTCCAGAGACCTTTCTCACCCCTTCTACCATGTAAGGATATAGCTAGCATTTCTCTCACCTGCTTTTCCCAATCTCTCAGGTATGTTTCTAAAGAACATTTACCTTGCAGCTTAAAGTGGCTGTCATTCCAGAATTTGCAATTCCTCCAAATATTAGCTGTTGTGGAAACTCATGGTGGGCCTTAAACCTCCCTTATTCTATCTTTGATTTGACAAATGGAAGGAAATGACACAAATAAACCAGAAGAGAAGAGCCTAGGATCTGGAGGCGTATAGACTTGGGTTCAAACCCTGTTTCCCCACTTACTACCTGTGAAGCTTTGGCTGCATAGACTGTTTTCTCTGTCCTCCACTGCCCATCTAGAAAAAGGGGGCTCCCAATATATCACATTGATTTATTTTTCAGCTCATGGTAGACAACATGAAGAAGAGGAAGAATGAAAAAAGAGGAAAAGGAGGGGAGGATGAGAAGATTGGCCAATCTGGGGTACCAATGTGATTTTGAACCAGGCAACAAACTAGAAATTCAACCTGGAGAACTGGACTTCCATTGAACCAAATGATCCCATGTTCCTCTTGGACTGGCATTTATTTGCTGAACACCCCCACGTTCCTATCCCATGCTAGCCTCTCTGTTGGTGGAACTCTGAAAACACTGTAAGAATACCATCCGTTCTATGAGGGCTGGGAGGGTGGCTGTATCCATGTCTGAAGGCGTGAGGTAGGTCTTCAGTAATCATTTGGTGAATGAATGAATTTGAATGAATGAATGAGCATGTGAAGCTTTCACTAGCCATGAAACAGCCTTTAGTCTTTTGTCAACAATAGCATAGGAATTAGGGATCTTTGGAAGCCTTGCTTCTTACAAAATCCACATCTCAGCCACAAAGAAGGAGGCCTGGGAGTTATTAGAGAGCCTCTTGTTTGTTTGTTTTGCAAATGAAAATCAGAGCTGAGGACACTCACTGCAGCCAGCTGCAGGGTTCTGAGTTAACCCCTTCAGTGTCACAGAGCCAGTGGCTTCTTTTCAGAACTACGTTTTGAGGGAGATGAGCCTGAAGTAGTGGGAGGAGTAGTGGGAGGAGAGGGTGGCCTATTGAATGGAGTCCCAGCTCCAGGTTGAAAGTTCTGGAGACCTGGTTGTGCTTCTAAAGAGCTCTGGGAGCTTCAGAAAAATCTCTTGATTTCTCTTCATGTTTGTTTTTCTGCCTAAAAGTTATGGGATTAAGCCAGTTAAGCTTCAGGCACCTCTGAATTCTACCATCCCAACACCAAAATCAGTTTGTGCCTGGAGTGAAATGTTTCTTGGCTGAGTTGGAGTGGGAGAGGGCACATAAGAGCCTGTCTGTGGAGTCTACGCCACATCACAAGAGGCATTTTTCCCTCTACATCTAATAATAATCTTGATAATTATGATAATAGTAATAACTATTCATTGAATGTGTACTGTGTGCTAGGTACTCTTTCAAAACTTTATGTGGGCCCTATTTTAATCCTCACTATAACTCTGTGAGGTAGATGCTAATATAATCCCCATTTTACTGATGAGAAAATTGAGAAACAGAAAGGTTCAATGTCTCACCCAAGGTTTTGGGTAAGTGGTGGAGCTTGGATTCAAACCTACGAGATTGGTGCAGGATCCTTTATTCTCTACCCTTTGGGTCCCCAGTGTCCTGTTCTCCCAGACTGCCTATGTCTACTCAGAACTGTCTTAAGCTTTCAGAGAAAGAGAAAGGCAGTGAGAAGAAACAGTGAGCCACAGGCATAGTGAGAAGGCATAGATAGCACCCAAACCCTGGCTCCAGCCTCAACTATCCCTGGGACTTGGAGAAGTTCTTCTGCCCTGAGGTCTCAGTTTCTCCATCTGTGAGTTGAAGTAGTCACCCATGGGAATATCCAGGGGTGTCCCCAAGCTGATCAGTAAATAAGAGAATCTTACATCAGAACTCAGAGAAGGGCTCCCAAGACTACATAAAATCCAAGCAATTGTATGAAAAGTGTTGTGTGTGGGCATTTAGCTATGGGGGTAGGAGGTTCATGGCTCCTGTTAGTTTCTTGAAGCGCACACACCAGGGATCTACAATACAACAGCATTGTCAGTGTAGACTCTCAGCAGCTAACACATCAGAGGCAGGTCACTCCTGTGATCATGGTGTCAGGGTTCAACATCTGGCTGTTAAAAAGAAAAAAAAGTCAAATAATTGACTTCATTTCATTATCTTCCAACATCTAGAAATTTCCAGAGTAGAAAGCAGTAACTTGGCACCCTTAGGCTCAAAATCTCTCTCTTTACGCACAGCCCCTCTTCTTTCTCCAAGAAGGAAAGTCTCTCTTGCACTTAATACCCTTCAGAATAAGCCAGAAATATGCTGTCACCTGCAAGAATTTCCAAGTAGACCCAACAGAGTAGTGTCATATGGACAAGGTGTGTGAATACAGAGCCTGCAAAAATACCAGGACTTAGCATGCCCTCAGCCAAATGCTTTGGTGCAAAAACCTTCTGCGTGTGTGTGCGTGTGTGTGTGTGTGTGTGTGCATGCGCATGCACCTGTGTGTGTGTGCATGCAGTGAGAGAAGGCAATAGGCTGCTGCAGTAAATACACCAGATGGAAAGACGGTCAGATATGAGTGGGAATCCCAGCTCCTCTCCTTATTAGATCAGTCATTTCAGATGAGCTCCTAACCTCTCTAAGCCTCAGTTTCCTCCCCTGTAAAATTCACAGTGCTGAATTTCACAGTGCTGCTCTGAGGACTTAATACAATAACTCATGTAGTGAAGAATTCATGTATTGCAGCTGCCCCATGAGCAGAAGTAGCTCAACATATGGGAGTCCAGATGCCTGGGTGACCTTGGACATTTCTTTCTTTTATTTTTTTTCCTCCCTCCTGAGCCTTAATTTCTTCATCTGTAAAATAGAAGTGAAGTGACAGAGAAGGTTGATGTGTTAAGCTTTCTTTTAGTTATGGAGCTTTGGGTTTTTTTGCCACCCCCAAATAAAACCTCATGGGGAAACCCAATGCATATAACCATGAGAAACAGTGGCTCAGGTTCAAGGAGAAACAGCAGACTCCAGCGGACTGAATCTGTCTTAACCACCCTCATGCTGGTAAACCTCACAGGTGTTGGGCTGCTGTGGAAAACCAGCATGCCATTTCAGCATTTCCCAGTTTTCCTTAATCTATGCAGCAAACCCATACTTGCCATGGTTATGTACTACTTCCATTATTTACCTACTTAATATTTTTCTCAACTCAATTGCTTATCAATTGCTCAAATTTAATTTAATTGAAAAGGAAGCCACATGTCATGACATCAGGAGAAGACCAGTATCTATTTTCATAAATAGAAGGTCGTGTGAATCAAGAGTATAAGGAATACTGGATTTATTTAACCTGCTGAAGTTTGACTCCCAGGGATGTCATCTCTCTTTCTTAAAAAGGAGGATTCACAAGGGGGTAAGAAAGCGTTCAAGGACCCTAGCACCCAGCTAAGGCTTTTTCCTTAATAAGCAGGATGGAACGAGAAGAGAAGGAACTCAGCACTGAGCGTTTCTCCAGCTGTGTTGCTCCAGGATGCTTTTAATTGGCTTCCACATGTGGCATTGTTGAGAAGCACTCTGTGATCACTGTAGCAGGTTTAATGGTGTCTCCTGAATACTTAAGTCCAAGTCCTAACATCCCCCACCACAGAACTGTGAATGTGGCTTTATTTGGAAATAGGGTCTTTGCAGATGTAAGAATCTTAGGATGAGATCATCCTTAATTTAGGGTGAACCCTAAGCCCAAGGACAAGTGTCCCTATCAGAGAAAGGAAAGGGAGATTTGATACACATTGAGAAAGCCATATGAACATGGGAGCAGAGATTGGAGTGATGCAGGCGTGAGCCAAGAATGCCTGGGACCATCAGGAGCTGGAAGAAGCAAAGAAGGATTCCTCCCTGGAGCCTTCAGAGGGAGCGTGGCTTTGATGACACTTTGATTCTAGACTTCTGGCCTCTAGGACTGTGGAAGAATACCTTTCTCTCATTTTAAGCCACCTGTTTGTGGTCATTAGTTGGGGGCAGCCCTAGGAGATGAATGCAATCACTAAATCTGTTCCCGATGTAGCATTCATCAACCTAATCCTGTGAGTATTTTTTCCTCTACATCCTCCTTTACCAGAGATCAGGAGTTGCCATTTCAGAAGAAGCTACCCCTTCCCATAAGAGATCTCCCTTCCCCTTGCAAAGAAGTGCCATTGGTTGGTCCTAAGAAGCAGGGAAGGTAAAGACATTGAATAGGCCTGGCCAGAAGACGCCTCTGTGTTCTCAGAACTCACTGTCTTGGAAATCTATCATCTCCCATCCTCCCTCCCTTTACTCCCAGTCCTACCTGAAAGATCCATAGAGAGAGGAAGGACGAGTCTTCGTCTTGGTGAACCAAAGTGTAACTTTGGGTCATTACTTAAGGAAAAAAAAAGAACCCTCATGAATAAACCATGTTTTGCAATTTTTTAAAAGCCATAATTCCAGAGCGAATCAATGGTTGGAACTTCCCAGCTTAATGCGAGCCAGATTCCTGCCTCTTCACCCTGTTTCCCTCTCTCCGGCTCTCCCTCTCTTTTCCTTGTACCAAAAGCTGTCTGCTAAACTTCTAAAACACCCTTTGCCTTTTTGACCCTTCAACTTGTCTTGAACTTCAGAAAAAATTGGGGAAATGGCACTGAGTGAACTATATATAAGTCCTGGGCGTGTAAGGAGGAGGGGGAGAGGGGGCCATGCCGGGGAGAGGGCTCACCATGAACTTGGGGCCTCGGATATTCGCTTGGGAAAAAAAAAATTCCAACTCTCTCCTGTTAATGGAATTAGTAAATATTTGTTGCTGTGTTCTAGGCCGGTGCCCCAGGGGGATATCTGGAGGAAGGGGAAAAAAGAAGGCAAATAAAAATAAAAGACAAGCTACTTTTCTGCTCCTTTTCCCTCTCCAAAGACACTAAACAGACAAGCTGCAGGATTAGAATGAGGCCTTGTGTGGCTGCTGCGAGCAGGAAGTTGCGAGGGGGCTTTGCAGCAGGGAGGGGGCCATGGTGGGGAAGAAGCAGGCCTGCTATCTGGTAATGGGAACGCCATTCCTGCCTAATGAAATGATTGCTGGCAGAGTTCCTGAGTTACAGCGCAGCCTGCACAGCCCCTGGCTGGCTTCCTGGAGCCCAGAGACCCTGGGCTGGGGCCGGGCCTGATGTTCAAAGAGCGTGCAATGAGGCAGGGAGAGAATAAGAAAGTGACAGAGAGGGAGCTGGTGACAGGGATGAGAGACAGAGAAGTGGAGCAGGGGAATCAGAGATCAATGGCTAGATGGAGAGAAAATGATAGAAACAGTGGCAGACGCGCAGCCAGCGAGATACAGAGAAAACAACGGCTGGCGGCAGACAGAGGAAGAGACTCGACAAAGAGCCTCTGTCAGGCCCAGGGAGATGGATGGGAGAGAATCAGAGTGGAGGACCCAGCTAGGCTGAGGCTGAGAGATGGATGGACAGGAAGAGACCTGGACACGGAGGGAAGAGAAGCGGAGATGAGAAAAACAAAGATGTGGAGAGACAGAAAGATGGGGCAAGGCAGAAACCCTGACTGTCAGAAGGAAGTGAAGAAGAGGAAGGAGTCAGGCAGTGGGAGAGACAGACATGGAGACAGGGTTTAGAGGAACAGGAAGGAATAAAGATTCAGAGAAAAGAGACAGTAGGTCCAGAGAGCAAGTCAGTACCTTGCTGCATAGGGAGAGTTCAGTGCAAATGGATCTTTGTAAGATTCCATTGCCTTGAAAGGAAGTGAGGTCCTAATAGACTTTGATTATAAAATAAAGAGCATGTTCAAATAGGACAAAATAAGGAAGGGGCAGGAAAGGAGAGTAAAAGTCCTTCCCTATTGTCCTGCTGCAATCATTCTCTGACTTCTTCAACTTTTAACAGATTTTACAATAAATGCATGGATGGCCTGGAACATTTTCACCTCATGTACATTGTTTCCGGCCATCCAAGGAGCCTCCAAAGAAGATGTTATGATTTCTACTCTTTTTTAGTTGAAGAATCTGAGAATCAGGGAGGTGACATTACTTACAACGTAATACAGAGAGGAAGAGGCTGGAGTTGGGGCTCTAGTGTGCATGAACAAAAATAATATAAATGCTGGAAAGGGGGAAAGGTTGGAGGTTAAGTTTTCTGAGCACCTCATTTTGCTCAGGAAGGGCTATACGAATTATTACGTTGATTACAGTGATTAATCATAAGCATGGTAAGAATCAAATGTGCCTATTTAGACAATAGAAATAGAACCAATAACTTCTGAAAAAGGAGAGAAGAAAAGGTGGGTGGGGAGGGAAAGGTAAAAATAAAATTTTATCCACCTAATACAAAAGAGAAAAGGAGGAAGAAAAAAGCAAAGACAAAAAGGAAAAAAGATGAAAATGTGATTAAGTAAAAATTGCTAATGAAAATGCAAAATGGCACAGCCATTTTGGAAGACAGTGTGGCAGTTTATTACAAAACTAAACATTGTCTTACCGTATGATTCAGCGACCACACTCCTTGGTATTTACCTGAAGGAGATGAAATCTTATGTGCACACAAAAACCTGCACACAGATGTTTACAGCAGCTTTATTCACAAATGCCAAAAGTTGAAAGCAACCAAGATGTTCCTTAGTAGGTGAATGAATAAATAAAGCATCGTACCTCCAGACAATGGAATACAGGGTTATTCAGCACTGCAAGGAAATGAGCTATCAAGCCATGAAAAGACATGGAGGAAATTTAAATGCATATTATTAAGTGAAAGAAGTCAATTGAAAAGGCTCACACTGTATGATTCCAACTATATGACATTCTGAAAAAGGCAAAACTATGGCGACAGTAAAAAGATCAGTGGTTGTTAAGAGTTAAAGAGGAGGGAGGAATGAAGAGGCAGAGCACAGAGGATTTTTAGGGCAATGAAACTGTTTTGTGTTATACTATAATCGTGGGCACATGTCATTATACATTTATTGAAATCTACAATGAACTCTAATGTTCACTCTTGCTCTTGTACATTCTGTAGGTTTTGGAATTGGAAGATAATGATGTGTCAATGTGGGTTCACCAATGGTAGCAAAGGTAGCGTTCTGGTGGTGGGAGGGGATGTTGATGATGGAGGAGGCTGTGCATGTGGGGGCAAAGGGTGTATGGGATACTCCTCTGTCTTTTCTTCAACTTTCCTGGGAACCTAGAACTGCTTTAAAAGTAAATACAGTCTTAAAAAAATAATCGAAACCTCGTAATCAGAAGGTAGAGATAAATTCACACTAGCCTGGAATCCCATTAATCATAATGGGATTAAACTCTTCAGTTAAAAGACAGAGAATTGAGAATGATTTTTTTAGATCAACAATGTGCTTTTCCTGAGGCATACATAAATTAACAGAAAGTTGAAAATTAAAGATCAAAAAAAGATTCTAAATAAATATGAATCAAAAGGAAGCTGGTTTTGTAATATGAATATCAGACAAAATAAAGTTTGTGGTATCCCAGCTTTCTGTGATATCTAACTATGGGCTCTCACTCTTGGCACCCAGGGCCAGGCCTCTGTGATCAGACATCCAGGGCATTGCAGGTGGGGTTGTGAACTCAGATTTCACAACTAGTTTTTCGTGAGACACACATTGGGCAACCACTCTCTCTTACCCCTTGCCTTTTGGTTTCTCACCCTGCGCTATGAGAGCTATTTTCTGGTAATGATGCATCACTGGAGAGGGAATGCAAGTAAACCACCTTGTGAAATGGTGAGTCACAGAGGCAACAGAAAGAATCAGACACTAGGGAGAGAAGTTGGGGAGAATGGGTTTGAGGGGTGCAGACCAGCTTCCCCCTAGAAGGCTGCTTTTCATTGCAGTGAAACATACCACACTTTCTTATGTCTTCTCCTCCCATGATGTCATCTTATTTCCTCAATCTGGAAATGTCCAGGTTGCCATTGAGTATGGGTAGCAGTTTTCTGTTTCCTGTTTGTATTAAGAAGGCAAGAGCTGAGTTTCTTGGAAAACCTAAGTATGTGTGGGTTCTTATGATGTATTTAACCAAGAACCAAGTAATTGCCAAATATCAACCTTTTGATATGTACAAAAGAGTACAAGGGTGTACTCTTCATTGTGCAGAAGCAGAATAGAGCATTGAGAAGAGGATAGGATGGTGGGAGTGGAGGGTGATGGCCATAAAACAGATAGCCGTCAATTGCTAATGCCTTCGACCATGACTGCATCCCAGTAACACTACACAGCTTACAGTTCCTCAATGACTCGCTCTTCTGTGGCTTTGCACACGCATCTCCCACTACCTGACACGTTTTCCTTGCCCCATGTCCCCCACTCCCTTTAGCTCTTTCTGTTACCCTTTTTTCATACCAGAAAGCCTTCCTATCCTGAGTATGAATTAAAAGCCCCTTGTCTCTGTGCTCTGTACTTATTTATGTTAAAATACTTATCACTCAACATTGTAATGACCCATGAACTTCTCTCTCCCTCTCCACTCCCTTTTTCCCAAAAGTTACAAAAATCTAAAAGGAAGAAAAAACATCTCTTTTTCCTTTTATCCCTCTGCTCTGCATCAGGCTAGGTACACAGTTCGACAAGAGCCTGACATGTGAGGGGGATGAATGATGGAAAGTCTCCAATCGAGGACCTTTGCTACCTTGAACTACAGCATCAAGAACCACACCTTAACCCATCCACAGAGACTCTGATCTTTCCACGGATTTGATTTTCAGAAACATGAAACAACAAAGTTAGAAGGCACCTTAAGAGAAGCTCTTTTCCCTCTGGTTTGTAAATGAATTCTAAATACCTCCACTTTACATCAACAGGGCAATCCCACTCTGACCAGCTTCATTTGAAGAAATGGCCCATGATTTTTTAACAAATAAAATTGTTAAGCTACCGTCCATCTGATCAAACCCTCATCTTACAGAATGGACCTCCAAGGCCCAGAGAGAAGGGAGGAACAGGTTCAGTGTTGCATCTTGCAGGTATATCTCATCCCTACATTTACCAGGTGTAAAATCTTGATCAACTGACTTCACCTCTTTAAACCCCTTTATTTATCTGTACAATGGGGAAGAGTGAACCTATCTCATAAGGGGTTGTTGAGAGTTTCAGTTGGGTAAGTTAAGCCATGTCAAGAGTACAGACATTCAATGAATGTCACTGATGATGATGATGATGATGGTGATGGGTGTTGTTGTTATGCCCTATTATTCTCTCTCCATCCAGTACTCTTTCTACTCTACACAGCTAGCCCTGAAACATAATATAATACGCCAGTGACCCAGCCAGAGTTTGAGGAAATGAAACACAAACCACCCAGCAGCCTCGTTCTTCAGCTACAGTTACCCCATTAACAGCAGAACAATCTCAACAATCTGGATCTTCATCTCCTGGCAGCCAAGTCTCAGACAAGGGGCTCCTAAGATACCAAATTTCTCTAGAAGGAAAGATTAGGAGGAAGTTCTCACCGCCCAGTGTTGAGGAACTGAACTCCCTTTTCTCAGCTTGGTTTTTCCTCCCTGCCTAGTGTCTTTCTCCTGAAGCTGACTTGTTGTGGAAGCTCTCATTCTGTAATGAGGGGCTGCAGTGGCATGAGAAGCCTCCAGTTTCCCCTGCCCACCTGGAGAAAAAGGTGAGGCTGGGTTGGTTGCAAAGAACCTGAAAAGTGCCTTGGTTCAAGGACTTATTCTCCCCAACTTCTGGGAGTGTTGCCAGCTGAATGCTTTCCACTCCCAGCCCTCTTTAGGTATTGCCCTCAACTGAAAAGATCCCCTCTCACTCAATATTACATCTTCCTCCAAGGACAGCCCACATCCAAAGATTGGTGTGTCAAGAGAATTAAGGCATATCACCCCATCCCCAAAGGAAGGGTCATCCCATTTTCAGAACCCCCGTGGGGTCGATTGAACCTTTGCTGAGACTGCATCACAGCTCAACTTCTCTTTCCACCCAGTCCTGATTCTTTTCTTTCCCTTCTAGCTCCAATATATGCCCAGTACATTAATCCTCACCCAAGAACCTGGTCCATAGGGAGTCTGCAATTGCCAAGTCAGACAAAGTGAAAGGGGCCAATGTAAGCCCCCCCTTGTCTGAAGTTTGGCTGCCCAGAGATGGAGAAAATCCAGAATGAGATAGTTCTTCTGTTAATGGGGTAACTGTAGTTGAAGTATGAGGCTGCTGGGTGGTTTGCATCCCATTTTCTCAAAGTCTGGTTTAATAGGTGTCATTTGGCCAGGTTAGCGAGACCCAGGCTTGAAACCCATTTTTCTGCCCAAGACTTAGCCCCTCTACTAGAACAACAGGTGCACCTAGACCAGCTGGGTCCAGGTCTACCAAAGTAGTATCCACATCACAGCAGCACATGGGGTGACTGCAGGTGGCAACAGACAGGCATTTTTAAAATTTGTTTTCAGGTGCATCCAAAAAAATCTACAACTAGAATGTTCAAATCCCCAAGGTAACAAATTTTTTAGCTTTGGACAAGTCTACATATGTAAGACAATGTACAGACTGAGTGTGTAATAGATTTGGTGGTTTGCTGATAGGAAGAATCTGGAAATGCCAGGAAAACTCTGCTCTCATTTTGCAGATGGAGAAATAGGAGTACAGGGTAGGGAAGAGATGACCCAAGGTCATCTGGCAAGTTAGAGGCAAAACTGGGGCTAACAACCAGCTCTACTAACTGCGATTTGGGGTTGGTCTCCTCTGCCCTGACCTGTGTGTGACAAATCTTGCTGACTGAGGAACCAGGCATCCTAGGAGGCATTGGATAGCCATGGAAGTACCTGAGATGCAGGAATTACTGTCCAAAAAGTACAAACCTTAGCTCAGTGGTATCTGCCATCCACAGACTAATCTTCTCACAGATCCAGTGTTTGGCCCAGGTCTCCTTGACCTTCCTCCCCAAGCCCATGCAAGAAAAGTCAATAGGTTCACGCCTGTAATCCCAGCACTTTGGGAGGCTGAGACAGGCAGATCATCTGAGGTCAGGAGTTCAAGACCAGCCTGGCCAACATGGCAAAACCCTGTCTCTACTAAATATACAAAAATTAGCCGGGTGTGGTGGTGTTCATCTGTAGTCCCAGCTATTCAGGAGGCAGGAGTTGAAAGTTGGAGTGAGCCGAGATCGTACCACTGCACTCCAGCCTAGGTGACAGAAAGACACTGTTCAAACAAACAAACAAAAACCCACAACAACAACAAAAAATGAAACAAAAAGACACTGCCTGGGTTCTGGGTTCAAATCCATATTTCACCACTTCACTAGCTGAGTGACTTGGGCAAGTCACATTTACTCTGAACCTCTTTTTTTCTCATCTAAAATGGACATAAATGCCCACTTCATCAGGTTTTTGGTGAGATTTCAACGAAATAAAATATAAAACTCCCATAGCACAAAGTCTGGTACATTGTTGGCACTCAGTAATTGTGAGCTGTTCAAGATAGATGTGTATGCGGGATTTTCTTTTCCTAAGGGAGAATGTTTCAGTTAGCTATTGCTGTGTAACAAACCAACTCAAAACTTCAAAACAAAAATGATTTATCATTTTGCACAATCATATGGGCCAAGAATAGCTGGGTGGTTCTTTTGCCCCAGTTTGGGGGCATTGTTTGGGTTCACTTACTGCATTTAACTATTTGCTGGGCTGAGCTGGAAGGTCCACGTAGGCTTCCTCAGATGCAGGGAAGCTCAGTATTTATCCATGTGGCCTTTTGTTCTGTGTGGGATGTTTCATTATTCAGTAATAATGTGAGCTTCTTTACAACCTGATGGCAGGCTTCCAGAGTGAAGGTTGCAATCACCAGGCCTTTTAGAGACTAGGCCAAGAACTGGCATATCATAACTTCTGCTATAGTCTATTGGTCAAGGAAGTCTAGATTCAGAGTGAGGAGAAATAGATTCTACCTATCTTTGGGTGAAGCAGTAAATGTGATCCAGAGCTTTCCTGATTATCCAAGTGGTCCAAACCACTGCCTCATGCACCCAGACTCCTTTTATACCATGCTCCCTACCTCTCCCAGAGTCCTGTGAATTCTATTGTCATGGCATACATCCTCCAAACTCTACTTGTTCTTAGCTACTGTCTTTCCCTCTCTTATCTTTGCCTGGCTAACTTGTCCTCATCATCCTTTGGTCCTAATCCAATCATCACTGCCTCATGGAAGCCTTATATTATCCCCCAGATTGGTGTGATACCCATTATTTACTTCTCTAGCATCCTGTACCTTTTATTCTTAATACTCATCACCCTGTAAATAATTATAAATTCATTGTCTGTTGCCATCTGAATATGGTCCCATGAGAGCAGGTCCCAAGAGCTTTGTTCATCACCTCATCTACAGCTCCTGGTTCAGTGCCTGGTACCTAGTAACCACTCAGGAACTGGCCATGGACGTCTTGAGCAGAAGTCTTGATGTTTGTGCTCCAGACTCACATTGGCCCCTTTCACCTTGTCTGACCTTGAGGTTGCAGATTCTCTAGGAAACATTCTGGGATAAAGATTAATGTGCAGGACATACATTGGAGCTAGAAGGGAAAGAAAAAAATTCAGGACTGGGTGGAAGGAGAAGTTGAGCTGTGATGCAGTCTCAGCAAAGGCCTCAACCGACCCCATGGGGGTTCTTGAAATGGGTGACCCTTCAGTCGGGGACGGGGCGATATGACTTCATTCTCTTGCCACACCAATCTTTGGATGTGGGCTGTCCTTGGAGGAAGATGTAATATTGAGTGAGAGGGATCTTTCCAGCTGAAGTCAATACCTAGAGAGGGCTGGGAGCTAAAAGCATTCAGCTGGCAACACCCCTAGAAGCTGGGGAGAATAAGTCCTTCAGTCCTGAAATGGATCTGGGTAGCACATCATGCAATTATGACACTTAAGGTCAACCTTTCAGTGCCATCTTTTTTAAGTCGATCAAATGGAGACTTAAAGAGTCTCAAACCCCAAAGAAGGATCTCCAGTAAATCATGGATCTGGAAGTATTTGGAAAAGGAGGATGAGAAGAAGTAAGAACTCTGCCAATATCATGAGTTATCAAGAAGAGGGAGACTCTCTGATTCCTGACCAAAGCTTGTCAATAGTAAAATGCACTGGACTCAAACACATCCACAGACTATTCCAAGAGAAAGGCTTCAGGTAAGTTCTCAATACCACTAGCACCCAGTTCATCCCCTTGGAGAATGACTCGGGTGATGCCCTAGCCAACCTTGAAGCCATCTTCTATGGACCTTAAGAACATTCTCTTGTCTGCAGTGATTTCCTAAGGAGAAATTCCAACATGGAATTCTTTGACCACTGCATCCATGTTTACATGAACAGGCACTGTCTGGCCAGGGAGTGGTGACTTCTGCTCCAAACAAGAACACAAGGTCCTAGGGACGTGGGGAAAAGAATTCAGGTTGTGCAGGGGTTTACGTTGACGGAAAAGGTTCCCCTGCAGGCCGTGTGGCCTCAGCAGTTCCTCCAGGTTCTTCACTCTCTGGAAAACCACAGCAGAGGAACTCAGACATATGATTTCAGACCTGCAAATTTTTGCCACCACTTCTGCTCCCAAGTAGAGGATGTAACCAGGAAACTCTTTTATTTGCATATGTGTGTGGCATGCATCAGATCCTTTAAGGAGCCAAGACCCAGGAGTGACATCATTCCCAGTAACCAAAATGCCAGTAACTGTTGGCATGGATGCAAGGACTACTCCCTGGGTTGTCTATCCTAGCAGCAGGAAGAGCAAACAATTCAGATTATAGGGCAGAGCCCGGGCAGCAGAGGCCAGTAATAGGAGGGAGAAAGAACCTCAGATGGCCTGAGAAGATGGCAGAATTCCCAAGCTAAGACTCTCATGTGTATTAGATTTTATTGATCACTTACTATGCATTAGACACTGGGCAAGGCACTTTAAGCATTTCACCTTGTTTGCTCCTCAAGGTCACCTTGTTCCCATTTTACCGAGGAGAGAGCTGAGGCTCAGAGAGGGGAAGTAACTTCCCCAGTGGTTAATTGATTTCAAACGAATGTAAATCCAAGTTTCCAAAGCATAGGCTCTTAACCATTGGTTGCATTGTATAGCCCAGCCAATTTGCTTCACCTGAAGGAGTGTTAAAGTGAATTCAGCCCAATCTTACATCTGACTGAATGGCTGGGTTAAATAATCATAAAATTATGCCGTGGACAATGCAATGCAGCTCTAGATGTTTCCTGCTCTTTCTGACCTTCCTTTCTTCTATCTCTTACTGTGTCCCTCTGTTTCTTCTCTCATCTCTTTCTCTCTCCATTTATTGAGCTCTGATGTTATGTCAAACAGTGCAGATATACAGAAACTTGTACCATTAGTTCTGTCCTCTGTGTGTCTTCTGGGAGACTCAATCTCCTGGGGAAACCAGACATAAAAGCCAATTATTTCAATGCAGTGGGATGTGGGATGGTGCAGAGATTCAAAGAGAGGTCCCCAGGAACACAGAGAGGAGACTTAGATGCCTGGAAAGGCTTTATAAGGAGAGGCCATTGGAACTTAGACTTGATGGGTAAACAGGGAGCCCCCTGGGTAAAGAAGAGGGAGAAAGATAAGGCTGGAGGAAGTCACCGGGTACAAGACTATGGAAAAGGAATGAGTTTAGCAGACTGGGGAGACCCTGGGATTGGGTGGAGGCCCAGGAGAGTGGAGGATAGCCAGGCTCCAGAGAAAACCCATGTGGTTTATGACAGGCCTTAAATGCCATGTTAAGGTGGCCAGACTTGACCACACAGGCACTGGGGAGCCCCACCAGATATTTAAGTGGGGTGAAGACAAGATGGGTTTTGTATTTTAGAAAGATCATGAGGCAGGTGTGTGCAAGATGGACAGAGGATAGAAAAGAGTGCTGGAGAAACTGAAGATGGGAATCAATCAGAGATTGTTCAAATCATTGCAGCCGAGTGGATGAGGGTCTTCTGGTCACCACTTCTTCTGGGGTGTCTGATGCCCCTGACAAACTCTTTATCCCACTGCCTCAGGGATGCCATGTTTTACCCTCTGCAAGCATCTGTCTCTGTATGGGACAATACAGAGAGGGTAATGCCCAACTGTAAAAGAGCAATCAAATGGTGGACTTTCAGGCTGACCAGACTATAAAGAGATATTTCAAAGGTCTTTTCACACTTCCAGAGTCCACCACTTATTCTAACTTGACTATTGCCAGACTTATGTCTTTATATTTCATTTTATTCCCGTAAAGCCTTCATCTGAATACAACAGACTTTGGGCTGAGATTGGGGCCTGCCTCTAATCCTACTGAAGAGACCCAAGGCTGTTTTTCCCCCAACATCCTAGAGCAGAGAAGAAAGGGTCTGGCAGTGGCTCCTCTCTCCCAGCCTGAAATAAAAGACAATTTGGCTGGTGTTTTTAGCTCTCAATATCTCCAGCCACCCTCTCCAGCAAAACCCCAGTCTCCATTAATACTATTACTTGAGATGACATTTCCTCTGACTGTCGTCGTCTCTTTTTTTTCCTCCTCCTTAATTCCCTAATTTGTCCTAATATGCCCATTGCCTGTGTATCAAGTCATCCGTGAAGCCGCCCCATTTCCAGGTTTCTTCCTCCCCATCAGCCGAGTCTCTGTCTCCCACAGAAATTAGAGGGAGGCGGCTGCAAGCCCGCAAGGGCAGGAAATAGAATTAGGGGACGTATTAATTGGGACATCAAGTCGGATTTCGTTCCAGGCACTTCCTTCCGTTAACCACTTTGAAGCTTCCCCTCTGTGGCTCTGTTTCTCATTAGAGGGAGCTCTTAATGGTGAGTGGTGTTTACGCATGGTGCAAATATGTCATGCCCTAGCCTTCGGACTGGCAGGCCCAGCTGATTGGTGAGGGCAAGGGGAGGAAAAGGCCAGCCAATGGGGTCAGGGTGGCAAAGGTGGAGGTGGTGCCTGAGAAAGGACATGGGGGAGAAAAGAAACCACAGAGGTGTGTGTTTTAGGCGGATGAGAGGGATTCCACGAGGGTCCCATTATGTTAAACTTCCCCTTCCCTGCAGTTTCCAGGCTCTGCAAATGTATTCATAAAACAAGCTCCTTTCTTCTTCTTGTTATAATTGTGCTTTTCCCAGCCAGTCATGAGTTTTCTGGCTGCTGGGTTTCACAGATGCCTTGGCCAACACCTTGCAAACTGGCTGAAGTGCCCTGTCTGACACAGAGAAAGGTGCCAGGACACCTAGTCCCTCCTAACTCTCAGTCTTGTCAGCATTTCCATTTAGCGACACTCACTGCCCTCCTTGGCTCTCTACCTGACCCAGCCGCCCCATCCACCCCACATCTTTGAGGTCCTGTCTTTGCAAAGGCTTGCACCTTTGTGGGATCCCCACTCAGAGGCGTCTGTGCCAACACTCATTCACGGCTGTGAGAAGAACCCATTTGCGGAAGAGTATTGGTTTTTCCACCAAGGCAGCCAAAACCACCAGCCTCCCTTGCTGGGGAAGAGAAGAGAGGAAGAGAAGAAGCATTTGTTTCCCATGATCTATAGTGGTAGCCCCACAAAACAAACACTTCCAGGAGACTCTAATCAGGTTTTACTGAAGTTCAACTGTGGGTGTGTTTTATCCTAATCCCCGAGACAAGAAACCCCAGAGAGGAAACTCCTGCTGCTCTGAGGTGGAGGTCAGGCCCTTCTGCCGCCCTTTCGGCTCTGACAGCCAATGCAAACACCACAGCCCTGCCCTGGACACCCTTCAATCCTCTTGAGCAACCAGAAGCCAAGAAAAAGCAACAGAAGTCCATGCGAAAAGTGGAGAAGACAAACCTCAGCCCTGAGTGGCAACCAAATCAAACAGCAGCGCCTCGTCAGCCAGTTCACAGACATGAGGACAAAGGGATTTCAGTTTTTCTTTCTCCTCCCCACTTCAGCTTCCTTCTCCTCCTTCTTGTTTTTTTTTATAATTAAAAAGGAAAATGAAAAAAACACTCATTACAACCTAGGACGTTAAGAAGTAGGAAGGGAACTGGAAGTATTAGCAAGGGCTGCTTGAGAGATCAAGTCTTTGTGTTTGCATGGACAAAGACCATGAAGGCTGCAATGCCTCATCTCTGGGCACGTACATTAAGAGTGTTTGGGGGTCAGGTGAGTGGTTCACGCCTATAATACCAGCACTTTGGGAGGCTGAGATGGGTGGATCACTTGAGGCTGGGAGTTAAGAGATCAGCCTGGCCAACATGGTAAACCCTGTCTCTGCTAAAACTACAAAAATTAGCGGGGTGTGGTGGCACTTGCCTGTAAACCCAGCTACTTGAGTGGCTGAGGCAGGAGAATCACTTGAACCTGGGAGGCAGAAGTTGCAGTGAACTGAGAACGTGCCACTGTACTCCAGCCTGGGCAACAGAGTGAGACGCTGACTCAAAAAAAACAAAAAAAAACAACAAAAAAAAGAGTGTTTGTAATGGCATAAATCAATGTATACGAACTTCAGGGAAAATGTCGAAGAAATTATAAAGGTTTGGGGTTATATCTAGGAACTAGAAGAATCTCAGGTATCCAGACATTTCTCTTTCTCTATTTCTCTCTCTCTCTCTCCCCAACTCCCTTTTTTTTTTTTTTTTTTTTCTGAGATGGAATCTCACTCTGTCACCCAGGTTGGAGTGCAGTGGTATGATCTTGGCTCACTGCAACCTCCACCTACCAAGTTCAAGCAGTTCTCCTGCCTCAGCCTCCTGAATAGCTGGAACTACAGGCATGCACCACCACACCTAGTTAATTTTTGTATTTTTAGTAGAGACGAGGTTTCACCATGTTTACCAGGCTGGTTTTGAACTCCTGACCTCAGGTGATTCACCCGCCTCAGCCTCTCAAAGTGCTGGGATTACAGGCATGAGCCACCGGGTGCGGTCTATTTCTCTTTCCTGAATCAATCTTTCTCTCTCTCTCTCCATCCCTCCCTCCCTGTCTCTTTCTCTCTCCCTCTCTTCTATTCTTCTTCCTCATGGCAGACCATCTTTTCCTTCTTCCTTATCTCACTGGCAAGCAAAAGATGGTTTCCTGTAGTAGTCACATAAGCATATTACTGTCCCTGCAACACAGAATCTTCATCTAAGCTTCAGTTCTGTCTTCCTGGGAAAGATATTTTTTATTTGTTCCCTGGGGCTAGATGCCATTTCTGGTCAGACAATTGTGGCCGGAAGAAATGAGTCACCTTGGACAAAGGACAGGTGCAGAGAAACTGCCCCTGCGAATTGTGGGAAGAAAAGCAAGGGCACCATTATCTGCTGACAGACACCCTGCAATTCTCTAACACATTCCAGTCTCAGTGACTTCATGTTTCTTTCATCCTGGGAACTACTTTCATTCATGTATTTTGTCTGTTAACTTCTTTATTCATCAAATATTTGTTGAATATCTGTCACCCTTTGGTCTTATCTTTTTCCATTTACATAATAACTATTCATTTAATAAATATGCCTATCATGTGCTTGAGGTTATTATAATATACAAGATATGCTGGTAAGTAACTAGTTATATGTAACTTTCCTCTAGCAAAGCAATTCTAATCATCGCATTAAAAAAAAGAAATTTACTTTTATGAGCAGTTC
The DNA here is from genome assembly GCF_007565055.1 of Rhinopithecus roxellana. Lineage (NCBI taxonomy): Eukaryota > Metazoa > Chordata > Mammalia > Primates > Cercopithecidae > Rhinopithecus > Rhinopithecus roxellana. The sequence goes on from NC_044558.1 coordinate 90,766,364, forward strand.
TCAAACTACAAAGCAACTTTTGCGCTTTCTCAATCCAAAAGTACTTGGCCAGGGAAAAAGAAACACTTTTTCTGTTTAATCTGCCTCCTCACAAAAGCCCAACTGGAATATTTCTGTGCTGTAAACTGACAGGGTCAGCAGTGTGGTGAGGGGAAGAGTCCCTCCTACTCTGGAGTTGAAGAATGTTAGATCAAGTCTATTCATCAGACTAATGACAAAACCATTAGCCAACAAGAAGACAGACACATCTCTGCCAGACACATGAGACTTGCAGCAACTAATAAGCGGAATCCCCAGGGAAATGAATTAGGGGTCAAAGTAGAATCATTTCATAGCCTCTTCTTGTGGGAGGGAAAAATGGGTGTGATGTGCTTGTCTCCTTGTTTTTCAAATATCTCAAGGATCCAACCCGTAAAATGCCAGTGGAATGACATATCTAGCACACGTTCCTCAAACAGGAATGATCTAGAACCCTGGTGTATTTCTACCCTGACAGACCCGCTGATGCAGAAAGACAGATTGACACCTTTTTCTTCTGCAAACAAGAGGAGTGAGAAGACAGATCTTCCAGAATGCTATGACTACCCTGGGGTCCCCAGGCAGCAATTCATCCAGCATATGTTTGTGGGGCACCTACTGCATGCCAGGCACCTTTCTAGGCGCACGCTGCTAGAACCAAGGAACTACAGAATTAGGACTTGGCCATTTATGTTTGGTCGTAGAGTCCATAAGTCCTCCTTGCGATAAAACATCCAGAGGAAACTGACAGAAGAGCAAAATTCATCCCAAAACTGTGCACATTAAAGGGGGAAAAGAATTCCACAGAGCGATGAGATTTTCAGCTGAGATGTAGGAAAACAGACTTCCTCTCTTCCTCTCTGAAGGGCTTATTTTTTTTCCATAAACCTAAAGCCATGGCAAAGGGACAGCAAGACTCAGCCAGGATGGCAGCAGACTCACTGGTTGCTGCCCCTTTGAGGAACTTTTCTACTTTAACTCTTCCCTGTCTCTGCCGTTCCGCATCAAAACGTTATTCTCTTTTTCAGGACTCCCTAGACAAACAAGAGAGGCGTTGTAAGCTCCCCCAACTGGAGATCTTAAAGTAGGAGGAAACAAGCACCAGCAGGGCAGGGAAAAGGAAGAATAATAGCAGTCACTGTGGCTACCTGGATCTCCATTGAAAACCCTAGTCATGGTTGTGATTTTTTGCTGAATATCCAACTTCACTCAGTGCAAGGTCCAAGAGAGCAGAAACTGTATTTGGCTTGTTCACTGGATGTGTTCTCAGAGCTCAGCCCAGCCACTGCCACGTGGTAGATGCTCCATAACTGTTGGTGCAATAAATGGGTCTATCTACATTTGCCTGATTTAATTCTCCCAGCAAGATTGGGTATTATTTTCCTAGTGACATTTTCCTCGTGACAGACAAATTGACTGCTCTCATCTGGTAGGTATTAATACCCTCATCATATAGGTCAGGAAAGCAAGGCTAGGAGAAGTGAAATAACTTGCAGGGGACAGATGACTAAGAAGGTAAATGCAAGAGTTTGTTGGTGAGTACTGCTCTATTTTTAGTGCCTAGGACAGTGCCTGCCACATAGAAAGAGCTCGCCAAATAATGTTGAGTGCATTGAATGAATATAAGTACAGAGCTGGGGCTCTAGCCATGGGTTGTTCCACTGCCCCACACAGCCTTTCCTTGGATGGCATTTCTCTACTAGTACCCCCTTCTACTTGTCCTCTGCCACGACCTACACAGAATACAAAGGTCTTTACACTCACTGAAGCAGATGAATCAGCTAAATATTCAAACTTTGGAGTCAGACAGACATGAATTCAAGTCTCTATCATCGGGTGACCTTGGGCACGTTCATGTAACTTCTCAGAATCTGAATCTCGACATATGATGCTTCCAAGAGGGAGCCCAATTATGACTGGGAGGTGAGGCTGCCTGTGACTTTGGGTATTCCTTATGTTCCAATAAAAAGAGAGGTTTATAGTGCTAGCAGGCTGGGACTGGTGACCCTCTCTATCAAACGAAAGCAGAAATTCTGATTTACAACACGAGCTGGAGGAGTATGAATGGAACTAAGGGGATTCCCTGGGTGTCTTCCAGCCCCATGCAGCTACATACAGTCATCAAAGTGAATGGAAAATTATGGCAAGTCTTCCCATTTAAGGACATCGAGGATTTAGTTCTCTCAGAAATAAAGGCTTGGATCACCTCACGGGGTAAATAAACTCAAACACAAAATATGAATGGGATGTGGAAGGGCAGCAAATCCTATCCATGGCCTTATGAGTTTTATGAAAATTTATCGTATCTTGTTTCTTTGTGTCAGACATATATTTACATGCTCTAAATACCTTTGATACTCTTTCTTCTCCTTTTCACAGACTATGTTATACGGGAATAGTTAAATTTGCCATTTCATAGGTTGCAAGATATTGAAAGAGGGCACAAAATAATAGAAGAAAATAAACTTGACCCAGGAAACTTGTGCTTGTGGCTAAGAGCATTCACTAAGAAGATATGGATTTTTTTTACTCCTGCAGGGAGGAGGCAGATCTGTCTCTGCTTGCATAGGGAGGTGTAGATATTTGAGTAGGGTATATTTAAAAGTGTAAATACTTGGCAGGGGGTGGGGGCAAGGCAAGTTGGGCCGTTGAGAGGATGAACAATATTAGTCATATCTCGTGATTTTTTCTGCTTTGCATCTACTGTGGACTGGAGGTCTGTGAATGTTTGTGTCCCCCCGCGAAATTCATATATTGAAATCTTAACCTCCAATGTGATGTTATGGGGAGGTGGAGGCTTTGGGATGTAATTCGGTCATGAGGGTGCACCCCAGAGAGCTCTCTCACCCTCTTTCCACTATATAAGGACTCAGCAAGAAGGCAGACAAGCCAGGAAGACAGACCTCACCAGAACCCAACTATGCTGGCACCCTGATGTCAGTCCTCCAGCCTCCCAAATGATGAAACACAAATTCCTGTTGTTTATAAGCCACCCAGTCTGTGGTATTTTGTTATAGAAGCTCAGAGGAAAGAAGCTGGGATCCACTACTCCTTCCGAGAAGCAGCACCTGAGAGGCAAATTCTTGTGTAAGTTATTTACTGAGGATATGTTTTCAACCTCTAAGGTGGTGAGGAATGCAAGATAGAGAAGGGGAGAAACAGAAAAGATGTGTTTTCCAGTGCAGTGCAACCTCAACCTGGTCCTGAGGGGAAATCTAGAGTGTAAATTGCATCATAGAGTCAGTATCTTTTTGAGATAAGGGAGAAGTACCGATGGAAAAATTAGTTGCATTGCATGTTGGGAGTGGGAGATGGGGAAAGAGCTAATTCCCAGGGACCTGTGGGTGAGGGAGTGCACATCACACAAAAGTAGGTTTTTGGAGAAGATGTAGGAAAAGTAGGTTTTGAAGAAAAGTAGGTTTTGGAGAAGATCACATCTGGAGAAGATGGTAGGTTGGAGTTCTTAACAACAGCACCTGCACAGCCAGTTAAAAGAATCTCCAGGGATCTGGGAGGACACTGTTTTAATTACCTATTGCTGTTAACAACTTCACTCCAAAACACAGACACTTAAAGCAAGAATAAACATTTATTGTGTCTCACAGTTTTCATGGGTCAAGAATTTGGGAGCAGCTCAGCTGGATGATTCTGGCTGAGTCTTTCATGAGGTTGCAGTCTTGATGTTGTTGGGGGCTGCGCTCTCATCTGAAAGCTGGAATTGGGCTGGAGCATCTGCTTCCATGTTGAGTCACTCCCAGCTCACACAGCTAGCAAATTCATGCTGGCTTTTGGCAGGAGGCCTCGCTTTCTCCCAACGTGGGCCTCTCCACATGCTGCTTGGGTATCCTCACGACTTGACAGCTGCCTCTCCCACAGTAGGCAATCCAAGAGACCAAGGAAGAAGCACAATGCCTTTTATGACCCAACTCTAAAGCTATGCACTGTTTCCTCTAGCATAATCTATTGCTCATACAGACCAGCTCTGATTCAACATGTATGTGTGTATGTGTGGGGGGGGAAGGGGGTGCTACACAAGAGTGTAAACACCAGGCAGTGGAAATCATGGATCACTGGGGGAGACCAAGGGACTTGACTACCATATCCAAATTTTATTTTGAGGGATCCCATATGGTGCATTGGTGACCAGGGAATTTTAGGTGTTTGCCTTTCACTACAGAAGTTGGGAGATACAACCAGAAAATAGCTATGTGACTTTAGTCCACCCAGTCAGATGCCCTGTCCCAAGACTTTGCATTTTTAGTGAATTAGTGAATGATGCAACAGGAAGAGCAGTTCCAGGCCATTCACCACAAGCAGAGGTGTGCTGACCTGAAACTTCCCACCATGATAGTATAGCTATGGCTCTTGCTCTCCTGCCTCCTATAGCTTCCATAATTCATTCCCGCTTTCTAAACCCAGTTTGCAAAACCTCCTGCCAGTGCTTGGTTATCCAGGCCATGCATCAAATAAATTAAGTTTTGCTTAAGCCAGTTGGAGTTGGCTTATGTTTCTTATAGTCATGTCCCTTGACTGATTCACTGCTTTTTCCATATTTTCTGGAATGAATATATGTTTCTTTTATACTTGGGTGGGGGCAGGGTGTGGAGAAAAGTCCTTTTTGAGGTACTAAAGTACTCAGACCAAATTAAAACTCTTCCTAAGCACGTCTTTCTTTTTGCCTGAATAACGTATTTCTCACCTCATTCAGACACAGACATACACAAATCCACTAAGTTAAAAAGAAGGGGGAAGGTGTAAGACCTGTGGGGTTTTGGCAGTGGGTCAAATTACCATTCAGTCTGTCGATTGTCATCTGATACTATGCTTTTCTGAACTTTGGCAAAACACTGCTAATACTGATGGCTAGAGATAGAATACAAGATGCCTGAGACATGAAAACACCCTCTCACCCCAGGGTCTTCCTTTATACTAGAACCTGTGATGCTCTTAAGACTAAGGCCAGAAAATCAATAGAATGAAGTTGTGAAGTCTGTGGCTTGCTGAGATCTGGGTGTTGGAGAATTGAATACAGGGAAGTTGTCTCATCAACACGGTTTTGTTTTTTGATTTTTTTTGATTTTTTTTTGATTTTTTTTTTTTTTTTTTTTTTTTTTTGAGACAGAGTCTTGCGCTGTCGTCCAGGCTGAAGTGCAGTGGTGCCATCTCAGCTCACTGCAACCTCCACCTCCTGGGTTCGAGCAATTCTCATGCCTCAGCCTCCTGAGTAGCTAGGATTATAGACACACTACCATTCCTGACTAATTTTTGTATTTTTAGCAGAGACAGGGTTTTGCCACATTGGCCAGGCTGGTCTCTAACTCTTGGCCTCATGTGGTCTGCCTACCTCAGCCTCCCCAAGTGCTGGGATTACAGACATGTGCCACCATGCCCTGCCTGACACAGTTATTATAAGAAAGTCCAACTCTCTGCTCTAGGACAAAGAGGGAGAGAGGGAGGGAGAACCAAAACATTTCACCGTGAGCACATGCTCCAAAGAGTGAGATGGGAGGGCAAATTTGGTCTTCACTCAGTCCAAGCATCCACTACATTGAGTGTCATTCTAGGGGCATATATATATGGCCCTTAAACACAGCTGACTGTTTACATACAACACGCAACATGCCCCTTCAATACAGTCAGCTACTTTTTCTGGTTCTCAAATACAGAAAGAGATCTTCAATGATGGAAACAAAACTGCATCTGGTAGACTTACAGAAGGATGAGATATTGGTCTCTAGTACAGCAATAGTCTAAGGGAGACTTGGGGATCTTTTTATTTTATGTTCAGATCGCTTTATGCTGTCACTGTACATATAGTTAACCCCCACATAAGAAGTAATCCCTCTGTATGGTTTTTTTTTCCTGATCTTCTCCAAACTTATAAAATAATTTTGACCAGTTTCTCAGAGATTGCATAGCAAATGAAGCCTGAATGAGTATTCGGGTTCCCCTCCCATTTAATTTGGAGGGTTTTTTTTTCTCTTTTTCCTTAGCAAGTTCACAATGGGCCCCAAGAGGCAGGTGATTTTGAACCTGACAAAGAAGCATTCCTGCCTGCTGGGATGACAGGCTGCAAAAGTTAAGTAAAGATTGAAGTAAAAATAGATAATAAATTTTGAGAGAGAGAGACAGGAATACAAAACTATCCCAGGGAAACTAAAAACTGTCATCCAAACATATGAAAATGTTCCAGATAGTTTAATGATAAGCAGGAAATTGCTGAAAAAACCAACAGTCATAGAAGGAGAAAATTGCAGTTAGAAGGGAGAATTGAACTGAGCTAAGTGTCTGTGTCATAGAGTTTATTATTTTATTAGTTTTAATAGTTGGACAGATAAGCTAATAGCAATAGGATTTACTTTAAAGATCAACACCACAGACTCTGCTGTTTATTATTCGATAGTAATGTGTCTCCAGTGAGGGGAATATTAAATCTCATAAAAAGCCATTCCTGCAGTTGATCCAGGCCCTTTCCAAGTTGCACGCACATGGATTTTCCCCTATTAGTTCCCATCTCTGGCAGGAGTTTTGTTTGTATAATACTTACAGAGACATCTGCTTCTTGGGAATCTGTGAGAGCCATTTCAGCTCCTAGTTTGGGTTCTATGACCAGAGGATGGAACTGGGGATCACCTTTCTCATTCTTTTAGCAAGAGCTGATTAACTCATCTGGATCCTGAATATACTTGGAGTTTTTAAGTTTTTATCTGTATCCATTTATTGGATTCTAGTGCAATTTTGTTACATGGCTATATTGTGTAGTGGTGAAGTCAGAGCTTCCAGGGTATTCATCACCCAAATAATGCATATTATACTCATTAAGTAATTTCTCATCATCCACAACCCTCCTGCTTCCCCAGCCTTCCAAGCCTCCATTGTCTGTCATTCCATATCTGAGTCTGTTTCTATGACATAGATGGGAAACTGAGTGTGAGAGATGGGACACCCGTATCTCTGAAAATTACTGTGAGAGTTAAAAGCACTAACACATTTAACTCAACTAGCATAGTGCCTGGTAAATCCAGAACACACAACCACTATATAGGGAAATGGTAAGTGTAGCAGATGTTTGCAGATTCTGTAGTCAGAATGTCTGGGTTAAAAGTCCTAGTTCTGATGTTCACATAGTTTCAAATATCTCCCTACAAGATACTCATTAATTGTACAGGGAAAATTAGTCACTTTACAGTGGAGGAAACTGCAGAAACCACCTTAATCAAATGATCAAAGCTAAACCTCACCAATAACAGGGCACAGTGCCAGCATGTACCTTCTGATACAATGCACCGTGGAGAACATAACATTACTTCTGTGCTGTTCCTGTCAAAAGCACTCAGTGTAAATCTAATGTGACAAATCCAAATTGATGAACTTTCTGCAAAATAACTGTCCTGTACTCTTCAAAACTGTCAATGCATACAGCACAACAAAAGACTGAGAAACTCTTCCAGATTAATAGAAACTACCAGACATGACAATTGAATGCATTGTATGATTTAGAATTTTTTTCTTTTCATTTCTTTCTTTTTCTTTTTTCTTTTCTTTTCTCTTTTTTCTTTTTCTTTTCCTTTTTCTTTTTTTAATTTGAGACAGGGTCTAGCTCTGTTACCCAGGCTGGAGTACAGTGGTGACATCACACCTCACTACAGCCTTGACCTCCTGGGCTCAGATGATCCTCCCATCTCAGCCTCCCAAGCAGCTGGAACCACAGGTATGCACCAGCACCCCCAGCTAATTTTATTTTATTTTTTGTAAGGATAGGGTCTTGTTGTGTTACCCAGGCTGGTCTTGAGCTCCTGGGCCCAAGTGATCTGACCCACCTGCCTCGACCTCCCAAAGTGTTGAGATTACAAATATGAGCTACCATGCCTGGGCCTTCTTTTGCTTTTTTTCTTTCATCTCTTTTTTATCTTGTTTTTTTTTTTTTTTTCTTTCTTTTTATTGTTTTAGCAATAAGTACACTATAGGGACTATTTGTCAATTGGTGAAATACGAACAAACTCTGTAGATTAAATCATAATAGTGTATCTGTATCCATATCATTCCTCTTATTTTAATAGCTGTTCTGCAGTAATGTAAGAGACCATCCTTGTTTTTGAGAAATAAACACTGAAGTATTTAGGAATAAGGTGACATTAAACCTTCAACGGATTCTCAAATGGCTTAGAAAAAAATAAAAGCAGGAGGATAAAACCAATGGGGTTAAGTGTTAACATTTGGGGAAACTGGATAAGGAGTAACAGAAATTTTTTTGCAACTTTTGCACAGGCCTGAAATTATGTTAAAAAAATAAATGGAAAGAAAAAAGCAATCTCAGCTTTGCCACTTTGGAACTTATCGTGACTTGACTTCTCTTTTCCTCAGTTTCCTCACCCCTAAATAAGGATTTTCGTACCAGCATATAGGACTTTTTCTTTCAGGTGACATGGCCAAGACACTAAAACATTAGGTAGTTAAACCTTTCCTTGAGTGAGGAGAAGGGTTGCAGAGTCAGGAATAAGATAAAAAACCAGGACGTCTACTACACATGTTTCCAAGTAATAAAAACCATGATTTTGGGCTATGGCTGTTCCCTCAATGAACTGTGTCAAATTGGACATAGCAGGGAATCCTCCTTGAAATAACATTTCCATTTCAAGGTTGCTGTGGAAAACAAGATTATCTGGGAAAAGAACTTCGTGCAGTGCCTGGCACATAGTAGGGCTCAAGTCATGGCAGTACACCTTACTGGTTTCATGATTCCTGGAGGGCAAGAAACCTCCACTGTGCCTCATCACTATGTGTTTTGCTCTTGCCTGCTGGTCAAGTGGAAGTTCTTTCTAGAAAGTCAGTTTGTCTCAGTAAATGACACTCTTACCAGGGTGCCAGCCAGACAATCTCACCCACCAGCCTCATCGAAGTTTCAGGCTGGGTGGCTGCTGACTGATGCCAGGACTGCAGCTCAAAGCAGTTTTCTTAAACACACACACACCTGGTTGGAGGTTCATGATGAACAAATCCAAGCCAAAGTGACTGGGGAAGGCAAATTAGCATAAAATTGACAAGGTTATGCTCTATCTCTTCAGAAACAGAGCTCTGCAATGTTCTGCCTTTTAAAAAAATTCCCTGTGGATTTCTTCCTGCTCCTTCCTCACTGGCTCTCCCCACCCCCAACCACAACACACACGCAAACACCCTAGCTTTCTATACTCTGAAAAGCACCCGCTTGCTCAAGTAATCCAAACTCTAATTTATTTAGTCCTTATGTTTCCAAAAATCCTCTAAGAAAAGTTTCTCCCCACCATTCTGCAGACAGTAGTCATTCCTGGGCCACCCACTGAGACAAGTTCTGAGCTCTTAATGAATTGGTCTTAGGCCATAGGAAGTTCACATCCAAGGGGCAAGGCAAAGGCTACTCTGGAAGGCCAGCTCTTACTGAGAATTGAGATGTCTGCAAGAGCTACGAACCCGATACCACTTACAAGGCACCAAAGGAAAAGCAGCAACCATTGATACAAATCATCTCTCTATCCGGAATTCCTTTAACAGAAGTCCATTAAAGCTTACCACAATCCTGCACAGTTACAATTCCCTCTGACTGCAATGTAGATTGCCACCTTCTTCCCCTGGGGGACCACCCTCTTCTTTCAGGCCCTGGTCCTGCAGGGAGACCTCTTTCCCATAAAGCCCTAGACTTGATTCCCTTCCCACTGCTTGATCCCTCCATAGCCTGAACTTCACTACTGTGATGGTTAATATTGAGTGTCAACTTGATTGGACTGAAGGATGCAAAGTATTGTTCCTGGGTGTGTCTGTGAAGCTGTTGCAAAGGAGATTAACATTTGAGTCAGTAGACTGGGAGGGGCAGACCCACATGCCGAGTAGGCATCATGTAATCAGCTGCCAACACAGCTAGGATAAAAGCAGGCAGAAGAACATGGAAAGACTAGACTAGATGAGTCTTCCGGCCTCCATTGTTCTCGCATGCTGGATGCTTCCTGCTCTTGAACATCAGACCCCCAGTTCCTCAGATTTTGGACTCTTGGGCTTACACCAGTGGTTTGCCAGGGGCTCTCGGGCCCTCAGCCACAGACTGAAGGCTGTACTGTCGGCTTGCCTGCTTTTGAGGTTTTGGGAATCGTACTGGCTTCCTGACTCCTCAGCTTGCAGACGGCCTATTGTGGGACTTCACCTTGTGATTATGTGAGTCAATTCTCTCAATAAACTCCCCTTTATATATATATTTATCCTATTAGTTCTGTCCCTCTAGAGAACCCTGACTAATACAGCTACACACACACCCATCACACTTAATTGTAATTGCTTATGTAGTTGATTGACTCCAGGGCTACAAAAGACACAGCTAACATTTACTGAGTGTGTATTATGTGCCACACTCAATGTTCACCGCATGTATTAACTCTTTTATTAATCTCTCAATGACCCTCTGAAGTCAGTGCCATTATTATTATCCCACTTTACAGATGAGGAAACTGAGGACCAACAAGGTGAAGTGACTTGCCCAAAGGCACACAGGCAGGAGGGGGTTAATGTCCAGGATCACACCCAGGTTGTCCGGTTGCAGTTTTACATGGACAGCTGACTGTACTCTCTAGGTTAACACATCCCTAAGGAAGGTGCCTACCTTCAGAATCTAGTAGAAAACAACGATGGAGGAACAGAGCAAATATGCACAACGTGTGGTAGGTACCTCTGCTCATTATCAAATATCTCCAGTTCTCCCCTCCCAGTCACATGAGAGGCTCTTACTTCCTGGGTGCTTGTGGTTGGGCAGGGCCATGTGACTAGTTCTGACCAATGGGCTGTGAGGAGAAGCTCCCTGTGTATTATTCAGGCCACACTATTTAACAGGTATGTGAAAACTGTCAAAATTATCTTATCCTTTGCCATGAGAACCAACAATGTTTGAGATAGTGGCCCCTGCATCAGCGGGCATCCCTAAGTGATTCCAATAAGTGGAAATCCCCTGAGACCCATGATGGACAAGCAGTGTGAATGTAAAATAAAACTGTTATTTTAAGCCATAGGGATTTTTTTAGGTCAGCATAATCTTGCATGTATCCTATCTGATATATAATAATGTAATTAAATGATAGCCAGATGCTTTTAATTATATTGAAGTTAATATAACTATATTGATGTTAGTATCAAGTCTCTGAGTCCAAGGTCTGCTCTTTCTATGTTAAAAGGGATATAGCCACCATGGAATACTATGCAGCTTTAAAAAAGAACGAGGTCATATCCTTTGCAGGTACATGGATGGAGTTGGAGTCCTTTATTCTTAGCAAAATAAAGCAGAACCAGAAAACCAAATACCACATGTTCTCACTTATAAGTGGGAGCTAAATGATGAAAACGCATGGACACATAGAGGGGAACAGCACCCACTGAGGTCTATCAGAGGGTGGAGGCTGGGAGGAGGGAGAGGATCAGGAAAAATAACTAATGGATACCAGGCTTCATACTTCAGTAATTAAATAATCTGTACAACAAACCCCCATGACACGAGTTTACCTATGTAACAAACCTGCACATGTACCCCTGAACTTAAAAGTTTTTTTAAAAAGGAGATATAGCAAGTTACAGGGAGGAGTTAAATGCCAGCATGAAACTCCCTCGAGTTATCAGAATAATTAAATGAGAACTGCGTGGCAATTATTTTCCCTCTTGTGAGTTAACTGCATTTAAGTACAACCTCAATCATACAGTGGTCAAAATTCCACAAATAGGGTTACATTAATTAATTAGAACCAGGCCAACTTCTCCCCCATACCTGTGGCCCATGGACTGAGATGTTGGTCAAAGTGAACAAATAGCCTTCCTTTTATCTTCTTCCCAAATGCTTCCTTACTCTTTTCTGAAGGTGCCTTATATGCACTCCAGAAAACCATGATTGGAAATGCAGATGCTAATTTTGAGAATTCAAAGGTAGGTACAAAAAAGAAATTTCTATTGTGCCATAACAGATTAAAATTCTACCTTTCATGAACCTATGAATTTATTTGATGACCAGTGTCCACTTCTTAAATATATGTGAGTTGGAGCCATCCAGGTGTCATAGCCTAGAGGAGGGCTCCTTAAAGTATGACACTTGACCACCCAAATAAAAGTCACCTGGGGAAATGTAAAAATATTCAGATTCTCAGATCTCTGAAGATGGGGGCTTGGGAATGTTCATTTTTATCACTTTCTTAGACGATCTGGTGTCACTAAAGACTGAGAAGCTCTGCCCTTAGACTAGGTTCACCAGCAAAACAGAGAGTTAGGCTTCTAGATATTTGAGGAAAAGCCCAGGGTGCAGCTCACCACAAGAACATTCTGAAGATCCACAAGTTGGCTCACTGGCCTTCTGAAGGAGCCAAGGTATCCAGGTAAACAGGAAGGTGAGCACACACAAAACCATGCCTTCCCCCACAGAATCCCATCTCATTTGTGGGGTCAACTGAAATGCTCAACTGATCAGCAAACAGCTCTCCTTTGACTACTGATAATTCACCCAGAAGTGGGCACATGGGCTCAACTAGATAAAAAAGACGGATCTATAACCCATGCCTGCAGGGAGATTTCAAAAAGAGAGATTTTCATTCTCTCCATCCAGGAAAATCAGTGAAATACACAGACCCTTTGCTGTTGTCAACCTTGTTCTTACGAAAAGGAGGAAGAGAGAGAGAGAGAGAAAGAGGAAGGGAGGGAGGGCAGGAAAAGGAAAGGGAAGAGAAAGAAAGGCTAAGAGAGGGGAGGACATGAGTGAGGAGAGAAGGGAATGGAGAAAAGGGGATAGAGAGGGAGGGAAGAGGGAAAGGGAAAAGAAAGAAAAGAGAAAAGGAAGAAAGAGCAGAGGAAAGGAGAGAGGAAGGGAAGGAAAAGGAAAGAAAGGAAAGCGAAAGGGAAGAGAAGGAAGGGAGGAAGAGAAAGGAGGAAGGGAGGGAAAGAGGGATAGGGAAAGAAAGAGAAGGGAGGAAGAAATAAAAAGAGGGGGAGGGAGGAAAGGAGGGGAAAAGGGAGTAAAGAAATAAAAGAAAGAAAAGAGGAAGGAAGGAAGGAATGGAGGGAGTAAAGAAAGAAGGAAGGAAGAGAGAGGGAGAAAGGGAGGAAGGGAAAGGGATGGGGAAGAGGGGAATAAAGAAGAAAGAAAAGAAGGAAGGAAGAAAGGAAGAAAGGGAGGAAGAAAGGAAGGTAGGAGGGAGAGGAGGGGGTAAGGAAGAAAGAAAAAAGAAAGGAAGAGAGGTAGGCATAGAGGAGGTGGAGGGAGAAAGAGAGGAAGGAGTCAGGGAAGATGGGAAAAAGGGAGGAGGGAGGGAGAGAGGGAAGGAGGGAAGAGTTTAAGTCCATGTGAATCAAGGTTTTCTATTACTTGCTGCCCAAAACATTCTACCTGATATTTATCAGCATCATTGCTGACAACAACATCACCATCAAGGGCTAGGGCAGGATTCACCGTTCTCCATGGAGAACAAGAGACTGCACTTGTCCTCGCTCAGAATACACTTCCTGTCCAATCTGAAACACATGCACTGTTCTAGAATCTATATTGGGAAGAAAAGAAGGGCAGAACTCAGAACTGGTTCTGGTCCCAGCTCTGCCATTGACCATGTGACTTAAGATGAAAGCTGAGGTCTATTTTTTACATCTATAGAATGAAGAGGTAAAATCAGATGTCATCTGTGTACTCCAAGGATTTTAAATGTGGGACCACACAGACAGTTAATGGCCATCTTTAGTGGCTGTATTAGGGAGAGGGAGGAGACAGCTCACAGATTGCTTTTAAAACTTTGTAGTTTTAAAATAGCTGGCAATCTTTTAAAAGACAGATCAATTTCTCGTGAAACTCAAGCTTTTTGGTTTCTTTTGATAAATCAAAACATTAGTCGACACTGGACCTACATTTACACATGGCAACAATTGGCTCAGGGCCAGAAGCTGCTGTCTTTAATTGAGGCAAATTTGCTTGAGTTACCCACACTCTCCACTATTCCCCATTGCCTCCCAACATTGAGACTAAGTGTCAGCTGCCTTTTATCATCTGACACCCAACTCACTCACTAACTTTCATTTCCTGCCTAGTCTGGGCAGACATTGAGTTTGCAACCCCAAATCTAAGCCAATAGTCTAAGACTTCTGGGATCCAAATTCTCTGGGGCCTTTTAAAGTAGATTGTTCTTATCTTCATATCGCATCCTCATCCAGAACCCAGGAGGCCAAAGGCCTTGGGGAACCACCTGGGAATACTGCCCCTGCCTCCGCTTGCATATGGTCATTCTCAAGTTTTTGAGCTATGTTTTCCATTTCCTCTTTGGACACTTCTGTTCCTTTCCTGCTTTGAGGTCTATGTTCCAGCTCACGGGTGGTCAGTTCCTTGGGCTAGATGAAGAAGAATTTTTCCATAATCACCACCTCTCCTGAGTCAGTTTAGAGTTTGAGATTTGCAGTTGCATTATTAAGTTATTCACTGCTGGGGAGTTGGCACTTTGCAAACTTTTAGAATAAACAAACACATCCGCCTCTCAAGCACGGATTGCAACAAATGTTCTGCCTCCAAATATTGGCCACATATATTTTTGCCTAACAACAACAGTCTTAAATAATTGATGTGTTCTCTTCAGTTATCTGAAGCTGTAATTCACCAACAACTGAACTGTAATCTCCTGCTCTAGAGTTTGGGAGATTTTGGTTGAAAGCATCTGACGGCCTTCTTGGAGACTCATAGCATGTATTACAAACAGCTTGATTACTGAGCTGGACACTAAGACTGTAGATTTCTTTTTTTTTTCTTTTCTTGAGACAGAGTGTCGCTCTTGTTGCCCAGGCTGGAGGGCAATGGCATGATCTCGGCTCACTGCGACCTCTACCTGCCGGGTTCAAGCAATTCTCCTGCCTCAGCTTCCCGAGCAGTGAGATTACAGGCATGCACCACCATGCCCAGCTAATTTTGTATTTTTAGTAGAGATGGAGTTCCACCACGTTGGTCAGGCTGGTCTCAAACTCCTGACCTCAGATGATCTGCCCGCCTCAGCCTCCCAAAGTGCTGGGATCACAGGCATGAGCCACTACACTCAGGTGGGATAGTACATTTCTGATTTAGACTTGGATGAATCCCTTTCTGCACTGGCCTCAGTTTTCCCCTCTATAAAGAGGGGGGTGAATTAAGTTGACAGTTTTCAAAGTGTATTTCATAGAACTTTGGACTTACTAGAAGGACCCTCCTAAAGATGACAGGGAAAGCTAGGAGGGAAAATGTGGCACTGTCCTTTTCAACCATTGAAAAGGCTCTTCACTGTGTTCTGTTTTATATGGCCCAATAGTTAAAGGGGTGGAGGGGTGTTGCTCTGTGAAAGAAGAAAAGAAAAATGGTAGGTAGGAAAGAAAGAAGAAAGGAAGAAGGGAGGAAACAAGAAATAAAGGAAGAGAGAAAGGGAGGGAGGAAGATCATCAGATTAGTTGAAATGACTCTTCTAAGAGCTGAAAATCTAAAGATGATTTTTTTTTTTACCTGAAATCAAATATGAAAGGGTCTAATTTAATCTGTCTTTAAACTGAGGCATCTTCGATCTATCCCAAAGCAAAGAGTCAGTATGGTGATTAAGAGAATGGATCCTGAAACCAGGCTTTCTGGGTCCAAAGCTCATGCCTTTCACCTGATATCTGGATGTCTTTGGTCAATCTAAGAATAGCATCTCTATATTCAAGTTGCCTTCCCTGAAAAGCATAGTAATATTAGATAGTACTCACTAATGATTTAATAAATAAGTGAGCCCATGTAAGAAACTTAGAGCACCTGGCATGTAGGGTGCCATCTCAGGCCCGTTTACAAGCAGTTCTGGCTTCATCAACAGCAGGTTTACATTCATTTATTAATTTGAGCAAACATTATTGAGAACCTAGTCTGTTCCAGGTGCTATGCAACTTACTCAGAATGTTAAAATGAAAGTAAGCATGGTCCCTGTTCCTAAGATCCTTACAGTCTGGGAGAATAAGGCATGTAAAAAGCTAACTGCAGGAAACATTCCAGTAGCTGTAACTGTCTGGATGGAGCACAGCAGAATCAGGACGGAAAGGCAGGAGCCAAGGTTTGGATACCAGCTGTAGAGGCAGCAACAGCAGCAGTACAAACCCTGTAATATGTATTCTATATGCATCCTCACAACAGTCATGTGAAGCTAGAGTTATTATTTATCCCTAGTTTACAACTGACAAAGCACAGGGTATAAAGTTAGTCTGAATTCATTCTATGAGCAAACAAGAGAGCTGGGAATCAAATCCAGGTCTTTCTGAGACCTGAACCTATGATACTTAACCTTGCCAAAAGGAAACTGAGCATAAATTCTTGATTGCTGCAATATCTGTTCTCCCATTGCTTCCACAAACCCCTGACTCTTAGCTAAGTACATGAGCATTAAGAATAAATATTACATTACCCAGCCTTCTTTGCAGCCACGTGGTCACATGACTCTAATCTGACCAATAGTTATACCCCTAAAAGGAAGGATCATGCCTCTCTCTTCTTGCCCTCTTTTCTTCAGCTGGAATGGAGGTGGTTATGTGCAATCTTAGACCATGTCCTTAAGAGCAACATTCTAGAGTTGGCAGAGCAACAAGGCTGAAGGGGTCTGTGTCTCTGCATGGCCTTATGTGATGGAAACTGCCTTGTATTATATATGTGAGAAAAATAAATGTCTATCTTGTTTAAGCCTGACAAAAGAAGAGAATTTTATGTCCTAATAATACAGATTTATAGATGCATTATATTCCTACACTTCTTTCTAAACTTTTTTTTTTTTTTTTTTTTTTTTTTTTTTTTTTTTGAGACAGAATCTTGCCCAGGCTGGAGGGCAGAGGCGCTATCTCAGCTAACTGCAACCTCCACCTCCCAGCCTCAGGTGATCCTCCTGTCTCAGCCTCCTGAGTAGCTGGAATTACAGGCGTGCACTACTGCACCTGGCTAATTTTTGGGTTTTAGCAGAGATGGAGTTTCAACATGTTGGCTAAGATGGTCTTGAATTCCTGACCTCAAGTGATCCACCGGCCTCAGCCTCCCAAGGTGCTGAGATTACAGGTGTGAGCCACCATGCCAAGCTGTATGCATTTTATTTCTTTAGGTAAGTTGTAGCTCCGAGAAACTAGGCTTCATGTAGTGTATCTTGAGCTTACCCAAGAGAAAAGCTTTAGCCTCTAGTACGGTTGACATTTGGTCTGGTTAGTGTCTACAAAATTCAAATAATCCATGAATGTGAGGGAGTTCACCACGAAAACAACCTCTCTCAAGCTATAGAACCATTTTGCCAACTCAGTAAAGCTTTGAGAGGCTTTTGTAGCTGCACCCCAGTGAACCTAGAGCATATAAAACAGATGGTAAGAGATCCCCTGCTCATCAAACCACACATATCATGCCCAATACCAGTCCCACTTCACATGCCACCCAGTCAATCCTTCTTCATTAAAATTATTAATATAGTCATGATTGTTAATACAACAGCTGTCACTTAATAAGAGCGCACCTTGTATATCCTCTGCCATATTAAAAATGTAACATAAGTAGAGGTTTTAATCCCTATTTTATAGTGGGTACAATTGGGGCTCAGAGAGATCAATTAACTTTCCCAAGATCACAGAGTTAAGAGCAAAGGTAGGAATTCAGCATTTTCCGATGCCAGAGTCCTGCCCCTCTTATACAGGAATGTAATCCAGAAAGAGCTGGGTAGACCAATTCCATTGCCTCTGACCCACTTTCAGGAAAGATGTGACCAGTCCAGACTGGTTGTAATTGGGTCTAGCCTAAAATCAGCCCTTTTTCCCCAGGTCTCTGCTTCCGGGACTTCTTTCAGAAACACAATATATTTCTCACTTTGAAATCACTGGGTATGTTGACAATAACCCATGCTCGCTCTCGTATCTTAAAGTCAGGCAAGTCAAGTCCAAATTCTTTATCTTCCTGGTCTCCAGACATTAGTGGACTAAATCCAGCTTGCTTGGCTTGGTCCCCAGTTCTGTTCCCTTCGTTCTCAAACTTGCCCCTTTCCCATGAAGCTGAAGCCTGGGATGCCTTTTTGGAGATGAGCTTTGCACAGAGTCCAGCTCTACACTCTACTTGTACCCTAACCCTTTGACCTATGATAGATCTTGCCTTAGCTTTCTCCAAGAAGCCTAAGCTCCCAAACAATGACATGGCAACCACCGCCCCCACTCTCTGCTGCTCATCTTGCATCTTGGCCAGCTCTCAGCCTATAATTCTTTCCAAACTTGCCTGTATAAAATAATCATGTACATGAAGTAAAACAGGAGCCTCATATACACACTTAATAACTCTTGTGTACTGTACAAGGGGGAATTCAACTTTATAACCCCCAGAACTTTTGAATGGTTCTCATTTAGCTTTGCATTCCTGGTGTGAGATCTGAAACTTCTCTCTTTTGCCCCAGTGTGTTGCTGCCTTTTGAAACGGTTGTGTCTCCAGATTCCTTGGGACCATTTCATCTCCATCTCTGCTTCTAATTGGGGGATTTGTGTATTGCTTTTTAGCCCTAGAGGTAAATGTCAGGGTTTCACTTAAAATCCCGTATTTTGGGAAATGAGTACATTGTACTGGGGAATCTTCAAGTACGAGCATGTCAAAGTAAATGGAATTAAATGGAGCAGGTAATCCTCACATCCAAGAGCTCAACTGCAGGGTAAGAAGATGGGCTGTTAACCCTCGGTATTCATCAAATCCCCTGTGTGATGTTGGCCAAGTCATTGGTCCTCCATGGGCTATTTTCTTCAAAGATAATTTTTCTGTACTGGCGGCAATTTCCCTGTGTCTCCTGTCAGTTAATTGGGCAATATCTATCTTCCAAGTAAGTCTTAGATTTGGGGGCAGTGGGCAGTCAATATGAAATCCTTTCTTATACTGACTCCATAGGCATGGTCATACTTATTAAAATAGCAAGAACAATATACAGCTGTGTTTTTAAAATTAGCTTTATTTTGTAAAATATGCACAAACGGTGGCACCAAAGGTTGAGAGATGGAATTGAGAGATGCAATCGATTAATTTTATTAGTTTGGACCTTGAGCAAACATCCACAGTGCTTGGTCTTTGCCAGACACAGTGGTTGACACTGAGAAGACAGATAAACTGGATGCAACCCTCGGCTTACATCTTCAATCTCATTTCACTCACTACCTTACTATACACTCTGGCCACACTGGCTTGCTTCGAGTTCTTCATGCACACAAATTTCACTCCTGCCTCAATGTTTTTGCAAGTGCCATCTCTTCCAGTCAGGATTTCTTCCCTGCTAGTCTTCAGATGCCTTCTGGGTCTCAACACAAATGGCTTCTTCCATGAGAGGACTTCTTTCCTACCATCACTTTGTTCTCCAGCACTCTCACCTTCATCTCCATTATAGCATCTTCATGGTGTGTGTCGCATTTGAAATCATGCTGACTATGTGATTGTTTGCTGGTTTATTGAGTACCCTTTTCTCCCACTGGACCATAAGTTCCTTGAAGTCAAGAGGCCTTGTCTTTCATATTTGTCTGTATCTTCAAGGTCTAGAACAGTGTTTGGCATGCAGAAACATTCCATAAATAGGGAAGAATGAATGACTAGGGCCACAATCAAATGAGCTTTGGAGTTACAGTTTTAAAAATGCACCTAACTAGCTGGGCACAGTGGCTCACGCCTGTAATCCCAACACTTTGGGAGGCTGAGGTGGGCAGATCACATGAGGTCAGGAGTTCGAGATCAGCCTCGCCAACATGGCAGAAACCTATCTCTACTAAAAAATACAAAATTAGCCAGGCATGATGGTGCACACCTGTAGTCCCAGCTACTCCAGAGGCTGAGGTACGAGAATCACTTGAACCTGGGTGGTGGAGGTTGTAGTGAGCCAAGATCGTGCCACTGCACTCTAGCCTGGGCAACAGAGTGAGACTCTTGTCTCCAAAAAAAAAAAAAAGAAAAGAAGAAGTAAAATTCACGCAGCTAAATATGTCAGGCCCATCCTTGATTGTTCCCTTCAACTATTCGACACCTACATTCTATGATACAGTTTCTTCTAAAACAGTGTATTTGTTTGTCTGTTAATTTTAAAAAATTTTTTAATTGTATATATTTATGAGATACACAATGTATAGTAATCAGATCAAGGTAATTAACATATTTATTATGTCAAACATTTATCATTCTTGTGTTGGGAGCATTCAATATCCTCCTTTTAGCTATTTGATACTATATAATGTGTTATTGTTAACTAGAGTCATCCTACAATGCTGTAGCACACTAGAACTTATTCCTCCTATCTAGCTGTAATTTTGTACATTTAATTGGTCCCTATACCCTCTTCCCTTACCCTTCCCAGCCTCTAATATCCTTTTTTCCACTTTTCATTTCTGAGAGAACAGTTTTTGTTTTTTTTTAGCTTCCACATATAAGCGAGAACATGAAAGGTTTCAACTTTCTGTGCCTAGCTTATTTCACTTAGCAAAATGTCCTCCAGTTCTTTCAGTGTTGCTGTGAAAGAGAGGATTTCATTCTTTTTTATAGCTGAATAGTGTTCCATGCTGTTCATCCACATTCTTTATTCAATCAACTGTTTTTAGACATTTAGGTTGATTTTATATCTAAGTTATTGTGAACAGTGCTGCAATAAACATGGGGGTGCAGATGTCTCTTTGACGTATTGATTTCCCTTCCTTTGGATAAATGCCCACTCGTGGGATACTGGATCATATGGTAGTTCCATTTGTAGCTTTCTGAGTGATGTGGTTTGGCTGTGTCTGCATACAAATCTCATCTTGAATTGTAGCTTCCATAATTCCCATGTGTTGTGGGAGGGACTGGGTAGGAGAACATTGAATCATGGGGTGGTTTCCCTCCATATTGTTCTCATGATAGTGAATAAGTCTCAAGAGATCCAATGGTTTTATAAGAGGAAACCCCTCTCACTTGACTCTCATTCTCTCTTGTCTGCAGCCACGTAAGACGTGCCTTCTGCCTTCTACCATGATTGTGAAGCCTCCCCAGTTATGTGGAACTGTAGGTCCATTAAACCTCTATTTCTTTATAAATTACCTATATGAGGTACCTCTTTATCAACAATGTGAAAATGGACTAATACACCGAGCAACCTCCATACTCTTCTCCATAGCGGTGTGTTACAAACACATAACCCTGAATTCAAAAGAAAGCCAAATCTATAGAGCAGTTACAGTGAAGGTATGGAGGCTGTAGTTAAGGCATTTTTGCCCCATTCCACCTTCTTTCTGCTGTCCTTAAGGCACCTGTGTAGCCTCTCAGTTTAAATTTTCATGTTTTGTAAATCATTCCACCAAAAAGACACAGGCACTCATATGTTCATTGCAGCACTATTTAGAGTAGCAAAGACATGGAATCAACCTAAGTGCCCATCAGTGGTGGATTGGGTAAAAAATTTAAAACCGTGGTATATATACACCAAGAAATACTACACAGCCATAAAGAAGAATAAAATCATGTTCTTTGCAGCAACATGGATGCAGCTGGAGGCCGTTATCCCAAGTGAACTGATGCAGGAACAAAAAATCGAACACCGCATGTTCTCACTTATAAGTGTGAGCTAAACATTGGGTACACAAGGGAGCAATAGACACTGGGGACTACTAGAAGGGGGAGACAGGGAGGGGAGCAAGGGTTTAAAACTACCCACTGGGTATTATGCTCACTACCTGGGTGATGGGATCATTTGCACTTCAGACCTCAGTGTCACGCATCATACCATGTAACAAACCTGCACATGTACCCCCTGAATCTAAGATAAAAGTTGAAATTACTTTTAAAAAAAATTGACAGTTTGAGAGAAATTTTCTTTCAGTTCTGGAAAATGCTGCCAAGTATGCTGTGGACAAATAGGGAGCCTCTGTGGTCAAGTCCTTTTAAGAAGTACATGATTATGTCAAGAAATACTTACTAAGTGTGTAGGACATCCCAGAAATTGTGTCAGTTGCTGGGATACAGCGAAGAACAAGACAAGCACAGTTCCTGCCCTTGAGGACCTTATAATCAAGGGATTAAAGGAAATTCTACCAGGGTAAAGAACATAAATGGGATCCCGCACTCATGGACTGTGCTGTGCATGAGCTAACGTATTCTGGAAATATGTGGGTGTATGTTTTGCCTGAAGTTAGTAAGCATGCCACAGGTCTAGTGTTCCACAAAGCAGGCTTTGGGAAATGCTTGTCAGGGCCAATACCTGTCAGCATCATCAGGGAGTGAACTCTATACCATTACCAATTTTCAAAGCATTACAACATTAAAAAATGTAAATAATCCTGGATGACTCAATCGGTTTGATCTCTGATGATTCATAAGGCATTTTGAGATTGCTGTGTCTTGGATCATCCTCTAAACATGGGTTATCTTTGTAGTTTTAGCATGTGGATGTATACATTAAAGGACTCAATATCTAGCTAGTCAGCTTCAAGAGGGTTCCTGTTTTGTGTTTTTATCAGTTTGTGGTCGTGTCTCTTGTACTCACTTTTCTAGTCATTCATAAGAGAATATATTAGAGCAGAAATGCCTGTAGAGAGATTTTAACCTTGAAAATATGCTTCCTCCCCAAAATTAGGCAGAGAATTCCAATCAAAGGAGAGAGCTCCTGTCATTCATCCTATCGCTGGAATGGAATTAATTGCTTCTTGCTATGTGTTTCCAGAATGTTGTACATGCAACTATAGACAGCGTTTATCACAGTGATTATTACTCATGACAACCAGGCAGTGCACGGTATTTTGTGCCAGGTGCTTTGCAAAGTATTTTCCATGTATTGTTGCTTCTACTTCTAACATTCATAGGCATTAGGTCCTAGCACTATTCCTGTTTTAAGGATGAGAAGACTGAAGCTCAGAAAGCTAAATAATTGCCCAAGACAACGTGATGAATAAGTTGAATTCCATGATGAGTGGGATTCCAGAATTTAAACCTAAGCCCATATAATTCCCACGTCTACACTCTCTCCTCCGTATTTCCCAATTAATGACTTAAGAATCCACCATGACCAGTTTGGATCTTCAACTTCTTGAGTGACATATTTGAGTTTCATTCAGCCTAATGCAGTTCATGGTGTCCAATGAGTGCTCAGGAAAGGCTAGTTGAATGAACTGTGAGAGGCAATATGGTACAAAGAAGAGAGCTTTGGGTTAAATAGCAAGAAAACTGTATCTTTCTTCAGAATATGTAAGTAATCTACCATGTGACCCTGAGCAAGCCCCTTCTTCCTCTCTGAACCTTGGTCTTCCCATCTGTAAAGTGGGAGGATTGGGAAAGATGATTGCTAATATGATCCTTCCCTCTGAGTCCAAATGACCTGTAGTGGGAACTGGTGCTACGTAATTCAAAAAACATCAGGGTTCCCAAGAAGATAGACATAGTGTTGTTTGTTTCTGATATCTTCAATCCTTAGCAAAGTGCCAGGCATACAGTCATGTTCAATTAGTATTCACTAAATAAATGAGTGGATACTGAGACTCATCCAAAGCTCTGTTGAGCATAAACACATCCCAGATCCCACATCCCAGCAAGAAGCAAAAAGTCACTTCCTTGTAAGGGAAGATGGATCCACTAGTGAACCACAGCACTGGCTCAGCCTTTCAAGAATAAAGTGGTTAGAGTCCAGCCACAGGGAAAGACGGAAGCTGGGGATGGAAGGGCCCTCCAGCATCCCCTCATCACCCCACCCCACTCATGAACTTAAATTCCTGGGTCAGATCTTTCATCACCAGTATGAAGCCTCTGGAAAACATAAAGGAGAAAGGTCCAAATCTTGCTTTGTAAGCTTTGCCTTACATATCACCCTCCCTAAAACAGAGGAAGAAGCGACTCAGGAAGCCAAGAGACATGGCCTTCCAAAAATCCCTTGATGGGAAATAAATAAATATATCAATCCAAGACGTCATTTTTTCTTTGTTAGGAAAACATGTTTTTCTTGTTTGCTGACCCTCTAGCATTTTGGAGCTTGGGGAGTTGACTGGGTGCCTAGTGTCCATGAACGTTTGCAAGTTCATCACCCTGACCTTCTTGGCTGTTAAATCTTAACACTGGTTGCTGGAAAGTGCTTTGACTTAAAAAAAAAAAAAAATAGAAAAAAACTTTGTTTGCTTTCTTTTCCCCAAACACCCTCATCATCGAGCTCATACTTTGGGACTATGTGTAAGGTTTTGTCAGGTAGACTACAGATTTCCACACAAATAGCCATAGTTTTCCTTTTCCCATGAACTCCCTGGAATTCACCTGAAAACTTACTGATTATTTATATTCTAGCGTACTTTCAGGAAAGCCATCCAGGACTTTATATCCTCAGGAAAACTGACAAATCTAATTAATTCTTGAGATACAGTTCTGTAAAGTCTTATTCATTTGAATGCCATCAGTTCAGAATTTTTGAATAATTCAGACAGTCTGGATAGAAGTTTCCTTTTGCAAGGCTCTACAAAAATAGTTTCTTAACAAATTGATAATGCAAAGCAGACTGTCAGAGCAGAGAATAAATTGTCATCAAGTCCTTCAGAATAGCATTCACTGAGAAGCAGTCAATGGTTAGTTACAAATTATTTTTATCAAATAATTAAGGTGAATCCCAGGCAATCCACCCTATCTTAGGAAGAGCATGGTACAGGGGCAAAAATATGGCTTTCAATGTATCCAGGCATGGGCTCAAATTCCAGCTAGGCAACTCATGAGCTTAAATTACTGTGCAGAAGCCACTTGACTTCTCTGAGTCTTAATTCTGACATAAGGGAAAGTTTGCGGGATGTACATGAGAATTGGAACTCACATAGGAAAAGACAAAGTTTCCTAAACTATGCTCAGAAGGATTTTAAGTATATAAGATGTTAACACTTAGTGCATGAAAAAGGGATCCATAGTTTAAGAAGTTTGGGATAAGCTAGGCTAAACAAAATTAAATGTGTTTGCATGCTTGCTTTGTTTGTTTATGTGCAGACCTTCTCAGAGCCTTTACTATTATGCTTTATATTGTGAATCTCCAAAAGAAGGTTATCAGTTCTCCTCCTAGGGAACTATGATAAATATGGCAGTCATTATCGACAAACTGGGGGATATCTATAAGGAACTGGGGATAGTGTTAAAGGGTGGATCCAAAAGTGTCAAGATTAGTCCCTACACTAATAAAATTGAAAATGGAATTGGTAAGACAGGACTGGTCCTTCGCAAACCCAACAGGAAGGCAGAGGGTGGGAGAGTCAATTGATGTGTCTATATAGGTCAGTTTCCAGAGGCAGAGAGCAGGGTGGGGAAGGGTGGAGGGTGACTTAAGGGAAAAACAGAAAATATTTGGGATTGAGACACTGTTTTAGAAAGAGTTGTCAGGGATCATCCCTAGAGAAAGTAATGTTAGAGGGGAGACTTGAATGGCAGGCACCAATAAGCTTTGCAGAGATCTGGGGAAAGAACATTTCAGGTAGCACCACTTTGGGATCTTAGGAGAAATTCACGGGGCATGATGAAATAGAAGGAAAGAAGGTCAGTTGTGAGGATGCTTGAATGAGGTGAAGAGTATCAGCAAATGAGGCCTAGAGGAACAGAAGTCCAGGCAATGTAGGGCCTTGAGAATAAGAAATTCATTTTAAAAAAAGAGAAATCTCTGATGCTTACAGCTGCAGAGAATGAAACAGAAATCCCCACTCCACCCCATCATTTGAATAAATGGAGGGAAGGATAGTATCAGCAAAACAAATGATACAAAAAATGACACGGAGGCAGTAATTCACCTTGCAGGTCAGGGCAACTGGAAGGGAATCCATCCATGGGTAATGTAAACCATTTCTTCCAAATCTCCTCCATCCTTTCCTTCCTTCCTTCCTAACAGCTTTATTGAGAAATAACATACATATGATGAAATTTACCCACTGAAACTATACAACCAAATGGCTTTTAGTATATTTATGGAGTTGTGCAACCATCACCACCGTCTAATTTTAGAACTTTCCCATCACCTTGGAAAGAAACCTTGTGCCCATAACAGTTATTTCCCATTCCCACTCCAGCCCCAGGCAAACACTTATCTACTCCATGTCTATACATTTGCCTTTTCTGGACATTTAAATAAATGAAATCATAAAATATGTGGTCTTTTACATCTGGCTTCTTCTACCTAACATCATGCTTTTGAGGTTCATCCATGTTGTAGCGTGTTTCAGTGCTTCATTCCTTTTTATTATCCACTAGTGTTCCGTTGCATGGCTTTACCACGTTTTGTTTATCTGATCACCAGTTGATGGACATTTGAGTTCTTTTCACTTACTGGTCATTACAAACATTCATGTGCAAATTTTATGTGGATGACTGTTTTCTTTTCTTTTCTTCTTCTTTTTTTTTTTTTTTTTTTTTTTTGATTAATACCTATGAGCAGAATTGCTGGGTCATGTGGTAAGTCTATGTTCAATGATTTGAGAAACTGCCACAAGTTTCTCAAATTGTTTTTCAAAGCAGCTGCACCATCAACTCTTTTTCTTAATTTGTGAAATGTGTGAGTCTTCATCTTTGTCTTCAGCTGATTGGAGCAAACAGGAGCACATGATCTAAATTGGACCAATCAGTTTTTCCTTCCTAAGATGATCTTATGAGGATACATTGGTGGATGTATGTTTGTATCTACAGTAGTTTGAATAATAGACATGTGCAATAATAGACGTAGAAAAGCTGACCACAAAGATAGGAAGTTGACCTATATAGAGAGAAACAGAGGTGACAAGCCAAATGAAACCAGCAGAGGCAGACAAAGTAGTCTCAGGTCCTGGGTTTCTGGGTTCCCGGTTCCAGGCCCTGATGAGGCCTATCATGCACCTTTGACTTTGTCATCTTCAACATATCACAATGTCCTGTAATATGTTCCAACAACTAAAGATTCCTTAACTAACTCAACACATTTTGCCTATAGCAATGACTGGGTAGAAGAATAAAATAGGCTTAACACTTAAACTATAACAACACAAGCATTTATAAGGTACATACCATGTGTTCAGCACTATATGAGTGCAATATGTCCTGAACTTCAAATAGCACATAGTAGGGTAATTAAAGTTCTAGCAAATTGTCACAGAAGAAATAAAGATGAGCAAAAAGTAGATGAACAATTTTTTTAATAGGGAGCTTTTTAAAAATGTTGTTCAAGTAGGTCCTTATACAATTTAATGGAAAAAAAGTAATGTAATGAAAAGCTGTCAAGATTATGGAGTTAAAACTCCTTAGGTGCTGAAAGAGCTTGAAATAAAAGACATCCCTTAAGTACCAAGCATTATAATTATATGCTCCTTTAAAGAACCACAGTCAGTTCTCCTGGCGACTAATCCTGATCGTCTGTCAAGAACTGGAGACGGAGAAGTCACACGAATGTTGGGCAGGATTGTCTAATTCTGGGGCCATCTTGTGGCTTCCTCCTTCCCCCAGGAACCTGTCTGTGTCATAACAAAGACTTCATCATAAATTGCTTCCTTGATTCTCCCAAATCTTGCCGGGGAAGAAAAGATAGAAAAGAAAAAATAGTCTCAGTGAAGGAAATATATGAAAGATCATGGGGAAGGAAAAACAGCAGATAAGTTTCTTTTTTCTTTTTCTTTCTTTCCTTTCTTTCTTTCTTTCTTTCTTTCTTTCTTTCTTTCTTTCTTTCTTTCTTTCTTTCTTTCTTTCTTTCATTCTTTCTTTCTTCTTCTTTCTTTCTTTGTTCTTTTTTTCTTTCTTTTCCTTCTTTCTTTCTTTTTGAGACAGGGTCTCACTCTATTGCCCAGGTTGCAGTGCAGTGGCTCAATCTCAACTCACTCCAACCTCCACCTCCTGGGTTCAAACAATTCTCCTGCCTCAGCCTCCAGAATAGCTGGGACTATAGGCACATACCATCACACCTGGCTAATTTTTGTATTTTTAGTAGAGACAGAGTTTTGTCATGTTGGCTAGGCTGGTCGTGAACTCCTGGCCTTATGTGATCCACCTGCCTTGGTCTCTCAAAGTGCTAGGATTACAGGTGTGAGCCACCATGCCCAGCCAAAAGTGAGACTCTCTGGGGTAAATTTCTTAATTAAAGGGTCTACATGTTTCCTGTTATTTGTTTGGTTTCTCAATAGAAGATAAGCCCCAGGAGGGTAGGAACTGTGTCTGGAGTGGTCACCATTGAATCAATATTCTTCTAGAACAGTACTGGGTGTATAGTAGAGATTCTATTACTACTCGTTGAATAGATGAATGAAGCAAAGTATAGTATTTCTTGCTTCCTTATTTCTCAGTTGATGTCAACTTAAGATCTTGCCAGGAGGTGCACAATGCAAGAAAAATACTACAGGTGATAAACTATGGAATCTCTGACAACATGTGAAAGACCCAGGGGAGCCTCTCATATGAGATGGGAGATTTCAGCAACTGCAGTGAAGCCTAGAAATGAAAAAAATGTTTCATTTCACCTATGCATGTACATCCTTTGTTCATCCCATTGTCATTAAATGTGCTAGGCTCATGCTAAAACCAGAGATGATTCAGTGGTACCTTTTTTAACAGCAGAAATAACAGACTTGTGAAATGGTCTTTCTTCAGTGACTTACTACGCTCTAGCTCAGCACTGTACACTAGAAATCTAAGGCAACCCACGTTTGTAATTTTACATTTTCTACTAACCTGGGCAACATGCAAGAACCCCGTCTCTACCAAAAGAGTTACAAAAATTAGCTAGGCATGGTGGTGCGCATCTGTAGTCCCAACTACTTGGGAGACTGAGGTGGGAGAATCACTTGAACATGGGAGGTGGAGGTTGCAGTGAGCCAAGATCGCATCACTGTACTCCAACCTGGGTGACAGAGCAAGACCCTGTCTCAACAATAATAAATAAATAAATAAATAAATAAATTTTCTAGTAGTCACATTTTAAAAAGTGAAAAGTAACAAAATTAGTTTAAATAATATATTTAAGTGATTTTATCCAAAATATTATCCTTTCATCATGTAATCGACATAAAACTTTTCAGTGAGACACGTTACATTTTTTTGCATCATAAGTTTTTAAAATCTGGTGTATATCTTATGCCAGTAACACATCACACATGGATGCTTGATTTTGTTGAAAATTCTTGATTTATATTTAGAATTCACAAAATTTACAGTCAAAAAGACTTTAAAAGCCTTCCAATAGCTGAATCATGTCAGTTTTTAAATCTGAATTTAAACTAATCAACTTTAAATAAAATACAAAATTTAGTTACTTAGTTGCACTAGCTACAGGACAAGTACTCAGTAGCCACAGTGCCTAGTGGCTACCATATTGAATAGCATTGATAAAGAGCATTTCATCACTGCAGAAAGCTCCACTGGACAGTGCTGCTTTGGGTTATCTAAGAGGACTACAAGCATTGGGAACAGGCATATGTTTTGCCCTGTATTGTATTTCCTACCACAGTAATAAACACATGAAAAGTGTCAGCAAATAATTGTTGAAAAAATAAATGAAAGAATGGCTGTTGTCACATCACAGAGGTTGGAGGGTTTAAAGAAGACTTTATAGAAGAAGAGACTTTTATGATAGGTTTTCACGGATGAGTAGGAGCCTTCTAGGCAAATATTAATAATAAGATAAAGACAGAGCAAGAGCCTGGTGGACAGAGGAAGAGCCTGGTACATAGGTGCTGAATTAATTTTTTAAGTCTAATATGTTGTTAAAAGCGTATTTTGTCATTCATCTGTTTTGCAAAATCAAGATGAAATCAAACTTTTCCAAAAGTCAAGATGAAATCAAACCTCACTACTTTCTAGCTGTGCATTCTTGGGAAAATCACTTAACCTCTCTTAGCCTCAGTTTTCTCATCTGTAAAATGAGAGTACTAATTTCAAAGGGTTGTTTTGAGGACTAATAAAATAATAGATGCAGAATGTTTATCACAAAGCCTGGTGCATAATAAATGATCAATCAATGTTCAATGTTGGCCATTATTGTGTCCAGTGTTTAGTGAGTTGTGGTAGAAAAGGTGCTAGATGCCACTCCAATATCTCTTCTCCTCTTTCTTAGTGTCAGAACCCTGGCTTTTAACAGTCCAGAGTTATGTCCTGGCTGAAAACCTAATTCTCTCGGTCCTTTTATAGCCAAGAGCAGCCATCAGACTGGGTTTTCATCAACAAAGTTTTACATGGAAGTGTTGTGTGTTATTTCTAGGATGTTTTTGCAGAGGGAAGGAGTCTTCTGCTTTTCTCCTTCCTGCTGTTCTGAATGCAACTGACATGCTAAGACTGGCAGATCAGGACATTCTGCAGCACCTTGGTTCCCAATGAGTGAGAAACTTCACGTGAGAGCAGTGGTAGGCAGTCATTTCCAGTCTTCTTTCACTACAGAACCAGCTTGCCAAGGACCATCTCTTGGGACCATCATTCTGTGAAAGAGTTTGAGAAATATATTTTAGGTGATCTGGAAGAAATGATGAGGTGGTTAGTGGCTGAGACTCAGTGAAATCCATCTATAAATAGTGGGTGAGGCTTCCGACCTTTCAGGATGTTGGAGGGACGGTGAGATTTCACCAGGGCCACTGGTCACCTCGCAGCCCCATGGCTGGGCCCAGTCATCAGTCTGTGAGGTCAAGGGGACCGTAGGTGGTTTGGTGGCTAACAGCAGTGACTGCTTCACCATATGGCATGGGTTTGTAGTTTTTCTGCCATGCAGCTGCATGTTTATTGTGGTTCTCCTGCTGATTGTCAATTGACATTACACACTAAGGAATGTTCCCGTGCCTCTCAAATGTATCATGGCTTCTCATAAACTTTTGTTTGTTGTGGCTGAAATATGGGACGATGAGACCTTTTTCAGCCTGTATTTTTGGAGCAGCTGTTTGATGTTTGTAAGAGAACATTTCTTTGTGTGCTTTAAACCACCGTAGATGGGAGTAAAGTCAAGAAGTGACTCCTTACTGCACTTTAGAGAAACTTTATCATGGCTTTGGACAATATTTTTCTTAAACTCTCTACCAAAACTTGGTACATCAAGCCAAGCAAGTTGGAATTATTCACAGAGAGGAAAGTATCTTTAATCCTTAACTAGGTTATGGTATCCTTATAAAAGAATTGAAGTAGGCATTATTCCAGAGACTCACATTAATTTTCATTATCGTAGCCCAGCACAGAGCTTAAGCAATTCTATGCTACTAGAGTTATTTCTTTATCCTGCAGCACAGGCCAAAGATTGGGATCCCTTGATTTGCTGACCCGGTATAGCATTCAGAAGAAATGAAATAGATCCATCGGGCTCCTGTGCTTGCCAGGCCAAGTGAGCATTGAGGTTATAAAACCTTATATGAATATGATATTATCAATCAATGAGAATTACTATTGTTAAGAGTTATTGTGATGATTTTCAAATAACCCTGCCAACTATGTTTCTAATGTTAAGAACAGATAAATTCCATTAGCAGCTTCCCATAAGCATGATGCTAAGTGCTTTACACAAATAATCTCAAACCTCCCAATAATCCTAGGAGGTAGGAATTGTTATTAATGGCATTTCACGGAAGAAGAAAGTGAAGATCAGAAAAATTAAGTAATTGCCCAAGGACACACAGCTGAGACTGGTGTCCAACCTAAGGCTACTAGACTCTCAGGACCATGAGCTTCACACATTATTCTGCAATTACTGCTTAAGAGCTACTATGCAACAAAGTAATGAGACTGTTCCTCCTCCTCCTCCTCCTCCTCCTCCTCCTCCTTCTTCTTCTTTTCCTTCTTTTTTTTTGAGATGGAGTCTCACACTGTTGCCCAGGCTGGAGTGCAGTGGCGCAATCTCAGCTCACTGCAACATCCACCTCCCTGGTTCAAGCAATTCCCTTGCCTCAGTCTCCTGAGTAGCTGGGATTACAGGCGCATGCCACCATGCCTGGCTAATTTTTTTGTATTTTCAGTAGAGGCGGGGTTTCACCATGTTGGCCAGACTGGTCTCAAACTCTTGACCTCAGGTAATGCGCCCGCCTCGGCCTCTCAAAGTGCTGGGATTACAGGCGTGAGCCACCGCACCTGGCTGAGATTGCTACTTCTTCAGGGACCACAATGTTTACTATTACTCCATAGGAAAAGCATTTGGGAAGATATTTTTTCTGAATGCATTAAAGCAACGTATTGGACTTCCTTTTTCTCATCCTTTAAATGGAGTGCTGACTTCAACAGTGTGTGGTGAGGATTAATGAGGTAGTGAATGAGAAGATGGTGGTAGGAGCCTAAGTCTCAGCTAGTGGGATTTGAAATGGTGGGGTTTTAAATTTTCTCATCTGAGCTAGTTCTTTCAGTGTACATTTGGTTTTGATTCAAAAAAGAAAAAAAAAAAGATTTTCAAAATGGAACCCAAGGCTGTTCAACTCAATGCTTTCCATACCATTACAGCCTCTGCAAATGAGGTTGGTGGTCGCAGTTAGTCATGATTCATTCTGTTAGGAACGCACATGTCTTAAAACCACAACTGCCAAATTTTGTGAGCTGAGATGTTCCCAGTTCCCACCCAGACATGCATATGTAGGGATTCCAAAGAGGGTCTCCAGGCATGGTTGAAACTTCTCACATGGGGCTACTCTTGTAGTCGGGAATGAGGCTAAGCCGATAATCCATCCTGGGTCTTCAGGAAGCATCTTGGCTTCCTAAGTCTTGGGCACTATTAGCCAAGAATTGTTTATCTGTTTTGATTTTTGCACTCTTTCCAAGTCAAGGACATCTGTGAAGTGTTTTCTTGATTGCAAATATGGACCCTCTTTAGTTTGCTTGTGTGTGTTTGCTTTTTGTTTTGTTTTGTTTTGTTTTGCTCCATCTAGAAGAATCACCAAAGAGAATAAAGGTACTATTGAGGGAAGAAGCTCACCTGACAAAAAATAAAATAAGGAAAAAAACAGGAGTGTCGCTGCATCTATAATGTTGCTACCAAAGGCCATGTGTGTATTCTTGGATGATAGGAGCTGGTGTAACATTGAGGGGGAAAAAGAAAATAGACTAAAGTCAAATTACATTGTGTTAAACTCCTGGCTCTGCTCTTTATAGCTGTGTGACTGTGAGCTAGTTACTTAACCTTTCTGAGCCTCAGTGGCCTTTTCTGCAAATTGAGAAGAAAGGTGGTAAATAATAATTGTAGGCTATATTTGTTGGATGTTTATTATGTGCCTTTAACTCACTTAATTCTCAGAACAAGTCTGTCAGCTCAGTAATGCTATGCCATTTTAAAGAAAACCAAGGTTCAGAGATGTAATACCAGGAAAGGACTTCTGTGCTCTCTGACTCTGGAGAATAAGTGCTTGCCTAATCACGGAGTTAACATATAAAGTTGCTCTGAGAATTCATTGAGAAGATTCACATAAAATGGAGCCTCCTAACCAAAAGTATAGGCAACAAAAGCAAAAATAGACAACTGAGCCTATATCAAACTAAGATGCTTCTGCACAGCAAAGGAAACAAGCCACAAAATGCAAAGGCAACCTAGAGAATGGGAGAAAATAATTGCAAGGCATATATATGATAAAGAGTTAATAATCCAAAATATATAAGGAATTCCTATCCTGTGTAACAAAAATCAGATAACCTAATTAAAAAGAGGGCAAAGGACTGAAACAGACATTTCTCAAGAGAAGACATTCAAATGGCTAACAGGTTTGTGAAAAAGCTGTCAATATCACTAATCAGAATCAAAACCACGATGAGATATCACCTCACACCTTTTACAATGGCTGTAAAGACAGAAGCTAACAAATGTTGGTGCGAATATGTATGCTGCTGAGGGAAATGTACATTGATACAGTCATTATGGGAACAGTATGAAAGTTTCTCAAAAAATTAAAAATCGAACTATTATATGATCCAGTAACCCCACTTTCAGGTATTACTCAAAAGAAATGCAATCAATACTTCAAAGAGAAATCTGCATTCTCATGTTCATTGCAGCATTATTCACAATAGCTAAGACATGGAAGCAATGTAAATGCCCATAGACAGAAGAATGGATAAAGCAAGTGTGGTACAGATACACAACGAAATATTATTCAGCCTTGCAAAAGAAGAAAATCCTGCCATTTTCAATAACATGAATGAACCTAGAGGACATTATGCTAAGTGACATAAGCCAGGCACAGTAGGACAAATACTACATCATCCCACTTATACAAAGAACCTAAAGCAATCACATTTCTAGAAGCAGAAAGTAGAATGCTGGCTGCCTGAGCTGGAGGATGGAGGAATGGGTGGAAAATAGGGAGGTAATTATTAAAGAGTATACAGTTTTAGATACACAAGATGTGTAAGTCTTTAAGAACTACTATATAGCATAGTGTCTACAATTAGCAATATTGTAATATATGCTTTTTAATTTGGTGAGAACAAAAACTTAAGTGTTCTTATCACAATAATAATATAACAAAGAAGATGGGAGGAAATTTTAACAGGTGATGAATATGTTTATTGCATAGATGGTGGTGGTTTCACATATATATCTCCAAACTCATCAAGCTATATGCATTAGATATCCACAGCTTTTTGTAGGTCAATTATACCTCAATAAAGTGGAGTTTTAAAATTCCCTTAAGCAAGCCCTAAAATTTAAAAAAGAACAGAAAAAAACCCTGCTACCTCGTGGGCATGACATACTCAATTAAAATAGATTTATGGATATATAAATAGAGTGATTGAAAAAAATACACACACACAAAGAAACTTCAACCTCTCCGAGCTAAGGGGAAAAAAGGAAGGTGAGCAGAAAGGAATTTTCAGATAATGAGAGCTTACCACTACAATGAAACCATTGATATCCAACATTGAAGGGTCCGGTGGGGAAGAGATTTGACAGAATGTGATCAATGTGGGAAAAGATGAATAAAGCCTCTATTCTCCGTAAGACCCCAGCCACTGAGGCATCAGGATGTGACATGGGAACATCAGCTTCCAGTAGGCCAACAGGTCAGGACTGTCAGGAAATACCTGTGGGTCTAACTAACAGGAATGTGGAGAATCTTCCATGTTAGAACCAGTGACAATGAAAAACTATAAAGCATTAATTAGACCCTTGGCACTGAGTCCTGGAATTGATCTCTTCTTATTCCAAATTTTCAAAAGGTATTTCCACTTGCAACTGTGTAGGTACTACACCATTTATTGAACCACTGCTATTTCAGAGTCCTGACTTAGGTGCCGTGGGAAATAGGAACATAGCTGTCACCACCATGGAACTTGTAATAAAAGTGGAGACAATTTAAAATCCATGTGGTAGAATTAAAAGTAAGATTGAAATAAAGGTAAATTGCAAAGTATATGAATGACAAAACATCACATCCACATAAACATGAAAAGTATTGAACCAAAGTTCTGATTATCTGAAACTGTCAATTCACTGGAATCCCTTTCTTCTATTTCACTTTTAGGAAAAATAAATGGATCAAAAAAATAAACGAAGCTGGATTCAGAAAGTCAGTCAGAAGGATAGCTCAGGGCATAGTCAACTTTATCACCAGAACATTTCAACTTCATTTCTGGATATCTTTTATCTACTTTCACTAGACTGCCAATTTCATGAGGTCAGGACCACATTTTCCTGTTTGTTGTTGCATCCCTAGTCTTACAGAGTGTGCGACACTTAGTAAGAGTGCAATCAACATTGGTAGAATAAATGCTGACCCCCAAGTGTCCCCCAGGTACTCAATCATCAAAGGAAGATTTCAATTGTGATCACCACTGGCCAAGAAAGAAGATGCAATAATTTTATAAAGATTTTCAAAAATGAGGTGCGGTAGATTAAAGCTGATCACAAATTCTTTCCTAATCCTCTCATTGAGAAACGTAACCTAATTCTTTCCCTTAGAATCTTAACTGACTTTAGTGACTTGGTTGACCAATGGAACGTGGCAGAAGGGACATTCTCAAACTTCTGAGACTAAGTCATAAAAGGACTTTTGAGATCCACATGGGCCTCTAAAAAGAATGTTCCTCTTTCTGTAAGGCTTCAGCTGCCATGGAAGAAGCTCAAGTACACTGGGTTCTCTGTGCTTGGGAGAGGCCATCTGTAAGCAGTCCAGTTAAGTCTTTGCTGAACTGAGTTCTAGCCAGGTCCTCCAAGTCACTGCAAGGCACCAGAGTTCAGAAAATTATTTCTGTAAAAGGCTAGATAGTAAATATTTGAAGCTTTGAAGGCCATATAGTCTCTGTCACGACCAATCAACTCTGCTGTCCTAGCATGAAAGTAGCCACAATGCATGAATAAATGAGTGTGGCTGTGTTTCAATAAAAGTTCATTTACAAAAACAGATGCCAGATTGGATTTTGCCTGAAGGCCATAGTTTGCTGACCTCTGCTCTAGACCAGCCCAAGTGCCCTCTGCTAATACTGCATGGAACAGAAGAATCACCTAGCTGAGCCTGCCCAAATTCCTAACCTGCAAAATTATAAGTTACAATGAAACAGTTGTTGTTTTAAGCCACTAAGATTGGGGCAGTTGTTATACAGCGAAAATAACTAGAAAAAAAGAGTTGGAACCAAAAAAATGTTGGGGGTAAGAAAGGTAGGGATAACTCTCACTCCATTCCCCATAAGCACTACAGTTGCTACACTTGAGCATTGAGAAGAAAATACAGGCATAATCACCCAGGACTGGATTATAAGGTGAGACCATCCAGAAGTAAAGAGATTTGAGCTAAGAGTTAAAGAGGATGTTGGAGATGGGGGAAGGACAGTAAGAAGAGGGACAGAGCATTGGCAATGTTGGCAGGACACCCTTGTTGCACCACTCCAGGGTCACTGTTCCTATTGTAGCTCATGTGAATAGAGCCACCTGGAGATGGTCATCATGGTAGCCCTGGTTAGGAAAGATCAGGAGGCAATCTAAACAAGCTTTGGAGTCAGATGGACCTGGGTTCACAACCTGGCTCTATCTCTTGCTAAATGCATCATCCTAAGCAAGCTATTTAACCGCTCTGAAGCTCACATTCCACATTTCAATAATACACTTACATGTAAGTAAAATTCCTGGTACATAATAAGTCTTCAATAATACAACTTTAATATATATGTGTAAATATATAGATGTGTGTGTGTGTGTTCATGTACACAAACACATTTATAAACAAACAGAAAACCTACAAGGGCAGTAGAGTAGAGTGTGATTGAAAAGCAAAGGTTTTCCAGTGCATTTGTTGATGAAAGTCATCAAATGTGCATGCAGCCCTTGCTCAAAAATTGTGAGAAACGTTAACACATTATCTTAAACACATGTCGATGCATTTAAGAATCACTTTGGAGTCCTTATTGAAATGGATACCCACGTCCTCCCCCAAGAGATTCTGATTCATGAGGCCTGAACTGGGATCCAGGGATTTGAGTTGCTGACAAGTACCACAGGTTTTGCTGATCCAGAGAGCCATCTGATCACACTTTGAGAAACTTCTTTCTGTAAGCCTCATAACATGAAGAACAAGCTCAAAGAGGTGAAGTGGCTCACCCAAAGTCACCCAGTTGCACAATGCAGAGGTGGGTGTCTTGCTCCCTGTCCCATCCTCTTGGCCCTATCAAACACCCACCTACAAACCAAGAGTGATGGCCATTGATATTTTTACTGTGTCCCCAGGTTCCCATTTAAAGGCCTGGCATTGAGCAGCTGCTCTGTGACTATTGGTTGAATGAACTGAATCAAAATAAATCAAATGTCAGAGTTGAAAACAGTTTGGGAATCTTCCAATCCAATCATCCCATTGTACAGATGGAAAAACTAAGATTAAGATGATAGTAGGTGGTTGGTCTCATCCACATAGAGAACAAAGGCCTGGATTCTCAGCTCAGCATGCTTTGCTCTCCCCCATTTGGGACTTTGCACAAAAGTGACATGCTAAATAAATGTGGCATGCATTCTGGTCGGTGGTAAACTGAAGCCAAGAGTGATCAAATCCCACCTAGTTCCCATGACACTATAAATCTCGGCATTATGTTAAACGTAGTGGGTAGCAGAATTACCAAAATAATCGTGAAATCAGTCCTTTCTTGGTCTGGCAAAATTGCTCTCAACCTGTCACTCTATGATTCCATGTTATGGCCCTTGGATCAGTCTAAACAATCCCCCTTCTATAATTAAAAAAAAAAAATATTCCGTTGCTAATGTCCCCAGTTCCCTTTAGTGAAGGGAGCAGCTGCCAGGTGGGATAACGGAATGCTGGACATGCGAGATGGCAGGGCCAACAGCACAATGAGCTATTACGAGTTCCGTTTATTTTCCTTGGACAACAATTCTTAGAAAAAGGGAATTAAAGGCTAGAGTCTACACCCTCTAAACTTTTCTGGACAGTGCATGAACTATCTATTTTTACACAAAGGGTTGTTTTGTCATCCATTTGGGCTTGTAATTACAGCTCCTGCACTTCACAAACAAGGGAAACTTGAGCAAATAATTTAGCCTGTGTGTACCTCAACTTCCTCAAATGTAAAATGGGAGTGAAATGATAGCATCTACTTCTTGGGACGGGAAGATGGAAAGGAATAATTTATGTGAAGTTCTTGGTCCAGAGTAAGTGCTCAATAAATGTTTACCTGTGGTGCCATTTGCAGTTAACAGCCTGACAACGGAGTTTTCATTTAGTTCTTTGTGTTGTAGACTCTTCTATAACCCAGAGACTCTTCATTTGGTTCTTCTTTGGGCCTATACACTCTCCAGCATAGTTTCCACGTAGCTGGGTTTAAGAAAGTTGATTTGGATTATGTCTTACTAAGGGCCCATAAAACAATCACTGTGAGAACGGAAGGTAAAGTTCTCTCTTGAAACCAAAAACATGAGACTTCATTGCTTTTATTTCCCTTCAGGACACCCACAATGTTTTCTGTTTAAAGGTGGGTGAAACTGGGAGAAGTTATCAGGAGTGAGACAGAGAAAGCCAAGAAGCCAACAAGGCAACTCTCTTCCAACAGAGAACAGAAAACCCCAACATATGTCCCCAAACTGTTCTCTGAGAATGCTAAGGTGGGAGGGGACTGTGGGTTGATCTAGTCTGGTAGTCTCCAAACCTGGCCTTGCTTAAGAATCCTCTGGGGAAGCCTGCAAAAAATACAGATTCATAGGCCGTGGCTTGTAGATTCTGACTGAATAAGGCTGGGGTCTGGGAATCTGTATTATAACACCCTTTTCCCCAGGTGGCTCTCATGTAGAAACTCTAAAGATGGAATTTGGGAACCACTGATCCAGCTTAATTGTAACAGATGGAGAAACCAAGGCTCAGGGAAATAAATGATTTGTCTAAGGCCAGCCAGTGTCAGAGATGGGTCTCTAATCCAGGCTTCCGATTCAGCTACACTACACCTCTTGGAAGTGTTTCTAGGGGAATCTAGTATGTTTTCTCAGGTTGGTGTTGGCGTTAGACCACACATGGAGAATCTCAGCCCCTTCTCTTCAATCTCTAGGTTTCAGAAAACCATGAGGTATTCTCTGAGAGACCAGTTGGGAATCAGTCATTTAATATTTCCCCATTTTTCCCAGGGGTACATTCTCCCACACCCTTATCTTCCCCCTTGCCCAACCAGAGCACACAAAATAGGCAGCTAAAACCAAACTGAGGAATAGAAGCATTCTGCAAGTTTGTAGAAACAGTCATTAAAACTATTAGCAGACCATTAACACCAGCCTGACTGGGAATTCTCTCTTTTTTTTTTTTTTTTAAGACTGGAATGGTTTTAACATCTCTGATTGCAACTACTGATCTAGGGACACAACGCTGGTATTTAACTCTGCATCTGCTGGTGCAGCAGCTCTGTTAAATGGCCCCTCAATAGCTGGGCACCACTCAATGCTATTAAGATCTTTAATCTTGAAAAGCCACAAGATAGGGCCCTTTCCCCATTTTTGTTGTATGTGGTTACCTAGGACTTAGGAGCAAATGGATTAATGTTTCAAAGCTTTCTGAGATATTTGGATAAATCCACCTGATAGTCTGGATTCTGGGGGCTCAGGAGACAGAGTTTATGTGCACATGCTTTATGGGGCAGACTTTGCTAGAGCCCTCATAATGGAGATTCCACTTATGGCAGGAAATAAGATTGTATATAGAAACCCCAAGATGAGGAGAGCATCTAACAGGCCATTCTCCAAGCAAGGCTGGTATTCCAGTAGATAGGCTGGGAGAAAAGCACAGAGTGACAGCATGACCTTTCTCTTGTCTGTTTGTTGACCTAACCTAACACCTTGGTAATGAAGGAACACTACAGATGCTTAATGGGTATTTAGCAAA
The DNA here is from genome assembly GCF_007565055.1 of Rhinopithecus roxellana. Classification (NCBI taxonomy): domain Eukaryota; kingdom Metazoa; phylum Chordata; class Mammalia; order Primates; family Cercopithecidae; genus Rhinopithecus; species Rhinopithecus roxellana. The sequence continues at coordinate 90,806,591 of NC_044558.1, forward strand.
GTTCAACTCACATCTCTGTCCATTCAGCAGGGAGCTTGCAATTCCTAAGGAAGAAAGCAATGAAAAGTGAGATCAACCTTGCAGTCAAGAGACAGACAGACCTGAGTTTGGTTGTTAAGTCATTTACCAGCTGTGTGGCCTTGGTCAAGTTGCTAAACTTCTCTAAGCCTCAATTTCTTCATTTATAAAATGAGGGAGGCGGAGGTTGCAGTGAGACGAGATCATGCCGCTGTACTACAGCCTGGGCAACAGACCCAGACTCTGTCTCAAAATAATAATAGTAATAATTAATAAAAACAGTGCCCAGGAATGTAATTAGTGATATAATATGTGGAAGCACTCAATAAATGGTAGTTGTTGCTGAGGTTGCAGCAGTTATTATTTGGATGGTTCAAGATTCCAACATACCAGATTCTCATCCCCTAGAAAAAGGGAACCTGAGGCTGCTGAAAACCAGGGCTATTCCCCAAAAGTTTTATTAATGCTTTAGCTAGGACCTCTATGTTTGCAAGAGACAGAAGCCCAACTCAGTGGGTTTAAGGAAATAAAAATAATTTATTGATTCACATAATTTAAAAGTCTAGGGGTGGAGTTGTCTGCTTTCTGGTATGATTGAATTCAGCTACTCAAATGATGTCATTAAGCTTTAGTTTCTCTCCCCATCTTTTAGTTTTATTTTCTACTAGATTGAATTTATCCTCAAGATGGCAGCTTCATCCTTATACCCCACTAGCCTGGCAAACCCAGCAGAAAGAGAACTCCAGTTCTCCAGTAGTTTCAGTGAAAACCCAGGGGCCTCCCCTCATTGGCTCTGACTGTGGCAGCTTAGATCACATTCTCAGCTTTGCACCAATCACCATGGCCATAGGGAAGTGGAACTCTCATTGGGTAGGCTGAGTCACATGATTCTGCCTGATTACTGAGACTGTGCCTAAAGTCACATGGGCTAAGAATGGCATAGGGAGCATGCCTGCAAAGTACTGGGACTACAGGTATGAGCCACTGCACCTGGCCTCTGGTGAGGGCATTTATATATATAACCTCCTGGAGGACAATTTAGCAACAGCGATCAAAATTCAAATGCACATACCCTTTAAGAATTCTAGGAATTTATCCTACAGTAAAGGGCAAAATAATCTATATACAAACACTGTTACTAATAGCAAATGATTGGAAACAATCTAAATATCCATTCACCAGGGGACTGGCTAAATAAATGATGGTACATACATACAACGGAATGTTATAAAATGACAGCTATAAAAAAGAATGAAGAAGCTCTTTATGTAATGATTTTGGATGAATTATAACATATATTAAGTGAAAAAGGCAAGATGCAGAATAGTTACTACGGTATGCTATTTATATTAAAAACTTGCAGGTATAGCAAAGAAAATTATTCATAATTGCTTTTAATAAGCATAAAAATTCTCTGGAAGGGCTGGGCATAGTGGCTCATGCCTATAATCCCAGCACCTTGCGAGCCAAGGTGGGAGGCTGCTCGAGGCCAGAACTTGAGACCAGCCTGAGCAACAAAGTGAGACCCTATCTCTAAAAACATTTAAAAAACAAAATCTCTCTAAGGAAACTTAAATGGTAAATGATAGTTACTTATGTGATCAGAAGGGAGCAAGACTTTTCACTGTATACAGTTTTATACTTTTTGATTATTTAGCCATGTAAAACTAGCTAAATAATCAAAAACTGTTCAAAATTTTTGAACACTGTGTTCAAAAATTAAACATTTTAAAAACAAGTTATATATATAGTACAATCTTAATTTTTAAAGAAAACACACAAATGCATAGAAAAAAGAAGAAAATATACCTAAATGTTAAGGTGGTTATTACTGCTTAGTGTTGGGTTATGGGTGATACTTACTTTCTTCTAAAGTCTTTTCCATATTTTCTGAATTTTCAACAAAGAAAATATATTACTTATATATTCAGAAAAAAAAAAAAAAAAACAACAAAAAAAAACAGCATAGGGAGCATCCTGGAAGGAGAATCAAGACAAAGAATGAGAGAATGAATTATGAAGAAACAAGAACAAGAGCACGTTCAGGTAGGTGGGACAGCTGTGCCCAAACACGGAGGTAGTTCCTTAATCTTGGGCACAGTGGGAGAAGCGGTGTTTGGAGGTCAGGCCAGGTCAGCATCAGATGGAGTTCTAACCCAATTCTTCAATCTTCTTCAAAGCCAGACTCAGCGCAGGTTCTGATGGCACCAGTGGGAGAGATTAAAGGATGCAAAGGGCAGAGGAGCCAGTGCAGGATTCTGATTGTCTAGGTTTGTGTCATGTGGCCCTTTCTGTATTCAGAGGACTTACGTTCAAAGAATATTGACTTTTTGTATTTTTCAGAGTTCTCCAGAGAAACAGACCCAATAGGGCATGTGTATGCGTATGTGTGCCTGTGCGTGTGAACAGGGAGGAATAGGGCTTCCCTTGCCCTGGTGGTGCAGCTTTCACTACAGTGCAGCCTTCATTGGTTTTCTCTCCTTCCCTATCTCACTTCCCCATCCCTCCCATTGCTTCCTGGGATCACATCCCAAATAAACCACTTCAGCCCGAATCCTGCCTCTGGGTCACCATCTTAAATCCAGCCATCCAGAAATACAACTTGAGCCATCCTATTCCCCCATGTAAAACCCACCATGGCTCTCAGAAGAGCCCAGATTCTTCAACAGGGAATACGAGGTTCTCCAAGCTCTGGCCATGGCTGACGGTTTTGGTTTCATCTCCTGCTCGCCCCCACATACCACTCTATACATTTCTTGGAGTCCCCTGAAAACACCATAGCGGGGCCTGCCTCCAAGCCTTTAAACACACTGCACTGTCTTCCACGAACTCCCTTCCTGACCCCCATTTCCTCTGCTCCCCGCCAGCCCCATTTGGATGAAATGAACTCTTTTCATTGAAGATAAACTCAAGACTTTTCTTGTCCTAAAACTTTTTCTAACACTGGCCTCCACCCCCAGGGCCAGATATCTGCTCATTAGTATTTCAACTTTACCCTGCACATCTTGATTAGAATATTTTCCATGCTCCAGTGTACATGTACATCTTTCCCATTTAAAAAGATTTTTTTTTTTTTAGACAGGCTCTTGCTCGGTTGTCCGGGCTGAAGTGTGGTGGCACGATTATGGCTCACTGCAGCCTTGACCTCCCAGCCTCAAGCAAACCTCCTACCTCAGCCTCCCAACTAGCTGGGACCACAGGCGTGTGCCACCACACCTGGCTATTTTTTTTTTATTTGTAGAGGTGGGGCCTCACTGGGTGGGGCCCAGGCTGGTCTCCAACTCTTGGGCTCAGGCGATCCTCCTGCCTTGGCCTCCCAAAGTGCTGGGATTACAGGTGTGAGCCACTATGTCCAACCAAGGACACTTTTGAAAGTCATGACAGTATCTTATTTTATCCTCAGATTGTAGTACAGTAACTAGTATATGTCTATCAATTACACAATGCTAGATGGGTGAACAAGGAAGTACTCTGAAGAACCCAGGAAATATTAACACCCACTCTCACCCCTTTGCCCACAACTTGCTTTCTAAGAAAGAAAAATAAACATATTTGAAAGGGGCTCTGAAGTTGATAGAATATTGATGTATTAAATGTGTACTGGTAAACCTTGGCCCAGTAGCTGGAAAGTTCACATAGAATAATGATAATGAAAGATGCTTTGTAAGCTGTTAAGTACCAAGGATATATTCAGTGGTGTTTTTATTACAAATAGCATCAACAATTTAGGGAAACAAGAAAAGTAGGAACCAGGGTGCCTTGCTGAAGGTCTTTCAGGAAGTAAATAGGAAAGGCAGGATTATAATGAAGTTTCTGAATTTTGTCCCAACATGTTCTACATGTAAATAGGCATCTAAAACATGACCACAGATGTTAAATAAAAGATAGTTCAAGCTTTTCCTGAAGTTTGGAGGTGAGAGTCAGAATCTAATGCATCATAAGAGCAGCTCCCACTTGAGTGCCCTGATCCAGGCCCTTTGCAGACATTATCTGTAAGCCTTATGACTCTGCTGTCTCATGAATAGTTTAGCTCCAATTTACAGAAAGAAAACAGAAACTTAGAGGGGTTAAGTCACTTATCTGGAGAGAAGTTGAAGGCCATATATGGTGACTCATGCCTGTAATCCCAGCACTTTGGGAGGCCAAAACTGGAGGATTGCTTGAGGCCAGGAGTTGGAGGCCAGCCTAGGCAGCATAGTAAGTGAGACCTCTGTCTCTACAAAAGAATTTTAAAAGGGTCAGGCACCACAGCTCTTGTCTGTAATCTCAGCACTTCAGGAGGCCAAGGCGGGAGGACAGATTGAGACCAGGAGCTTGAGACCTGACTGGGGTAACATAGTGAGACCCTGTCTCTACTAAAAATTAAAAAAAAAAAAAAAAAATTAGCCAGGCATGGTGGTGCATGCCTATAGTACCAGCTACTCAGGAGGCTAAAGTGAGGGGATTGCTTGAGCCCGGAGATAGAGGCTGCAGTGAGCCGGGATTGTGCCACTGCACTCCGGCCCCGGGTGACAGAGCAAGACTCTGTCTCAAAAAATAAAAATAAAAACAAAAAAAAATTAAAAGAATTTTAAAAATAAACAAATAATAAAAAATAGACAGTGGTTGAACTCAGATTCAAACCCAGATATGGTTAATTCCAGAATCTTTCCTCTCCTGCCTCACACCACTCTCAGAAAGAGAAGCTGACATGGCTAAGGAGTTCCGTGTGTCGGGCACTTACTTACTGTAATCCTCATAATAACACTGCAAGGCGACTTCATTATAATTTCCCCAGTTTTGCAGATGAGGAAACTGTTTCATGGGAGGTCAAAGGTCGAACAAGAATTTGGCCCCTTTGAACATGAGAGGCCATGTTCTTTCTATGCCTTCCTGTTTCTTAGTTCTGGCTGTTCATCAGAAAAAACAAAGAACTTTTGAAAAGCTATGAATCTCCAGACACCATCCTTTTAAAGCCTGATGCAGTCATTGCCACCACACACACACACAAAAAAAAACAAATGTGGAAACAAATTAGGTGGGTGAAGGCAGAAAGGAGAGGACTGTTTTCAAGCCAAAGCACCACAGAGAAATCCAAAAGGATTTCTGCAAATGTGCACCCCTTGTTCTGATGCTGACAACTTTGCAGTCAAGGAAGTAGAAAACTCTGACCTCAAATGGATATGGCTTACAAGACAGCAGAGAGGCAGAGTCACAAGAGAAAAAAAAAAAATTAAAAGTATGGAGTTTACTTTAAGGTGGGGGTTTCATAAGTGACTCTCTTGGAGTGGTTAAGTGATAGCACAGCCGTACAAATGGCTACTTGGCAGCCTTAAAATGGGATGAATTTGTTTTAAAATTCATAGACATGGAAAGATGTCCATGATATGGTAAACAAGCCAATAGCGAAACACCTCAAACAGTATGATCCTGTATGTGAGTACAATAGGAACATGCTACTGGCACTTTTTAAAAGCCTAGTAGCATATCCTGGTGGGGTGCGGTGGCTCATGCCTGTAATCCCAGCACTTTGGGAGGCCGTGGCGAGCGGATCACCTGAGGTCAGGAGTTCAAGAGCAGCCTGGCTGTCTCTACTAAAAATACAAAAATTAGCCAGGCACGGTGGTGCGTGCCTGCAATCCCAGCTACTCAGAAGGCTGAGGCAGGAGAATTGCTTGAACCTGGGAGGCAGAGGTTGCAGTGAGCCAAGATTGCACCACTGCACCCCAGCCTGGGCAACAGAGCGAGGTTCCATCTCAAAAAAAAAAAGACATTGTAGCATATATTATAGTACAATATAGTATAGTACAGGGTAATGTAGTAAATACTATATGTGTGTATACAATATAAACGTATGATGTTCATATACATAGCAATCATTCTATGTAAATACAGCAGTAAATAGTAACTATAGTAGCAATTGTACTGTATTCATTGTGCATAGACAGTATGAATATGTTATATATGAATATAGTATGATCCTGTTTGTTATGTAGTTGGAATACACATAAATATATAGAAGGATGCTCATCAAAATATTGATAGTGGTGGAGTTTGGAGGGATTTTTTTTCTTTCCTTCCTTCCACAAATATTTATTGAGTTCTAATTTATACCAGACATCATCTTTCTTCCTCATATCTTTTTTTAATTGCTTGAAAATTCTAAAAGCACGTCTTTATTTTTACCTCAAAGAACAGATAATTTGAAAATAAAATGGGCTCCTGCCAATATCCCCACCAACCACAGATGGAGACTTTGGCGACGTTTTAGGGAGACCCAGGAGAAGAGAAAAGATAGGGAGAGGAGAGGCCAACATGGACTCCCATTGCCTCCTCCTCCCTTGCCTCTGCACACTAAGTTTTTTTCTTTTTTTTGGTCAGGGGTCACCATCTGTACATTTGTTCTGCACAAAAATAAAGCCATCCATCTCCCTTACGGTGGTGTCATGTAAGCTCAGGAAAACCCGCAGCGCACAAGGGGGGCCCTCGGTGGGAAAAACACTGATCTGCCTCGCCGAGTTCAGAGCTCCCCCGAAGGCGTCCTTCGCTAGACTCAGGGGGTGGCTTCTGTTTATTCCCCTGGCTCACAATGAAATGTCAGGAACACATGCTCAGGGTGAGGTGGGGCCCTACCGAGGTTAAAAATGGAACAGCAGCTTTGATCTCAGGCCAACACCAGTGACGCTCGGGGTTGGGGCCAGAGGGAAACGTCATGTTCCCTCGCTGTGTCTCCGCAGAAGGCGCAGACATTCCCCTCCTGACTCCAAGAGCAGACGCAGCCCCAGACTGAAAATGGACGGGAGGCACCACACAAGGAGTGAGGCCTGGGGAGCTGGGAGAAGCAGGCCTTCTGTGGGTGGAGGGGAGGGCCTTCTCCGCTGCGAGTGGGAAGCCTCCATCAAAGAGTTCACTCTCTGATGGTGCCAGGACTTGGAATGGAATCTTCAGAGGTGGCTGGAGAGGGGACAAAGGTCAGCAGGCCAAGGAATCTCTTCCCCCTTGTGAGGAAAGTGTGGCCGCCATTTTGTACTCACCTTCCTAGACTCTCTTCCTGTGGTACTCAGAAGGCCTCTCTTTCCTCAACCAGCACGTATGTGTTGAGGATCTGGTCTCTTCTAAAACCGGAATGAGTACTGGAGATTCAACACTGGCAACATCCAGGCTTGGTCCTTCTTTTCCTTAAGGTCTGGTGGGAAAGAGAGGTGTGGGACAGACAGTAGCAACACGGCGGGTTAAGAGTTCTAAGGAGGGCACGTAGAGGGTGCAGGAGATCACACTGCAGATGGTAACCTGGGCTTGGTTGGGGAGGGCAGGGAGGGAATCTTAGAGAAAGCTGGAGATATGTAAATTGAGGCCTGGAGAATAAAAATAAGAGTTCACTAGGTAAAAGAAGTGAGGGAAGAGTGCTCAAGTACAGGGGACAGCATCTGATCTCAAGAAAGGCAGAGTGTACATGGGAAGACTTGAAAGAAGTGTGAGGTGAGAGAGTGGGTGCAGTGCATTTGAATAAACATGAACTGGCTGCTCCCACTGTTAGCTACTTTAACTACCAAGTTGTTCCACTGCTTCTCAGGGGGGTTGAGTGAAGAAATCTCCCTGCATTCAGCCTGCTATAATAAATCGCCTTAAATTGCACAGCTTATAAGCAACAGAAATTTACTTCCCACAGTTCTGGAGACCAGAAGTCCAAGATCAAGGTACCCACAGATTCAGTGTTTGGTGAGGGCCACTTCCTGATGTATAGACAGCCATCTTTTTGCTATACTTTCATTTGGCCGAAGGGACAAATGAGCTCCCTTGGGCCTCTTTAACAAAGGCACTAATCCTATTCATGAGTACTGTCCTCTCCCAACTTAATAACTTCCCAAAGGCCCTATGTCCCAACATTTTTACCTTGGGGAAAATTCAACATATGAATTTGGAGGGGACACAAACTTTCAGACCATAGCAAAATCATTATTCTAATTAGACTCAACATTTTCATTGAGCATGCACTATGAGCCAATAACTCTTAAATGTATGATCTCATTGCATTCTCACAAAAAACTCTACCAATTTAATAATCTGAAGACTGGACACAGTGGCCTATAATCCCAGATACTCAAGAGGCTGAGTCAGGAGGACTGCTTGAGGCTGGAAGTTCAAGACCAGCCTGGACAACATAGCAAGACCCTACCTCTAATCATCATCATTATCATCATCATCTGAAGGTCAAATAAATTACTTAAACCCACTAAGGTTATATAGCAAGTGTATATATGTCAGGAGGGGGCAGGATTTCAAACCAGTGCTTTGAATACCACTTTTAGCACTTGTTCCATCTCAGTAGAGAAGGATTTCCTTATTCCACTTTGGTGACTGAATCGCTTCCCAGATTAAAGATAAAAACTTCATCCATCTGTCAACTGACCCATTCAGTCAGTCAATGGTTGCACATTCATTGGTGTCTACTTTGACAAGTCCTCATCTCTCCCTCTCTACCTTCTCTTACCTGTCTCCCAAAGCATCCCCTGGAATATTTTCACACCCTGGATTATAGGAGGACATCTCAGTCTTCTAAGAGAGGATGGAACCTCAGAGATGGAGCTGTTTAAGAGTTTTCTTTGCAACTTTACTTAAGGTCATATTTTAAAATTCAGTTGCCTTATCTGGTGTTATACATCAAAAGCCATTTGGAAGTGCCTCTGGGCTAGGACTTAGAATAACTTAATGTCATGAGATGTGTTAAGGTCTAAGACATGGACTTCAAATTTTAGAAGTAGAAATAAATTTTGAGATTATCTAGTGAATCCTCCTGATTTCACAATTACAAAATTAGGTACAAAAAGAGGAGGCAACTTTCCCAAAGGCATATGGATATTTGATACAAATGTTTGGTTATATGGCATGTGGAATATACTTCATTATTATCTACTAATTCATGGTAGGTTTTTTTCCTGTGTGTGGGTATTCAAAATCTTAAATGGCTTCAAGAATGAGGAACAAAAGTAAGTATTTTTTATTTTTTTCTTCTGATAACGGCAATAATGAAAGTGTCCATCCTTTCTCCCTATAAGTGAGCAAAAATGTGGGAGGATTGAATACCTCCTTGTAGCTCTTAAAACCCTACAATAAAGTGTGGTTAATAGGCTATATTACAGTTATTTTGTAACCAAGATCTAAGCTACAGAAAAGAAAAGTAAATAAAGACACACATACACACATACACACACACTCCTCCATTACTGAATACTCTCATATATAAAATAGAAAGATAGACCTAGACGCAACAACCATGTCATGAAAGAAAATGAACTTCAAAGAGAATTTGATATCAAAGATTTGACATCACCTCTGAGTGTCATGATATGATGGATGGTCCCGAGCTGAAAGGTTTATCATCACCTTCATGATCATGGAATCTTCTGGGTTAGAGAATTAAACTTTCAGATCTTACTATTTAAGCTTGGGCCCAACACAATGGAGAAAGAAGACAAGGTACAGGAGTCTCTGAACATCACTTCATCCTGAGCACTCTCACTGATCTCCAGTGAGTTAGGACCCTCTCTTCATTAGACCAAATTTTTTGTATAGAGTCTAGGTGTCTGTCCTCCCCAGTAGCTTATCAACACCCTGAGAAACCATGCCTATCTGGTTTGTTCTTGTGTATCTACTGCCTATCACAATGCCTAATGTGTAGCAGGCATCTGACAAATAATTGTAGAATGCAATACCAAATGTTTGGGTATTTGGATTACACATGAATTGAGTGTCACCAAGGAAGATTCTATAATTTTCTTCTTTATAATTTCAGTATTGGTCTTTTGCTAATCACTAGGATTTAAAAAAAAACTTTATCGTATTTCTCATAATTACCACTATTAGCTTGCTTTAAATAAAACTAGTTCTCCTTTATCTGAAGGCTCGTGGAAGGTAGGTTTATAAACAAGAAGACTCAGCACGCAGTCTTCACACCCTGAAATTCTGATATGGGCAAAAAGAGAAAAGATGTTTCCTCATTCATTCTGCTAACTCTTTCTACGAAAGCTGCTAGGGAGAGTCGTAAGTCTCGCTATTGTGTGAAGCCCATTTTCTCAAAAGCAGCAAGCAGAAAGATGAAGTCATGAAAGTCACTGAAGCAGGTATCCTAAAACCCCATATCTCTGTCACAGAGGGTGGCGTTCACAAAAGACATCTGGAAAAGAACCCTAAAAGAGCCTGCACCCCATCAGACGCAGATGCAGAATTTGAGCAAGCAGGGTTAGTGACCTCAACAGAATTGCCACCCAGAGAGTGACAGAGCACAACTTTTCTTTGTCTCCCAGTGACAGGTGACACCATCCCACAGGCGCCTCCCCAGCAAGGAGCCAAAGCATTATGTTCATTCTTCTGTGGCTAAGCCACCATCAGCCTTTTTAAAACAAAGCAACTTTAACACCCAAGGAATGTTGCTATAGCAGAAAATCTCATATCGCTTCTATTTAGAAGCTGGGTGTCATGGAAACAAGCCAAGGGCTACATGCAAGAAAAAGAAATGAGAAATGAAAACAACTGAGGTGGTTACCAAAGGAAAGGAGACAGCCAGCTTGGGAGACAAGGAAGTTATTGGTCTCTGGATGTTCCTGGGCTGGGTAAATTTTGGATTTGTACATTCTGAGCTTTATCTCTGGTGGGGTCTTCTGCTGGTCTGTGGAGAAGACAAGGAAAGTGAACCAAACCACACTGGGGGTGGGCCATCGTGTTCCCTTTAAGCTGCCCATGGAACCACACTCTGAAAATTCTGGATGTTCAGGTGCTACCATCTTTCCTGGATGGAATCATGCCACCTCTTTTGTTTGTTATTTTTCTTAATGCTCTTGGCTGAGAAGACTAAATTCTTGGGTGGGCCCAAGCAGCGTGGCTTCACTCTGCCATTTTCTGGCTGTGTCACATTAGGCAGGAAATTTTATCATCTCCTGAAGTCACACTGTCCTGCTGTGTAACATGGAGACGCTAATCCGAACATCATTGGATTTTAAATATTTAATGAAATCAATGCCTTAAAGAGTCTGATTTATAGAAGGCAGATATTTGCTTCCTTCCCCTTTCCTCTGTTTCCTCTGTGAATTAAAATGCTCCTTATTAACTGTCAGAAACAACTTGGTGGAAATTACTTTAATAAGCCAAGTCTGAAAGATGAACAAAGAATTTCATTCCTTTCACTGAGAGAAGATCATGCATCTGGAAACTCAGGATATGCTGACCATTCCTTGCATTGTTTTGGTATTTATTTATTTTCTCAAAAGTCTATGCGATGACAGCAATGGTATCCCACATTTGAGAAGTTAGTGTACTTGAAAATTACTCCTGAAATATTTGGAGACTTTTATAGAAAGTCAAATAATTCTAGAAACACCTTGCCAGCAAATAAAAGAGTAAATGGTGGGGGCTGGAAAACAGTCTACCTTGTGGGAAATTTTCAATTTTGAACAAGTGGCATATAGTTGAGTAATAATAGTAATAAGGCCGGGGGCAGTGGCTATAATCTCAGCACTTTGGGAGGCCAAGGTGGGTGGATGACTTCAAGTCAGGAGTTCGAGACTAGCCTGACCAACATGGTGAAACCCCGTGTCTACTAAAAATACAAAAAAAAAAAAAAATTAGCCGGGCATAGTGGCAAGTCCCTGTAATCCCAGCTACTTGGGAGGCTGAGGCAGGAGAATTGCTTGAATCTGCTGAGGTGGATGTTGCGGTGAGCCAAGATCGCGCCATTGCACTCCAGCTTGGGTGACAGACCAAGACTCCATCTCAAAAAATATATACATAAATAAAAATAATAGTAATAAAAGTAGATATAATTAAAATAATCATAACAATAATAATAGCTCCCATTTCTTAAACACCTAAGTGTGTGTTGGACATTCTCTGAAACACTTTCTGTATATTATCTCATGAAATTCTCAACACACGTCTCACAGAAAGATATTGTATTATTTATGCATTTTACTGAAGAGGAAGTCATATCGTGAAGATGTGGCATGTCTTGCCCTAAATCTTGCACCAGTATGCAGTGGAGCCAGGACAGGAATCTTGATCCTTCTCTCTTCAGAGCTAGGAGGGAGTTTTTATTTTTATCATTTAGGGACTATTACAAATCTTTTTTTGTTTGTTTGTTTTTTGTTTTTTTGTTGTTTTTGGTTTTTGTTTTTTTTTTTTGAGATGGAGTCTCACTCTGTTGCCTAGGCTGGAGTTCAGTGGTGCAGTCTTGGCTCACTGCAACCTCTGCCTCCCAGATTCAAGCAATTATCTGCCTTGGCCTCCTGGGTAGCTGAGATTACCAGTGTCTGCCACCACACCCAGCTAATTTTAGTATTTTTAGTAGAGACAGGGTTTCACCATCTTGGCCAGGCTGATCTTGAACCCCGACCTCATGATTCACCCACCTCGGCCTCCCAAAGTGCCGGGATTACAGGCATGAGCCACCACGCCTGGCCACAAATCTTTTTCTGTCTGTCTGTGACATTCTGTTTTTATGTTTTTCAGTGTGTCTCTGAATTTTTCTCTCCTCCTTCTCTCACACACACACATGCACCCCCCAAGACCCCCACACTACACACACTATACACAAAGATTCACAAACACATACCTATACACATAACATACATCCACACTGCACACACACATATCTCACACACTTCATTTCCAGACACCACACTCAAACACAAAAGAACCATGCAGAAATATACGCAACACACATGCTCAGGTATACACACACATATTCACACACACCTTCCACACAGACACACATGCACACCACACACAAACACATATGCATTACATAGTTACACTGCATGTACATACCCATACACATAACACACATATACTCTATAAACACATGTACACACAGCCATGCACATACTTAACATTCACACCTTACAGACACACATATCACACACATAGTCACACTGCATGTGCATATCCACAAACATAACACACATACTCTATACGTACATGTATCACACACACCGCCATACACTTAACATCTACACCCTACAGACACACATACCACACACACTCCACTCAGACACAGTCCACACACAAGTCATATGCACAGAAACAAACACCTACCAAACAGACACATACTTCATACATACACACACACACATACACAGAAACACACTGCACTGGTCAGCACTGGTCAGCAGTTTGGCTGACACACTTGATCCTGTATTTTTCTTCTTCTTTTTTTTTTTTTTTTTGGACAGAGTCTTGCTCTGTCACCCAGGCTGGAGTGCAGTGGTGCAATCTTGGCTCACTGCAACTTCTGCCTTCCAGATTCAACTGATTCTCCTGCCTCAGCCTCCCTGGTAGCTGGGATTATAGGCGCCTGCCACCATGCCCAGCTAATTTTTGTATTTTTGGTAGAGACAGGGTTTCACCATGTTGTCCAGGCTAGTCTTGAACTCCTGACCTCAGGTGATCCTCCCTCCTTGGCCTCCCAAAGTGCTGGGATTACAGGCATGAGCCACTGTGCCCTGCCTGATCGCTGAATTTTTCTGACCCCACATTTGCAGACCAATTTTGATAGAGTAAAATAGATGATAACTCAAATGTCTAAAACCACTATTAGACATTTTGTGTTTGAAATATTTTTGCTGCGATTCTTGGACAAAATCTTTCAAAGCTCTATGAGTTTTATTAGGTTTTGAGATTGGTTTGCATTTTTGGAATGATTGTCTTAAACCTTAAAACCATAGATACTTGTTTTTCTAAGAAGCAGATCAAGTTTCTAGTACCAGTTGTGGCACTAACCAGCTTATGAGGTCTCACTGCCTCCCTGGGACTCAGTTTGCAATCTGTATAACAAGGGACCTGCATCCCCAATTGTCCTTCCCTTACTCCCCAGGGCTTCCTTCCAGAACACTGAATCTTCAATAAACAGTTTGAAAATTATGAGACCAACTAATCCACCAAATCTCTTCTATCTCTGCAATTCTGCAATGCTGTGAGGTTATGTAAAGTTAATAATAATGATGATAATAATAATATTGAATGTGGAAAATATGATGCAAAAAGAAACAGTCATAGCACGTAATCCAAAACCAAAGATAAATGGCATCTTGGATATTCATTTGTGTATTATCTGTGCTAAAATGCCACTTGGCGGCACGAGTAATTAGGGGTTTCATGATGTGGTTTTGGCCAGCCTTCAATAATTTGTACTTTTGCATCCACAAACTCAACCGTTGAAATCTCCCAAATCCCAGTCATCTGATCCCATGTCTTTCTTATTCAGGAATTAATGGCTGGGACAGTGGGAGACAGTTCCTACTATAAAATTATAATATATGTGTATATATAAAATATTGCTTATTGGAGCACAGTTACTCATGCCCTCCAAAGTCTGCTCGTCAGTAACTAACTTGATGCATTTGGAGAGGCCACAGACTGAATTTAGTCTTCACCTCATTTCATTGTGCACCGGTTGATCTTCCAAATTCAACTGGTTACACTGGCTTCTGGCCACGTCGAGAAGGTAGAACAGTTGTGTAGATATAAATGTGTATAAATAAATGGATTTGCATTGGGCCAGACTTTGGGTAGCTAGTAATAAAAAGTGATGAACAAACTCGAGGGGCTAGAGAACATCCCCATGGTGCAATGCTTTGGGATGGAAGTGTGCGACTTAACTCTCTGATTTGACCAAAAATGGTCTTTAATAACCAGAGCTGTTATGGAAAACTTGGTTGACTACAAGTTAAACTATAACTGTAGATAAGGGAAGAGAACTCCAACTCAAAATCAAACTGTCAGTGCTTAGAGTAATCAATCAGAAGAATTGCAAGACATATGCTGAATGTGGCACCTCAAAGTGAAAACAGATGGACTAATGTGTATTGATCTCCAATGGCTTGTTGACACCCTTTAGAAACAGAGGCAATAAAGGGCAGTGCAGGGCGGGGGTACTTTAAGTGGAGAGGGGTAAACCATGGGGGAATAAAAAACCCTGCAGCAAGGACTCTTTGCTGAACTCTGAGCTTCATTTCAGAATATCACCCTGAAGTCTTTTGAGCCAACTGCTGGAACTTAGAGAAGACGAAGGGCTTCGTTTCTTTCACCACCTGCCCAATTTCTCTACTACCTGTCACATGCTTATTTTTATTCTCCCACTCATTATTTTTATTCTCTCATCTCAGCTTCCCAAGCTCCTGCAACTTCTAGATAATTCAACAGGAATAACACAGGTCCCACAGGATGGATATTCACGGAGGACTCAGTCCTCCCTCAATAAAGTACACATCACTTTTTTAGGGAGTCTCCTAACTTGTGTCTAAACTGGGATTAGGAGCCACACAACTCAGAGGTCATCATCTTGCTCCAGACATTCCCTCTGCACTTTTATTATGTACAACGGCATTGCCACCTTCCTCCTCCCTAATGTTCTAGAGTCCTTGAAATGCCAAAATTAAGTGGAGGGCTAGAGAGAGGTGTGAAAACATGTCTTGGCCCCTTTTTGTGTTACATCAGCAAACTATGCCCTTGGTCTAGACTGGCTGGCTTACAGATAGCATAGGAATCTAAACCATTCAAGGAGAGTGGGTGTCATTGGATTATCACTTCCCAACAAGTAGAAAAGGCACCCACAACAGAAGGAGGTACAGGTTGTGAATAAATAGGGTTATTCATTATTAATATGGAATCCTTAGGCATATTAATCTCAGACTATCATAGCTCAACTGAGGCCGGGGAGAGATACTGGTCACACTTTCTGTTTCCATCTCTTCCTCCTATTTTCTCCCTCACCCCCATCTTGATGGTGGAACAGGAATACAGTTCCTTTGGTGTTCTGTTCAATGCTGTTCCTAAGTATGGCCAAGTGGTTACTAATGAAACCACCAGGCATCACCATACCAGTCAGGGGGTCTCTGAAATAAGAAGGGTGAGTTGGGGTAGCACTGGGTAATCTGAGAGTGAGATCACCAAACAAAATGGGCCAGGTTATTTATACAGCTTGGGCAGAGGAAATCTTGGAACTTTCGAGAATCCCCTTACTGAGCCCAAACCATTCTATCACCTCCCCCTACCCCAAACCTCAGAGCTTGTTTTATCATTTACTTAGCAGTACAGAATAACCACTCAATATTCAGGGACAAGGGTCTCTCTTGGGCTTCCTCCCTCCTCATCCCTCACTCAAGGAATTTTGCAGATAAATCACCATGTTAATCCACTTGCCTAAGAGTTATGGGCTGTAGTGAAGCAGGAGAATATCAAAATGGGACTTGGGGATGGAAGGAAGCCCTTGATGACAGATGAAGGGTGAATGTGCAGATGGGCTGCCCCCAGCACAGATGGACCTTCCAGAGAAGGGGAGTGACACAGTCATGGGGACGGGGTTCTCTGCTCAAAACAACAGAAGTTGAACAGGCAAAGAGAGAGTCAGGGAAAAGGAGGAAAAGAGTTAACTGTTTCAGGAAAAGAAAGTACTGTTCCAATTACGAGTGAGGTTGAGGAGGTAACCCTGTTTGATCTGAGATGGCCCCTTCAGACTACAAAGTGTTTGCTCCTGGCGTAAGAGGCTAGCTGGCAATTAATACGGAGGGCTTCACTGGGCCTGGAAATCTCCGTCCACACTCTCTTCTTATTGACAACCAGGTTCGTAGACTTGGCGACCAACGTGAAGGTGGTGAAGACAGCATCAGGCTCTTCACTCCATGAGTTGGGGAGGTTGGGGGTATGTGAGGGGATGTCTTCACTGATGACTTGGAACTGGGATGAAGGAAAAGTCCAACAGGAAAGGAAGAAATTCTTGGCTTCCATCTTTGCTGGAATTCTCAAAAATCCATTTTTGAGGGGGGGGTGTGTGTGTGTGTATGTGTGTGTGTGTGTGTGTGTATTGTTTGTGTCCGGATAATGTGATGTAGTAGAGAAATATTTATCTGACACAAACTCAACTATTGAGAGAGAAAGGGAGAGAGAAGAATGAGAATAGTAAATAATATAGGCAGATCTCTGCTCACCACTCTGTTTAATAAACACTTTACCCTACACAGAGGGCATAAGATATGTCTCTGTTGTTCCCATAACTTGTCCGGTTCCCCACATGTCTTTCATAGTGTGGTGATTTAATAGAGTTTTCAAAGATAATTTTATCTTTATCAAATTATCTTGCTGACTTTAGACAAACTTCACTGTCTATATTTGTGTATGTATGCAGGCACTTTGGGGGTGTGTGGCTATGTGTTGTGTTTAAATGAGTGTGTGCTGTGAATATGTGCATATGTGTATATGGATATTGTGCACACTTGAGGGTATGTGTGTGAGTGAATTGTGTTTGTATGTAGGTGTACAATATTGTGTGTGTTCTGCTGTGAATCTGTATATATTGTTGCATTGTGTACCATGCATATTGCTATTCTGCTTATCAGTCAGATGTAACTATGCTGAAGGCAGAGGTAGAAGGGTTTAACACTGATAATCGGGGAAAGTTCAGAGGAAATAAATTTCTGTGAAAGACTCAAATGCATTTTCTCCCCTCCTCTAAACAGTTATCTAAGTTCCTGTAGCTGAACGTATCCTCTACTGCTGCCTGGAATTGATGACAATGAGTGTGGGAGAGTGTGTATGCGTCTCCATGTACATCTGTGAGTCTGTTCTGTAAGTATGTGTGACTTTCTCAATTAGATTAGAAGCTGATACAGAATGCTGTGATCCCCTTCACAAATAAAGAATTTATCCCCACCATTTTTAGGAGTTCTGCTGATGGGTGATCCACAGATACTCACTCTGTTTGGGGATTTCCAAGGAGGGCAGTCAGTGACTGGTCAACACGAGGGAAAGAGACCAGACTTCTCACTTCAACTTGGGACATCTTTGAAGGGGCATCTCAGCTCCCTAACACCCCATAGGGTTGACTGAGGGCATCCCTGGGACTGCATTGAAGCCCAGCCTCTACCTCCACCTGACCCTGGTTTCTTTCATCTCTTCCAAAAGTGTCAATCCCAAGAACGCTCCCTAAAAAATATCCTGCATGATAATTTCCATCTCAGAATTAGCTTCCAAAGAACCCAATCTGCAATGTCACAGCAGAAACCAATCCTGCACTCACTGGGCCGTAGTGTGGAGTGGATGTTAGGGGAGATATGGTTTGAATATGTGTCTCCTCCAAATCTCATGTTGAAGTTTGATTACCAATGTGGGCCTAGTGGGAAGTGTTTGGATCATGGGGGTGGATCCCTCATGAATGACTTATTGCCCTCCTTGTAGTAATGAGTAAGTTCTCCCTCTATTAGCTTATGTGAGAACTGGTTGTTTAAAAGAGTGTAGCACCCCTCCCTCTCTCTCTTGCACCCTCTCACCATATGACACACTTGCTCCCCCTTCGCCTACTGCCATGAGTAAAAGCTCCTCACTAGTCCTCACCAGAAGCCAAGCAGTTGCTAGTGTCATGCTTGTACAGCCTGTGGAGCCGTGAACCAAATGAACCTCTTTTCTTTATAAATTACCCAGTGTCAGGTATTCCTTTATAGCAACCCAAAATGAACCAACACAGTGGATGTCTATTTCAGCTTCTGCCACTCCTATATTCAAACTCATTCATTATCATGGTTATAAACTCAGACTCCAGTTTTACACATTTGCTTTCAAATCTTAGCCTAGTAGCCATGTGAAAGTGGAAAAGTTTCAACATTTCTGAATCTCATTCACTATAAACTAAGAAAATCATAATGCCTACATTCCAAAGCTTATGAGAATCAAATGAGGTAAGACAAGTAAAGCCCTTAATCAGGGGTCCAGCACCCAGTAAACAATGAGTAAATAGTAGCAGCTGTAACTATCTTGTTATGTGCATGGTAGGTGAATTACACATAATTACTGATGAGAAAATGTATAAGCTAGAGTTTCTTGGGAGGTCTATATCAAATAAATCAATTACAAAATGAATGCTGTACCAACGTTCCTCTTGTCATAGGCTTGAAATTCTCGTAAATGAGGATGTGGGCACCAAAATCATGCTTGCCAGAACTCTCTGTTCCTGCTACTTCCCAAGTTGCAAGTTTTCAGACCTCCTGGCCAGCCAGATTCCTGTTTAATATGGTGGAGGGAGGAGGAGGGAGGTGGCAAAGAGACTCACCCTTCAGATAATACCAAAATGTATCAGGAAGTGTGGAAAGTAGCCACAGGATCAGTAAATTGTTATGTTACAGAGGAGGGTGGTAAACAAGGTCCCTCCTGGGTAGCCAACCTCCAAGATGAGTCTTGCCTTTTGGTACTCACACACTTTTATACTCCTGTCTTATGCTTAATAGGGCTGACCTGCAAAACCAATAGGTTATTGTGGAAATGTCAGATGTGACTTCCAAGACTAGGTCATAAAAGGCAATACAGTTCCTCCTTGCTTTCTGTCTTGCATCATTTATTCTGAGGGAAACAGCCAGTGGCCATGTTATGAAAATGCTCAAGCCACTGTGGGAGAGGCTCATTCAGTGAGGAACTGAGGACTCCTTCCAGCAGCCATATGAGGGTGCCATCTTGGAAGTAGATTCTCCAGCCCCAGTTGAGCCTTCAGATGACTGCAGCCCTGGGTGACATCTTGACTGCAACCTAGACACTGAGCCAAATCCACCCAGCTAAGCCACTCCTGAATTTCTGACCCTTAGAAACTGAGATGACAAATGTTTGCTGTGTTAAGCCTGTAAGTTTGGGGGCACTATGTTATATAGCAATAGATAACTGATATACCATCATGTTTCCTTATTTGGAGAAGACAGAATTTACCCAAATTCAGTTATTAGCTTAAACTATATGAAATTGTCAATATTGGATAATTTTTAACCCACAAAATGGCAATTGGCTCATGCTTGTAATCCCAGCACTTTGGGAGGCCAAGGCAGGCAGATCACTTGAGATTAGGAGTTCGAGACCAGCCTGGCCAACATGGTGAAACCTCTCTACCAAAAATCCAAAAAAAAAAAACTTAGCCAGGTGTGATGGTGCGCACCTATAGTCCCAGCCACTAGGGAGGCTGAGGTGGGAGAAACACTTGAACCCAGTAGGTGGAGGTTGCAATGAGCTGAGATCAAGTGACTGCACTCCAGCGTGAGCAACAGAGCAAGACCCTGTCTCAAAAAACAAAAACAAAATGGCCATGTTGTACGGTATAACCTCTACATTGACCTAAGTAGGGGCTCGGGTTCTGGGTAAATACAGTTCTGCTAGTAGAGCTACATTCCAGGAAAGGCCCAAAAGTAGGGTTTTCAGTTGAAACTGGCTGTGTTTCTGAAAGCTAGAGTCGTTGGAGAGCAAAATCCTCCCAGCTCACCCAGTTGCACATGTTCTCTACTTCCCAGGGAGTTCTTAAAGCAAGGAGGGAACCCCAAAGGCACTTCTAACAACTCTCTTCCTCTTTCTTGATCTCACAGTGCTGCTTTTTAAAAGCCCTGCAGTTCATGGAAGCTGCAAGTCAAAAGGCATCCTGCAGCGGATAATTAGAGAGATTGGTTCATGGGCCCCGGACACAGCACTCCTGCAAAGCCTCAAAGAGTCCCTGGTGAACCATTTGCCGGCTTTAATTTCTCAGGGGCTGCTTCAGCAGGTGGCCACTAGCAGGTAGTCAATAGGGACCTTCTGGCCGAAGACTGGGGCCTCTTTGGAAAGGTCAAATCCAGAGGCCGGAGGGCATGGCTCAAGAGGTCACGGGGTCAGGATCCATCACTGTGACAGATGAATCTAAGCATGTCTCTCTCCGTTTCTGGAAGCAAGGCCAAGCCTCTTGAGACAGAGAGGTAGCAGGGGGAGGGTGTTGGGGGCTCACAAAGAAAGGCGAGTCTGGTGTCTGGCCGGCACCTCTCAACTGGTCTTCATTAGGCCAGCCTGACAACCCTCTCTTCTGCCGCCCTCTGTCCCGCACTGACGGGGTGCTGTCTCCAGACCTCTCAACTGTTCCTCATTAGGTGAAACAGTGAGCTTTTGTCTGCATGAAGCCTTCTTTGTTCTGCCAGCGTGGCCAAGCTAGAAAGCCAGAAACTGATACAAAACAATGTGACTCTATCCTGAGGGGACCCCCTCCCTCCTCGATCTTCCTCCCCCTGGCCGGACAAGGAAGGGCGACTTCTGCCTCACAGTCATATCCCTGGATGTCTAGCTGAGGATGTGTGCACTGGAGCAGAAAAAATGTGTTAAACATAGACCAGTAGCTCACAAACTTGACTGCATATTGGAATCACCAGGAGATCTTCAAGTCATGTGGATGCCTGGCCTGCAGCCCCAGGAATTCTGATTTGATTGGTCTGGGGAGCAACTTGAGTATTAAGATTGAGAAGACCTCTCCGTGTGACTCCAATGTGCAGCAAAGTTTGGGAACTACTGGCAGAAATGGAGAACTGCTATCAAATGCCATGCACACCTGCCCTCCTCCGCATACTTTAAAATCAGGGGATGGTACACCTTGCAGGGCATGGTGCATTCATCTGAACATTCATCTGCTGGGCAAGCAAGAATGCTACACCTGTACATGACAGGTAAAGCTGGTCTTTGCCAGCTCTGTCTGAGAAGGCAGTGTGGACACAGCCCACTCAAATGCAGAGGGGTGTTTTCACCTTGGCTTTCAGCATCTTAAATTGTGCACAGATATTTTAGGATCCCTTCCAGTCTTGCACCTCTTCTTCTCACCTGATCCTTACCATTGAGCTCTCTCCAGGGTGTGGGTGGTGCGGGGGGAGGTTGCAAAATCCACATCCTCAAAGATAGAACTGGTGACGGAAAAACTTGGCTAGAGACAGGTTGTCTTTCCAGCTCCCATTCCCAAAGCAATGTTGAAGGGGTTATTCATGCAAAAGCTATTGAATCCTGATGTGTCTCCATACCTGCTACTTGTCTATAGGCAGAGTAGGAAGATGGTGTGCAATTTCAGGACAAAGAAAGGCTCTCTTTTCCTATTCCAGCAGGCCCTAAATTATTTATCCTCCCAACATCTACTAGTAAAAGTCTCACCTCTTTGTCGCCCAGGCCTAAAATGGCAACATCACAGATTTACATAGGTTAAAGCCTCACAATACTGTTTTCAAAAGTGGATGTTAAGTAGCAATATGCCAGATTTCAAATGTAAAAACATAGGACTCCCAGTTAAATATGAAATTCAGATGAACAGCTAATAATTTTCTTTTCTTTATTGTTCACCTGACATTGAAACGTAACTGGGAGTTCTGGATTTTATCTGGCAACACTAAAGAAAGGAAAAGGTTAAGAGCTATTTGCAGGCTGGTGTGAATTAATTCAGCTAGCTTGCTGTTTGCTTAACTGATAATAGTGTTTGATGGAATGAAGCTTCTAATGGGGACAAGGAGGTAGCATTTTTTTACTTTGGGATGCTGTCTGGAAGGATTCTAAGGCCACAGCAATAAACAGGGAAAAGAACATGCTGATTAATTAACCATGTTTGCCATGGGTCTGGGATGGCAAGTGAAGGCATATAAGACATACATGTACAGTGACAGGCCAGCATCCTAATGACATGTAATAAATGGTATCACTAGGATATTGAACTTGGGGTCATTTTATAAGAAGAAATGGACAAGCAGCATTTGTCAATGAAACTGTACAAGAAATGGAAAATTGGCTGAGTCTTGAAAAATAAGAAACTATTCACTACATAGAAACTGTGCTTTTTCCTTCTTGGACTTGTTTCTTGCTCTTCCCCTAAAGCAGCTCTTCTTATGACAGGCACTCAATAGGTGCTTGACACATAAGCACTGACTCAACACTTTGAATTAGAAGTCACACAGGGAGACTAATGGAACAGATTTGGAGCACTACTCCCCTTTCTTCCATCAGGCATCTAGTGAGTCATCTAAGGTCATGCAATAGCAAAACTGTTGGGCCTATAGAAAAACTCTTTTAAGACATTCACGTCATTGAGTTTTCCTGCTCTTCCAGAGATCTGGAGTCAACGAGTCCTCACCCACACACCTCCATTCTCCTGTATTACTGAGAACTAAGGCTCCTTCCGGACTACAGGCATTGAACCAAAACGGAAGTGGAGAGCCACCCTTGAATGGGAATGCCCACCTTTGAGTATATTTCAGATGGCAGACGGAACCCATTCATCAAACTATGAAAATTCCCTGCACTCTCCAGGAAGAATGGCCATGAAGTGCTTGTAAATACATGTCTTCAGGTTTAAACAAATTGCATCATTATTTTTATTTTTTGAGAGGAGTCCATGTGAAGGGAACTAAAGACATACTTGGGTGTTTGTCCTGCAGACAATGCATGCCTGGGTCTTGTGCTGTTTCCGTATCTTCTGCCCAAGCCAACTGGCCAGCCTCATGGCCTCTCAACAGGAGAAGGGTGCCAATTCCTAACATTCTATTTTCGTACTGTTTGATGATAAAAATCACCCCAGTGGGGCGAATGGCAGTGAACAAAAACAGGAAGCAGCCCCCTGATTAGATAGGAACAGGGTGGCTTGTAGAGTAATAAACAAAATGACTAAGAAGATAAATGAGAGAACCATGGATGCTGCCATCTCCTTCCTGAACAGGCCAAGAATAAATGGAAAGAAGAAATCAGGAAAGAAGTCATGTCTTGGGCTGTAAGTGGGGGTGAAGGAAGCTTGCTCTGCAATATCACTTTGTAGGGGCCTTCTCTAAGTTGCCTCCTGAGTGAAGGCCATCAGGACAACTATCTGGTTTTCAGTGACTTCCATGAAAAATCTTGCCTAAGTGATTTAGTACCTTGCTTTGATATTTGGAGATCCTCTGAAATCTGTGATCTTAGAGCCTTAGCCAAACCAAGGGTCCACTTTGTCATGTTGCTACTCTTGGACAGTGGTTCTCAGTCGGGGAGGGACATGGTAATTTTGCTCTCTAGCAGGCATTTGACAATATCTAGTTAGTTGTCACAACTGATGGATGGTGCTGTTGACATCTTGTGGGTAGAGGCCAGAGATGCTGCTAAATATCTTATAACGCCCAGGACAGCCCCTAGCAACAAAGAATTATCCAACCCTAAATGTCAATAGTAGCAAAGTTGAGAAGCCCTGATGTAAGGCAAGTTAAGATATAAAAATAGGTATAAGTATGGGTATGGACATACGGTGGATACAAATGTGGACATAGATGTAAACATAGACATATATTGAACCCATTCTGCAATGAAATCTCATTTCTTTTTCTTAAAAAGAAAGACAACTTCATTTCTGATGACAAAATCTTCACAGGGATAAATCACCAGGAAAGTGAGACTTAGACATTCCCCTATAAAGACCCAGAAACCCCAGGCCTCCTCTAAACATGGACCTCACCTGATCATCCCAACCAGGGCCTCATGATGAGAGCACATGTTCAAATTCCACCTGTAACATTTACGTCCTGTGTGATCTTTGGCAAGTTTCTTATTCTCTCTGAGTCTTAGCTCCACGTTTATGATGTTGACTTAATAACTTCTATATCTTATAGCTGTGATGATAATGAATAGGATTGCATGAATAATGGTCAATACATTGTCTGTACCCTAGTCAAATAGGAGACATTCAATGAATTGCATCTGTTATTGATCATATAATCATCAACATGCTTGGATTTTAACATACGTTCAGGTATTTCTCCTTAGTACCCAAAGGGCTCTTTGCCATTGGAAAACATGATTTAGGGTACCAGGATGCTGAGATAGGACTCTGTCTCAATTTCAGCTGATGTCCCAAGGAATTAAGAACCAATAGGTAAGTTCATCAAGTGGTTTCCTTGAAGTCTCATCATCAGGAGGGATCGTGACAAGCTGAGGTGCAACTAGAATGCACAGCCACTTTGGATAGAGGCCTGCACTTCCAGCAGTCAGGGAACTGCTAGAATAGGCTCACCATGACACAGATGTGGGCCAAGTGACCATGCAGGAGAGTCAGCCTTCAGGTACTCTCTTGGGCAAAGTGTTGGAAATCCAATTTCCACTTACAAGAGGCAATCAGCAGCTGCCTTCAGTTTGAGTCCTTGTCCCCTGCACAGCGCCCAGGTCTGGGCTACCCTTCACAGAACCACACTACTGGTGGGTTTGGGTGTGAGTGTGAGTGTGCACCTGGGTGTGTCAGGAAGGGAGCTACAGAGAAAGCAAATCTTCCTGTGGCCTGGAAAGATCAGCTTTGTGCTGATTTCCTTCTTCTTTTTTTTTTTTTTTTTTTTTTTTTTTTTTGAGACAGGGCCTAGCTCTGTCACCCAGCAGGTTGGAGTGCAGTTTTGGAAGGTCCCATCCAGGTAGCAGGAGCTTTAGCACCTTCCTTTGGAAGGTGGGAATATTTAGACTGTTTGCTTTCAACCCTTAGCCAAAATTCCATCAGAAAGTCCCATTTAAATACATGTACCCTAGGACGAGTTAAGAATAGAACTCATATCGTGATAGAAATACTGTTTATTTTAATAGCTTAGAGTTTTAAGTGATGCATCAAATGATAATACATAAATAGAGGGCAGACCTGACATCCAGCATCTGTGCCGCCCCGCCATTATTGCAGTGCAGGCTCAGATTGCTGCGTAGACCTCGTCATTGCAGAAGTCTCAGAAGATATTATTCTCCTCAGTACTGTTTGCTATAAAAAATGATGATAAACCTCTGTGATATGTTCTACAGATGAATTCAGAGGTTTTAGAATGAAGAAAAAATTTACCTTTGACTAGTCTTAGTGTTGGACAGGGTCCTTGGCACATAATTAGCCCTTGGTGCACATTTATTGAATTGAATGAGCACCTGTGCTATAGCCAGTTGAATGTGAGATGTGTGCCCACTCTATTTAACAAAAAAAAGTGAGTCATACTATCCCAGTGTCTTACCCTAATCATGTGGAGTAAAACAGGGATTAACTAGCTTCCAGAATTCCTGGACGAATCACTGCCCACAGCTCCCACTGAGAAGGGAGCAGGTCATGTGTTCCTGGCCCCAGGCTGGTCCAGAGGAGGAAACCTGACCCGTAGGAGATCATCCGCCTACTGACCAGTCACTGGTGTGTCATACAGGGCCCTGTCCACTGAGACATGACTCAGACCATAAATTCTGTTCTCAGAATTTAGAATTGGGAAACCGAGCTGACAGTTGGTGAGGGTCACCAGTAGCACCAGGTCAGGATGTGGGGAGTAACAAGACAATGGCCATTGCCACTATGAGGAATGACAGACTAGGTGAGAAAAGGAGGATACAGCAGACTCCAGAAGCGAGAGAAAATGAGAAAGGCCACGGGGCTCTAGAGAGGGGCAGAAATGGTGCCCTTTACTCTCTAATTCTCAATTCCAGCTTTCTCAAAACGTCCTTCTCTTCCTGCCTTTCGCCTCTGGGATTTATCCTATTATTAATAACCCTATTAATAGGTAGTATTATTATTAACATTATTCTGTCTTATTGAGAATAATCTTACAATGAAAATTCCTTTAGCTTGAACCTGTGTGAGTAGACATATATTCCTAAAATATACTTTAGTCGAGTAGTGACTAAAGTAGTGACCCACGTGAGCACCACGGGAAATGAAAATCACTCAGCATTTAGTGAAGGAGGTTGTGATCATAAAAGCCGGCCAAGAGATCCACATGGGGCATCCTTAAGGGGAGTGAACTGGTGGATTAACCTGCTAAGTTGCATTTTCATAAAGAAAAAAGATTCCTCCGTTTGATAAGATATGAGAGGCATGGTAAAAAGGAGTTAAAAAGGAGTTCTGGGTATGATGTTGAGGGATGGTGATTTTTTTTTTTTTTTTTTTTTTTTTTTTTGAGATGAAGTCTCACTCTGTCGCTAGGTTGGAGTGCAGTGGTGTGATCTCAGCTCACAGCAACCTCCGCCTCCCAGGTTCAAGCAATTCTCCTGCCTCAGCCTCCCAAGTAGCTGGGACTACAGGCACGCACCATCATGCCCAGCTAATTTTTGTATTTTTAGTAGAGAGGGGGTTTCACCATGTTGGCCAGGATGGTCTCGATTTCTTGACCTCATGATCTGCCTGCCTGCCTCATCCTCCCAAAGTGCTGGGATTACAGGTGTGAGCCACCGTGCCTGGCTGAGGGATGATGATATCTTTAGACTGAGACACACTTATGTTCTTTCCCAGGGGGAGCACAATCCTATGAGATGGTTCGGCTTCAGGTGCAAGGAATATTGATTCATTTCATTCCCCCAAAGAAATTCTATAAAACTCATTGACTTCTCAGGGCCCACACATATAATGTGTCCTTCCATATAATGGAAGGTCCTTCCATATAATGTACATTCCAGAATGGCCACTACACAAAAGTTAAAAGGGAAAATAATATTTGTTGTAGAGGAAAATGATACCAACATGGAATGAGAAATAGTGCTAAAGATAGAATGAGAGAGCCAGGGAGAAAGACAGCAGGACAAGGAGAGAGAGCAACTTTATCTCGGAGTCTCTATAGTCCTGAAAACAAGCCCATCTTTCAACGTCATAATTAGACGAGCCAATAAATTACTTTGGGCTTTTTTTTTCTTTATTTGGGTTTCTGCCACTTGCAAGCACAATAGTCACGGCTAATAGAGTGCAGGTAATGAAAGAACCCAGTGACATACTGTAAACTAGTAAACCATGTTCTTACTAAGATTACAATATGGGTCTCCAAATGACACCAATCCTGCTGCCACCAGCCCTGTCACATTCTGATTCACCATAAAATAAGAAAGAGTGTAAGATAATTTTTTTTTTTTTTGAGACAGAGTCTTACTCTCTCACCCAGGCTGGAGTCCAATGGCTCGATCTCAGCTCACTGCAACCTCCACCTCCCAGGTTCAAGTGATTTTCCTGCCTCAGCCTCCCAAATAGCTGGAATTACAGGCGCCCATCACCACACCTGACTGATTTTTGTATTTTTAGTAGAGACAGGGTTTCACCATGTTAGCAAGGCTGGTCTCGAACTCCTGACCTCAGGTGATCCACCCACTTCAGCCTCCCAAAGTGCTGGGATTACAGGCATGGGCCACAATGCCTAGTGTAAGATACTTTTAATGGAACTTTCCTAAAGGGGGTTAAGTGGAAAAATGGACCCATGATCACAATAATTAGTAAAAGATGGAGTTAAATTATTCTTACACTGAAAACTATAAAACATTGATGACAAAAATTAAAGCAGACACATAAAAATGGAAAGATACCCTATGTTCATAGATTGGAAGAATTAATATTGTTAAAATGTCCTTATTAACCAAAGCAATTAACAGACTCAATGCAACCTCAACCAAAATTCCAAAGACATTTTTTACAGAAATAGAAAAACAACCCTAAAATTCATATGGAACCACAAAAGACTCTGAATATAAACAAAGCATTCGTGAGAATAAAATAAAAAAAAAGCTGAAAGCGTCACATTACTTGACTTCAAAATATAACACAAAGCTATAGTAATCAAAACGGTATGGTACTGACATAAAAACAGACACACAGACCAATAGAACAGAATATACAGCCCAGAAATAAACCCAGCAAATTTTCAACAAGGACACCAAGAATATGAAATGGAGAAAGAATAGTATCTTCAATAAATGGTTTGGGGAAACTAGATATCCACATGCAGAAGAATGAAATTGGACTCTTAGCTCATACAAAAAAGGAGCTCAAAATGGATTAAAGATGTAATGTAAAGCCTAAAACTGTAAAGTTCCTAGAGAGAAAAACATAGGGAAAGAGCTCCTTGATGTTCCCTTTCTCCTGGCAATTATTTTTTGGAATATGACACCAAAAGCACAGACAACAAAAGCAAAAATGGACAACTAAGCCTATATCAAACTAAAATGCTTCTGCACAGAAAAAAAGTCAATAAAATGAAAAGGCAACATAAGGAATGAGTGGAAGAAAATACTTGCAAACCATATATCTAATAAGGGATTGATGTACAAACTATACAAGAAACTCATATGACTCAATAGCAAAAAAAAAAAAAAAAAAAAAAAAAAAAAAAAAAAAAACCAAAAAACAAACAAAAAAAACCCCACAAATGACATGATTTTTTAAATGGGCGAAGGAGATAATTAGATATTTGTTCAAAGAAGACATAACAATGGCCAAGTGGTGTATGAAAAGATGTTCAATGTAACTAATTAGCCAAGGAAATGCAAATCAAAGCCACAATGAGATATCACCTCACACCTGATAGGATGGCTAGTGTAAGAAAGAGAGAGAGAGAGAGAAAGAAAGAGAGAGACAGAGAGAAAGAAAGAGAGAGACAGAGAGAAAGAAAGAGGAAAGAAGGGAGGGAGGGAAGGAGGAAGGGAAGGAGGGAGGGAGGGGATTTCTGCCATTTTGTTACTGTATTCGGGCAACTGTGCTCTCTGGACCACCCTGCAGGTCTCCAGTTGGGTTCGGCATCCCTGAAGCTATGCTTCCATAGTGCTCCAGGGCTCCGTGCACTTCCAAGGGCGGCAAAAATGAATAAATCTCCACTATAATTCCAGAACCTTCTATGTGTTTCCAAAAGCAAAAGAAATGAATACATTTCTGGGTTTGGTATTGTTTAAGGATGTGGCTAAGGACTTCAGTTGGGAGGAGTGACCAGATCTGAATGATACTCAGCAGACCCTGTACAGGGACGTGATGCTGGAGACCCACAGCAGCTTGGTATCCTTAGGACACTGCATTATCAAACCTGAGATCATCTTCTGGAGCAAGGATCAGAGCCATGGACAGAAGGGCCCAAAACCCAGCCTCCCAGCCATGTGAAGGTGCCTGCTACCACTTTGCTTTGTGCCATAAGTCAGAGTTCCCTGAAACCGCCCCAGAATCAGATGCTGCCATGCTTCCTGTACGGCCCACAGAACCGTGAGCCAATTAAACCTATTTTCTTCATAAATTAAAAAGAAGGCCGGGCGCGGTGGCTCAAGCCTGTAATCCCAGCACTTTGGGAGGCCGAGACGGGCGAACACGAGGTCAGGAGTTCGAGACCATCCTGGCTAACACGGTGAAACCCCGTCTCTACTAAAAAAAAAATTACAAAAAGCTAGCCGGGCGAGGTGGCTGGCGCCTGTAGTCCCAGCTACTTGGGAGGCTGAGGCAGGAGAATGGCGTAAACCCGGGAGGCGGAGCTTGCAGTGAGCTGAGATCGGGCCACTGCACTCCAGCCTGGGCGACAGAGCGAGACTCCGTCTCAAAAAAAAAAAAAAAAAAAAAAAAAATTAAAAAGAAAAGAATACAAGTGTGAGCAAGGATATGAAGAAGAGAACCCTTGTACACTGTTGGTGAAAATGAAAATCAGTGCAACCACTATGGAAAATAGTATGGAGGCACCTCAAAAAATTTAAATCAGAAGCACCATATGATCCAGCAATTCTACTTCTGGATATATATTCAAAAGAATTGAAATCAGGGTCTTGAAGAGAGATCTGCACTTTTACATTTATTGCAGCATTATTCACAATAGGCAAGATATGGAATCAACTTCAGTGTCCATCAATGAATAAATGGACAAAGAAATTGAGATATTTTAAAAAGTATATATTTATGGTATATGATATAATGTTTTGATATATGTATACATTGTAGAATGGCTAAATCAAGCTAACTAACATATGAATTACCTTGTTTTCATTAATTTAAAAATAAATTTTTTTTTTGACAGTTTCATTCTGTCACCCAGACTGGAAAGCAGTAATCTTGGCACATTGCAATCTCCGCTTCCCGGGTTCAATCGATTCCCATGCCTCAGCCTCCCGAGTAGCTGAGATTACAGACATGAACCACCACACCTGGCTAATTTTTGTATTTTTAGTACAGACAGGGTTTCACCATGACTCTCAGGCTGGTCTCGAACTCCTGGCCTCATGTGATCGGCCCACCTCAGCCTCCCAAAGTGCTGGGATTAAAAGCATAAACCACTGCACCCAGTCAATTTTTTTAAAAAAGTAAAGATAATTATATCTATCTATCTATCTATCTATATATATATATATTTACACACACACACACACACACACATATATATTTACACACACACACACACAATGGAATGTTAGCCTTTAAAAAGAAGGAAATCCCGCCATTTGCAGCAACATCGATTAAACGGAAGGTAATTATGCTAAATGAAATAAGCCAGACACAGAAGGACAAATACTGCATGATCTCACTGGTATGTAAAATTTAAAGTAGTCAAATTCATAGAAGTAGATTACAGAATGGCAGTTGTCAGAAGCTGGAAGGAGGTTGAAAATGGGAAGGTGAAAATTTTAGTTGTGCAAAATAAGTAAGTTCTAGAGATCTACTATAGAGCATAGTGCTGACAGCTAACCATACTGTATTGTATACTTAAAATTTGCTAAGCGGGTAGATATTATGTTAAGTGTTCTTGGTACCAAAATAATCATCATGTTTAATATCATAATGGGGGCAGGAGAAAACTCTGGAAGGTTACATGTATGTCTACGGCCATGATGGGTGATGGCATCATAATGTATAGTTTTTTCCCAAACTCACTGAGATGTATACATTAAATATGTACCGTCCTTTATATGTCAATCATACCATAATAAGTGGTTCAAAAATGAAAGAAAAGAATTCTAGTTTCTTTATTATTATCAGACTTTTAGAGCCTTTAGATTGTTAATTATATAATAGGACTCTCTCAGAGAAAAAAATAATATTCAAATATTCAAAGAGCTAATTAAAAAAAAACTTTGGAGATGTTGATCAAGGGCTTATTTCTGAGCCAGTTTAATTATCTTTCATATTCTGTTTAGGACAAACTGCATCGCACCCTATGCTGACATGCATGAAAAAGAAGAGACACGCTAATGGGAGAGGGAGAGCGTAGGGCATTAGGGTGGAGATACATATACCTCTGCCCTTTTCTTTTCATTTACTTCCAGCCTAACAGTCAAGTGATCACCCTGTCTGCCATGTCCCAGGCACTGAATGATGTGTTAGTGACACAGAGAAAAACAAGACAAAATTCTTGTGTCCAGAAAATTCTAGTCACAGAGAAAGAAAAGTAATGATACTTCAATACATAGTGGACCCCCTTAAAAGGAGAAAAGAAAGCTTCCTGGCAAAGAAGATGCCCAGGGTATCAGGAAAGGGGTAGAGGGCATTTTGAATTTATGTAAAAAGTAAGCAAGCCCACTCCAAAGCTCTTCTAGTTTTAAAATTGACGAGTCATACTATCTGCACGGCCCTTTCCAAATGTATCTGCTGCTGCCCCTCTGTTGGCCTTCCCAAAGTCACATGGTTAACTTTTGCTACAGAACAGAGATCAGCGGAAATAATTGACATAGATTAAGCTACAGGCAGGTTGTATAGATCATGGGCCCAGATCTAATTCCTGCCTGGTCCACTCAATTACAGAGGAGCTTCTTACTGGAGAAGCAGGTGTAGTTACTGTAAATAAGTTCAACTTTGGGCATGGATGTCATTGAGTAACTGCATTTGCCATGCTTGGGTGATACATAAAGTAGCCATCAACGGCATGATGGTTGAACTTGCAAAGATATAGCCAGCCCTTCCTGACAGTCTGGTATCCTCAAGGCAGTCTAGGATGGGGGATAGAAAATGCACTGATAGACTATCAGGAGGCTGGAGTGCTAGTCCTGGCTCTGTCTTTGATTTATTGTGCAACCTTGACTTAAATCCTTTCATTTTGCCAGGTCCATTTTCCTTTCCATAAAATAAAAAATTAGATTAAAATGCCAAGATAGACAAAGAGGGCAGAACAATGGTAGATACATCAAGAACTGAGTTAGATAGAAGTGAGTTTAAATCCTGACTCAACTTATGTCACCACTCTAGGTCTCAGTTTTATCGTCTACACAATAGGAATCACAATTGTTCCTACTCTTCTATGATACCTTAAGATCATGTCTATTATAGGCCTGGCACATAGTAGGCACTCAGTAAGTATTCATTATTAGCATGACCATTAGTATTAAGATTCTGAGGTCATTTATTTATTCAACAAGGTTATTTAAATACCCTTTATATCTTAGGTACTGCACTAGTTTTTAAAGTACATTATTTATCTATTGCTATATAACGAATTACTTGAAAACTTAGTAGCTTAAAATACAAGCAAATATGTATTATCTCATAGTTTCCATGCATCAAAACTTAGCTGGAACCTGGTCCTGGCTTAACTGGGTTCCCTGCTTCAAGGTCTTTCATAAGACTGTAATCCAGGTATTGGCTGGGACTGCAGCCTTATCTGCAGGCTCAACTGGGAGTAACTATTTCTCACATGTTGTAGAACAAAGGGTCTTGAGTCTTTGTTAGCTCAGGTCTTTCCTTGCCATGTGAGCCTCTCCTTAGGGAAGCTCACCAAGTGGCAGCTGGCTTCCCCCAGAGACAGCGAGCAAGAGAACCAGCGAAGGCGCACAAGACAGAAATCACTATCTCTTTGTAACCTAATCTTGAAAGTGATATTCCATATTTTTGTTGTATTTTACGCATTAGAGTGAGTCACTAAGTCCATTCTTCACTCAAGGGAGGGAATTGCACAATTGTATTCAATATCAGGAAGTGGGGATCTATTGAGGGTCACGTTAGAGGCTGCCTGTCACATAGGGGTACAAACATGGAATAGGTCACTTCAAGAAACTTATATTCTAATGGGGGAGACTAAGATGGAAACTAATAAATGTAAACATAGGAGTTTTCAGGGGATAGAGGGCACAAAGGAAAGAGTGATTCTGCATAGTGATGGTACATGATGGTTCTGCCTTGAGGGGTAGGGGGATAATGAGGTCTGACACTCAAGAGTGAAAGAAGCAAGACCAGAACCCAGCTCAATTTCGAGCTCTGGTGAATATTACAAAGTCTCTGGCCATTCTTTCCACATTGAATGGCCAATTCCCTCGCATAAGGTCCTAGGGTTAAGAATTGACAAAGCCAGAATTCAAAACTAGATCTGTAGAAAGTCAGGCTCAAGCTCCGACTAACGTCAGCCTGTTGCCTTTTTCTCCCGAGTCCCCAGCTGATACAGTGTGGATTTGTCTCCTCCACATCTTATGTAAACATTTGATCTCCAGTGTGGAGCTGGGGCCTAGTAGGGTGTGGCAGGGGGTTTGGTCATGGGGGTGGATCCCTCATGACTGGCTTGGTGCCTCATGAGAGTAGAATGCTGGACACCGGGGACAGGGAGCAGGGGAAAAGGGGGAATTGCTATTTAATGGGTATAAAATTTCAGTTATGCAACATGAATAAGTTTCAGAAATCTGGTGTACAACATGGTGCCTAGAGTCAACAATACTGCCCTGTATCCTTAAAATTTGTATAAAAGGGGACGTCTTATGTTAAATGCCTTTACTACAATTAAAAAAGTGGGGGTTGGGGAGGAGGGATTTAGTTTCCCAAAGGACCAAGTGTTGAAACTTAGTGACAAAATGCCTAACTTTGCTCAACCTTACTATCTTCAACTGTTAAATGAGTCTAAAACAGCAGTTACCTTATAGGGTGATCTGAGGATTCAATGACATAGCCCAAGTAAATATTTGGCTTTGCACATGATAAAGGTCTAGTGAATGTTTGTTGTTACTGTTTTTGTTAGCAGCAGCAGCCATAGCCTTATTACTCCAGCACCCAAACAGGTGCCAAGAATTTATGCTCTCCCATCACATATTCCTCTGCTACAGCAATTGTTTCCAGCCAGCTAAAGCAAAAAGGCTCAAAGGCAAATCAAAACCTCCAACCCCATCTCAGAATAAGGAATATTCAATAAACTTCACAATCTAATAAAACATTCAAGGGAACCCTAGGGAATTGAAAACTCTTCAAACTAAAAATTATAAAAACAAGTTATTTTATCATATCTAACAACAGTCCAGTTGTAATGTCAACAATGTTCTGATTCCTAGAATGAACGAAGTTCAAATCAAGTTTTGGCAAGTTCTTTGAAACTATATATTTACATAAATTATATGATACCATAAGATGACACGTTCCCTTCACATTGGACTTTTTGCAGCAGGATCATAAAGAGGGTAATTTTTCAGAAATACTGGAGGGCTACATCAATTTTCCTACGGGCCCCTCTTAATCCTTTGATACACAAATCATTCTCGTTTGAAGCACCTGTCCTGTCAACTGGCCTGATGCTACTACATTCCCATCCATCAGATGCTTTGCTTGTAATTAGAGCCGTTCTCCAGCAAAATTTCCATCCACTTTCTGAAATCCTGCATCTTTTGCAAGATTTGCAATTTCACTTTGCAATCAATTTGCATTTCATTTGCATGGTATGGTCAGATACCTATAGCATCTGGCAACCTGTGAGGGAGTGTCCAACAAAGGTATTGATGCACTAGTCAGTAGTTACACTCGTGTAAAACGACTGAGAGGTTTGCTGGGGAATATGTGCTTGAGTTTCTGGTGATTATTTTTACATCATAACAATGTGGGCTTTCTTATACAGTGTGTTGTGTAAGGCTTGAATAACAAATTCCTAACTAGTGGGGTCCCCTAAACTTTGTTTCTAACCCTTGAATGCACAGGATATCATCCGGTGTCTGTTACAGTTAATTCTCCTGACTTGAACTAGGCTGAGTTTCTGTCCATAAAAATGAGTGTTTCTCGGTTGGACACGGTGTTTCATGCCTGTAATCCCAGCACTTTGGGAGGCCAAGGTGGACAGATCACGAGGTCAGGAGATGGAAACCATCCTGGCTAACACAGTGAAACCTCGTCTCTACTAAAAATACAAAAAGTTAGCCCGGCATGGTGGCCTATAGTCTCAGCTACTACGGAGGCTGAAGCAGCAGAATCGCTTGAACCTGGGAGGTGGAGGTTGCAGTGAGCCGAGATCACACTGCCGCACTCCAGCCTGGGTGACAGAGCGGGACTCCATCTCAAAAAAAAAAAAAAGAATATTTCTTGACTAAACCCTCCAGATACTTCAGCTCTCACACTTTTTTTTTTTTATTGTTTCACATGAATCAGTTAGTTCAGACTTGCTGGAATTGTGTTAATGTCAAAAATTGAGTAATAGTCCCAATAATAATTTCTAAATAAAGGGTGTTTATATGCAGAGTCCTCATTACATAAGAATTTATTATCCAACTCTAACACAGTAATGAGGTTACATCAAGAGGCAAAAAGCCATTTTTAATATAAAAAAGAATTGAAAGGCCGCTTATAAAATGAATACCCATTCCAATCTCATTCTCCACATAATTGACTCAGTTGGTGACCTGGAACAAATAATTTCAACTCTCATGTCCTCAGTGGCCTCATGTATTGTAAACCGAACACAAAATTATCCCAAATGGGAGATTTGCACATTAGCTGAGATGAAACATGGAAAATATTTTCAATCAGTACATTGAAGTAAAAAGAAGGGTATGTGCAAGCAGAACCAGAGAGTTGTCCCTCAATGTCAGTTTTTCTTTTCCACTGCATTGACAGAACAATTGAATTTTAGCTGGGCTGCCCATTTCCCACCTCCCTTGCAGCTAGGTGGGAACATATAACTAAGTTCTGACTAATGAGACAGAGAAAAATGTGTGTGATTTTTGTGTCATGCTCTTAGAGTGAAGGAGCTTATTTTCCCTCACATTTATCTTACTGTTTCCACTGTTTATATTACAAATTTGGTGGTGAAATAACTAGAAAAGTCTCAATGATGAAAAATACTCTAAGGATGACAAAGAAAAAAGAGAGACCTCAGCCACTGAAAACTCCAAGATGCAGAGCCACCAGATTAGCACAATCTTTTATGTGCAAGAGAAATAAGTGTCTACCTTGTTTAATCTATGATTGGGGGGCGGTTTCTCTGAACTATCTTCTAAACTATATCATCTGAACCATATTCTACTGAGATTTTCCTCTTACCTGCCACAACATTAAACACACTTTCATTGGAAGGCAATATTGAGGAGTGGCTAACAATATGGGCTCTGAAGTCAGATTGCTTGTCTCCAAATCCAGCTCTACCACTCCCTGGCAATATGGTAAATTTAACCTGTCTAAACCTTAGATTGCTAATCTACAAATTGGTTATAAGAAGAGTAGCTACTGCTACCTCATGGGATCAATATGAAGTTTAAAGAGACAATGCATGGGAAGAATTTAGCATAATGGCCAGCACATACCAAGTATTCAATAAATTTTAATCATGATTGTTGTAGGGAAAGGTTTTCAAGGCTGGAAAACACCCCAATGTGAAGTTCATTTGGGGGCTCTAAAGCTAAAATGGTGTCACTGGGGACTTGTTCATACAAACTTTGGCTCATCTACTAAGTAGATTTCCTTTTGCAATGTGACTTTTTTTCTCTTGGTAAGTTCTCAAATTTTGGGTTGGAAAAAAAAAGGGAGGAAGACCATCATCTCTCACCCTTCAGATTCAGTTTGGGTTTGGGAGATGAGTGTCAAGGATATAGTAGCGCC
Organism: Rhinopithecus roxellana; assembly: GCF_007565055.1. NCBI lineage: Eukaryota > Metazoa > Chordata > Mammalia > Primates > Cercopithecidae > Rhinopithecus > Rhinopithecus roxellana. Next base: position 90,843,879 of record NC_044558.1, read on the forward strand.
AGGCAATAGATGACACCCACTTTCTTCCAAGACCGTACCCGTCCCTCTTGCCACATGTGCCAACCATACACCTGCTCGCTCTCAGATCCTTTATCTGCTCTGTTCTCTTCCAAATCTTAAGGAGCTACGTTTTCCAAGCTCCTTTGCCTTCTTGCTTCCTTGTACAGTCAGCCAATAGGAGGCTCTGGTGGAAGACTAGAGCGAGGGAAGAGGACACAGTTGAGTAGTTATCACTTCACACACCCATCCAACTCTGGCAGAAGCTACAGCTACTTGACAATCTTGGCTATACTTGAAGGTCCTAGCACTTAGCCTCTGAAAGTAAAAACTCCTCTTTTCGTCCCTTTTCTTTAGGGACGGTAGTGACTTCCTGTTATTGGTAAACTCTAGGTTGCTTCACTTTCTGCTTTCTCAGTTCCTCTGTCACCTGTGGATTCAATTTCTTCTATTAAATTCTCTCTGCTTGAAGGACCTTTAAGGATGCCAGTTTTCTTGCTGGACCCTAACAGATACAAGATGCTAACTTCAGTATTGAGTGCACTGGCTCTTATGTGCTGGGGAGTCAATGTCTATTCACTGAATAAATGAATACTTGGAGGAGAAGTTGATATAATCACCCTGAACCTGGTCCTCCAACCACTCTAAGCACTGTGAGACTAAAAACACCCCTTATGAGATGCTCATTTTTGTTCACACAGGCTCTCAGTTGGCTAAATCATAAAATATATAAAATTATTCATCTCTCAAAACCACATTTCTGGTCTGGTCCCCCAGACTAGTAAACCTCAAGTCCTTAGGCCCTCAATGCCCAAAGGTGGTAAAATGTCTCTTCTGGGGACTTTCTGGTTATAGGATGATCTAACTGAAGGCAAGATAGATGAGGAGGGTGGAGGAGGAGAGGGTGTAGAAGAAAGTCTAACTTCTCTGAGAAGCTATTTATCTCCAGACAGCAATGTCACTCCTGGGGAGCAGCAGAGTGCTTACAATATTTGTAAATATATATTTGGCCCCAAGAGTTCTCTCCCATGGAAACAGCTAATAAACCGAGCTGCCTGAGTTTACTCCTAATACCAACACATGGTCCAGGGGCTGATTACATTGCTGTTTTATTATATGGAAAAGAAGATAGAGTGTATGTGCAAGGGGCCAGGGGAGGTGATGGAGAACTCAGAGCTGAAAGCAGGAAAGTTACACTTCCAGGTTGATGAGGTCTTTGTCATAAATATCCAGATCTAGAAATGAAAATTAGAATTGGCACCAGCTGTCTCCTTGAAGCAGGAACTGCCCTCTTGACTCAGAGTTCCAAAATGTTCAGGCACGTCTGGCTAAGCAAATGGCCACCTTACCAAGTTGCCAAACAAAACCTGGAAATTGTAAGTACATGGGAAAGGACCTCTCTCCAAGAAAAATAATACCCCCAGGTGATGTCACCGCTGCCGATCTGTGGACCACACTTTGATTGGCAAGCTGATGCATTAATCCCTGTTTATGTTTCATAATTTAAAAGCCCAGTATCCAAAGCAGTGAGGTGGTTTCCCTCTGCTCACAGCACATTCATGTCCAAGGTAGGACACTGGGACAACTCAGGGTCTGCTGGAGTATGCCCCTTGTCAAGACAACACATTTCCTACACATGCCGGTGCCCTGGGATTTTCCTGGGACGTTACTTGATTTGCCTCTGAGGATTTCACTGTTTGTTAAGATCTTATGAAAAAACAACCCCCCTCCCCAAGAAAAAAAGACAAATGAAGATCAACTTTGCTACTTGTTAAGAACTACATTTAAATTAGTAAAGAAACTATTTCGAGTGCATAATTTCAATAATTTTTTCCATTTCATCCAAGCTAACAAGCTTAATTACTTTTTGTGATGACATTATAGTGAGAATCATTGATTTTTACAGTTGGAGGCAACTTTGAAGTTCAACCCCCTCCATGGTAATAATAATAATGTGTACCATTCCCCCAAGCACTTGCTATGGGTGGTGTGCACTGGTCTAAGCACTTTACCTATTTTATTCACATGGTAGCCTAGACCAAAGTGTGTTCCTAAGAATATTAATCTCACACTATGCTCCACAAATTAAAGATTCTGTGATCCAAAAACTCTTGCAAAACTTGTGACTTCCTAGGTCCTTCTCAGGGAGACAAAATCAAAACACACATGGGCATACAAGAGACCTTAGGAAATCCTACAGTAAGAAAGCCATTGCATTTTTTTAAAACAAGTTGCTTCCAAAACATCTTTGTCTCTGCATTTCTTACTTTCTAAAATCTAATTCACATTTCATTTAAATTAGTTAGATAGCTCAATTTCTTATTAATATTCATTGTCGTATTTAATGAAGATGGAGAAGGCATCTGGTATCTTAGAGTTTTCAACCATGAAGGTTATTAACAAAAGTGCTGCTGAGCACTTCCTTAACCAGAAAACCAATGGCTGAAATCCACCCATTTTTGTTAAGAGATTTAAGATCCTCTAAATGAAGTCCTTCAAGCAAATCTATGGGATATCTTCAAACACATCACTCGCTCCTCACCCTAGCGTATGTCAGTCTCAGATGCGTTATAATCGATATTTAAACAACTACAAAGGTGAAGGCTGACCCTAAGCGTTCTTCCCATCCTTCCCCACAGTCCACTCGAGATGTTATCTGCAAGGAGTAAACAGGCCCGTCCCCAAAGTCTTGGCCACCCTGGTGTGATATCAAACAGCTGCTCAGCGGCCCTGGAAGCCGGCTCCCATCTTTCTCCTGCTAAACTTGCAGCAAGTTGAGCTTCCTGGCAGGGCTTCTCTTTGAAGTTCAAGAGGACCCTGTGTATGGTATGTGTGGGAAGGAAAACTAAGATTCATCTCTCATGGAGCCATCTTTTCCATGAGAACAGAGTGTCTTTCAGGAAGAAGGGGTCTAATTCAGCACCTCAAATAATAAAAGTGGTAACAATAGTAACCCACATGACATTTATAAAGCACTTACCAGTGTCAAAAATAGCACCAAGTACTGTCTTAAGTGCTTGCTAGGAGTTAAAAACTTTAATGGTTCCCCTTTTATAAATGGGGAAGCAGGTTCAGAGAGGCTAAGTGACTTGTCCAAGGTCACAATAGGAGACGAGTGATGGAGCTAGAAGTTCCACTCAGAACTAATTTATGTGTTCCAAAACTGGGTGAAACAGTGGAAACAAATGTTAACTCTCAAAAGCAGTCTGAGAGCTGGAATTGAGGCTCGGGCCAGAGACCTCTGGACCTCTGCCCTCTGTGATTATATGGGCATTTTCCTCCCGTAGCACAATGGATCATCATTTTGCACATTCCTATGCCCTTCATCACACTAGTGTAAATGTTTGCTTGCTTGTCTCTTTCCCACACTAAGTTGAGAGCTCCTTGCTGCAGGCACTAAGGTTATTAGCCTTTAGCCTGGTGGCAATGATTATGATGACAGCTACCAGTTCTGGAGAGCTTATCATGTGCCCCACCCCAGGGCTGATATCAAGCCAGGTGGTGACCATTCTGACTGCTTATACACAGGTTGTGCTGAGTGCTAAATAATTCCAGTATGATCCCTGCCAAGCACTATCCTGAGTGTCTTTGTCTGTCTTTTCCTCCTGAATCTTTACAGTAACTCTCTGAGGTTCTTCATTCCATTTTACAGATGAAGAAACTGAGACCCAGGGCAGCAAGATTATATTTGCCTGAAGTCACCCATGTAGTCCATGGTGGATGGAGCTAGTTTCTAGCTAACTATAATTAGCCTGAAAAAACAGTTCTTTTATTCATTCACTGATTTATGCATCGGTTTCCTTATTCATTCAAGAAATTTACACTGAGTATAGTATTCATGATCTGTGGCCCCTTGACAAGTTACTTCAAAACTCAGTGGCTTCAAACAAAACCAAGCATTTATAAACTCATTTTTGCAGGTCAGTAATTTAGGAATGGCTTAGCTGGGTGGTTGTGTTTCAGGGCTGCTCATGAGGCTGCAGTTACAAATGTCACCTGGGACTATGGTCTCATCTGAAGGTTTGACTGGGGCTGGAGGATCTACTGCCAAGGCAGCTCACTCCCATGGCTGTTGGCTGGAGACCTCAGTTGTTCACTTCATGGACCTCTCCATGGGGCTGCTTGAGAATCCTCACCACATGGTGGCTGGCTTCCCCTGAGCAAGTGACCCGAGAGAGTAAGGTGGGCATTGCAATGTCTTTTGTGATCCAGTCTCAGAAATTGCACATTATTTCTGCAATGTCTTATTTGTTATACAGGCCAGACTTCTTCAGTGGCATTGGGGGTTGGGGGGTAGGATTTATACAAGGGCCTGGACACCAGAAGGCAAGGTCATTGAGAGCCATCTTAGAGGATGCCTACAATGAGCAACTACTCTGAACCACAACCAAATGTAGGTATCTGAATAATACAGATCTCCTGCTCTAATGGGGATGACAGGCATTATTTATGTAATCACATAAAGGAATACATGGGATTGGAGGCTGGGAGACAAATGATATGCTTCTCTTAGAGTGTGGAACAGAATGGCCCAGCCCTGCTGGGCAGATGTGGCCAGGACTCTAGTCTCTGCAACATATTCTGTATGTGCCTTCGAGTAAGTATTCAACCTCTTAGTCTCAGCCTCAGCTAGAAAATGGGGACAATGTCAGTGACTCTAAGGTGTTGAACACATCTCAAGTTATGACATGTCTACTTCTTAAGTGAATGGATATAAAATAAAAAGGTTCTGAATATTTCCAAAGGGCACTTTGGTGCTAGAAGATTATTTCTTGTTGCTTCCTTTGCTTATATTTGCCATCAGATTTATCTGAGAATTCATTAATTCATTCAACAAGCATTTATTGAACATCTACTATGTGTTCCAGCCTTAATCTCCTGTGCTGGGCACTGGCAATACATCAGTGAACCAGACAGACAAACATCCTTGCCCTGGAGGAGTTTATGATCCACTGTAGGGGCAGCATGTGGGAGGAAGTGGGACTCACCCCGCCTGGTCTCAGTTTTCACCAAAGGTGTCCTGATGTCACCATGGACCTCCTGTGTTACTCAACATATTAACCAAAACCAATCAGAAACTTCAGTCATAGAAAAACAAGCCATCTTGCCACTATGGCAGCCAGAGGATCAGGGATTTCATGGGTGGAAACATCTCGGGACAGTGGTAGGTCTTCTTATGTTTTAACTACCCATAAAGCTGTACCAATGCATCCCAACTTAATGTCAGCCCTGGCTGCAGTTAGCATAGTTCTTGCTCTTGTATCCCCAATTTCTCCTCCATTGAGGGGAAGCCATCAATATCTCCTACCTCAAATCTCAAAATAAAACCTCGTAAACCTGGTCACTAGAAAAACACTCAGTAATGCCTGTAATGGGTTGAATTGTGTCAACGCTAAAAAGGTATATTGAAGTCTTAAACCCCTAGTATCTGTAAATTTGACCTTATTTGGGAAAAAAAAAAAGGCCTTTGCAGATTGAGTAATCAAGTTAAGACGAGCTTGTACTGTTGTATGGTAGGCACTCCTGCAATATGACTGGTGTCTTTATCAAAGGAGAGAAATTTAGACCCAGACACAAATTTAGACACACATATGAGGACACAGACACAGAGGAGAGCACCATGTGAGATGGACAAATGCAGCTGCAAGCCAAGGAACTTCAAGGATTGACAGCTCCCACAGAAGCTGAAAAAAGCAAGAAAGGAGCTTATTCAGAGTACTGAAGGAAGCATGGCCTTCCTGACACCTTCATTCCAGACTTCAGCCCCCAGAATTCTGAGAGAATATATTTTGGTTGTTTTAAGCCACCTAGTTTGTGTGGTATTTTGTGAAGCTAGTACCCCAGGAAACTAATACAATACTCAAATGCTGAAAAGAAACTTTAGGTTCATTTCCAGCTCAGCATTTCCACTGTACAGATGAGCAAACAGATGAGACCCAGTTAGAGGAAAGTAGGTGCCCAAGGTTACCAAGCAAATGTGTGCCCAAACTAGGCCCAATCTCCCAGTCCAGGGCTCAGAAGATACCTTTTTTGTTTGTTTGTTTCTTGTCATCATCAAGTTCCAGTCATCCTCAATGCTGTTATCATTTATTATTGCTGCAAGAAAGAAGGAGGCTCCAGAGTCTGTGTTTTCCAGTCCGCCAGGCGGTCTGTTTTTGCTGGCTTTGCATGAAAACGGCCAGGCTGTTGGCTCTGCAGGGTAACAAACTGACTCGGGGTGTGATGCGAGTTGTAAGTACAATGACAGACGGCTCCAGGAACAGCCCTGGGCACAGTCTAGCAGAGTGAACCAGAAAACCACAGCATGTCAAGAGCATCTAATGGCACCATGTGGTTTCTCAACGCTGCTCTCTGCTCTCCCTGCCAGGGTGCTTGTGAGCCCAGTGGGACTTTCTTAGTCTTTGTATCACTCCTTGAAGAGGAGAAGGAGGGGGGAGAAGAAGGAAGGAGGGTTTCTGCTTGAAGGCCTCAAAGAATTCATTTTAGTACGCATAATGACAGCCTTTTATGCCAACTCCGATTCAAAGGTGCATAATTTTTGGCATGCCCAAATAACATAGAGGATGGGACCCGGGTGACAACAAAAGATGGAAGAAATAAAGAACTCAGTCAGGCAGCATCCAGGAACTGGAAACTGTTGGATGGCACTAGAGCCATGAGTCAGCCCCCTTGGAGATAGCCTAACTGCAGGGTGGACACAAGCCAAGCACTTACAGATGACCTTTCCTCACCTTCAGCCATGATGTTGGCCTTCAGGAAATGAGAAAGCATCAACCTTCTGCCTGTCCTTGGAGTCTGAACATCTGGTTTGAGACACTGGAGAACTTGTCTGATTCAGGAGAAGCTAGGGGATTTCTCTGCAGGCAAAAGGATTGCAGCGTCCTGAGGCTGTCCCTGACTTTGAAATCCACGGAAGTTTCAGCCCTGGCTCCGTTGCTCATTTGCTGTAGGACAAAGTCAGTTTGCGCCTCTGAACTTCAGATTCTTCACTTGTAAAATAAAATATTGATATCTTCTGTGGAGGGTTATGAAGCGTCACCTACAAGCTTCCATTATGCACCCTAAAGTGAGATGACCAGTGGATATGTAGCCTGGCCCCCTCCTCCCACTTGTCGTCTGGGAAATTTGGGGGAAACACTTCAAATCCCCATGGCTCAGTTTTTTGTTTTCTGTTTTTTTCCCCCAGCATGGACCTAACGTGGATGTTATGGGGCTAGAGCCACACCCTCCCTACACCATGCCCATGCAGGCAGACTCAATGGCTTCCGACTGTAACCGTGAGTACCTACAATTCTTTGCCTGAGGGATTTATTTGGCCTGCATGTGGGACCTGCTGCAAATGTTTGGATTGACTCCTGGAGGAGCTCTGCACTGTGATTGACAGGAATTGGGGCCTGATCTCCCCAACTTCCTTGCCATTTGGTGAGACAGCCCTAGCATGCATCCTTCCTAGAGATTCCCACAGGGACCACATGCAAGTTGTCCACAGTAGGGATGCTGGTAACACGGGGCAAGGGCTGAGGCTTGATGAACTTCTTTCCTTTCCCATCTTACCTCCCCACTTCCTTGCACATGCTTCTTGAGATCTCCGCTCAGATTCTCCACTTAGACTCAAATCCTGTCTCACGGTGGGCTCCTGGAGGACCCTGATCTCAGCACTGCCTCACAGAGTTACTGTGAGGATGAAATGAACAAATAGATAGAAAATTCCTAGAGGAGTGTCTGTGACATGGCAGGGTTGAGATAAATGATTAGTTTGATCATTGTGAGGATGTAAACAATCTGGGAGCCAGGCTCGGTGGCTTATACTTGCAATCCCAACACCTTGGGAGGCCCAGGCAAGAGGATCATTTGAACACAGGGGTACGTGACCTGCCTGGGCAACATAGCAAGACCTCGTCTTTAAAAAAAAAAAAATTTAAAAATAGAAAATAAAAATAATCTGACATGTGGTGCATATAAAGAACCTCAGCCTAATGCTGGGCACAGAGTAAGGGCTCCAGCCATGACTGTGTCATTTTGTAGATGTGGAAACTGAGGTTCAGAGGCCTGAGGTAACTGTCCTGAGGTTGCATTCCATAGTGGTGGAGTTCCGATGTAAACCTAGATTGATCCCACTCCTTATAACCTCTTCAGAGGGAGAAAAGGGGAGCAAAATTGTGGCTATTAGGACAAAATGTTAACATCGACCCCTGAGCCTACCTTTCCCTGGTCGGCTGAGAATCCAGAAGCTTGAACAAAAGCAGCTTTGGAGCCTCAAGCCCTGCAGATACAAGGCGTGTAGAAACAAAGCTGTGTCTCTAAGTCCTGCATGGTGACCCTTCCCCGAAGCTATCCATCACCTTGAACAGGGATTTTATGCACCCTGTACGCCAATCACCTCTTCAATTACCTCTCAGGAGGAGGGAGAAGCCCAGTGGTATCTGATGTCCCATTTGATTTAGGGTAAGTCACACTTAAGAGGCATCTGAGGTTAAAGAACACAGAATTCTGGGCCTGTTTATAAATCAACAGGCTTGAGGTTTTCATTATTCACCTTCTAGATCATGGAGCGATATGACTCACTGGATCATAAAAGAGATCAAATAGCTTTGTTGCTAATAATTCTTTCCCTGACCCACTCCCTGGCACATTTAGTTTGTAAACAGAGTTTTAATGGCATCCCTTGGACATAATAACATAATTTCTTTATAGCACCTTGGCCGCCTCGCCACTCTTGGCCGTAATCAGGTTTAGGTTTAAGCCTCCCTCATTTGTGGGAGCTAATGTTGTTTGGTGTTTTAAGAACTACTTAGGGCTGGGGAGATTGCCCTTTGAAAGGATTGAACCAGCTCCTTTCAGAACACAGCACTCTGATGAGTCTGGCCTAGAAGCCATGGATACTGTGTCCGGGACCCAGAACTTTGAGATCCCTGACTCTGGCCCTCACCCGGGTTCCACAGGGAAAACCCTTCCTATGCAAGTCCTCAGTGACTTCAAAAGTGGTATCTCAACTTGTCAGGAATGTCGCATCAGCTCTTGAAGCCACATATCATTGCATGGGTAAGACAGGATTGTTCATTAATTCACCATCACAGACACAGATGCTCCAGGTTTGAAGCTCCTTTGGTTTGAAGCTCCAGGTTTGAAGGGGGTGGCTTAGTGATCACAAAATAGTGTGAGAAACAGGAAAAAAAAAAAAAAAAGAGTTGAAGGGTCATTAAAAGGATGGAAAATATCCTTCAGGGCAAGCTTTCCCAAACGTCAGTCATTTCTGTACCACTCTACAATGTGAGCCAAATCTGAGCACCCTCTTATTATTATATATGTGTTTTGGGGGGTTTAAATGGACTTACTCTATATACATTTAAAAGTTTGCTATAAATAGGAAGTAACCATAAAAAGAGATGTGGGTCCACATCTCTAATCCAGAACCCCCAGGGACAGATGTGTTTCAGAATTCAGAATTTTCTAGACTTTAGAAAGGCAACATGGTCATATACCCCCAGGACTGCACCCTTATTAGATATGTCCATAGTTTTGCAGCATAACATATACACATTCACGTTAAGATAGATTTTTTTTATTCATGATGAAGATCATCATTATATGAAAATGAAACTTATATTTTTAAATTTTTTGACATTGTAATTATACATATTTATACATTATGATTTGATGTTTTAAGATACCTATAGGTTGCATAATTATCAAATCACCGCATGCATTTATCACTCCTTTGTGGTGAGAATACTCAAAAGCTTCTCTTCTGGCTAGTTCACAATACACAATGCCTGACTGCTAACCGTAGTCACCCCACTGTGCAACAGAATGGCAGAACTTGTTTCTCCTCTCTTATTGCAACTTTGCAACTTTGTACCCATTGACCAACATCTCCCCATCTTTCCCTATTCCTGCTGCCCCTTCCTAGTCTCTGGTATCCACTGTTCTACTCTCTACTTCTGTGACATAAATTTTTTAGATCACACATATATGTGAGATCATATGGTATTTGTCTTTCTGTGTCTGGCTTATTTCACTTAATAATGTGACATCTTCCATGTTCATCCATGTTGACACAAATGACCAGATTTCATTTTTTATGACTGAATAATATTCCATTGTGTATGTATGCCATTTTAAATTTATTCCTCCATTGTTGGATGTTTAGATTGATTCCATATCTTGGCTATTGTAAATAATGCTGCATTAAACATAAGAGTACAGATATCTCTTTGACATGTGAATGTCATTTCCTTTGTATACCCAGTAGTAGGATTGCTAGATCATGTGATAGTTCTATTTTTAATTTTTTGAAGAACCTCCATTCTGTTTTCCATAATGGTTATACTAATTTACAGTCTCACCAGTAGCGTGTAAGTGTTCCCTTTTCTCCACATCCTTGCCAACTTTTATTTTGTCTTTTTGATCATAGCCATTCTGACTAGAGCGAGGTGATATCTCACTGTGATTTTGATTTGCAATTCCTTAACGATTAGTGATGTTGAACATTTCTTCATATACCTGTTGGTCATTTGCATGTCTTCTTTTGAGAAATGTCTGTTAAACTCTTTCACTCACTTTTAAATTGGGTTACTTCTGAGGACTTTAGGGTTTTTTGTTTTTTTTGCCTTGTTTTTGTTTGCTTGTTGTTGTTTTTTGATGTTAAGTTCCTTAAGTTCCTTATATATTCTGGACGTTAAACTCCTTGTCAGATATATAATTTGCAAATGCTTTCTTCCATTCTGTAAGTTGTCTCTTCACTCTTTTAATTGTTTCCTTTGCTGTGCAAAAGCTATTTAGTTTGATGTCATCCCATTTAAGACAAATTTTTAAAACGCTATATGTAATCTCATGTCTGTTTGGTTTAAGTTTAACTATTAAATGGTTTATGAAAAACAATTCCATTTTCAGAGCGCTTAGGGCTTTGAAATTTCACAAAAGGGATTATGAGCCCATACAGTGGGGGTAAAATAAGTGTGATTAAATTCCAGCTGAATATGATAGTGTGCCTGAAGAAACGAGCCAGAGAGAATCATACTTCCACATTCTAGTATCAACTTGAGCCTCTCTCTTAGATAAAATGGGAAGGATTGGATGAGAAATGAAAAAACAATAACTGCTCAGAATAGACTTCAATGCTGCTTGATTTCAGGCAGTGGATCCCCAACATCATGTCCAGGAACCCCAGTGGCATGTATCCCCCACATGAGGAGATACCTATCTATAAGGAATGAGTCGTTCAGTAGAACTAGCTAAACCATGGCATAGATGTTCAGATTAAAGGAGTCTTAAGTTTCCATCTATTCCAGGGGTTGGCAAACCCTTTTTGTAACAGACTAGACAGGAAATGTTTTAGACTTTTTAGACCATATAGTCTCTGTGATAACTACTTTACTGTTGTAGCACAAACACAACCCAAGAACATACCTACACAAATGGGCATGATTGTGTTCCAATAAAACTTTATTTACAAAAACAGGCAGTGGGTCATGTTTTGTGCAGCCTTTCACTAACACTTGAGGAAACTGACACCAAGAAGGAAAATGACTCACTCAAGGTGATTAGTAGCAGAGCCAAAATCAGAAGCTGCGAATCTAAACAAATAAAAGGAAAGAGGAGAGAGAAAAATCTCAGCTTCTATCTTCAACCCTGGGAATCATTTTAAGGCAAAGTTTCTTGGAAGTCACTCTTCACATTCAAACAAGAAATAACAGATTCAAAGTAAAGCAAAGGTGGGAAGTCTGCATGGATATTTAAAAGAACATACTTAGGTTCAAGGATACAATGCTTGAAAGGAAAACAGAACTTCTATGAAAAGTCCATCTTTAGACATCTTCAGCAGGAAAATTACCTCTGAAATGGATCTGGCTGAAATTTTTCTGCCCTGGGCAAAGGGGGTCTCAAGTTTCCTTATTATTATGGAATAATCTGATCTATTTAGAGAGGTGTGGGCACCAAAGGGGATTAAGTCTAAAAGACTCCAATCAGGAGGATATTATTTCTCCACTCCATTCAATTTAACGAATATTGATGGCACTCTGACTTTGTACCAGGAACTGTGCACGTCTTGTTGAAGATGGAAATATGTATGAAATATGGTCTCTGGCCTTAAGAAACTTATAATTAAGAAACAATGTAATTGGCCGGGCACGGTGGCTCACGCCTGTAATCCCAGCACTTTCGGAGGCTGAGGTGGGCGGATCACCTGAGGTCAAGAGTTCAAGACCAGCCTGGCCAACATGACGAAACCCTGTATCTACTAAAAATACAAAAATTAGCCGGGTATGGTAGCGGGCACCTGTAATCCCAGCTACTCGGGAGGCTGAGGCAGGAGAATTGCTCGAACCTGGGAGGCAGAGGTTGCAGTGAGCCGAGATCGTGTCACTGCACTCCAGCCTGGGCGACAGAGTGAGACTCCGTCTCCAAAACAAACAAGCAAGCAAAAAACAATATGATTACTTCTCATTCTCGGGGAATAAGGTGCTACAGTGATAGAGAAAAATTAGTTATTAAACTTGCTCAAGGAACAAAACAGCTTTGAGTTGTCACATTCATGGAAAAAAAAAAAAGAACAGCAACCAACAGAGGAAAGTACAGGGAAGGCCCACATCACTCTCCAATCAGAACTACGTGGTCAAACAGGCTTCAGTAACCTCACTGGATTCCCCAATGCACAGTCATGTCAACAGGGAAGGGTGTATTATGAAGTTTCTTCTTCCAATGCCCTTTTGCCCTATACAAAGAGGCGGTGGCCACAGTATGGGATTCTTTCCCATGTCAATTCAGGGAAGAGGCATCTGAGAGAGATAAGCATGGCGTAAAGAGAGAGAGAGATAGGCAGAGAACAAATTTGAGGAGGAAAAAACAGGATGGTCAAAGAGGAGGAGGCAGAGAAAGAAAGAAGAAGGAGAAACAAGATGGGAGAGGGAAGGAGAAAGAGAGGAGAAGGAGAGAGAAGGAAGAGGATAACAAAGAAAGGGAGAAATGAGAGGAGGAGGAGAAGAGTTAAGAAGAAAAGAGAAGAGAGGAGACGAGAAAGGGTATCCTGGCAATTGCATTCAATTCCAACTACAAAGGGCACAGAGGGGATGCCACATGTGGCATCCGAGGCCTCAGCTTTCTTTGGGAAGGCATTGAGAGGCTTCAAGTGGGGGAATAGTTAGTTAGATTTATACTGTAAGACAAACTCTGTGCCTTCCACAAGAGGATAGGCTGAAGGAGATAAAATGAGACCAGCAAGGAAGCTATTGCCATTGTCTGGCAAGAAAGATGGAAGAAGGCACAGAATTGAGCTAGCATGAGAAAAATCTGCCCTTGGACAACGATGGGCTGTGGTGTCAAGAATGAAGTAAGACTTTCATCCACGTCTCTGGATCCAGAAACTTGATGTTTACTGAGATAGGAAGCACATAAAACAAGCCAAGATTCATTATGAGTAGAAGAAATTCCAAGAACATTCTTAAAATAGAAAGGGAAGAGGAGAAGAAGAAAGCAGCCTAACTTCTGAGCACTTTAACATGTACCATCTCATTGAATTCTTCCAATGAGCCTATGTGGTTGGCATTACATCCCTTTTTTTACAGATGTAAAAAGTAAATTTCAGGGAAGTTAAGTAATTTGTCCAAGCGCACACAGTTGTGCATCCAAACCATCTTTCTAGCTCCAGTGTCTGTGACCTTTTTATCTCTATAAGAGACACACAAACTGAAAGACATGTGTATTCTATGCCTTCAACCTGGGATGCCACATATGGGAGATGGGAAAGGAAGACGGCTATAATCTGGTAGTGGATATAAATGAATCCCAGGTCTTTTTGGACACCAGATGGTAGACACCTGGTCTCCAGTTCTAAGCCCAGGTCTTGCCAACAGGTGAGACTCCCAAAATAGAGGATCTAGAGGAATCTCTTATTTTATTGTACCAGGAGGGAGGAAAAGGGAGTCTGTTTTCAGGCTGTTATGCAGTGCAGGGCCTGGTTGGCATTTGGGAAAATCAATCCTTCTAGAAGGAAATGAGGCAGGGCAGCCAAGTTTCTAGGATTATATCTCTCTCACCTGGAAGCCTTCTGCCAAATGACCCCAGGGAAGAGTCAGTCCAGTGAAAGATAGGTTTCGTCTCTAAGTAAAACTTGCTTCTAGGGCACCATGAAGCTCCAGGAGGCTGAGAAGAGCCACCTTGAGGGAGGCAGAAGCGGTGAGAGGGAACTCAACATAACAAGCATAATAACAGCTCACCTCCGTCGCCCCTTTCATCTGGAGATCTCAGAGCCATTTACCACCACCCAATTAATTTTCTCAACATCCACTACACCAGCAGCTCCCAAAGAAGGTGTCATTATCGTCCTTTCATGAGCAAGAAAACTTAGAGGTTAGTTGGCTGGCTCAAAGCCACCAAACAGTTGTAAGGCAGAAACCAAATTTGAGATAATTGCCTTCCTCTGATTACAAGGAACCAGAGAGAAAAGACCCATTTGTAGGAGGGGCCCTGATTACCACTCTTAATCATTCATTTATTAATCATTCATTTATTCATCCACCTATCCATCCATCCTTCCATCCACCTATTCATTTATTTATTCATCCATCTAGCCATCATTACTTCCTTGCATCCATTTATTCATTCATCCAACCATCTCCATTGATTCATTCATTAATTCATTCATTTAACAACATTAACTGACATCCTGCTATGTTCCAGGCACTGTGCAAAGTGCTGACGATTACAACCATGACCAAAACAAACCCACGGTATTAGTTCATTTTCACACTGCTATAAAGAACTGCCCGAGACTGGGTAATTTATAAAGGAAAGAGGTTTAATTGATTCAGTTTAGTATGGCTGAGGAGGCCTCAGGAAACTCGCAATCATGGTGGAAGTCAAAGGGGAAACAAGGTGGCTTCTTCACAAGATGGCAGGAAGGAGAATGAATGCAGGAGGAGCTACCAAGTACTTATGAAACCATCAGATTTTGTGAGAACTCACTCACTCACTATCACAAGAACAGTATGGGGGAAATCGCCACCATGATTTAAATACCTTCACTTGGTCTCTCCCCTGATATGTGAGGATTATAGAATGACAATTCAAGATGAGATTTTGGGTGGGGAACACAGCCAAAACACATCTCCCACCATCTAGTGATTCTTCAAATAATATTATTTTTTCCATCACGACAGGACTTTGCAGCTACCAAATATATTACCTTTTGTAGAGTCTGTGAAATAAGGGTTTTTATTTCTATTTCACAACTGAAGAAACTAATACTTAAGCAGGCCAAGTAACTTCACAGAGCTAAGATCTGGACCCATCGTGTGTGGGGCCTTTTCACACTTTACAGCTGCTTTATTAAGCTGATCTCCCCAGTTCCTGAAAAAATCCCCCATGAGAACTTGATTCAGTGAAGGGTTTTGCACACCTTTATCCAGCAGAAAGTCATGTTCCCAATAATTGACTAATGAAGTAGCTAGACTGATGCCTACACTGAACTGGACTTTCATGGGAGCATGAAAATAAAATAATTTACTTACACCAGAAAAAATAGCAAGTCTGATTAAAATGATCAGGGTCTTCAGGTGTGTGAGTTAAACCATCAACTAAGGCTGAAGGGCACATATGAAGTCAATTGATGTGGTAATTTTCTTTGTTTCTGCTCTGATATGGGTCAACTATGATAGTCTCTTCAACAGGCACCCACTACCCTTCATAGATGAACCAATTTTTCTCTGTTTCTGTTAGAGAACACCAAGATAGAGAAATGAGACAAGAGTCTGGCTGGTATTCCAGTACTGTGTGCCATTTAAAAGCAGCAAGGGCATCCCAAGATGACATTAGCACCATTTAACAAACTGTGCATTCAAAAATGGCCATGTCAAATTTCTCCACTAGATTGTGAGCTTCTTGAGGAAGGAGTCATGTCTGTCTGACTTAGCAAAACCCATATCCCTCGTCTAATCATGAGAAAAACATCAAACAAACCCCAATTGAGGGACATCCTACAAAATATCTGACCAGTACTCCTCCAAGATGTCAAGGTCATCAAAAACAAAGAAAGTCTGAGAAATGGTCACAGCAAGAGGAGCCTAAGGAGATGGGACAACTAAATGTAGTGTGATATCCTGGATGAGATCCTAGAGCAGAAAAAGGACATTGAGGACACACTAAGGAAGTCTGAATAATGAAGCATGGGTGTTAGTTAATAATAATGCATCAATATTGGTTCATTCACTGAGACAAATATACCATACTCATGTACGATGTTAATTATAGAGGATGCTGCATGTGGGACAGGTGAGAGCTCTATACTATCTTGATGATTTTTCTGTAAATCCAAAATTCTTCTGAAAGTTTTATTTTAAAAAAAATGTAAAATTGAACAGTATAATAAAAAGTGAAGCAGAATGAAGAGGAGAAATTTCTTTTTGGCTTTTTAGTTTCAGTCTGATAGAGTTTGTATCTTTCTGAGATTGTGTGGATATTCTTGTGTAAAATGTATTCATCACCCATTCCTTCCATGCATAGGTAGCTGTTAATTTTTTCTGTTGATTTCCAGGTTCTTTGGCTACCTAAGGCACCTGTGGTCATCATCTTGCTCATAGAGAGGCAAAAGTTGTATTGGGGTGTATCTATTCTGTGGGTCCTCAGCCTATCTTATTGATCCTGTTGTCCTCTTTCTACTAAGTCAAAGGTCATACATCAGTGGGACCATAGACTTCAACATGGAAGGACAAACCACCAATGAGGAATGAGGCAATATTCTCATGAAAAGCCACCGTAGCCTATACCCTCTGCCATCACAAGCCAGGCCTGATGTTGGGATATTGCCTGCCCTCTAACTATTCCTTGAGTAAGTGATCACTATGGAGGCTGCTAACTGGGAAGCATGGGGAATCCTAAATTAGTCCTGGCAAATGCCTCTGCACTAATAACCCTTGGCACTCCCCTCACACCTTCCATCCAGGTAATCTCAAATAACTTGTCCAAACGTTCATTAATCTGGCCCACAACACCCCTGCTATTATTAAGCCCATTTTACAGATGGAAAAACAAACTTGAAGCGATACCACTTGGGCAAGGAGTTGGTGGCTTCATCCCCAACCCAGTCGCAGGTTCTGTGAGGAAAGGAGTGAAGTCAGTAGGTGCAGCAGCTGGGTACTCAGTGACCCCTGGTCTTGCCTCTAGTTTCTCAGCAATATGGAGAGTCAAATATTGGCCACACGGGAACAAAGAGGCTTTAAAGTCAGACAATTGGGTTTTGAGTTTGTGAATTGGAAGTTCACATACTGTGTGATCATGGGGAAGTTGCATAACCTCTGTGTTCTTCCATTTCCCCCAACTGTTAAATGAAAAGTAAAAATTACCTTACTTCCTCTCACTGGAGGAAGATTTAGAAGATAGCATGAGTATAGTCAACTGGGGGCAAGAAGGAAATGAGATTCTTGCTGAAATTCAATGCCTTAGAGTCTCACTTGAGCCTTTAGGATGGAGCACAGAACCAGGGAGAAAAGATCTCAGAACGGGGAACTGAAGGGTAAGTATAAGGGACAGAGTTTAGGGAGTGGTTAAAAGGAAGTCAAGTAAGTTTTGATTGAGTCTTCAGCCATCAGCAAAGAGGGGGCCACCAGGAAGCACGGTGTCACAAGGATATTCCAAAGGACTGCTGTTGGGAGGATAAAGTTTCTGACAGGAAAGTTGAAGGGGAGAGGGGAATCTTCATTCTGTACCAATCCTCCTGTCCCACCAGTGCACCAACTTGCAGTGGCCTAGCTGATTCTAGCCAGTCAAAAATTGGAGGAAGCAGAAATCTTTAATCCACAATGGACAAATGCTGGAGCCTGGGAACTGGTTCCATACGTTGTTCCCTCTGAATAGTCAGTGAGATACATGGTGGGCTGGGCACCCTCCTCCTCACCACTTTAAACAGGGAGCTTTCCACCTGAGTACCAACTGTGAAAAACATGCCCGCACTTCTCTCCCATCTCACTATGCAGTTGAGTGACCTGCTGGGCAGGCACAACAGCCAAGGTGACTCAGCATTTGAGTCATCCCCTGTGCCCCACACATGCTCACACACATACACTCACACTCACATACACACACACTTTCTCACACTAACACACATGCTCACACACACTCTCACACATGTTCACACACATACACATACACTTTTATACACACACTCACACATTCTCACACACTTCCTCACACATACATATGCTCACACATACACACTCGCATACACTTTCACACTCTTACACACATGTGCACACACTTTTCACACACACGCTCATACACACTTTCTCACACATTCACACATGGTCACACACTTTCCTCACACACACATGCTCGCACACCCTTTCACACACACATACACACTTTCTCACACACACGCTCTTTCACATACACACACTCATACACATTCTCAGACTCACATATATTCTTACACTCACATTCACATACAATTCTCACACTCACACACACACTGACATTCCCACACACACTTTCACACACTTGCATGCATATGCACTCATACTTTCACACACTTTCTCACTCACACACCTTTACACTCTCACACACTCACACATTCCCCACACACTTTTACATGCATGTGTGCACACACACACTGTCACATTCTCACATTCATACACATACACGTTCTCTCTCCACCCACTCACACACTGTCACACATCCCCATACACATTCACACACCCTTTCACAAACATGTGTGCACACACGCTCAGACACACTTTACACACGTGTATGCACACACACTCTCACACACATTCCCACACACTTTCACACACTTTCACACACACATGGATGCACACACTCACACACTTTCACACACATGAATGCACACACAGTCACATTTGCACAGTCTCCATACACTCACACACATGCTCACATTCTCATACACATTCTCACTCATTCCCATTCTCCCACACACTTTCATACACACACATAGCCTCACGCTCATGCACACACAGTCCCTCACACTCTCATACACTTTCACACACGCATGCACACACATGCACTCTCACATTCTCATGCTCTCCATACACTCACACACACTCACATTCTCACACTCACACACTCACATTCTCAAACTCACACATTCTCATCACTTTCCCACACAACCTCTCACACACAGCCTCACACACATGCACACACAGTCTCACACACTTTCTCACACTCACACACTCTCACACACATACACACTCTCTCACACACACACACCCCATTTCAGGTGAACCATGTGGATGAGCAGTTCCCAGGATCCACAGAGCACAAGAGGTTCCCAGAGGAGCCCTCAGTCTCCTGAACTTCCTGCTGAGCAACCACTGCCTGTATCTTGCTTCTCCCACCAATGACCTGGTATGAAGGAAGAGGTGAGCGAGAGACAAAGAGAGGAGGGAGAGAAGGACAAAGGAAGGGAGGGAGGGAGTTAATATTATACAGGCTTCAGAAGGGATCAGGCATAGCCTTCTCTATCACTGCATCCCATCATGTAGTAGATTTCAAGAAATGCTTTACTGAATGACATTGAATTTCTGTAAGATTCCCCCTCTCTGCTGCCTTTGTGGACCTGCCCAGTAAATCTCCCTGCCGTCCTAGGGCAGGGTAAAAGCAGAAAGGCGAAGTCCAGGCTAGAGGGCTTAACTCAGAAGAAGGCAAATAGCCAGGCCATTGAAATGGTGAGTGACTGAGTTGGTATGTGAGGAACAGAAAAACGGAAAGGCGGAAAGTCAGCTTACTCATCATATAAAGTTGTTATAAGGATGAAACAACACAGTGCATGCTGAGCCCTCATCACAGGGCCCACATGCTCCTCACAGGTGCTGCATAAATAAATGCTAATAAGTTGTAAATAACAATGCAAATAATTGGAGCCGCAGTTTAGTGTCTTGTTCCCATCCCAGCCTGAATAAACGCTTAAGGTGCATTCACAAGGTGGGGTGAAGTGAAGCAGGCTGGATCTAAGTGAGCTATACTCTCATTCGTTCACTCAACATGGGGCCAGGTGTGGGTACACAGCAGTAGACACATGTCAGGGCATGTGCACAAGCAGATAAGTAGGATATTGTCAGAGTGGCAAGTGCAATGGATAAAATAATAAGTCAGTGGGACAGAGAATGATGACTGGGTGGGGTGTGAGGACAGTTGGAGAGGGCCTCTGAAAAGGTGACATTGGATCAGAAAGACCTAAGTGATGAGGAGCTGGCCATGCAGAAATTGGCAAGAGGGTCACAGACAGTGGGAACAGCAGATCCAAAAGTCCTAATAAGAACAAGCTTGGCATATCCAAGGGCTGCGTAGGGTGGGAGGAGGGGATCCCAGAGTAATTATTGAGTGCAGATGCTGGGAGAAGCTTCCCTGTTCCCATGGTGATCTCAGAGAACAGGCTGGGTATCGATACTGGATCAGAGATGAGCACAGCTGGATCTGAGAGGGTGGACCTTGCCTTACTGTAAGAATTTGAAGGCCAATGAATAACTTCACTTCCAATCTTGGACACAATGGTCTTCCATATGGGCAAAGAGTCTAAATGAAAGCCATTTGTTGCAGAAATGCAACGTGCTGCTCACTCAATTTGAAAACCTCCACCGGGCGCGGTGGCTCACACTTGTAGTCCCAAAACTTTGGGAGGCCGAGGCGGGTGGATCATGAGGTCACCAGATCAAGACCATCCTGGCTAACATGGTGAAACCCCGTCTCTACTGAAAATACAAAAAATTAGCCAGGCAAGGTGGTGGGCGCCTGTGGTCCCAGCTACTCCGGAGGCTGAGGCAGGAGAATGGCGTGAATCCGGGAGGTGGAGCTTGCAGTGAGCTGAGATCGCACCACTGCACTCCAGCCTGGGTGACAGAGCGAGACTTTGTCAAAAAAAAGAAAGAAAGAAAGAAAGAAAGAAAGAAAGAAAGAAGGAAAGAAGGAAAGAAGGAAAGAAGGAAAGAAGGAAAGAAGGAAAGAAGGAAAGAAGAAAGAAGAAAGAAAGAAAGAAAGAAAGAAAGAAAGAAAGAAAGAAAGAAAGAAAGAAAGAAAGAAAGAAAGAAAGAAAGAAAGAAAGAAAGAAAGAAAACTTCCAAGGACAAAAAAATAAAGCTCTGTATGAAAGACGATGCTTGGTGATGCAGCATTAGGACAAATACCTAATGCATGCGGGGCTTAAAACCTAGATGATGGGTTGATGGGTGCAGCAAACCACCATGGCACATGTATACCTATGTAACAAACCTGCACATTCTGCACACGTAACCCAGAACTTAAAGTAAAATAAATAGAAATTAAAAATAAATAAACATGATGCAGCAATGCTCACTTTCCAAGCAAGATGATGACTTTATGTTTGTTTTTTCACTTGGGAAAAGTGAAGCAGAAAGGATGATAAAATGCCTAGTTAAGAATGAAAACGCTTTTAAAGTAAATTCTGCATGCAACTCTGTAATCATACGTCTGCAGAGGAACCAGAACTAACCGGTAACATTTTAAAATAAAACTTTTGTCTTTGGGTGTTGGGATCATAAGCGATCATTTCTTCTTTTTGCAAAATATTTTCAGTATTGTCACACCACCTTTCTAATTTAAAGGGGAAAAAAATGTATAAACACACTCTGGCAACTTCCACTCTATCCCGGAGATGAAATGGCAGCAAGGGGCCGTTTCACAGCTTGTCTTAATTTTGTTTCATTCTTCTATACCCAAAGGAGGTTGTTCATCATTACCTGGCTACAGAATTGAATAGGTGTGAAATCCAAGCTGATAGCAATACATCACTCCCTATTGAACTTCAAAGCTCAGGCCAAACTGCCTATAAAAATCGTTTTCATTCCGCGCCTTAATCTCTTTCATACATTTTCATTGTGAGGGGCTTTTTGGGGGGGATTTTAAAAGTTTTACCATCCTTTGGGTGAGTAATAGGTGACAGTTACGCATAGCATAGCGGAGGTGAGAGAGGGGTGGAAAGCCAGAGTTCCCAGAGTATTGATTTTGGTTCATGATGAGGCCAAGCCTGGACCTTATCAGATACCTTTATCCGAGCAATCACTAACAAGGTAAGTACAAAAACCATATAAAGACTTCTCATCATAAATGTCTTCATAAAAGTATTTATCAACCGCATACTGTGGACAAATAATTGAGCTGTATTAGAGTGGATCATTTTCTAATTCCACTGCCCTAAAGCCTTAGTGTCGTACAACAAAGAACCTGGAAAAAGCCCAGTATGTTTAGGGCTTTGATGGCTAAGATGCCCAAAATCACGGCCTGCATCCAAAACTTCCTTTTTGCAAATAACTGTCTTTCTGAGTTATGAGGGGTCCACTTATTACTCAATTATTCATGTTACTAGTTTTTATAATTAACTAGAATAAATTACAGAATATGAGGGTCTGAAACTGGAGGGATATTTTTATCCAAAGAAGTTAAAATTTCCACCTGCAAATGTAGAAACAAGTTGTAAAGAATAATAACAACAATAACAATAACAAATATTTGTATAGTGCTTATAATGTGCCAGGCACTATTCTAAATACTTTTGTATTCATTGATTTAATTCTTCTGACAACTCTTTGAGGAAGACATTATCATCTTTTTACAGTGGAGGAAACTGAGGCACAGAAAGGCTAAACAACTTGCCCAAGGTCACACAGCTCTTAAATAGAGGAAGTGGAATTCCAAACCCATAAAGTCCAGCTCTTATTGAACCATTCTTTTTCATTTTCAAAAAGCATTATTATTACTAATTTAGCTACTGCTGATATCACGGCTATTGGCACTTTATGTTTGTAGCTTGCTTTATAATGTGTAAAATGTTTTTGCATATCTGTCCCATCTACCTTGCTGGATGTGATAAAGACGAATCGAACAGGATATATGACTTCATTTCACAGATGAGAAGAATGACACTCAAGGAGGTTAAATAAAGTTGTATTTGTAGTTGTATTTATGACTTAGAAGCTTGTATTCACCACCCCTAATCAATGTGGACATCGCATGACTTGGGCATGAGATCAACTTTATAATTACATTATAAATAGATAAATCTCCATTTTTCTGGTTGGATGTGTAGAAAAGAGGAAGAAAGGCACAAAATGAATTACACCAACTTCAAACTAAGGAAAGGAGGGAGCGGAAAAAAGGATGCTTTCCCCGGGGACATCCATTTTCAGATGAGATCCAAAATGGCGGTTGTCTTTTGACAAGTAGAGAGGCAATGTGCTCACCCTTTAACTGGTCAGTTGCAAAGGGTCAGGGAAAAAAGGGCTGAGAAGGACAGTTTGGAGACAGTCTTTATGGAGTGAGTAATTACTGTGTAGAGTGGGCAACTCCCCCAGGAAGCAGAGAAAGTTGTAACCCTGAGCATAGTTGAAGAAGAGGAAGACAGGCACTTATAGGAAATAAATGATGTGTTCTTGGGGAATAAGACAGGCTTACATGAATTGCAGAGACCTCTGCTTTCTGCAAATGCTGCTTTTAAACAGTAGGTAGGAGCTGGAGCCAAAATGGCAAGGACAGGTTTATGTGGATGCTCCTCATTTCTGAGTCAATGTCAACCTTCTTGAAAACATCACCATTGTCGGGGATGAGTTCAAAGCACTTGGTAGAGAACAATGCTTCCTTGTAGGCTGCTCTGCCGTTTTCTCCAGCACCCTTGTCCGGTGATATCCACTGCAATGCAGGTGTGTGCTGCTTGTTTCCTTCATGTAACATTTCTTCTTAGCTTTTTCACCTTTATGCTTCCTGTACCCTCTCCCCACCCAACTCCACCTGGAATGACCTCTATCTCCTTTGCGTGACTGGCAAAGTCTAACTATTTATCGCTGAGCTGTCAGCACCTCTAAAAACAATCATTTCTTCCCTGGGCAAAATTAGGACCTTTCTCCTTCATGCCTTCCCACCCCAGCACCTTATAACATCCCTACTTTAGAGCATTTGTATCTTCTTATTGCATCTGTTCCTTAGTCCATCTCCCCAACCAGATTCTGAAAAACCAGAGGGTGTCAACCAAGCACAACGCAGTTAGGAACAGACTTTGTGGTCAGACCACCCACATGGCCTGAAGCAAGCTCCTTAATTTCTCTGAAGCTTAATTTTCTCATCTGTTAAATGGGGATAAGAGTAATAACATGATTGCTATTAAAATTAAATGAGATAATGTAGTTTAGCAAACTGTTTAGCACAATGTTTAACTGTAATTATTATCAATTCATCTCTTTTTTGAAATGGAGTCTTGCTCTGTCGCCCAGACTGGAGTGCAGTGGGGCGATCTCAGCTCACTGCATCCTCCACCTCCCGGGTTCACACCATTCTCCTGCCTCAGCCTCCTGAGTAGCTGGGACCACTGGGGCCTGCCACCACGCCTAGCTACTTTTTTGTATTTTTAGTAGAGACGGGGTTTCACCGTGTCAGCCAGGATGGTCTCGATCTCCTGACCTCGTGATCCGCCCACCTCGGCCTCCCAGAGTGCTGGGATTACAGGCGTGAGCCACTGCGCCCGGCCATCAATTCATCTCTAAATCCCCTGAGTCTAGCACCATGATAAGTGATAGAAAATACTTAGTAAATGCTAAACACAATACTTTTTGGCATTTCTTTCAGCATAAAGCCTTTGTGTTCAAATTTAAACTTATGCAAAACAGTATAGAGAATTGTTTTGAGCATCAATTCTGGAGCCAGATATCCTGAGTTTGATTCTGCATTCTGCCACACTAGCTGTGTGGTTTTAGGAAAGTTATTTATTCTCTCTGTGCCTGAGTTTTCTCTTCCACGAAATGGGAACAATAATAGTACCTAATTCAAGTGTTGTTATGAGGAATAAATAATCTATGGAAAATGCTTAGGATGGTATATTTCATATAAGAAACATTTTATGAATGACTGCCATTACCTATAATTAGGATCCCAGTATACAAAAGAGTTAAAGTAGAAGAAGGAATGGGATCTGTGGCTCTGCCCAATCTTTCACCTCAATTCCTCCCCACCCCTCAAAAAGCTTCTAAGGATAAAACTATGTTTTCAAAGCAATGTTTAGCAAATGGATTTTGAAATAACTGATGTTAGCCTAGAGAAGCCCAAGTTTCTCTGCTCCTATCTGCATCAATAAGACAGATGGCCAGTCTTGTAGGAGAAGAGATTTCTGTTACAGCTATCAATTGCTGTGTGACAAACCATCCCCAAAACTCAGGAACTTCAGATAATGACAGTTATTCATTGTGCTCACAAATTTGTAATTTAGCAGGGATCAGCAGAGATGGCATATTCTGTTCCATGCAGTGTCAGATGGAATATTTCCAATGAGGATAGAGTATTCATTTCCAAGATGGCTCATTCACATGGCAAAACTGTCATGTCAGCCTGGGGCCTTTGATTCCCCTCCATGTGGACCTTGTCATGAGGTTGCTTGGACTTCCTCCCAGCATGGCTGCTGATTCCAAGAACAAGTGTTCCAAAAGGCCCCGGGAGAAGCTGAACAGTTCTTATGACCTAGGCTTGAAAGTTCTAGAATAGCACTCCCACCACATTCTATTGGCTGAGCAAGTTGCTAGAGCCAGACATGTTCAAGAAGAAGAAAATGAGACTCCACCTCTCAGAATGAGGAAGAACAGAGAATTTGTGCCAGTCTTCAATCTGCCATATCTCTCCCAGGTGACTGGACCAAGCTGGAGACACCCCCATGAGCCCAGGAGCAGCTTTCCTTCCAACTCTGCTAACCCCTGAACAGATCTCCTTTTGATTTTGGTCTCTCTGAGAAGTTCTACAACAGCTTCTTCTGAATCACTTTTTCTAGTTTTGTGCAAATAGTAACTGGGGAATCCAGAAGAATGTACTAGAGCAGAGAGTTGGTCAAAAATGTGTTAGTCCTGAGAAGAAATAAAAGGGAGCCTGGACATTAAATCTGGGAAGGAGAACAGCTCGACACACATGGATTAAAAATATATCACCCACAATGAATGAAATGTTAATAAACAGAAATAAAGAAGTATTAAGTTTCCCTAGTCATAGCATAGAACCATCCACATAGCAAATTCCATGTATATATTTGAAGATACTGATAACAAAGAGCTAAAGGGCACATTCCTTGCCCTTGGGAAATTTATCCTCTAATCTAAGTCAGGCACCAGCAGACTAAAAAGGCTATGAAAGGAAAGGTATTACTGGGGAAGAGTAATGGATTAAAATATTGAAGTCTTGGATTGGAATCCTGGTTCCACCATTCAGTAGTTGTGTAATCTTTAGTACCTGAAGAACTGATTCAACCTGTCTAAGCTTCAGTTTCTCCATTAATCTCTTCTGTGAAAAAGAAATCAAATCATGTATGGCAACATTCTTGCCAACCCAGCAAAGCACTGGCCTAAAGTAGTCATCAAATAAATGTCCCCAGTATTGTCAATTGCAGTTGTAACTAGTAAAGCACCCAAAAGCATCAGGTTGGCACATAGCCAGGAGGGTTAGACCATCAAAACTGATTTGTTTAAAAGGATGTAATAATAATTTCAACCTTGGAAAATTCCAGGAAAGGCCAGGAGACAGACATCTACTGTGGGTAGCTTGGAAGACAGCAGATACATTGGAGTTCATGGAACTCCTAAGAACTAAGTGTCCTTAGTCCCTAGGTTGCAAATTCCTGGGTTAAACTATCATCCTACTAAAGATAAAAAATGGACTCCTGCACCCACCTCCTCCTACAGGCTAGACTAAGCTAGGCATCCCATTTTACGCTACATATCTCCTCTTTCCTGCAGCTCCTGTTGTAATTAAATAATCATTTGTGAAATTATATATTTAATTGACAACACACTAGACTCTAAGCTCCTCATGAAAGCAAAGGCCAAGCTTGTCTTACTCACCCACAAATCCCTAACATGAAGTCCCCCTTTGCTACATAGTATGCCCTCAATACATATTAGTTGAATTAATTACATGATCATTTGATGGAATTTCCAGTTGTGGGTTTCCAAGCTCCTACTCTAGCCATCTGACCAGAATTAAGAACAGGAACTTGATCCCAGGCGGAGGTTTCCAGACAGCAAGACATCTAGGCATAAAACCCACAGCGCCAACGCTTTGCTCCCTGGCCTCGCTCAGGGGTCCCACAGATCGCACGTGTTTTGCATATGGAACCCCATTGACGTCACTGGGAATTTCACGGATGGAACAAATGAAGAGGTAGCAATGGAAGTTTGCAGCATGAAGCTGTCAAGAAGAGGTGCTTTGTGACTAGGAGACCAGAGAGTATGTGCCCCAACGAATGAGAGGCAAGCGGCGTGCTGACGGGGAACAGTCATTGGCTGCCTTTTGAACACACTGGGGTCAAGGCTCTGTCCAGCTCACTTGGTCCCCAATGTTGGAAGCTTGGGCTGGTTCCATAATAACAGCCTGGCCTGACTTTCCATCCCGCATCCCCCTCCTCACCCCTGGCTCCTGCTCTCTGCTTCCCTCCCACCAGTCCCCAGACAAAAACAAAAGGCCCATTACGAAGTTATTAGCTTCGTCTCGCATATCCCACGGAGTAAGACAACTGCCAACCCCACTTCGACTTAAAATGTTTAACAGATTTGCCCACATCTAATTTCTGTCACTGTGTTTACAGTACAAGGAACCCAGAGAAGAAAGCAGTGGAGAAAAGTAGTAGGGTTGGGGTTGTGGGGGGGACAGTGGAGGAGGCAAAAAATAAATGCCAAACTCCTTCAAAGGGCGACATTCCTCCTTGTGGTTTGCAAACACTTCCTCTTTCCCCAGCCATCCTGTAATCAGGCTCCAGTGCTCACCAGAGGAGTGTTTACATCCAACACCATTACCGGCAGGGGAGACAGGCGAAATTAAGGCCTCTGGTCTCTGTTCTCTGAGGCCCCATTATCTTTTCCCTCCCCTTTACCCCCTTTCATCAAACGCCTCCAATATATGAAGGGGTAAAAGCCTTTAATGGGATTTTGAAGATCTTAAAAGCCAGGCAGTTTGTTTAAAAAGGAAAAAGACCAAGAGTGGAGCATAGCCTGGGATCCCTGGGTCCATTTCTTGAAAAAGGGAGCAAACTTTGTTCTATTTTTTCCCGTCTGCCAAATCAAGTATTGGGTTTGAGGTCTGTCTTGGATGGACAAGCAGACCACACAGAACTGCCAGTGCACAGCCCCCTTTCCAGGGATGCTGAGAATGCCGTCCACGGCACTCTCCAGGCCTGGCATCTTCCCCCCCATCTCTCCGTTGGAGCCATCCCCAAGACCCAAATTGGCACAAACATCCTGACCGCAGTTAGCTGAGCCTAATGGTGGCCAAGGGAACAGGAGAGAGAGGAGACAGCAGTCAAGGTCAAAGGAAATATTGCATGTTGGCAAATCCAATGGGACGGATGTTGGGAAAACCCCAGTCATACACAACCTCAAAGTTTGGTTAGGAGAGAAACTGGGTTTTCCAAAGCAATAGTGCTATTTGGTATTCTCTTTCCACTTATTTGGGCTAGATAGGCATTGCTGAATCAGCATTAGATTGGCTTGGGACATGTTGCGCCACAGTTGTCTGGAGAAGCCATAATGGGTTGAAGAGTGATTTCTTAAGAACATTGCCTCTGGATGGTGCATTGCATTGAGGTGTGCTGTACTGAAGACATCGTAGAATTTGTGGGCAATATTTGAGTACAATATTGGCACGTAATTTTGTATTGCCATAGTATTATTTTGATCCCTGGTGCCACGTAGGCTGTAGTATTATTTCAGAAGACATGTTGAGATGCAATACTGTTTGTTCAGGACTGTTGTTGAGTTGGACTATAATGTCACATTGGCATGTGGCATTGTGTGGGTAAGTGGTGTGGTGACACCATCAAGCACTGGTTCTGTTCACCAGAGGAACTGACTCTCTCAGCAATAAAACCCAGTCTCCCCTCCCACTGTAGCCACGTGCTCCCTCTACACAGAAGCTGATGGCTTTCAGGAGACAGGAGACAGAACCGTGTCTCCAGGAATCCCAAGGGAGACCTTGAGGTCATCAAAGCTCAATTACTCAGATTGACGATTGGCTGAACAGCAAGTCAGAATCCCTGGGACTCTTCTACAAAGTGCAATGGGGTCTTGAATTACTGCATTCTCTGGTTTCCCTGATGGCAACAGCCTCCCCTCAAACTGCACAGAACTTCCGACCAAATCCGAAGTTCTGCTCCTTTCCTTGTGCATTTCAAGAAGTTTCCTAAACTCACTAGGACTTGGGGCAAAGGTAGTCTAGCCCCAAGGGCTGGGGGCGACAAAATGTGCCCTCCTCCTTACATTGCTCTCTGCACATCGGCAGGCACAGTTTTCTCCCTTGCTTAAAGCAACTGTCAGCAAAGCACCTTATTCTGGGGACATCTGAACATTTTGACTTTTTTTTTTTTAAATAATGGAACCAAGTGGTGCCACCTCCAAAGAGAATAACAACAATCACAACAATAGCAGGTACCGTGAATCACATGGTCACAATGGGCCAGGCACGAAACTAAGCACTTTATATGCCTTGCCTCATCACATACTCCCTACAGCCCTGCGAGGGAGGTACCATTAGCTTTGTTTGACAGATGCATTCAATTATTTGTTCAACAATTATTTTCAGAGCAACTGCTATGTGCCAGGCACTGTTCTTGGCACCGGGGGTGCAGCACTGAACAAAACATGCAAATACCAATGCTTGCCTAGGGATTCCAGCCTAAGTTTTATTATTATTATTTTTAAGACAAAGTCTTGCTCTGTTGCCCAGGCTGGAGTGCAGTGGTGCAGTTTCAGCTTCACTGCAACCTCCACCTCCCATGTTCAGGTGATTCTCCTGCATCAGCCTCCTGAGCAGCTGGGATTACAGGCACATGACATCACGCCCAGCTAATTTCTTGTATTTTTAGTAGAGATGGGGTTTTGCCTTGTTGGCCAGGCTGGTCTCGAACTCCTGGCCTCAAGTGATCTGTACCCCCCCACCACCTTGGCCACCCAAAGTGCTGGGATTACAGGCGTGAGCCACTGTGCCTGGCCTGGGTTTTGTGTTTTTGATATCAGCTACACTATCTTAGATGCCAGTTGCTTGATCATTGTCCATTAGATGTAAACACAAATAACCCAGTGTGCAACCTCTACAGGCTCAAGTGCTAATGTGTTCATGGAGGTCTGAGGCTGAGTTCAGAAAGAAAGAACTGACGGGGAGGAAGGGATAAAGTTTGGCTTCCTTGTTGGGTTATAGCTGACATCTCTGAGCTCTCAAAGGCATTACCAGCAAGGCAGAAGAAACAGGCGTGAACTGTGGGCTGGGACAATTTGCTCCCAGGCCAGAGAGGGCTGTTGTAATGGGAAGGCAGTACTTTGTTTTTAAACTAACAACAGTTTGCATATGGGACCAAGGCTTCCCTTCCTCCTGGTACTGCAGAAGAGACGGAGGTTTACGGAAGAGCAAGGAATCCAAGCTTGAGAGACCAGGGTCCAAGTCCCAATTGTACCTTTTCTGGAGATTGGGCTGGTCATGTTGCCCCTCTGAGACTGTTTCTTCAACTGTTAAATGGGAATTTTTTTAACACCTAATTGACAGAGCTGAGGTAAAGAGTGTTAAATGAGAATATTGTTGGAAAGTGCTTTGCCCATTACAAAGAGCTACACAAGTGTTAGATAATCCACCTGTCTTCCAGGGACCAACCTTCAAATTAAGAACTACAAAATAACAAGCTCAGGAGCATCAAGAGGCTAACCAAGGTCTGCAAAGTGGGGAAGAAAGCCAAGTGGAGGTTGTAGGAGAAATAAAATGGAGTTCACGTTGACATATTGTATATATCTCAAGTCCTGCGGTTGGTACATGTATGTGTAGATTGATAGATAGACAGATAGACAATTTCATTTGGAGCAACCATATTATCCCCGTTTCATGGCTTAATAAACAGCTGTTCAAAGAGGCAAGCCAGCTTTCCTGTGGTCACAGACAAAAAAAATGAAAACACCGGGATTCAAGTTTAGAATGGCCATCTCCAAAACCCATGTGTTTCCCCCAATTTGTCACCACATTTGCTCAAAGCACTCCCTAAAAGAAAACCTACGCAATTAGATTTACATTTAAAGGCTCAACCTGTCATTATTACCTGTCTCCTCAAATAAATAGACCCCCAACCCTCAGTCACGCCACTTACAGAAGCCCCTAAATGGAGCTAGTTGTCTCATCTGAGTGGCTTCCTGGAGTTAGGCAGTGCATGAAGTGATCCCTTCCTACCCTTGCATCTTCTCCTGTCTCCTGGCCCTTCCTCAAACAAAGCAGATTCTTATGTGTCAGGCAGAGGGTGGCTGATATGGGGAGCCCCTTGCTGTACTGAGGCTCCATGTCTTGTCTTTTCTAAACATAGGACAGCATTATCGATATGATAGTGTTCCAGCTTGTATGGTTTGGGCCCCATACTCCAATTCTAGTTCTGGGTCCTATCCAGAACAGCTTTCTTCTTCCAGACTGTCTCCAGACCATAGACTTTAGTGCTCAAAATGCAACCTCCTCCACTTAGTAGCTGGCTAACATTAGGCAGGTCATTCAACTGTCCTTTAATCTCAACACAAGACTCCACCCTCCATTCGAGTTTTCCTGTCCCAATCTCTCCAGATTCAAGTCCTGTCAATCCAGCTCCCTAAATATTCCTCAAATTCATTCTCTTCCCTCTTTTCCAATGCTACCAGCATTCACTACCTCTATTTCTCTCTTGGATTTGGTCTTACTACTTCCACTCTTTCCCCCACCATCTCTTCTCCTTACTGTAAACAGAATGAGCCTTTTTAAGCATGCAAATTCACTCATCATATTTCCCATCCGGCCATCCAAAATCCTTCAGTGGCTCCCTATTGCCATAAGGCAATGAGCCAAATGACAAACTGGGTCAGCTCTACACTCTGGGGTCTTACCAGCCTTAAGACATTGACCAGACGGCTCAACCTCTCTGCTTTGGTTTTGCAAACTGTGCCTATAACTCAGAGTTGTTGCAAAAATTAAATGAGTTAATAAATAAAGACTCCTTGGAAAAGTATCTAGTAAACAATAAAGAACTCAGTAAATATTGCCTTTTATGGTCATCTTCATCATCATCATTACTGTGGCTATGATTTGAATACAGTCCAAAACCCTAAGCATGAGCTACAGGGGCTGGAAAGATCTGTTTCTTGCCTACCTATCCAACCCTAGCTCTCTATGTCACCCCTTATATTCTATGCACCAGCCATTCTGAACAATCTTGGTCCTTGGGTGCAACACAGGGGCAATGACTTACGCATAAAGATGTTCATCACACTGATGTTAATTATAACAACGTTTTTTAAAAGCTAAATATCGATCAATTAAAAATAGTAAAATTGTAGTATAATGAAAGATTACACAATAATTTTAAATTATGACTCTGATGAATATTTCATGACTTGAGGAAATACTCAAGATATGACAGTATATGAAAAATGATGCAAAACTCTATCTACAGCATTATCTCAAACTGAAGGAAATAAATCAAAATGTTTAACAATGAGCATCTGTACTGCTAGATTATGGGTGATTTTTTTTAATACTTTGCCTGTTTTTCAAATTTTGTAGAATCGGCATGTATGCCTTTCACAGTGGAGAGGGGGATGAAACATAAAAGAAAAATAAGAAAAAGAGAAAAAGACTCACCTTTTTTGTTTCAAATTTAAATATCTAGTATTAAAAGTTAATTTCATCCAAACTCACTCCCCACCACCCACCCACACACATACAATTGTCATCATTTTCCTCCTTCTCCTGTGTTCGTGAAAACAGTATTTTCACTTTGGATTCTAAACAATTGAACTGAAAACTTCAAGAAAAATCAATTTTCTCCACAAACTAAATTAATTTGTTAGGCTCCTCTCCCAGAATAAGAGAAATCTTGAAATTAGAAGAAGAAGAAAAAAAAAAGCACTCCAGTTTAGAATAAAATCTAAAACAGATTTAGTGGCAGGGGGCACATGTATATTAAATTTAGAAAAGGGAAGATAAAAAAATCATACACTTTTATACTAGGATTTTGGAGTGCTGTTTCTTTTTTTTTTTTTTTTTTTTTTTGTTGAGACAGAGTCTCGCTCTGTCGCCCAGGCTGGAGTGCAGTGGCCAGATCTCAGCTCACTGCAAGCTCCGCCTCCCGGGTTTATGCCATTCTCCTGCCTCAGCCTCCCGAGTAGCTGGGACTACAGGCGCCCGCCACCTCGCCCGGCTAGTTATTTTTTTTTTTTGTATTTTTAGTAGAGACGGGGTTTCACCGTGTTAGCCAGGATGGTCTCGATCTCCTGACCTCGTGATCCGCCAGTCTCGGCCTCCCAAAGTGCTGGGATTACAGGCTTAAGCCACCGCGCCCGGCCTGGAGTGCTGTTTCTATACCTAAATTACAAATTGTTGCCTGGTCAACATGCTGTATCTCTCAGGAGCCCAGATATCCCTTAATGTGCTATTTGGTGATAGTGGTGGGATGTGGGGCGTGTGTGTGTGTGCGCGCGTGCGCGTGCACATGATTCTTGGGTTGACCAGATGTTCTGATGTACTCAGACTTAATTTCTGTCTGTGGGATGCTGGGTTGACCAGATATCTGAAGTGTGCGTGTGTGTGTGTGTGTGTGTGTGTGTGTGTGTGTGTGTGTTGAGAAAAAAAGAATAAAAGGGTAAAGGGTACAGCAACTTTTACTACCTCCCTGCTCTAATAAGTTATAATTTCCTCTCAACCTCCCTTTTTGGTGGGAACAGTAGGTTCCCATACCAACTGGAACAGGGAGGGGGGATGGGTGTGAGGACCATTTGATGGTTTGTCAAGATATGTACTCTAGCAGCTCATTTCTTAAAAAATGTTTTTAAATCAAAAAGCTTTGCCCCATAGACAAAAAGTGGCATTAATATTCTTGCAAAAGAGCAAAGAACCTCATCCTGAAGGATGCGGGATAATATAACTAATATATCATTAGGAAGCCCTAATGAATTAAAATAGTATTCACATTTTCCTGTAATTTTATGCTTGGTTGTGAGGCATTTCAAAAGGACGGAATGAAAGAGACAAGCACTGTGGCTTACATTGTTACTTTGACATTACAAATAAGTATATTTATGATGGCATTATACAGTTCATATATTTTCCTCTAATAGTGCCAATAAAAAGATGGCATTTTCCCAGCGTCTGCTCTCTCTGTTCATGTTTTATGTCTTAGTTTCCTCAACAGGCTGTGCGCTCTTAAGCAAAAGGCTAATTTTTTTTAGTGAAGGGGAGGGGAAGCCAGTGTTCTGTCTTTCTACCACGTGATTGCTAT
Organism: Rhinopithecus roxellana; assembly: GCF_007565055.1. Lineage (NCBI taxonomy): Eukaryota > Metazoa > Chordata > Mammalia > Primates > Cercopithecidae > Rhinopithecus > Rhinopithecus roxellana. The sequence goes on from NC_044558.1 coordinate 90,878,122, forward strand.
TTTTCTGTTAGTCCTCAGAAACGCGAAATGCAGTGGGTTTTCTTTTTTCTGTCAAGAGACATGCCACACACATGCACACTTTACTAACAGTTCACATTTTTCAGAGTTCTTAACCGCCTACCAGGGCCTGGACTTTGTGCATATGACTGCAATCTACCTTCATGACAAGTTTATGAGGGCATGTACTCCGATTATTCCCACTTTTGAGATGAAGAAACTGAGGTTCTTAGAGAACCCAAGCCCACTCCACATGATCGAGGACTCGGGTCCCTCAAAGTCAGTGCTTCTGACAACATTCTTTTGCTTTTTGTTCTTTTCTTTCATGGTTGAGGCTTTCACTATGTGTAATGGATAAATGTTCCAGTTAGCAGCACAGGTTTCAGTCTCACCAAGCCTTTAATCAGGCACATCCCCCTTTTGGATGTGATGGAAATACCAGTTAACTTCCGTCAATAACCATCTTAGTTTCTTCTTCCATAGGTCTAGCTATATGACCTTGAATAAGTAACTGAACACTCCTGAACATCAGTTTTATTATGCTGGCACAGAATATGAGTTTAAGACCTGTGTTTCATTCATTCAAGTAATATTCAGTAACCTCATCTTAGGGTGCTGGAAAGATGCCAGGTGAAGGAACAACAGTGATAGTGACACAGTCCCTCTTCTCACAGAGCATGCAGTCTGGTACAAGAGAAAAACACACACAGTGGCCAGTGACTAGTCCTTTGATGTCAGTAGCAGATTGGAGCTGCTTAAGATTCTGACCAGCATCTGAAGCACCAATATGCAAAATTACTTCAAAGTTATTTAGAAATATTATGCCTGACATGATGGCTCACAGCTGTAACCCTAGTACTTTGGGAGGCCAAGTTGGGAGGATCACGTGAGCTCAGGTGCTTGAGAACAGCTTGGTCAACATGGCAAAACCCCATCTCTACAAAAAATACAAAAATTAGCCAGGCATAGTTGCACATGCCTGTAGCCCCAACTACTCAGAAGGCTGAGGTTAGAGGATGGCTCAAGCCTGGGAGGCGGAGGTTGCAGTGAGCCAAGATTGTGCTACTGCACTCCAGCCTGGGTGACAGAGCCAGGCCCTGTTTCAAAAAAAAAAAAAATATATATATATATATATATATATATATATATATTTTTTTTTATCATAAAAGGTCCACTCAAAAACAAAACAAAAAACTTGTAGAAGTCAACAGGGCTTCTTCCAGATGATTTAAGACATCATTTGTGGATACAGGAATCAAACATGGGCTATCATAACAATAACTTGAGATTATCACATCAACAAGTTACTACTCCTGTCGATCAATATCTTTTTTTATAAATATATATCTACCTGTCTAGGCATCCATCATCAGAACTGAAATGTGAAAAGCCTTGCTAAATGACTGCCAGCTAGAGAGTAAAGTTATTTTTAAGGACTCAGCAAGACTGTACTCTTCAAGATATTCTCAGACCCTCTCCACCTTCAAGTCTCAGTGATTCTGCTGAGTCCTCCAAAACAGGATTTCTCAGCCTGGGCCCTATAAACATTCTGGGCCACGTAATTCTTTGTTGTGGGGGCTATTCTGTGCATTGTAGAATCTTTAGCAGCATCTATGACCTATATCCACCGGATACCAGTAGCACCTCATCCTACCCCACTATGACAATGAATAATGTCTCCAGGCATTGCCAAATGTCCTCTGGGGAGGCAAAATCATCCCCAGTTGAGAACCACTGGTCTAACACTAAAAGGACCTCGATGTTTTTGAAGGAGTTAAGATCAACTTATGATCTAGCCCAGCATGGCCTGGTCCCTTCTAAGATACCTTTTCTTTCTTCAAGTCAGGGATTAGGAAGGAAGACGTCAAATGTTTCATTCATTCATTCTCTCACTCCCTCATTCAGCAGATACTGATTGAGGCGTAGTGGCAGTCCTCAGGCACACTCTGATACAAAATCGCTGAGCACTGTAACAATGTCCAAGCAAATGTCATTCAGGACATGATCTGAACTACCGAAGCTGACTGTATTAGCCCATTCTCACATTGCTATAAAAAACTACCTAAGATGGAGTAATTTATGAAGACAAGAGGTTTAATTGGCTCACCGTTCCACAGGCTGTACAGGAAGCATGGCTGGGGAGGCCTCAGGAAACTTACAATAATGGCGGAAGGCAATGGGGAAGGAGTCACACCTTACATGGCCAGAGCAGGAGGAAGAAAGTGAAGCGGGATGTGCTATATACTTTTAAACAACCAGACCTTGTGAGAACTCAATATCATGAGAACAGCAAGGGGGAAGTCCACCCCCATGATCTAATCACCCCCACCAGGCCTCTCCTCCAACGCTGGGGATTACAATTCAACATGAGATTTGGGAGGAGACACAAATCCAAACCATATTACTGACCAAACCACGTAAGCTCTTACTTTGACGCTGCTGCTAATTTCTTGAGCTAGTCCCTTTTCTCAAACACTCAGTTTCATCACCCGTAAAATGGACTCGATATGTACTTTCTAAACATCAGTCATTTGGGTGGTATCTTCAGAATTTCTACCATACTCACCATCTGTGTAACCATTTACAAGCATATCTTGTTTATTGTGCTTTGCTTTATCGCACTTTGCAAATACTGCATTTTTTACACATTGAAGGTTTGTGGCAATCCTGAGTTTAGCAAGTCTATCAGCGCCATTTTTCTAACAGCATTGTGTTCATTTCATGTCTCTGTGTTGCATTTTGGTAATTCTCACAATATCTGCAAATTTTTTCTTATTATTATTTTGTCTGTTACGTGATCTGTGATCAGTGATCTCTGATGTTACTATTGTAACTGTTTCAGGTGCCACAAACTGTGCCCATACAAGACAGCAAACTTAATCAGTAAAAGTTGTAAGTGTGCTGACTGCTCCACCAACCAGTCATTCCCCCATCCCTCTCCCTCTCCTTGAATCTCTCTATTCTCTGAGACACAACAATATTGAATTAGGCCAATTAATAACCCTACAATGGCCTCTAACTCTTCAAGAGAAAGGAAGAGTAGCACAACTCTCACTTTAAATCAAAAGCTAGAAATGATTAAGCTTAGTGAAGAAACCATGTTGAAAGCCAAGATAGGCAGAAAACTAGGCTTCTTGCACCCAGCAGTTAGCCATATTGTGAACGCGAAGAAAAATTTCTTGAATGAAATTAAAAGTGCTACTCCAGTGAACACATGAATGATAAGAAAGTGAAACAGCCAGCTGGGCCTGGTGGCTCATGCCTGTAATCCCAGCTTCTTGGGAGGCTGAGACAGGAGAATCACTTGAACCTGGGAGGTGGAGGTTGTAGTGAGCTGAGATTGCACCACTGCACTCCAGCCTGGGCAACAGTGCAAGATTCCATCTCAAAAAAAAAAAAAAGAGAGAAGAAAAGTGAAATGGAGAAAGTGTTAGTGGTCTGGATAGAAAATCACACCAGCCACAACATTCCTTTAAACCAAAGCCTAACCCAGAGCAAGGCCCTAACTCTCTTGAATTCTATGAAAGCTGAGAGAGGTGTGAAAACTGCAGAAGAAAAGTTGGAAGCTAGCAGAGGTCATTTGATGAGGTTTAAGAAAAGAAGCGGTCTCTATAATATAAGAATGCAAGGTGAAGATCAAGGACCAATGGAGAAGCTGCAGCAAGTTATCCAGAAGATCTAGCTAAGAGAAGTGATGAAGGTGGCCACACTAAACAGATTTTCTATATAGACATATAGCCTTATGTTGGCTATATGTTGAAAGGAGATGCCATCTAGAACTTTCACAGCTAGAAAGGAGAAGTCAATGTTTGGCTTCAGACCTTCAAAGGATAGGCTGTCTTGAGAGGGGCTAATACAGCTGGTGACTTTAAGTTGAAGCCAGTGCTTATTTCCCATTCCAAAAATCCTAAAGTCACTAAGAATTATGCTAAATCTCCTCTGTCCATGTCTATAAATTAAAAAAACAAAGCCTGGATGACAACACTTGTTTATAGCATGGTTTACTGAATATTTTAAGCCCACTGTTGAGATCTGCTTAGAAAAAAAATATTCCTTTTAAAGTATTACTGCTCATTGACAATGCACCTGGTCACCCAGAAGTTCTGATGGGGATGTACAGGGAGATGAATGTTGTTTTCATACCTGCTACACAACATCCACTCTGCGGCACATGGATCAGGTACTTTTGACTTTCCATTTTTATTATTCAAAAAATACATTTTGTAAGTCTATAGCTGCCATAGATAGATATATAGGTGCCAATTCCTCTGATAGAACTGGGCAAACTAAATTAAAAAGCGTATTGGAAGTATTTACCATTCTGGATGCCATTAAAAACATTTGTGATTCATGGGAAGAAGTCAAAATGTCAACATAAACAGAACTTTGGAAGAAATTTATTCCAACCCACATGGATGACTTTGAGTGGTTCAAGACTTCAGTGGAGGAAGTAACTGTAGATGTGGTAGAAATAGCAAGGGAACCAGAGTTAGAAGTGCAGCCGGAAAATGTAACTGAGTTGGTTGAGTCTTTTTTTTTTTTTTTTTTTTTTTTTTGCAACAGAGTCTCACTCTGTTTGCCCAGGCTGGAGTGCAGTGGCGGCACAGTCTCTGCTACTGCAACCTCCACCTCCCAGATTCAAGCAATTCTCCTGCCTCAGCCTCCTAAGTAGCTGGGATTACAGGCACCTACCACCACATCTGGCTAATTTTTTTATTTGTAGTAGAGATGGGGTTTCACCAGTTGGCCAGGGTGCTCAAACTCCTAACCTCAGGTTATCCACCTGCCTCGGCCTCCCAAAATGCTGGAATTACAGGTGTGAGTCACCACAGCCAGCCTGAATTGCTTGAGTCTTGTAATAACACTTTAACAGATGCAGAGTAGTTTCTTGTGGAAGAACAAAGAAAGTGGCTTCTTGAGTTGGAGTCTACTCTCAGCGAAAATGCTGTGAACACTGTTGAAGTGAAAACAAAAGACTTAGAGTGTTCCATAAACTTAATTAACAAGGTAGCAGCAGGATTTGAGAGGACTGACTCCAATTTTGAAAGAGATTCTACCATGGGTAAACTGCTATCAAACCGCATCACAAACTACAGAGAAATCATTCATGAAAGGAAGAGATAATCAATGCAGTGATTTTCATTGCTGTCTTATTTTATGAAATTGCCACAGCCACCCCAGCCTTCAGCAACCACCACCCTGATCAGCCAACAGTTGTCAACAGTGAGGCAAGACCCTGCACCAGCAGAGAAATAATGACTCACTCAAGGCTCAGGGGATTGTTAGCATTTTTAAGCAATCAAGTCTACTTTAATTAAGGTGCGTACATTAAGTTTTAGCCATCGTGCTACTGCACACTTAATACATTATGATGTAGTGTAAATTAACTTTTTAAAAAATACTTTTATTTTAGGTTTCGTGGTGCGTGTGCAGGTTTGTTATGTAGGTAAACTCATGTCACAGGAGTTTGTTGTACAGATTATTTCGTCACCCAGGTAGTAAGCCTAGTACCCAGTTGTTATTTTTTTCTAATCCTCTCTCTCCTCCCGTTCTTTACCTTCAAGTAGGCCCCAGTGTCTGTTGTTCCCCTCTTTGTGTCCATGTGTTCTCATCACTTAGCTCCCACTTATAAGTAAGAACATACTTATAAGCTCCTATTTATAAGTATTTATGCAGGTTTTAGTTTCTGCATAAATACACCTTTTCTATGCACTGAAAAACAAAAAATTGTGTGACTCACTTCGTCGCAATATTTGCTTTATTGTGATAATCTGGACCTGAACCTGTGATATCCCTGTGGTATGCCTGTACTTCCAATATTTCAATATGAAATCAACTCTCTTTGTTTACTTAATGTCACAAGGAAATTGTATGACATAGGCTGGGCATGGTGGCTCATGCCTGTAATCCCAGCACTTTGGGAGGCTGAGGCAGGCGGATCACTTGAGGTCAGGAGTTCAAGACCAGCCTGGCCAATATGGCGAAACCCCGTCTCCACAAAAAATACAAAAATTAGCCAGCTGTGGTCGTGCATGTCTGTAATTCCAGCTACTCTGGAGGCTGAGGCAGGAGAACCACTTGAACCCGGGAGGCAGAGGCTACAATGAGCCGAGATTGCACCACTGCACTCCAGTCTGGGTGACAGAACAAGACTGTCTCCAAAAAAAAAAAAAAGAAAAAAAGAAAAAGAAGAAAGAAAGAAAGAAGAAGAAAGGAAGGAAGGAAGGAAGGAAGGAAGGAAGGAAGGAAGGAAGGAAGGAAGGAAGGAAGGAAGGAAGGAAGGAAGGAAGGAGGAAGAAAGGAAGGAAGGAAGGAAGGAAGGAAGGAAGGAAGGAAGGAAGGAAGAAAGAAAGGAAGGGAGGAAGAAAGGAACTGTATAACATAATTTTATATTACATATATACATTCACAGTCACATTTATACATAAAAGGTAACCCCAGAAAAGAAAAACAGTGAAAGCAAAACACAGCTATCGAATTCTAGCTGCACATTGCTGTCAAAGAGAGGTTCTAAGCATACTGCCTTCTCTCTCCATATTACAAACCAGGCCAAACTGAGACTATGTATGTCCCAATGAGTAGTGAAAGAGGCTTGCAAAGGGTAAGCCCTCTCACCATGTGATTCAAAACCATTTATTTTCACATTTTTGGGCCATCTCGATTCATGCACACCTACCAATATCATGCACATCACCTTTTAGGAAACACAGGACAAGCTATGCCAGTACTAATTCTTAATGCCTTGCTTCATTGGCCTTGCTGGGTGGCCTCATGTAAATGACATATTCTAAACTTCAGTTTTCTCATCTATCTAATGGAAATATCATAGCTGAGCCTCAAGGCTGTTATGAAGAATTAATATCATATGTAACCTTGTTTTGCTTTCCAAGGTTCCGCTTTAGCTGTAACCTAGAGAAACCAAGTCTGTGGCCAGGCATGATGGCTCATGCCTATAATCCCAGCACTTTGAAAGACAAAGTCAGGAGGTTCACTTGAGTCCAGGAGTTTGAGACCAGCCTGGGCTACATAGTGAGACTGTCTCTACAAAAAAATTTAAAAATTAGTCAGACATAGTGACATGCACTCGTAATCCCAACTACTCCAGAAGCTGAGACCAGAGGATCGCTTGAGCCCAGGAGGTCGAGGCTGCAGTGAACTATGATTGCATAACTACACTCCAACATAGCCAATAGAGTAAACTCTATCTCTAAAAAAAGAAAAACTTATTGCATTGGGAGTTATACCTGATGTAAATGACGAGTTGATGGGTGCTGACGAGTTGATGGGTGCAGCACACCAACATGGCACAAGTATACATATGTAACAAACCTGCACGTTATGCATATGTACCCTAGAACTTAAAGTATAATAATTAAAAGAAAAATAAATAAATAAATAAAATTCAAAAAAAGAAAAGAAAAGAAAAACTTGGCAAGTGGCTCACACCTGTAATCCCAGCACATTGGGAGGCCCAGGTGGGAGGATCACTTGAGGTAAGGAGTTCAAGACCAACCTGGTCAACATGGTGAAACCCCGTCTCTATTAAACATATAAAAATTAGCCAGGTGTAGTGGTGTGTGCCTGTAGTCCCGGTCCTGGTCTAGCTACTCTGGAGGCTGAGGCACAAGAATCGCTTGAATCCCGGAGGCAAAGGTTGCAGTGAGCCAAGATCACGCCACTGCACTCCAACCTGAGTGACAGAGTGAGACCTTGTCTCAAAATTTAAAAAAATTTTAAAAAGCAAAACCAAGTCTCACAACAGTATTTTTGGGTGGCCATTTGAGTAATTCTTAGGAGGTGGCATAGGAAAACAAAACAAAACGAAGTCTTTCGAGTTCACCACCCTTCAGCGAGCGATCTTAGCCATTCACTTAGCCCCTCAGAGCCTCAATTTCCTTGAGTATAACATGGAATCAGAAAAGTTATACTGCCTGCCCTTACTATATATCTCCACAGGATAATCAAGGCTCTTTATGAGCTGCCAGGTGAGAGATGTGCATATCTGTAGTGACTTCAGAGCCACTAGGAATGAACTGTACCTCTCCGGGTGTTCTCAACTGTACCCAGGCAGGTAATGGGGAAGCAAGAATGGGATGCTTGGGGGTAGCTGCTGCTGAGAAGAGGAGCTACATAAGAAATATGTTGGAAGGAGGTGCATATGCCTGGAACTGGGGTAAAAAGTTCTGCAAGGCATCCAACGAGGGAACGGAGAGGCCAAGAAGTGGGGGGTGAGGGAGAGAAGAAATGGAAGAAGGCGTCAGGAGCGAGGAAGGGGTGACTTGGAAAACGTGCCCTCTGGTATCAGAATCCTTGGCAGGCCCTGCACTTTTGAGGTTCAAGTTTGTTTATTCTTGGCAAAATGCAACTGCCTGTTTCTCAGAGAAAAGTCTTTAAAAGGCTTATAAAATCTACTCAAAAGGCTTTCTGGACATCAAATAGCTCATAAAAAGGAACATTTTGATGAGTTAAGTGTAAATGAATCAGAAACATACGGATTCCATTTCGCCTAATCTGCCGTTGGATTTAGAAATGAAGGGGAAAACTGCTCGGAGCCAAATTCTTCAGGGGGCTTTGCAGACCCCCGAAACCTTTGAAAGCCATTGGCAACGTGAGGCGAATCCCCTATAGAACTTTGCATTGCCCTCCTGAACTTGAGCCTCTAAGAAAGGCCCCCACTGGAGGATTCATTCTGAGCAATAAAGAAAAGAAAAGGGATAAACATCACATGTTTACTATGTTCTGGGACCTTTACTTGGCATGTCACAGCTACCATTTGCTGAGGAGGGGACACCTTTGTGTCATCTGAGAGATAGGGGAGCACAGATGATGGTGTCACCAAGAAGATGGGGTGCTAATCTCACACAGCTCCCCCACGGATCAGCTCTGTGAACCAGTCCAAGTTCAAGTTATATCCCTGGCCTCAGTTTCCCCATCTGTAAAGTAGAGCTAAAAGAGGCATGAACCAGGTACAGTGGCTCATGTCTGTAATCCCAGCACTTTGGGAGGCTGAGGCAGGAGGATCACTTGAGCCCACGAGTTCAAGACCAACCTGGGCAAAATAGTAAGACTCCATCTCTGCAAATATTTTTTTTTAAATAAATAAAATAAAAAAATAAAAGGGGCATCTAGGTAGAACTGCAGCAAGGGTTAAATTTAAATTTTTTATAGAGCGTCCTAACCCGTACCTGGTACCTAAAAAGGACTTGGTCAAAATTGGCCGTCATTATAATACACGAACCTGGTACAGTGAGCACTATTGTCAACACCACTTTAAAGTCAAAGGGACTGAGCCCACGAATGGTCCAGAGACTCATTCCAGGTCCCACATCCACCTGGGTAGACGCATGATTTTGACTTGAAGTCTATGAGTCAACAGCCCCAGGTCTTGTCACTGCATTCCACCATTTCCCCAGAGGACTCCAGGGTCCTACCAGAACTGATTCAACTCCAGGAACCTGGAATTAATGTCCCAGTAAGGTTGGTGCTGGGGATCTCACTCCAACCCCATACTGGTGGTTGGAGGTAAGCCGAGATGGGCCCTTTTTCAGAATGCCCAAGGTCTATCTGATGCCAAGACCAAACCAGCCCATGCCCTCCATCAGAGGTGTTGAAGGATATTCCTGGCTCCAAAGCTTTTGACAGACAGGTTAATGGAATTACAGAGAAGCCGAAGATGAAAGGAGGGAGAGAAATCTGGAATCTTGCTGCATTTTCCGTTCACTTTCTGGCTAAGTTTGTGTAATATGGCTGTAAAAATCCACAAAGCAAAATCCAAAGTTTAAAAAAAGTGTATGTAAATCGGCCAGGTGGATAATACTTGGCATGTTGTACATGTTTTCACACATGGTTGTATCAAAGGGGATAATTATAGCATATGGAAAATAGTACATATTGTTTCCATATGAGAGATAAAGAGAGAGTGTTATAAATGATTAAAAGGACTTAAGGGTGTAGAACATTCTCTTAATAAGAGGAACTGTTTGTTTCTTAGAATTAGTATTTTTGAGCAAGAATCACAAAAGTCTTTCTAGTATTCTGATAGAAGGAAGGCTTCCAAACTTCTTTGTGAGTCTGATGACACTTCTTCATTAAAAGTTAGATAGATTAGCCAAGCATGGTGGCGAATGCCTGTAGTCCTAGCTACTTGGGAGGCTGAGTTGGGAAGATTGCATGAGCCCAGGAGCTCGAGGCTGCAGTGAGTCATGATCACACCACTGCAGTGAAGCCTGGGTGATAAAGCAAGACTCTGTTTTAATGAGAGAGGGACAGAGAGAGAGAGAGAGAGAGAGAGAGAGAGAGAGAGAGAGAGAGAGAGAGAGAGAGATTAGATAGAATCACTTCATTTTTAAGGGATTATGGGGACAGGTATTTTTTCATCTCACTTCTTCACCAGTGAGCCTCACAGCCAAACAGCTGGTGGGGGGTTAAGAAAGCCTGGAGCCCCAACAACAAAAAGACAAACAACCCAATTAACCAATGAGCAAGGAACTCGAGTAGGACATGTTTCCAAATAAGATATACAAATAGCCAATAAGTACATGAAAAGATGCTCAACATTATTCAGTCATTAGGAAAATAAGACCCTACTACACACCCACAAAGGTGGTTATAATCAAGAAAATGAAAAATAACTAGTGTTGGCTAAAAACAAACAAACAAAAACAAGTGTTGGTGAGGATGTGGAGAAACTGGAACCTTTACACATTGCCAGTGGGGATGTAAAGTGCCTGTAATGTAAAATGGAATGCTGTCCCTCTGGCAAACAGTCTGGAAGTTCCTCAAAAAGTTTAACATCGAGTTATCATACAACCCAGCAATTCCACTCCTCAGCGTATATCCAAAAGAACTGAAAACAGGTACTCAAAAAAGTATGTGTACACTAATACTCGAAGTAGCAAAATCCACAATAGCTAAAAGAAGGAAATACGGCCAGGTGTGGTGGCTCACACCTGTATTCCCAACACTTTGGGAGACTGAGGTGTGAGGATCGCTTGAGCCCAGGAGTTCAAGACCAGCCTGAGTGACAGAATGAGACCCTGTCTCTACAAAAACTAAAAAATTATCTGGGTATGTTGGCACACATCTGTGGTCCCAATTACTTGGGAGACTGAGGTGGGAGGCTTGCAGGAGCCCAGAAGGTGGAGGGTAAAGTGAGCCGTGATGTCACCACTGCACTCCATGCCTGCATGACAGAGTGAGACTCTATCTCAAAAAAAAAAAGAAAGAAAGAAATAACCAAATAACCCAAGTGTACAACAGATAAATATAAATAGATAAACAAATATGGCATATCCATACAATGGAATATTAGCCATAAAAAGAAATGAATTAGTGATACATGCTATGAGCCTCAAAAACATTATACTAAGTGAAAGAAACCAGACTCAAAAGATTACATATTGTACAATTCCATTTATCCAAAATATCCAGATTAGGTGAACCCAGAGACAGAGCAGACTGATGGTTGCCAGGGGTGAAGGGGAGGAAGGAATGGGGAAAAACTGCTTACTGAGACAGGGTTTCCTTTTGTAGTGATGAAAATATCATTGAACAAGATATAAGTGATGGTTGCACAACACTGGGATTGTATTAAGCGCCACTGAATTGTTCTCTTTAAAACGGTTAATTTTGACCGGGTGCGGTTGCTCATGCCTGTAATTCATGCATGAGTTACATGGGAGGCCAAAGCTGGCCATTCACCTGAGGTCAGGAGTTCGAGAAAAGCCTGGCCAACCTGGTGAAACCCTGTCTCTACTAAAAACACAAAAATTAGCTGGGCATGGTGGCTGGCACGTGTAGTCCCAGCTACTCAAGAGGCTGAGGCAGGAGAATCGCGTAAACCCGGGAGACAGAGGTTGCAGTGAGCTGAGATCATGCCACTGTGCTCCAGCCTGGGCGACAGAGTGAGACTCTCTGTCAGAAATAAATAAACAAATAAACAGTTAATTTTATGTTGTGTGAATTTCACCTCAATAAAAATAAATAAATAAATAAAGGCTCGAGCTCACTTTCCTGTCCTCCACCTGCCAGAACCAAGAACCTTGGCATTCAGCTCAACACCAATAGCTGTAGTTGTCCTAGCATTGGCCTCCCAGGGACTGTAATTCCTTTCCTGGGATGAAGCTGGATGGGCCCCAATGGTGAATATCTGCTTGCTTCTTTGAAGCATTTTAATGAGATACAGCTACACGAGACCTGGATTTTCACAACCTTTTTTCCTTAAATCTTTACCTTTGCTATTCCCTGGAAAAATAATCCTGACAGATCTAGAAGGAATTGGCCATTCACATCTTTGTTATTCTCAGTATCTGGGCAACCTAGCTTGAATGACAAGGAAATCAGCATCCATGAAGAATCGTGTGTCTTTGTAACTTAGAGGTGACCTGCCTTTATGCTGATAATAATATAGATTCAAGTATTTCTTTGCCTCTTACTCACTGTGAGCCCTGGAGCAAGTCACTACCTTTCTTCATCTGTAAGATGGGAACGAGTATTATTCTTCAAGACGCTGTGAAATTAACAGCTTTTGGCATATAAAAAGTGTTTAAATAGGCCAGGTACAGTGGCTCACGCCTGTAATTCAACACTTTGATAGGCTGAAGTGGGAGGTTCGCTTGAGTCCAGCATGAGATCAGCATGGGCAACATAGTAAGATCTTATCTCTACAAAAAAAAAAAAATTATAAAATTAGCCAGGCATGGTGGTGCACACCTGTAGTCCCGTCTACTTGGGAGGCTGAGGTGGGAGGATCACTTGAGCCCAGGAGTTTGAACTATGATCGCAACATGGCACTACAGCCTGGGTGACAGGGTGAGTCCTTATCTCTTAAAAAAAAAAAAAAAAAAAAAAGTCCAAATAATATCATTTATGTTTATTTCTCACTATCCAGACCTGGTCTAGGAATTTTAAAATGGGGATAATGGGCTGGGCTCAGTGGTTCACCCCTGTAATCCCAACACTTTGGGAGGCTGAGGCAAGCAGATCACGAGGTCGGGAGCTCAAGACCAGCCTGGGCAACATAGTGAAATCCCGTCTCTACTAAAAATACAAAAATTAGCCAGGCGTGCTGGTGCATGCCTGTAATCCCAGCTACTCAGGAGGCTGAGGCAGGAGAATTGCTTGAACCCAGGAGGTGGAGGTTGCAGTGAGCTGAGATCACACCATTGCACTCCAGCCTGGGGGACAGAGTCAGACTCCATCTCAAAAAAAAAAAAGAAAAGAAAAGAAAAGAAAAGAATAAAATGAAATAAAATGGGATAATGATGCTCACCAGGCAACGAGACAGATGCCAAAAGGGCACATAGGGGATGGTATTAGCATACTGATGCTCCACCATCCTTGTAACTTTGGAAATGGATAGACTCTCCCCTGCACTACATGCCTAGGAAAACTGCAGCTCAGGGAGGTTAAATAACTTGACAAATGTCACACAACAAATCAGCCACTGAGCCAAAATTAGATGTCTGGTGTCTATGACTCCTAAACTGCTCCCTGTGCTTTGGGGTAGAATCTATGAATGAAGATTTAGAAGCGTCCCTCCAACTGGGTAGGTGCTGACTTCAGTGTGACCCTGGGTACTACATGCTCAGTGAGTGATATGGGTCTACTAGGGTCATGTGCTAGGTCGGAAACACTGGCAGAGTGAAGAGAGCCTTCCAACTGAAGGCCACCAACTCCCTGCATCTCTCTGGCAAGCAAGAAAAGGAGGGCTTAAAAAATCCTCTTTTTTAGTATTTATTTCCCAGAATTTGTTCATTCAGCAAATATTTATTGATTTCTTGTTATGTGCCAGGTTCCATTCCAGAAGCCAAGAACATGAGGTCCCTGTGCACATAGAGCTGACATGCAAGTAGAGAAGATAATAAATGTACAAGTTAGAGAAAAATCAAGAGAATTTCAGAGTAATAAGCATTGTGAAGATAATAAAATGAAGAAGCGTGATTAAAATGTAGCAGGGAGCCATGCTAATTTCCATTAAATGGACGTAGAGGTCTTCTCTAAGGGGACATTGAGTTGAAACATGAGTGATCAGAAAGAGCCAGCAAAGACCTGGGGGAAGAGTGTTCCTGGCAGAGGGAACAGCACATGCGGAGGCTGTGAGGTAGAAACAAGTCCGACATGTTCAAAGAACAAGGAAGCTCAGTAGTTAGGGTGGAGTAGGCCAGGTGGGTAGGAGACAAAGATAAGAGACAAAGATAGGAACGAGAAGCTCAGGGCCAAAGGATGTAGGGCCTCATGACTTTCAATTACACAAGAATCTTACCATAGACAACTTAGACAATGCAGATCAAGGAAAAGATTGAAGAGTGCCTAGTCACCTGTAATCCCAACACCTGGAGAAGACTGATCAATGATCTTTGGGTGCATGTCCTTTCAAACACTTTTATTTCATATCCAATTATATAAATATATAAATATGCATTTACAGGAGTAGGATCATATAATACATCCATGAAATTGGCTTTTAAATTTTGTATTTATTACTGAAAATATCATAAACATCTTTCTATGTCAGTACACTTAAATATACAGTGTCTGGGACATAGACACTCAACAAATTTGTACAAGAAAGGAAGGAAGAAGGAAGGGAGAGGGGAAAGACAAAGGAAAGAAGAAGGAAAGAAGGAGGGAAGAGAAGGAGGGATGGACGGAGGGAAGGAGGGAGGGAGGGAGGGAGGGAAGGAAGGAAGGAAGGAAGAAGGAAGGAAGGAAGGAAGGAAGGAAGGAAGGAAGGAAGGAAGGAAGGAAGGAAGGAAGGAGAGAGGGGAAGGAAGGAAGGGGAGGGAAGGAAGGGAAGGAAGGAGGTAAAGAAGGAGGAAGGAAGGAGAAGAAGGAAGAAGGATTACAGGAAGGAAGGACAGGAGAGCAGGGGAAGGAAGGAAGGACGAGAGGAAGGAAGGAAGGACAGGAAGGAAGGAAGGGAAGACGCGAAGGAGGAAGACGAAGGAGGCAGGACGAGGAATGGACACGGGGTGTAGAGGGGAAGGAAGGAAGGTGAGGGAGGTGCGGGAGGGGGGGACGGAAGAGATGGAGGGAAGCAAGAGGAAGAATGGGCAGGTGCTGGAGGACGACAGGAAAGGATGATGAAAGGAAGGAAGGCGAAAGGAGAGGGGAAGAAGGGAAGGAAGAAAGAAAGAAATTATTCTTAATTGTCATGTAGCTTTCTAGTGCCTGAACATAGCTTCATTTCTTAACCAATCGCCTATTGTTGGCATCAAGGTCATTTCCAGTTTTTCCTGCCATCAGCAACACCACAGTGATCATCTTTGTCTTCACATCTCCATGCGCTTCTCCAATTACATCCTCAGAATTAACATCCTAAAGTGGAATTTCTGGGTAAAATCATTTGCACATTTTTAGGGAACTTGCCTCTCCAGAAAGATTTATCAATGTGGCCTCACATCAGTAATGTTCAAGGGTGCTGGGTTGCCCTCACTGATATGAGTAAAATGTTTTCTTAAAAGACAGAGAGGGCTGGGCACAGTGGCTCATGCCTATAATTCCAACACTTTGGGAGGCCAAGTTGGGTGGATAACTTGAGGCCAGAAGTTCAAGACAAGCCTGGCCAACACAGTGAAACCCCGTCACTACTAAACATAGAAAAAATTAGCTGGGTGTGGTGGCACATGGCTATAATCCCAGCTACTCAGGAGGCTGAGGCATGAGAATAGCTTGAGCCCAGGAGGCAGAGGTTGCAGTGAGCCGAGATTGCACCACTGCACTCCAGCCTGGATGACAGAGCAAGACTCTAGCTCAAAAAATAAATAAATAAATAAAATTAAAATAAAAGACAAGGAGAGAAAAAAATAAAAGCAGAGGCATCCAGGATCAGGTTCCTGAGCATCGCTGCATTTCTGTTGATAAAACATCACCTTACTTCGCTGCAGCACATAAGCATCTGTTTCTGCCTAGAAATTGAGAAACTTCCTCTGCTGGCCCTCCCTGCATCTTGGGACATTTCTAAAGTGAACCATCTTAGACTTCAAGAAACGAGACCAGCTGACGGGGAAACAATCTTTTCCATTTCTAGTGTTGGTGTTACTGAAATAACTGCCCCAGATGAGATGCACCCCTTTCTCTCTGCAAAATTAAGAGGTGCAAAAAGATTCCTGGTGCTGACTGCCAACCCCTTTCATAAGCCACTGGTTTTAATATTGGTTTGGCAGCTCCGATAATGATTTTTTTTTTTAAAGCACAGGGCTTCCAGGCCAACTTCAGAATGTGGCCATGAACCCAGCTATGAACCCAGCTATGAACTCGGCCATGAACCTGGCCTGAGCTATGACTGTTTACAGCACTTCACACGTCCCTGCCATCTTTTAACCAAGGCCCCTTTCCACAGTTACTCCTTTTGTCTTTCTCCTTCAAGAAAAAGCTCAAGGTTTTCAAATTATAGAGAAAACAAGCGAAGATGAGACAGGCCCCATCTACAACTCTATGGGGTTTCCTAATACTAATAACAATGCAGCTCGGTTAACGTACCCTCAAATCTTTCCACTTAGGAGAAATACTATTGCTCCCAGTTTGGAGATGAGGAAACTCAGGCCTGGAGTGGAGTGTTAGCTTTGCCCTCTCATCACATTGTGGTCAGCAGCAGCATTGGAACTGGAGTCAGGATTTCTGCTCAGTGTTCTGTGAATGTGTCTTCTCTCCCATAAGCCTCTGTTTCGGACATCTCCCTAATCAGGCTCCTTTCTTTTCAGCACCAGAGAGTTGGGAATGCAGAGAGCTGATACATGAAAAACTACCCTTGCTGGCCGGGTGCGGTGGCTCACACTTGTAATCCCAACACTTTGGGAGGCCAAGGTAGGTGGATTACCTGAGGTCAGGAGTTCAAGACCAGCCTGGCCAACATGATGAAACCCCATCTCTAGTAAAAATACAAAACTTAGCTGGGTATGGTGGCACACACCTGTAATCCCAGCTACTTGTGAGGCTGAAGCAGGAGAATCGCTTAAACCCAGGAGGCGAAGGTTGCAGTGAGCCGAGATTATACCACTGTACTCCAGCCTGGGCGACAGAGCAAGACTCCATCTCAAAAACACAAACAAACAGAAAACTACACTTGCCAGGGACATGCTTAGAAAAGCCAAAAGTGGGCAGACAAAATGGAAGGAAAACTCTCTCCTGCCATTTCACCAACCCAATGAGCTGTCCTGAGGCAAGGCTCTTCCTTCCCCTTTTGAAATGGGTGTTGAAGGTCATGGCTCCATCTTTGCCTCAGGCCCAGCAGACAGGAGTGTGTGCTGGGTGAGATGTGCCCATTCCAGCTCCAGGAGGAGACACAAGCAGTGCCCCAGGCTTCCCAGCCCAGCACTGCTCTGAGGTTCCCGCTGAATCTGGAGACAGGGAGACCTCAGAGATCTGGCATAAAAGGGAAGCAAAGCTTGGAGAAGCATCCTGATTTCTTTGGGGTAGGGATGGGTCTTTTAAATCTTAAGTCTTCACCCGGGGGCCCATGGGATGCTGGGGAGAAGTTGGGGTAGGAGACACAGGCTCAGGGATGTGAAATACACACAGCTGGAGCTGATGGAAATGCCTAAGCACTCGGACTAAATAAAAGCAACCTCCTCCTTCCTGCATTAGAAAAAGGAGAAGAGAAAATGAAAGGAAGAAGAAAAAAAGAAAAGAGAAAAGGAAACGACACACAAAAGGCTGCATCCTCAGGCAGGTTCATAAAAGGAGCCCTTCAGACCCTGAGGCCCTTTCGTCTCAGTTATTTTTCGGAGGTTCTGTTGACCCTGTTTCCATTGGCTCAATCTGCCAATGCATTTACCTAATGTTTATTATCTATACCTGAAAGGCGAGTTGCAGCAGCCCCAGAACAGAACTTAGGCCTCTGTTACTCAATGCACCCGCAGCAAACTTGGCCCGGAAGAGGCCGGGCTGCCTGTTGATCCAACTCCTCCCTTCCCAGGCCCCAGCCCTTGCTTCCCCCTCCACACAGCCAGTCAACCATTAAAAAATTATGCACTCGGCCAGGAGCGGTGGCTCCTGCCTGTAATCCCAGCACTTTGGGAGACTAAAGTGGGATCATCACTTGAGCCCGGGAATTCGAGACCAGTCTAGGCAACATGGTGAGACCCCCGTCTCTACAAAAAAGAAAAAACAAATTAGCTAGGCATGGTGGCACATGCTTGTAGCCCTAGCTACTCAGGAGGCTGAGGCAGGAAGATCCTTTGAGCCCACAAGTTCGAGGCAGCAGTGATTTATGATCACGCCACTGCACTCCAGCCTGGGTGACAGAGTAAGACCCTGTATCTAAAAAAAAAAAAAAAAAAAAAAAAAATGCACTTCAGCAAACAAGCAAAATGTCACCCATGGCTCACACAGTGAAGAACCCAGAGAGAAGAATCCAGGTGAGTCTCTCTTTACCTAGACCAAAGGAGGGCCTGCATGTGCAGTAAAATTTGTCAAAAAAACAATGTCAGAAGCTCCGATGTATTTGCCATCTTTCTTTCTTTTTTTTTTTTTTTTTGTTTTGTTTTTTGAGACGGAGTCTCCCTCTGTTGCCCAGGCTGGAGTGCGGTGGCTAGATCTCGACTCACTACAAGCTCCACCTCCCGGGTTCACGCCATTCTCCTGCCTTAACCTCCCAAGTAGCTGGGACTACAGGCATGTGTCACCACACCCAGCTAATTTTTTATATTTTTAGTAGAGACGGGGTTTCACCGTGTTAGCCAGGATGGTCTCAATCTTCTGACTTCATGATCTGCCCGCCTTGGCCTCCCAAAGTGCTGGGATTACAGACATGAGCCACCGCGCCCGGCCTTTTTTTTCTGGAGAAGGAGCTTCACTCTTGTTGCCCAGGCTGGAGTGCAATGGCGTGATCTTGGCTCACTGCAACCTCCACAGATAATTCTCCTGCCTCAGCCTCCCAAGTAGCTGGGATTCCAGGCGTGCACCACCACGCCCGGCTAATTTTGTGCTTTTAGTAGAGACAGGATTTCTCCATGTTAGTCAGGCTGGTCTCGATCCCCTGACCTCAGGTGATCCACTCACCTCGGCCTCCCAAAGTGCTGGGATTACAGCCTTGAGCCACCACACCCAGCACCACCTTTCTAGGAGCTGTGCTGTATGTTGGGTCTCGGATTTGAGGAACCTGACAGCTATAGGAAGGATGATCTGGCCTTGGCCAGGTGCCGTGACCTTGATGTTAGTCTCCTTCTACAGATGAAGAAACTGTAAAGTTAAGTAACTGACCACATTTCCCAACAAACAAGTGGCAGAGCCAGACATGTAAGCTAGGCAGTCCTAGACCACAGCCTGCGTTCTAGAGCTGTGTGATCCAGTAGTGTAGCCACCGGCCACGCAGGGCTGCTGAACACTTGCAATGTGGCTGGTTAGTATTGAAATATACTGTAAGTATAAAATACATACTGGATTTTCAAGCCTTAGTACATTAAGAGAAAATAGTATCATTTTTACATTTTTATCCATATATTTTATATTTTTATACTGGTTTTATATTTTTATATTAGTCACATGTTGAAATAATATTTTTGTTCTATTGGGTGAAATAAAACATGTTAAAAAGAATATCAAGTGTTTCTTTTTACCTTTTTTAAAAATGTGGCTACTAGAAAGTTTAAAACTGCATCTATGGCTCACATATTTCTATTGGACCGTGCAAATGGAGACTGTTGCTACTCACAGGATGGACCAGCACCACACTGGCATCCCCTGGGAGCTTTTGACAAATGCAGGCTTGCCAGCTCCACCCCGTATCTACTTAAGGCAGAATTTGCTTTAAAAAATAATATTATTATTAGAGATGGGCTCTCACTTTGTTGCCCAAGCTGGTCTTGAACTCCTGGGCTCAAGCAATCCTCCCACTTCAGTCTTTCAAAGTGCTATGATTACAGGCATCAGCCACTGTGCCCAGCCCAGAATTTGCATTTTAACAAGATCTCCAGGAGAGTCATGTGCACATCAGTGTGAGAATCATGAAAGTCCATGGTTTTACCAGGTGGTTTCCATGGACTTGTAGTATCTGTGTAATAGGAGGTTGTATATATACATATACATATATATGTATACACACACGTTTTGTTTTGTTTTGTTGTTGTTGTTTTTGAGATACAGTCTTACTCTGTCGCCCAGGCTGGAGTGCAGTGGCCGGATCTCAGCTCACTGCAACCTCCGCCTCCTGGGTTCAAGCGATTCTCACACCTCAGCCTCCCGAGTAGCTCGGACTACAGTCCCACGCCACCACACCAGGCTTATTTATTTTTGTATTTTTAGTAGACACAGGTTTTCGCCATGTTATCCAGGCTGCTCTCAAACTCCTAGCCTCAAGTGATCCTCCTGCCTCAGCCTCCTAAAGTGCTGGGATTACAGGCATGAGTCACCACACCTGGCTGGTTTTATATATTTTTAAAGGGGAAAGAGGATATTATAGGAAGTCATAATTAAATAGGTTAGAGCTCAAATTGGCAAAATCAAACAGGGTCCTTTTCTGTAGGACACCGCAGGGCCTCTGATGTGTTGATGTGCCTTGTGAATTCTCAAGAGGAGTACATGGGCTGCCGGGCCCCTCAGGTCCATGGCCAACTGATTATGTGAGCTTGAGCTAGTTACCACCCCTGTCTGTGTCTTCATTTCCTCATCTATAAAATTGGGGTCACAATGTTATTGACATTCTCTTAACCAACCTCCTTTTGATCTGCTCACCAGATTTCCCTCCACGGATTACACCTGACCGTTAAACAACATGGGTTTGAACTGCACGAGGCTGCTCGTATTTTCTTCTGCCTCTGCCACCCCTGAGACAGCAAGACCAATCCTTCCTCCTCCTCCTCCTCCTCCTCAGCCTACTCAAAGACCATGAGACTGAAGACCTATACAATGATCCACTTTCATTTAATGAATCGTACATATATTTTCTCTTCCTTATAGTTTTCTTAATAACATTTTCTTTTCTCTAGCTTTACTGTAAGAATAAATAATATAATTTTATATTATTGTAAGAATATAGTATATAATACATATATAATATAGCATATAATACAGACATAATACAGTATATTATATATATGTAATTTTTTTTTTTTTTTTTTTGAGACGGAGTCTCGCTCTGTCACCCAGGCTGGAGTGCAGTGGCCGGATCTCGGCTCACTGCAAGCTCCGCCTCCCAGGTTTACGCCATTCTCCTGCCTCAGCCTCCCGAGTAGCTGGGACTACAGGCACCCGCCACCTTGCCTGGCTAGTTTTTTTGCATTTTTTATAGAGACAGGGTTTCACCATGTTAGCCAGGATGGTCTCGATCTCCTGACCTCGTGATCCGCCCGTCTCGGCCTCCCAAAGTGCTGGGATTACAGGCTTGAGCCACCACGCCTGGCCTATATGTAAAATTCTTAAAAGATGAGTTCATTGACTATGTCATTGGTAAGGCTTCCAGTCAATAGTAGGCTGTTAGCAGTTAAGTTTTGTTGGGGGCAAAAGTTACATGCAAATTTTTTACTGTGCAAGAAGGGTGGGTTGAGGGAGTACCCCAACCTGCCGCATTGTTCAAGGATCAACTCTGTGTCGATAGTTACTAACACCTCCGGGGATACTTGAGCTGGGAGACTCATTCAAACCAACCCCTACCAGCAGTTACTTGTCTTTGTTCCTAAACCTGTTGATGCCAGTTGTATTCATAAATGTCATGTAATTTAATTATATATCATATAAAAATTAGTAAAAAATGAGATGAGTTGAAAATGGGATAGGCCGGGCGCGGTGGCTCAAGCCTGTAATCCCAGCACTTTGGGAGGCCGAGACGGGCGGATCACGAGGTCAGGAGATCGAGACCATCCAGGCTAACACGGTGAAACCCCGTCTCTACCAAAAAATACAAAAAACTAGCCAGGCAAGGTGGCAGGCGCCTGTAGTCCCAGCTACTCGGGAGGCTGAGGCAGGAGAATGGCGTAAACCCGGAAGGCGGAGCTTGCAGTGAGCTGAGATCTGGCCACTGCACTCCAGCCTGGGCGACAGAGCGAGACTCCGTCTCAAAAAAAAAAAAAAAAAAAAAAGAAAATGGGATAATAAGTTGAACACCTTGAAAACAATGCCCTTTCTGTGTATCAGGCTCTAGTGCTAAATATGTGTGTCCCGTCTCATTTGACCCTCACCACAACCCAGTAAAGTAGCTATTATTGTCCCCTTTTTGACAATAAGGAAACTGAGGCACAGAGAGGCAAGGCAACTTGCTCAGAGTCACACAGCTCCTAAGTAGGAAGGCCAGGATTGGAACCCAGGGAGTCTAACTCCTGGCCATTCTCTCATAACCCCTATACTCCTACCTCCAATCCAATGAGTAGTAATTCTTTGCTGCCAGAGTTACTACTGAGGTTCTTTCAAACTTCTGGACTCTTGAACAAGGTAGAGTGGGAAGAACCAGCTTCTAGCCCCAGCCCTTCCCAACTAGGCAAGGTACTGTCCCTGCTGGGTGGCAAGCTCTCCATCCATTCAATGAGGAGTTAGATCAAGGCTTTGCAAAAGCTTCTGCAACATCCTAGAAGATTCCAGAGAGGGAGGGAAAGGGCTCCTACCCCTACTTCACACCCCACATACACTCTTCATCCCTACTTTGTCTATTTTAGATACTGCATTACAATTTCGTTTGTTTGAAGGAAAATAACGTTTGAAAGCCACTACATGAGAAAGTGTCTTTGAGCTTCTCTTGCCTGCATAGTGAGTGAAGAGAAGCGGGGAAAGCGGTGTTTAAAGATGGTGCCAAAAGGGAGGAAGCTTGGATCTGTTTCCGGATCATCCCATCCACATCAGATGCCAAGTGAGGGTTTGATCTGAGCAATGAGAAGACAGAGGGTTGTTCAATCAGGAGGTCCAGAAGAGAGGAACCAAGAGAGTGGCACCAGGACAGAGGGATCAGAGCATCCTACAGGCAGAGCTGGAAGAGTGGAAGCCAGAGCTCTGTACTGTGCTGCAGGCCACTGAATCCTCAGCCCCCAACAGGCCAGCTCTCCTTCCCTGCCCATCATCCCATCATACAGATGATAAAACTGAGCCCCAAAGAAGGCACATGGCTTCCCAGGGTCGCTCATTCTTTCATGCATCCATTCAGCATATATTCCCAGAACACCAGCCAGGTTCTCAGAAGTTAAGAGAGTCCCTTCTGTATTTAGAGGCTCCTGGGAATATTCACAGATGAAGAAAGGTCAAAATGGGACATAAAAACCAGAGTGCAGCGGGTGCAGGGGCTCACACTTGTAATCCCAGCACTTTGGGAGGCTGAGGCAGGCCAAAATTTATTGCAAGCTTTCTGAGACAACGTGCTTGGGTGTATGTGAGGCCAGAAGTTCGAGACCAGCCTGGCCAACACGGCAAAACCCTGTCTCTACTAAAGATACAAAAATTAGCCGGACTTGGTGGCGGGCACCTGTAAGCCCAGCTACTTGGGAGGCTAAGGCAGGAGAATTGCTTGAACCCAGGAAGCAGAGGTTGCTGTGAGCTGAGATTGTGCCACTGCACTCCAGCCTGAGCAACAGAGTAAGACTCCATCTCAAACAACAACAACAACAACAACAATAATAATAATAATTAAAAGATTTATGAAAAAAATCAAAGGATGTTTATGTATCACTCTCTATACGGGATGCGCTCCCAGTATGGAACATACGTTTGGAGTATTGTGACAAATGTCACCTCTTTTCTCTGCTTTTGTGTGGATGTGTGGATTGTGTGGATGTGTGACTATTTGGAGATAACCTCAAATGTCTCCATTTGAGACTCTTCATGAACATGAGGTCAAGAATAAATAGTCCTAAAGGCATCTACTGTAAGCCAAACCTCACTGAATGTTGGAAACAAGAATCTTTTCCTCTGTGGCTGGCTCCCACATCAACTGGGGACACTCATGGGTACCCAGAGGCAGAGACAATGCAGACTGCTCAGCATGTGATAGGGAAACCTGGGAAGCTAGGGAAGCCCAGAGAGGAGGAACTGCAAACCAGAAGGAGCAGCAACTCCCAGCCCAGAGAGCTGTTCCCCCGACAACCCGCCAGGCCTCGGGAGCTGATTCTGCTAGACCTGTTCTCTCGCTGCCCAGGATGGACTGCAAGCTCAGGGCGTCCTGTGGCTTGAAGGACTCAGGGAAGAGACCTCTGGGGAAGCCAGCCCTGGCAATTTTGCAGCCCAGTGACTCAGCAGCCATCTTGCCAAGACACAGGCTTCCTCCCTAAGAGCTGAGACCCCCGTGCACCCCAGCATACCCCACGTCAACAGAGTCAGAACATGTTAGAGCGGAGTTTTGCTCCCCAGTGCCTCTTGTCTCAGCAAAGCCAACTAATTCAGATTTAACCTTCCTCTTAATAGGCCGTGTTGCTGAGCCCTCTAATTAATGCCACATGTTTCCCTCAGCTGTCATCCTGAATAAATGTTTACAAAGCTATTAACGTACTGTATTTGTAAACCGGGACCACTCAGCTTTGGGGAGTCATGTGGTACGCATTTTCTCCTCAAAGATGGAAAAGACTTAGTAATAATAAATACATTGTTTTGCAGGGATGGGAGCAAGGCGTTGCCTGAAGAAAAAAAAAAAAATTATTGTGAGCTTCCTGAGACAGCGTGGCTGTGTGTACGTGAGGAATCAGAGCTCTTCCCGAGTTCAGAGGATTGCCAGGGGCTGGATTTGGCCCAGGTGGGGGTGAGTAGGAGAACTCCAGGGGCAGAAAAAAGCAACATGCTAGTTTGAGATCTGAAGACCCAGGCTCTGATTCCAGCCTCCTTGGTCTCCAGCTCTGTAGCACTGAGCAAGCCAGTTTTCTTCTTAGGAACTCAGTTTTTCCATCTGTAAAATGGGAAGTTGAGATTTACAAGCGTTTTCTGTGTTTGATCCAGAATTCGAGTCTGATTCCTTCTCTGCTTCAACTTCTACACAAGCCCTAGAGTGGGTTTTGTGTAAATTCTTCAAAGGTACCCGTGCCCCTAAAGAGGAACTCCTGATGTCTGGACACGAAATCCCAGACCTGACGTAATCTGCTCCACTGGCCTGTCCAAACCGAGGTCTGATTATTCCTGCCTTCTATTCTAGCCAGGCTCAACTGATTGTCAATTTCCTAAAAGGAGCCCAACTCACTCTCACTTCTAAGCCTTTGCCTATGCTGGGTTTCCTACCAGGAGCACCTCTTCCCTTCTGTCTGGCCTATTTCTACTCACTATTCATGGCTCAACTTCTAGATCACTTTTCTAGGAAGCCTTCCTTGACTCTCAGTTCTGGATGAGATTCCTGTGCCCACAAATGCATCCACAGCACCGCGAACATCTCCTTTCTTAGGACCATTTTGTAGTGGCTTATTTATATATCCGCCCACTAGAGTGTGGGCTCAAAAGGAGCAGGGACGATGGCTATTCGACTAAATGCTGTGTCCCAGATGCCTCACAAATGGGAAATACTTTCAATTAATGTTGCTGGGAACACATGAAGTGACAGGTGATAGGTGACAAAGAACAATGTGGGGGCCTTTCTAAATACTTTGTAGCTCTAGGAATTTTGGCCCATTAACATGCCAACCTGCAGTGCCCTTCCTGTTTCTCTCAGTAGTACCAATAAGGGGCTCAGAGGCTGGGTGTGGTGACTCACACCTGTAATCCCAGCGTTTTGGGAGGGCGAGGCGAGCAGATCACCTAAGGTCAGGAGTTCGAGACCAACCTGGCCAACATGGCAAAACCCCATCTCTACTAAAAATACAAAAACTAGCCAGGTGTGGTGGTGGATGCCTATAATCCTCACTACTTAGGAGGCTGAGGCAGGAGGATCATTTGAACCCAGGAGGCAGAAGTTGCAGTGAGCTGAGATCACGCCATTGCACTCCAACCTAGGCAACAGAGGGAGACTCCCTCTCAAAACACACACAAAAAAAAAAACAAAAAGAAAATAAGGGGCTTAGAGAGGTTAAGTGACTTGCCTATTATTATACAATTAGTCTGGGACAAAAACTGGGATTTGAACCTAGGACTGTTAGTCTCTCAAGGCACACTCTTTATTATTATTATTATTATTATTATTATTATTATTATTATTATACTTTAAGTTCTAGGGTACATGTGTACAACATGCAGGTTTGTTACATATATATACATGTGCCGTGTTGGTGTGCTGCACCCATCAACTCATCATTTACATTAGGTGTATCTCCTAATGCTATCCCTCCCCCTACCTCACCACAGGCCCCAGTGTGTGATGTTCCCCACCCTGTGTCCAAGTGTTCTCATTGTTCAAGTCCCACCTATGAGTGAGAACATGTGGTGTTCGGTTTTCTGTCCTTGGGATGGTTTGCTCAGAATGATGGTTTCCAGCTTCTTCCGTGTCCCTACAAAGGACATGAACTCATCCTTTTTTATGGCTTCATAGTATTCCATGGTGTATATGTGCCACATTTTCTTAATCCAGTCTATCATTGATTGACATTTGGGTTGGTTCTAAGTCTTTGCTATTATGAATAGTGCTGCAACAAACATATGTGTGTATGTGTCTCTATAGCAGCATGATTTATAATCCCTTGGGTATATACTCAGTAACGAGATGGCTGGGTCAAATGGTATTTCTAGTTCTAGATCCTTGAGGAATCACTACACTGTCTTCCACAATGGTTGAACTAGTTTACAGTCCCACCAACAGAAAGCACAGACTCTTAACCAGTGGTAATATCCAACCACCTAACAGTGCCACCAGCAGCGGGGCCACCACCACTCTCGCCCCTCCCCCGAAGTCTATGCCCTGATACCTCACACTTGCTGATGTAAATGGCTTTAGCACTGTACTCCAGCTTTTCTCATGCGTTTGTCATCATGGTTACCTAGAATGTGCTAGTCAAGATTCTCTGGGTGTAAGTGACAGAAAGACAATTCTAACTAAAACTAATCAAACATAGAGATGGGGAGGAATAGCAACTCTTTTGTCAAGTCACAGAAGAGGCAGAGGTCAAACTGGCCTTAGGGATGCCTATAACCATGTCTCAGACCCAGCCAGTCCCTGTCTCTTGTTTCTGTCATCCCCACTTCTCCTTTTGGGTTCCTTTAATTCCCTCAGGCCAGAAGCCATCAGGAAGCCAGAATGGAGGCTACACCTGCACAAACAACAGCAAGGACAACACTCTTCTCCACCGAGGCCCTTAGAAAAATCCTAGGGAAGCAATTTGATTGGTCAAGACTGAGTCATGTGCTCAGGCCTGGACCAATCACTGTGGTCAGAGGTGGAATGCTGTGATTGGCCATTCCTGTGGAAGCTCCACAGTTAGAAAAGAAGCAGTTTCCAAAAGGAAGTGGATAAAGATGTTTCTAAAGAAACAGTCCTGTCTATGGCAGAGGATAGATAATGTCCTTTATCTTTAAAGTCCCAGTTCCTTCCTACAGGGCTATATTATGGGAATCTTCATGAAGTTGAAGTTTTACTTATTTACTTGTTTCAGCTCAATGCTTGGAGAGAAAGACAAAACAAGACAAAGCCAAAAGCCGGCACTGGGGAAACAAAACACCAGTTGTTCCTGATGCAGCCTCTCATCCTCCTGGAGTTCACCTTTTGATGGAGAGGATAGGCAAGTTAACACACAAGCAAAGTCCGGTGGGTAACTGCTCCCACAGAGGAAGGCAAAGAGGGATTCATTGCCAGCTGAGCTTTGCAGAGTGTTTTTTGAATGGAGAGGAGGCACCTGTAATCCCAGCACTTTGGGAGGCCAAGGCAGAAGGATCACTTGAGGCCGGAAGTTCAAGACCATCCTAGGCAACATAGTGAGACCTCGTCTCTACAAAAAATGAGGTGGAAGGGTTGCTTGAGCCCAGGAGGTCAAGGCTGCCGTGAGCCATGATGGCACCACTGCACTCCAGCGTGATGACAGAGCAAGACCTTGACTCAAAAAATAAAAATATAAAGGTTATGAATGAAGAGGAGAAAGAAAAGCCAGGGTTGTAAAATGGAGAAATGAAACACAGAACTGTTACATCAATAATGCCCAAGACTGCACCTGGCGCCTATTAGATGCTCAATAATATTTTGTTGAAGGAGTAAGTTACTGAATGAGAGTAACTTGTCACAGTTAAGGAAAGGAAAGTGTCCCTGCTTGATTACAGGGCTTGAGAGTTGGGGCAGCAAGAATTTGAATCTCAATTGCAGCATCTACAAGTTGTGCAAATTGGGCAAGTCACTTCAGCCATCAGAACCTCAGTTTCAGCCCTTATAAATGGAAAATAACATACCTACCTCCTACTGTTCAGGATCGGATTCAATAAGCTCTCCAAAGTGCTTGGGCTGGTGCTGAGACACCACGGCGTTCCGGTCTGTGGCAGAGGATAGATGACGTTCTTTATTTTAAAAGTCCCACTTCCTTCCTCTGGGGCTACATAGCTTGAATCCTCATTAAATAGACGTTTTACTTATTTGTTTCAGCTCAAATGCTTGGAGAGCAAGACAAAACAAGACACAGAAAAAAAAAAAAAAAATCAAGACAAAGTTTTTGTAAGAGCTAATGTCCCTTACAAGAAAACATAGCTTTCCTGCAGAACCTCTCCATGGTGAATTGAAAACGGCTTTAACTGGTTTCATTCCAAGCAGCAGAAACAATTGTTGCCGACCTCACAGCTTTTCTGCGGGAGAGGAACCCCTGCAAAGGGTATTTCAGCTTGCCTGTCTCTATTTAAAAGTGGGTGTGAAATACCAACCCAGTTGAAATAGCAATGGTTCTAAACTCGCTGCTGATGTCCTAGAATGCAAAACCCAAGGAACATAGTCCCCTGGCTCTGCTCTAAGCACTACATATGCTCTGTATTTTGACCCTGTAAAGCCAGAAGCCCGGAGTTTTCCACAGATATTGGCAGCCACCTGAAGGTAACAAGACAGCCAGGCCAGAAAGGATGTTAAAACTATTTTGAGGGTTCTATAAATCTACATTAACGTTTTTCTTTTTTTGGATCCGCCCTTTCTCTCTCGCCTCTCCTAGCCCCTTCTCTTCTTCCAATTCTCTTGCTCCTTCCCTCTTCCATGACAATGGAAGGAAACTATTTATCCCAGCCTATAAGTATTAACTACAGAGAACTCATCACCAAACAGGCACATAGATAAGGGCAGTGCCCTCACTTCTACTTTAGAAAAGAGTATCCCTCTCTTCTATTCCTCCTGGTGCCTCCATAAAAACTGCCTCTTAGGTATAACTCTTGGCTCTCCTGGGTTCAGAATTCCTGTGCCAGAAGTTTAGCAAGACCATATTTGCTTTCAGCTGCATGAAGAGTCCACAGCTCACATACAGCCTTGCTTTTCTTTTTTTTTTTTTTTTTTTTTTTTTTCCCAGATGAAGTCTCATGTTGTCACCCAGGCCCCGGTGCAGTGGCACAATCTCAGCTCACTGTAACCCCCGCCTTCCAGATTCAAGCAATTCTCCTGCCTCAGCCTCCTGAGTAAACTCATATTACAAGCGCCCGCCACCACCAGCTAATTTTTGTATTTTTAGTAGAGACGGAGTTTCACCATGTTGCCTGGACTGGTCTCAAACATCTGACCTCAGGTGATCCACCCACCCCATCCTCCTAAGGTGCTGGGATTACAGACGTGAGGCATCCCGCCTGGTCAGCGTCCAGTCTTTCGATTCCTGGCCACCTCTTGAGTGTCTAGATCCCCCACTTTCTCTGGTCCAGGATCCTGGGCTGAGCAGGCTGATCGGTTTTATTTAAAACGGTGCTTCCCAAAGCCAGTCAGTGATGGCTTCGTGGGTGTGGGACCTGCACAGTTGGACGGGGCCCTGCCTACAGAAGAGCCCACCACATAGCTAAATGCTCTGCTGTTGCTGTCTTAAAATTCTTAATAATTTTCGACCAAAAAGCCCCACATTTTCATTTTGCACTGGGCCTGCAAATGATGTTGCTGGAAATGCATAACCATGCACTGTACAGGAGATAATTTTAGCTGCTCCACAGACCAACCTTTTCTTAATTCAACTGGCTACATGTGTACATTGCTGTATGTGTTAGAATTGGCATGGACTCCGTGATCACACTCTCCTTTTGCAGCTCTTATGACTGAGGAAGAGGAAAAATCTACTTATGGGAAAAAGTGAGTCCACTTAAAAAAAAAAGAGAGATATATTAACTACAGATCCTACCAAATTGTGGCAAAAGAAAAAGTGAGAGAAGTAAATAAATTTGAGAATTGTTGAACTTAAAGGACCTCTACCAAATCACTAACTACAAAATATCACTAGCCCCACAACACTATTACTCACCTGCTAGCTAGAGTTCCTGGAGTTCTTGTATTGTGGCTTATCAGAATGTACTCTAATTCACCATGTGCCTTTGGACAAGTCTCTCTGCCCATCCCCCTCCCCACCCCGCATCTCAGTGTGCCCATCTGTAAAACGGGCCAGTTCTTTCATCTTAAAAATCTTGGATTCCCTTGAGTTAAACCAACGGTTTGTAAATGCTGGTCCCCATACTGACTGCATCTGAGCCACTGGAGGAGGTCATTAGAAATGCTCATCACCAGGCCTCAGTCTGGGGGCTTCAGTAGGTTTGAGGTTAAATTTTGGAATATTTTAAACTGACCTTCTCAGCACTTTCGATCGGCAGTCAGTTTGGAGAGCTTCTAAGTGAAAATATTAAAAATCACCCATTCATCATTCAGCAAGCACTTGCTGAACAATCCCTGTGGGTCTTCCACAGTGCAGAGTAACGGAGAATTAGACCATCTCTACCTACCAATGCCCTGCACTGTCTGGTTGCAGGAAGAACTTGAACAACAAAGCAATCATGTCTACTTCCTGTGTACCAGCTACAAAGAGTTGCATGTATATTAACTGTGGCACACTGGATCTTTCCAAAAACAGTCACAGCAATATTGCCAGTTCCATAATGTTGCCAGTCCATCAAGCAATGGAGTCTACTTCCACTCTCCTTGAAACTGAGTAGAATTTTGTGACTTCCTCGATGAGCAGAAAGAGTAAAAGTGACTCTCTGTGACCTCCAGGAGAAGTCATAAAAGGCCATATTTCTTCCACCTGGCTTTCTTCTCACTTCTCTCAGGATGCTTACCAATGGAACCTAGCCATCGTCTTGTAAGGAAGCCAAGTAGCTATATGGAGATGCCATGTGTAGGTGTCACAGCCATCTGATCCAACTGAGGCTTCACCAATCTCCAAACATAAGAGCAAGCAAGCTCCAACTCCATGCCTGTAGCACTATAGGTGCCCCTCAGAGCTCACCAGCCCCTACTTTGTTTTCCCTCTCATCTCCTCACTTCCATGCAGCCTTTCTCTACCCTGTGACACACGGGAACCCAAGCATTATTCAGAGCCCTTTGCACTTCTTCGACCAACAGCCTCGTAATACTATTACTGCTGATGGCTTTTCATTCCCAATGCCAAACTTGATTTGGAGTTCACAAGGCTGAGGGTTTCAATCCAGGCTCTGTGGACAGGCTCCGGGAGCCCTAAGTGACTGTAGCTTACAGACAATCCAATTGTTATTGACATTTGTGTCTGATTGTTCATCAAGGAGGAGCTGTCTTGTAGGCCAAATCATTCTATTACCCGGCCCCCCTTTCACCCTCCCCACTAACGACAAAACACATACGCACCATCAGTGGCAGGCCAATCAATCGTAATATCACTCTACATCTATCAGGGTCGCTTTTGTGTGCCTGAGTTTGGGGGCGGCTGGGGGAGGGAAAAAGGGAAATGGGAAGAAAAAGGAATGGATCTAAATGTCTGTGCTTTGAGGGTCTGAAATGGAAGCATCTACTGAAAACAGAAAAGAATCAATTGCATTGCAAAAGATATCCATAAATATCTATGTCTGTATCCATATTTATATCTATATACCCAACTACTTGGGAGGGTAATTCTTAAGAGGCATGTCATTTTTCAGTTCATTCTGCTTGATTGTGTCCCAGGATAATGTCCAGTTTTATCTTAAATGAGACTTGTTTTGGGTTAAGCAAACTTGATCATAATACATCCAATAAGTTGATGAGTTACCCTGCCCCCACAACATAAAGCATCTCTCATTCATATCATAAATCTTTTCCCCATTTTATCTAATTCTATTTTTCCAGAGTCCCCCATTAGCCAGACAACCCATTTTAGTGTTATCTTGAGAAAGCTGAAACCATCAGCCTGCTGCAAGTGTTGGCTGTATCTGACTTCAAGTGCTCTTACAATTCTCATTCATTCCAAGAACAAGTGAAGACCTCAAACCATCAGTCAGACGAAAGCCATTTTGCAAGGAGTGGTGAAAGGTTTGCACTGAACCATCCACACTTTCTCGCACTCTAAACAATAACACAACTTTTTGGAATGGCTGCCACATGGATTGGTCCCTAAGTGGATACAACAATGACCTTGGTCTTCTCAGCAACAGGACTGAGCTAACTCACAAACCCAAGGCTCTTCTTTGCTCAAAAAGAAAAAAGTGGGCACATTAAAGCAACAATGAGTTCTACACACTACTAGAATGGCTAAAATTAAAGACTGACAATCCCAAGTGTGGACAAGGATGTGGAATGATTGAAGCCTTCATACCTTATTGATGGGTGTTAAGGGCTGAATTGTGTCCACACTACATTAGTATATTGTAGTCCTAAACCCCAATACCTGAGAAGGTGACTGTATTTGGAGATAGGGTCTTTAAAGAGGTGATCATGTTGAAATGAGGTCATTAGGATGGATGGACCCTAATCCAATATGCCTAGTGTCCTCAAAAAATAGGATATTGGGATGCAGACATGCACAGAGATAAGGTGATGGGAAGACACTGGAAGAGGCAGCCAGCCACAAACCACAGACAAAGGTCTCAGGAGAAACCAACCCTGCCAATACCTTGATCTCAGACTTCCAGCCTCCAGAATGGTGAGAAAATTAATTTCAGTTGTTTAAGCCACCCAATCTGGGTATTTTATTATGGCAGCCCTAGCAAACCAAAACAGTTGGAGTGCAAAATGGTGCAGCCACTTTAGAAAACAGTTGCCAGTTTTTATAAAGTTAACTATGTACTAACAAATGTAACACAGAAATCTCATTCCTTCTCTTCCATCTCCAGAAGAGATGAAAACATATGTTCATACAAAGACCTAAAAATAAATATTTATAGCATAATTATTTATAATAATCCAAACTATTGAAACAACCCAAATGCCTATCAACTTATGAGTGAATAAACAAATTGTGGTATAAGCATATAGTGGAACACTACACAGTAATGAAAAGAAACAAACCACTGGCACATAGAAAAATATGGAGGAATCTCAAAGTATTCATTGTATTAAGCGAAAGAAGCCAGACACCAAAGACTATATGTAATTTCCATTTATATTACATCCTGGGAAAGCTAAATCTACAAGAACAGCAAACATATCAGTGCAGCCCAGGGGCTGAAGGTGAGAGGAGGGAATTTATTACAGAGAAGCACAAAAGAACATGTTTGGGTAATGGAATTGTTCTATTTCTTGATTGCAGTGATGGATACATGTCAAATTCATCAAACTATATCCTTAAAAGAGTACATTTTATTGTATATGTTTCAGTAAACTTGACTTTTAAAAATAATATTATAATAATGAGCTATCCTTTTTTGTCCAAGGGGTAAATTTTTTTTTTTTTTTTTTGAGACGGAGTCTTGCTCTGCCACCCAGGCTGGAGTGCAGTGGCCAGATCTCAGCTCACTGCAAGCTCCGCCTCCCGGGTTTACGCCATTCTCCTGCCTCAGCCTCCCGAGTAGCTGGGACTACAGGCGCCCGCCTCGTCGCCCGGCTAGTTTTTTGTATTTTTAAGTAGAGACAGGGTTTCACTGTATTAGCCAGGATGGTCTCGATCTCCTGACCTCGTGATCCACCCATCTCGGCCTCCCAAAGTGCTGGGATTACAGGCTTGAGCCACCGCGCCCGGCCCCAGGGGTAAATTTTTTTAAAAATATTAATAACATTCAGTGCCGGACACAGTGGTTTACACCTGTAATCCCAGCACTTTGGGAGGCCGAGGGTAGGAACTGAAGACCAGCCTGGGCATTATGGTGAAACCCTGATTCTACCAAAAATATATACAAAAATTAGCCGGGCATGGTGGTGCATGCCTGTAATCCCAGCTACTCTAGAAGCTGAGACATGAGAACCACTTGAACCCAGGAAGCTGAGGTTGCAGTGAGCTGAGATCACACCACTCCAGCCTGGGTGACAGAGTAAGACTGTTTCTAAAAAAAAAAAAAAAAAAAAAAAAAAAAATCAGTATTGATGAAGATCCAGTCAAACAGGTACTTGTATGCCCCTGAGAAGCACCACTGAGTATTTCTTTTTGTTGTTTGCTTGCTTGTTTGTTTGTTTTATAATTTCAACTCATTTCAGAATCAGGGGGTACATCTGCAAGTTTGTTTCGTGGGTATATTGCTTGATGCTGAAGTTTGGAATGTGGCTGGTCTCATCACCCAGGTACTGGGCATGGGACCCAATTATTAGATGTTTCCATTAGAAACACCTTTCTGGAAAGCAAATTGGTTGTTCTCCATCAAAATGTAAAACGTATTATCTTTTGACTCAGTGTATCTTCCTCTAGGAATCCATCCTGCAAAACGACTTGCATATTTATAATAGGTACAATAGCTGTATTGTTTTTCATGACAAAAATAAGACAGCAACCGTGGAAAGTTATCACAGAAACAAGAGCTCAAAGATACTCACACGACTAATGACTTGAAGGAAGAGGAAGCAGAGGCGAGGACAGAGGGGAGATCTCTGTACATGTTATTCAATATGTTTCGTTACTGTTTAAATCTTTTATAGAGAGAATTAATTCACATGTTGTATAATATTTATTTTTTAACCCTGGGCCCAGAACTCCATTTTAATAAATAATAAAATGCTTCTTACTCCACTGTCCTCTTAAATCATCTCCTTCCCTGTTCTCTCTTTATCGATATATATACTTGTCATCCCAAACTAATTAATTCATTAAGATAGGCCATCCATTTATATTAGCAGATTTTAGGCAAAGAAATTCTTTTAAAAAATATATGCTAGTGTTTACTGGTGCATGATTATCAAAATGATGACAATGACAATATTGAAAGTCATAAGAGTAGAAGAATTCGGCTGACTTCACTTAGGCAGACCTGATGATCAAAAGCGTCTTATGCTTGTGAAGATTTGCTTAGTGTTAGCTCAGTGGCAGGAACAAAATAAGGATGAGAGGAGGATGGAGAAACTGTGGACAATTTATGTCACTGAAGAGGGATTAGAAAACACTTAGGGGAAGAACAGATGGATTGATGTTAGATCCAGGTTTCCTTGACCTTAGAGGGTAAATATAAATCAAATTAACTTCAATTACAGAGAAAAACACCAAGTTCCTTTGGAACGAGGCTATAATCAGGGACTTTGACTTTGCAAATACCTGCTGTGCTTGCAACACTCGTCCACCGGGGCCACCGTAGGAGCATGTGCAACTTGGGCTGAACAAGAGCCTGGGTTTCCTCCAGTTCCCCACACCTGGAGTTGAGCAATAAGATATTCCCTCTGTTGTTGAACTCATCAACCTTGGTGAAGCCAAAGGTTTACTTGAGCTACTTGAATCATTGGAAAGTAGGATGGAAAACGGGTATGTCCTTGAGCTATAGTCTTTTCCTGGGGCCATTTCTCCTCTCCAATGAGAGAATTATATCTCATCTTGGAGATTACTTGAATTTTTCCAGATAAGTGTTCTAGAAGTGATGATCTCATTGAATTATTTCTTAGTGGGTTTTAAGTTGAAAGTGGGAAATCAAATAATGGGGAAAATACCTATTCACTGTGAGAGTTCCTTACCAGCAGGTGTCTCGGTGTCTTTGCCAAACCTTGTGATTTTTTAGCCACCCAATCTAGGGTGGGGGTGAGGAGAGATTCCATTAAATTTGCGGTCAGCAAATTATTCCTGTAAAGGACCAGATAATAAAAAGTTTAGGCTTTGTAAACCTTATGGTCTCTATCATAACTACTCAACTCTGCTGTTGTAGAGCAAAAACAGTAATAGATGACATGTAAATGAGTGGCATGTAAATGACTGTGTTCCAATAAAACTTTATGGGCACCAAAATTCAAATTTCATATAATTTTCATATGTCACAAAATATTATTTTCCCTTTGATTATTTTTTCCAAGTATTTAAAAAGGTAAAAACCCCATAGAGATACATGCACATGTTATGTTCACTGCAACACTATTCACAACAGCAAAAACATGGAATCAATCTAAATGCCCATCAATGATAGGATAAAGAAAATGTGGTACACATACACATGAATACTATGCAGCCATTAAAAAGAATGAGATCGTGTTCTTTGCAGGAACATGGGTGGAGCTGGAGGCCATTATCCTTAGCAGACTGACACAGGAACAGAAAACCAAACTAAGTGGGAGCCAAATAAGAAGAACACAAAGAGGGGAACAGCAGACACTGGGGACTGCCTGCAGGTGGAGGGTGGGAGGAGAGAGAGGATCAGAAAAATAACTATCAGATATTATGCTTAGTATCTGGGTGATGAAATAACCTGTACAACAAACCCCAGTGACATGAATTTACCTGTATAACAAACCTGCAAATGTACTCCTGAACCTTAAACACTTTGTTTGTTTAAAGATAAAAACCATTCTTAGTTCTTGAGCCCTACAAAAAGGCAGTGGACTGAATTTGGCATGCAGGGCCTAGTTTGTCAACAACTGAATTAAATCATCTTCTCATTTACACTTTTTTGTTGCAAATATAATTGTTTTGAAATGTCCCTCTTACTAAAGCAATGTCTTGACAGATAGATTACTAAATAGGCAGATAATTGATGATAGATAGATAGATAGATAGATAGATAGATAGATAGATAGATTTTTTTCTAAAGAAATAGTTGATCATTTGGGATATTAGAACTAAGCCCCTTGCAAGTTATGCTTATTGCAATGCCTGGCATGTAATATAGGTCAGTACGTTTCTCTCAAATAAATGGAGAAAAGATTAAAGGAAAACGAGTTTAGAGTTTTGTTTTCCTTCCTGGAAATGGTTAATTGATTTATTCATAAAAAAATTATTGTACGTTTACCATGCTTGCCAGATAAGGTTATAGCAGAAAAAAAGGCAAGTCCCTACTTTCATGGAACCCAGGTTCCAGGAAGGAAGAGAGACATTAAATAGAATCTATCATGAAGGTGTTTAAAGGACAAGTTGCTGATGGAGTATATAAACTGGGTGATCTAACCCCAGTGACTGGCAAACTCTTTCTTTACAGGGCCAGAGAGTCTTTTTAAGTTTTGTGGTCCATATATTCTCTGTCTCAACTGCTCAACTCTGCCATTAGGGAACATGTAAATAAGTGGGCATAGTTGTGGTTCGATAAAACTTTATTGACAAAAACAGTCAATTGGCCAAATTGGGTTGACAGGAAATAGTTTGTCAACACTCAATTCAAGCCAGTTTGAGAGGTCAGTTAAAATCTTACTGAAGAGGCGTCTTTTAGGATGAGACCTGAAAGATGATGAGAAGTTCATTACGAAGGAAGGAGCAGGGCAGACACAGAAGGTTCCAGGCAAAAGGCACAGCATTTCAAAGATCTAGCTGCGTCTTTAAGGATTTTAAAGAAATCTAAGTATTTTGGAGTAAAACAAGCAAGAAGCGAAGTTATAAAAGACGAGTTGGAGAAGAAGCTGAAGCCAGGGCTTTCTTAATGGTCTGTACTGTATCCTAAGGGCATATAAAGTGTCTGTTTTTAATAAGGAAGTGACATGATTGGACCTGCATTTTTTTCAGTTCATTGTGGCTCTTAGAGTGAAGGGATTAGAGGAGCCAAAAGTAAAGGTGAGACATTCATTATAATGGTGAAAATGAAAAATAAAATCTGATAACATCAGATGTTGGTGAACTGTTCTAATTCACAACTCTTCTGACACCCAATGTGTGTGAATTTTCCTCACACCAACTAAATCTCCACCTCTCCAGACACCAACTAGATGTCCTGCAATTCAAATCAGTTCTGTCAACTAACTACCCAAAATTAGTGTCAGACTCCATGCATTTAAGAGCTCAGTCCTCGAAGACCACCCTCACATCAGATACCAGTCACAACTATTTGGTTCCCAGCTAATCCATCTTGCTGTCCAGCTTGGCTACACATCAGAGCTTGCCAAAACCTCCCACCTCAGGTTCAATATTTTGCTAGGATGGCTTCAGGAGCAACTCAGGATGCAAATGGAAGAGATGGATAGGATGAAGTGTGGGAGGGGATGGGTGCATGGAGCTTCCATGCTGCCTTGGTTTGGCTGTTTCCCAAATTTCATCTTGAATTGTATCTCCCATAAGTCCCATGTGTCACAGGAGGGATGTGATGGGAGGTAGTTGAATGATGGGGGCGGGTCTTTTCCATGCTGTTTTCGTGATAGTGAGTCTCATGAGATCTGATGGTTTTATAAATGGGAGTTCCCCTGCACAAGCCCTCTTGTCCACTGCCATGTAAGACATGCCCTTGCTTCTCCTTTGCCTTCCGCCATGATTGTGAGGCCTCCCCAGCCATATGGAACTGTGAGTTCATTAAACCTCTTTCTTTTATAAATCACCCAGTCTCTGGTACATCTTTATTAGCAGCATGAGAACAAACTAATACACCTGTCATCTCTGGGTGAATCACCCTCCCAGCACCTCCATGTGTTCACCGACATGAATGCTCTCTGAACTCCATGATTTAGAAGGTTTTCATGGAGGTATTGTTGATTAAATCACTGGTCATTGGTGATTAGCCCAATCTCCAGCCCCTCTCCCCTCCTTAGAGGTCAGGGAGTGGAGCTGAAAGTTCCAATCCTTGAATAGTACCTTACCCTCGGTCACCAGCCTCCATTCTGTAGTTATCCAGGTGTCTCTATCTGCCAGTCAGCACATTTGCCTACAAAAACATTCTTCTCACTCTGGAGGCTCCAGCGGGTTTAGGAGCTGTGTGCAGCAACTGGGGTCGAAAATCAAATATTTATTTTTTTGTTGTATCATAGTTGGCAAATAAAAGGACAACCTAGGACATATCACAAGCTTCTGGTGGGAGGATACATTGGTCCAAACATTTTGGAAAATTGTTTAGCACTTTCTGCTACAGCTGAACATATCTCTTTCCTGACAGCAAATACTTCTACTCTCAGGTATACACTTAAGAGAAATGAGAGTGTTGCATTCACCAAACACAAATGTCCATAGTTGCCCTGTTTGAAAAAGCCCAAAACTGGAAACAATTTGAATGCCCAACCGTTGCAGAACAGATAAATAAATCGTGTTATTCCTATGCAGTACATGGTGTCAAATGCAACACTGAGAGTAATCTAATCAGTCCACAGTTACGTGCAGTGACATAGATTAATTTCACAAACATGAGATGTGCTGAAAGAAAGAAACCAGACATGAGAGTACAGTAAGTTCTGCTATGACATCGTACATGTACCTAAAAACTACTGTGCTATTTAAGTTCATTCAATAAAAACCACAGAATTTATGGGGAAAATGGGATTGGGGGACAATACTCAAAAACTTTGTCAGTGACATATTTTTTAAAAAATAGGAACATAGCCTGGTGTGGTGGCTCACACCTGTAATCCCAGCACTTTGGGAGACCAAGGTGGCCAGATCCCTTGAGGTGAGGAGTTCGAGACCAGCCTGTACAGCATGGCAAAACCCCATCCCTACAAAAAATAAAAAAAATAAAAAATAAAAAAAAATAAAAAATAAAAAATTAGCCAGGCATGGTGGTATGTGCCTGTAGTCCCATTTGCTTGGGAGACTGAGATGGGAGGATGGCTTGAGCCTGGGAGGCGAAGTTTACTGTGAGCCAGGATCACGCCACTGCACTCCAACCTGTGTGATAGAAACAGATCTTGTCTCAAAAAAAAAAAAAAAAGTAATAAAAGTGATAGCATAGTTTCACACATGTAAAATGTTTTTTTAAGTGCATAAATACTACAATAAATATGGGACTTTAAAAAAGTCCTGAAGTTGCTTGTGGGAATGTGCATTGGACGGGTAGCAGCTTGTGAGTTTTTGGGAAGCAGCAGGAGGTTATCTGAAATCAGGAAGTTGTAACACCAGATGGGGATGAGGGTGGCTCATGACAGTTGCAGTGAACTGAGGAGCAGCTGGTAGGTGTTAGAGGAATGTGCATTTTGTGTATTCCTCTGTGGCTCAGTTGAGCTGGGTGCAGTTTTCTACATTTATTTAGTGTTTCTCACAACAAAATTACACATAAGCACTTGCAAAATTTGCCTTATGCTCAAATTGTTCCCTAATATATCAATCACCTGAGAACAAACTTGCATTTTCAAAACAAGCATTATAGCAGAACTGGCTCTACATATTGGATGATTCCATTTTCTATAAGATTCGAAACCAAGTAAAGCTCTAACCGTGTGTAAGAAGTCAAGATAGTGGTTATCCTTGGGTGAGGGAAGGTAATGACTGAGAAGGTGGGTGAAAGGGCTACTGAGGAATATTGTGTTTCTGGGTGCTGGGCACAGGCTGGGTTCATTTTGTGCAAATGTGATGGTGCTGCACATTTGCATTTTACTACATTTATGTTCAACTACAATAAGACATTAACTATGGATGAGTGATTAAAAACAGGATCTCACACAAAACAAAGCAGCAAAGGCAGGAGACTAGCTAGGAAGATGTTCTGGCCTTTTGAGTAAAAGGGGCCATAATCCCAGCACTTTGGGAGGCCAAGGCAGGAGGATCACTGGAGGCCAGGAGTTTGAGACCAGACTGGACAACACAGCGAGACCCCATTTCTACAAAAATTCATTAACTAATTAAAGGGAATGGTGTCCCAGACCAGAGTGTGCAGAGGAATGGGCAGCCATAGATGGATGGAAGGCTGTCTAGGCTATGGAGTGCCATGACTTGATGAATGTAAGGAAAATTGGTGAATGAAGACTCCAGGATAACTCTTAGGTTTCTCTCTTGGGTGAGGAATCAGACTGGCCACAAGAAAGGAAGCTTCTGTTTGAGATAAGCACCGTGGTGTTTCATACCGTCAGATTTTCCTGCAACTGTGGGTGGAATTGAGCAGCTTGAGGCCAAGTTCACCACACTGCTAACAAACATACAGACATTTATTTAATTGGATCTACAGGATCTATCCTCTTTCTTGAAAGAATAACGATGAGTCAATGTTTTCTTACAAAGGTACCTTCAAGATTTCACTAAGCAAAGGCCATAAGAAAGTCAGGGTTAAATAGGACCTTGGCATGGATGGGCAGAACAGAGGAGAATCCAGAGATCCTGAAGTTATCAACCTTCAAGACAAAATGGCATCTGTTTGTGTTTCCTTCTCCACCTTTAAAAAACCATCTTCCTCCTTCACTCACCCCTATATACAGTAAGTTAAAGACCTGTGGCCTGGTGTGGTGGTC